>NC_090935.1:1189400004-1190025004 GCF_040938575.1 Ambystoma mexicanum | reverse complement strand
TTATGCAAAAGGGACTTCGTTTTGGGGCCTTTAAATGCACCCCACAGATCCCCCTTGCTCTTCCATGATTTTTTGTTGAGGAAGAGAAGGGGCAGAGTGGGGTTTCCTGCAGTGTAATTTTCCTTCATCAGGGAGTGGGAACTCCAGTATCCCCTTCCATCTCTGGGTGGGTGGTATGTCATGGCACCCCCTTTTCTTCCTTCTTTTGGGAGTGGGCACTCCAGTATCCCCTTCTGTCTTTGGGTTGGAGGGTGTGGCACAGCATTCCCTTTCTTCCTTCCCTTCCAGGTCTCCATGGTTTTCCTCTCCAGGCTGGAATTTAAGGATGTTAGTTTTCTAACAGAAGATAAAGGTTTTAGTACGTTTTACCAACATTTGTGCCGGATTTACAACAATGGAACAACAACAACTACTTGCAATTTTTATGACATTTTTTCTTTTGTATCATACACTCTTTATTTTTTTCCCTTTGTTTATTCAATAACAGCAAGCCAATTACTCCCTGTTAATGTATGATTTTCTTCATCCAGGTTCCAATTCCTTACCTTTACTCCTCAGAGGATTCCTGGGCTCTTCCCTCTTTGGGTTCTTTAATCACCCACAAGTCTTGCTCTCTTATTTGTTAGGGCGATGGTGAATTGCCGGACTAGTCCTGTGATGGTGACCTCTTCTCCAGTTTGAACTTCGCGCAATTCAGCTGACCAAAATGCTTTTTCAGGATTGTCATAGCCTAGGGGGTTACCACCCCATCGGGACCAGACTTGGCAATAGATTGAGTCTGAATTAATTTGCGAATCGATTGAGAATGTCACTGCCTAAGTAGAAGGCAGAGGGGACATCTAGCACAACCCCACATTTATGCTCTCTGCTTTTATTACCAATGGAAATTTAGAACACACACCTGCTAAGCAGGAGATGTTTAGAATTGGGAGTTTCTAGGCCCATTTCCCACTTATCAATTAACTTAAATGGGGGGAATGGTCTGATCTTTTGGAGTTTCCTGAATAATGCTTCGCTTATGAAGCTTCTTACATTATTCCGGCATACATGCTCCACGCCCTTATTTAGCTGACTGGGGAGGAACAGCTGTTAGCGATTTTTCTGAATACCAGCCAAGCTTTGAGCTGGTTTTTCATCACCTATTATCATGAGATTTGGGTTTTCTTCAAATTGTGGATCAGTATAACATTTCAGGGTATTTCCTTCCAGTCTGGAATGCCACTTAAAATTGGAGGGAAGGTTGATTTTTAAGAATGGAGAAGGGTTCCCATCACCAGTTTGTTCTCCTACAGCAATTACAGTTATGTCAGGGACTTGATTGTTCCTCAAGTGGAACTCAATATTGTCAGACAGCTGCTCAACCATGTGGAATGTTCCGTTTAGACTTACATAGTTGGTGCTCTGTTTTAATTTTATTTGCAGGTTAATCTTCATCCAGACGACCTTGTTTACACAGTCTATTAGGGGTGACACACTCCAAAGGAGGTCATTCCCCAAGAGACAGGGTGTTCCCTCTGGAGTAGCGACTATAACCGGGTGTTTCACCTTGTGTTGCCCAATTTTGATCTCCAGATCCACAGTCCCCTTGACGGAAATGTAATTTCTGTCAAAGTTCTGGAGTTGTCCAGGAAGAGGTGTGAGGGGAATTTAGTGACTCTCCCCCTTCCTGAATTAAGTTGCTCAAATAACTTTTTGGACGGGAGGGTGACTTGGGATCCTGTATCCAGCAGCGCTGAAATTGCACACTGCCCTTGCACCCAGACAGCAGCATAAAACCTACCTTCTACCTTCTTTCTCCTCAGAGAAAATGGGCATTTTGGGCCAGCCGGCAGTTAATTTCTTTAATTTGGACTCCGACACCATGGGAGCTTTGGCAGTTTTCTGTGTCCGAGTTCGGGAATCTGTAAATAAAATTTGACATTCTGAGATTTGGGGAGTTTTGGAATACCCTTTTTCTCTTGATCCTGTGCTGTTCCCCTTTTCCTGGAGACAGTCACTTGAATTGGTTTGGGGGATTTGGGAATCCCCCTTTTCCCCTGATTCTGTGCTGGCCCTCTTCTCCTGGAGACAGTCGCTTGAACCGGTTTTGGGTGAGAATCCCTCATTTATTTCGGAGTTCTCAGGATGACATTTCGGGGGTTCAGGGATAGGCGGTTCTAGTTCAATCCCCATACCTACCCAGTTGGATTTATGGTCTTTTGGGACCCTTTTGTCTTTGGGAGGAATCCCCCCCCATCCTTGCAAGAGAAGACTTTCTTCTCACCAAGGATTCTTCCCCTTCGAACTGGATGACGCAGACTTCCTCCACAAAATGGGTCTTCTTTGTCCCTTGGTTTCTCCTACTTACCCTCTGTTCCCTAGGTTGCAGTTTTTCAGGGGCAGGAGATTTGGGTTCAGGTTCAGAGGTTTCTAGGGGCTTTTCACGGGTGAGGAAACCCTCTAGGGTTTTGCATCCCCCTTCCTCCCGGGCCTCCTCCTTTGGAACCTGTTGGTTGTCGGGTTTCTCTCCCCGTCATTGTTCCCGGGGTGCTAGATCCTTGGTTTGAGCTGTTCTGGGCAGCCATGGTTATTTCAGGGCTCTGCTGAGCCCTGAACAAGCGACTCAGATCTTGGGTCAAGCTCACGGCCTGGCGCTCCAGTTGTGACACCCTCTCTGGCTGATACGGGGGTCTTGAGTCAAATCTTTGCTGCTCTCGGGAAGGTTAATGGTGCCTTCTCCCAGAGTAACTTGGGTATTGAGGGTTTACCGGGTAGCCCTCCATTCTTGGTCTCCCTTCTGCCTGATTTAGTGGTCCAGACTCCTGAAAGCGGGGAGAGAAAGGAGGATTGTTCTGAATGTTGGCGTTTTGAGGGTACCTGGGGAAGAAACTTAAACTAGAGGGTGGAAGATTACTGCCATCCTGAGGGAAGTTTGGAGGGAAGTTTCCTGGGGCGGTACTCACCTGATTGGATCCCCCCCTAAGCCGGGGGAATCTATACGTACCCCAAGATGGGTATATTCCCCTTGTACTTCGGGCTGATGTAGGTGGCAGAGTCAGGTGACACATTTGTGGGGTACCGTACCTGGCAACCACTTGCTTGGGACTGGTCAGAGAGTCTTCTCTGCATCTTGTTTGGTTGGTTAGTGGGAGGTGTATTTTTAGGCCCCCCTCCCCATTTCTATGTCCAAAATGGGGGGTAACCTTCACCTCTGCCACCTTCGCAGCAGCAGGGGTGTTGGTTCGTTTGGGATTTTTGGGTGAATTCTTATTTTCTACAGGCTTTTGGACCTCATTGATGTGGGTAGCCTGCTCTATTACCCAGTCCAGGGTTCTTTCTTCGTGGAAGTCCCTAACCAGTTGCCTCATAATATGCTTAGGGAGTGCATGGAAATAGGTATTGATGAACTCCCTACTGTTTGTACGCACCTAGTGGTTTGTGCAAATGCCCGCTTCAATTCTTGGACAAATTCTCTCAGGCCTGATCCTCTCCGCATTGCAGTTTTATGGTAAAGGGTCTTGAAGTTTCTAATGGCTTTTATTTGTCTAATGGGGTCTTTTACCGAAGTTCTCTTCTGTTTGGCAGCTTTCTTTTTCCGCTGCACCTGAGTCCATTCACCCTCAGACTCAGAGCTGCTGTTATTTGAGGTCCAATCCCTATTCTCTAGGCGCTCCTTGATTCTTGGAGACTGAGAGTCTCTCCCAGAATGATGGGGCCTAGTCTCTTCTCCCCGGTTGTATTGTCGGCTCTCTGGGTCACTTCCCTTGGAATCCCTCTTTCGCACAGGGGAGTACTCATCTGATTCCTCCCTTCTTCCGGGGTTGGTGGAGAACTCCCCCCACCTCCCTGATAAGGTGAAGGTCTTCAGGATGCTCTTTTGGGGCCTAAACTCAGACTCCTTTTTATCTGCAAAGTGGACCAGGTGGTCCCTTTTTGTAGCTGATGTTTCTGCCAGTCTAACTCCCTGATCTTCTTTTCATAGGAGTCCTCCTGGTCAGATACATTGGCCAAAATATTTTTGAACCTAAACAGTGATGCACATCCATCAATCTCTGATGGATGCTGGTCTGCCGGCTCAATCATGCTGGGCCTAATTGAGTCCGGCTGCCTCATGGTTCCCGGTTCTTGTGAACTGGTAGACATGAAGTTAGCAGCGCTTTGCACATGCCCGGTGATGAATTGGCTTGAGGCCCTTGGTACAGAGGGCATCACACTGCCATGTTCTGCTCAAACTTCCATTGCTACACTGATGACACTCAACTCATTTTCAGGCTGTCTTTAGTCACCTCCTCTCCCTCTCGCATCTCTGATTGCCTAACTGCCACTCAAGATTGGTGTGCCGCCAATGATCTTTGTCTGAATGCCAGCTAGACGGAGATCCTCCTCATTGGCACACCTTCCCCATACTTTCCCCTCACTCTCTGGCCGGCCTCCCTTTGCCCTCCTCCTACCCCCACCTGTGAGGCAAGAACCTTGGGGTCATATTTGACTCCACATTGTCCTTCTCTGCCCACATCTCTGAGATCTCTAAAAAGTCAAACTTCCTACTGCACCTCCTCAGAAGTACTCCACCTTTCCTTTCCTTCCCCCAGAAGCTCACTTTCTCCCAAGCTCTGGTTCTCTCTAGGTTGGACTATTGTAACAGTCTCTTTCTAAATATACCTGCCTCTACTCTCCGCCCTCTGCAACTAATCCAGAACAGGACTGCCAGACTTGCCCTTGGCCTCAATCCCTGGGATCGTATCTCTCCAGCTGTGAAATCTCTCCATTGGCTCCCAGTGGATACAAGGATTAAATTCAAAACCCTCTGCATTGTCCACAAGCCTTTCTGGTTCCTGGGTCCAAAATATCTTCAGCTATCCCTCTGCAAATACCTCCCCTCTCGAGCTCTTCGCTCCTCTACCTCCAACTCCCTCGGGGTTAGTCGTTTTTCAAAGAAAAGAGCTTGGGATAGATCTGTCTTCGGCTGGGGCTTCCCTTTGGAACAGCTTCCCTGCCACTCTAACACTTGAGGAAAACCATCTCCAATCCTGGAAGCACTTCAAGACCTTCCTCTTTGAGTCTGCCTTTGCCCCCCCTCTCCCATGCTGATCTGCTCTCTCTTGGTACTGTGCACCTGGCCACCCTCTTTCTCCTGGGCCCAGGTACCTGCTCACTCTGCCAACCTCATGTACTGCCTCCCGGCCCCCCCTTTCACCGGGGACTGTATCTGTACCCATAAAACCTCCCAACCCCCATTCTCTTTTTTTTCTGCACTTATCAGACTTACCCAGTCTGCTGCCGTAAACACAGCACTTGCTACTTGCTGGCTGCACTAACACTGTTTATTGCTCTATTATCTATTTATTTTTATTATATTTATCTGTTCTCCTGTGCTCTGCACTTTCCAATCTCCCCTTTCCATGCACTTTTTCCCCTTTATCTTCCCCATGCACTTGCACATTCTCAATGTCACTGGGCCTATAAAGATCATTATTTTTGTTCTCCCCTGCTACCCTCCCTTGCCACGCTCTGAAACACTTGTGTATGAGCGCGATATAATTAATTTTCATATCGTATCATATCATGTCAGGGGTTGCCCTGCAACTCTCTAGCTGTTCGGGGTTCCTTAAGTCCTTATTAAACCTAGCACACTATGTTTCTAACTCTCTGATTTCTCTTTCTCAGACCCTATTTTTGACAGTATGCAAAGGCCTGAGCTTTGTGCTTTGCTATCAGGGCTTGACTGACTTCTATGACCTTCCCTTGTGCTACTACTTGGCTCTGGAGTCCCCTGTTCTCATCACAAAGGGCCTCATTTTCTTTCTGTGCTTCTTGTATTGTCTGGGAGTACTCAGACCATTTCTGTTGGAGGAGACCAATCTCTTCAAACTGCGCATTTCTGGTCTGTATTGTCCGCTCTAAATCACATTCGATCTGTCTTATATGCCCCGTTAATTTTTCATTCTTTAATTCTATGTTAGTCAGTTCCTGAAAACATGACTAATTTTCTTCCAGGTCTGTTTTTAATTTGCACACTTTCTGGCATAGGGCATCTTTTTCCTGATACAGTGTGCCAATCTGTTCAGTCAGGTTATCTCTCTGCTGTTTCATAGCGCTTAACTTCCGGCGCTCCTGGTCAAATTCCTCTTGGGAATGGACCTCCTTAATGATCAACCGGTTATTTTCCTCTTCTAATTGCTTAATCGGATTTTTCAAAATGTCAATTTCCTCTAAGCAGATTCTATTGTACGCCACTAGCTGACTCTCTTTGAGGTTGTCAACCCCTTCTTGGTACTCCTCTTTCAGTGCAGATTCTACCCTGCTCTGAATTATTTTGTTGCTGTACTGCCAACTCATCCTTTAGCTGCTGAATGGTATTTCCTAATTCTAACTCAGAATTTTGTCTCTCTTGCATTTTCTCCTCTACATGCCTTAACTCCCCTTTTACTTGATCCAATAACTCAGATTGATTCTTCCCAGTGGTTACACTCTCCTGGTACCTTTCTTCCATGATTATCATGTGGAAGTACATCTACGCAGTGAGTTGGACCATCTTAATTTGCTCATCTTTGGTGGTCTGCGTCATGTAGAAGTCAGTCTGGGGTTGATGTAACAGGCCACTGTCCTGCCACACATCCATATTTATAGAGGTTACCTGTCGCATCATACTAGATAGCAGACCTCCTGCCCCTGCTCTTCCCATTCCCCTTTAATGAACAATTTGGACAGGAGGTGCTGTCTAACCATGTTAATGTCCACAGTGCCTATTGTGAAGAGTGTTCTTCCTTTGGTTATCTATGCAAGGGCAAACTCTCCACCCTGTTCTTGCCTAGTTTATGGTTGCAATATGTTATTTTGAGACACAGCCCTGATATCTAGGGTACAAGTTTTTGGATGGTGCCTTTACAATGCAACCCAGCTTTCTAGCCACTAAAAGTAAGAATACCTTCAAAGGGTTAGTCTGCTGTGTTGCACTGTCACGGTTAAAAGCTCTTTTCTCAATCACAGCACGAAAACTCTTTTCTCAACCACGGCATGAGCCCCCACTTTGTCATGGTTTATAACACACCCCACACCAGGTAGGGAACGCCTTACCCTACAAAGGATGTGGCGCACAATAAAGCTTTTTTATGATTCATATACTACGGATTCATTTTGAGTAGGCCTCCAACCCGTCTTGCACCCAACTTCCACAAACCCTGTGTCACAATGGACTAGGAACCAGGCTGGTGTGTATCGATAAGATATTTATTAATTTATTATTTAATGAAAAAGGAAAATAATCAACATACAGCAGCCACCAATGTTGTGGCAACACAAATACAAAGATCTCTACAGAACAATTAGGTTAAGATATCCTACTACAGTCCACACAGGTCTTTAATGGCAAACAGAAAAAGAACAATTTTTACAAAGTTATAGCACCAACGGTTTAGCACTCCCCCCTGCAACACTTGCCTCAAACATCAGCTAAACTTGATTCCTTTGAATGAAAGGCAGTGACAAGGAGTAGGAATAGAGAGAGAAAATTGGATTTGGGGTAAAGCCCAACACCACCAGACGGGAAGCCAGCGCAGAAAGTGAAACCCCGTTTTTGGAGCAAAATGGAAGAATGGGATTTTGATTATCACACACAACTGCTAGGGGTCAAAATGAACGGAAATTCACATTTCTTACACTTTAGAAGATGGGGAAAGTTTAGAGAATACTTATCAGCACACCAGGGCAAAACCAGATATAACATGGGAAATCGATTTTGGGAGAAAGCAAATGCAAAAGGGAAAAATACAGTGGCAAATGGAAATTAGTTTACACTGGGTTCACAATGACAGGGAGCTCAGGGGAAGGGTTTACCTTAGACTAGGGAAATCAGTTTTCAATAACAAGAACAGAGGCATATAACAGGTAAACGTCTAGGAAAGAGAGATTGCTCAGAATGGAACCAATAGTTTGGGTTTAATAGGACAGATGTAAATGGGAATTTGTTTGGTAATGCACATAATACATGGACAAATTCGGTTTTCAGTTGCAAGGGGGCTAATTCTTTTGAGGCAATACTTTAATGACTATAATAATTAAATACAACACCAGGCCCAAGGTGGTTGATTTTCAATTGCAACGATCTTCAACCATGAATTTCAATGGGGGAATTAATTGATTTACTTAAGAAAAATACTATGGATTTACACAGACAACTGAGATGTTTTTCAAAGGAGATATGATAACATACACAGGCTAATAATAGATTCATCTATGGGAGATGACGGGATTACACTGGCTATTTGGGGTTTCAATGGGGTATTGTATTAAATATACTACTACAAAATGAAGGGTTTATGCAATTTGGGGCTGGGGTTATATGCTAGCTACAAAGTAAGCCTTGGTTTAGGATTCAGGAAAGCCAGCGGGATCTCGGACACTGTGGACAGCTAGGGCAAGGGGTCTGGTCACCGCACTCTCAAAGATGGTAAGGTACAACAGCCTTCTCTCCATCATTGTTGGTCTGGTTTTGGTGTGTGTCCAGAGTCCTAGTGCAGTCCCCCTTAAAAAGCAGAAATGACATCACTAACTTTACAATCTAGGGGGGAGTACCCTGAAATTACCCCTTCTGCTCGGATAGGACAGTTAGCATCCCTGTCTCTTCCGCCTGGCAGGATTGGTTCAGGCGAGGAGAGCACCATCTGTCTGTTTGCATTTATGACCATTCTTTGTTCTCATTACCACGTTTTGACAAAAACTAGTTATGTCTCATAACTTTATACTTATACTAACCACTGCCATATGAAGCAGCTATACGGTTTAAGTTGGTCGTAGGGAATTAGGTAAGCCGATCGCCAACTCTGTAAAAGGTAGCATGCCCCTTTGGCACATTTTTGTCAGGTATGAATCTGCAAATGATCAAGCATGTTCCTAATTTCATTTCCCATCTTTTCACCAACTGTCATATTTGTCACCTATTCAGATCAGTCAGAAACTAGTCTTAAGTGTCTTAAGTGACCATTTCAGTCCCCAAAGTACTAGGTAAATGCAATTTATGTCTTTAAAACTGTTTGAAAATTGCATGAAAAATAGCCTAAAATGGAATTAATTCTCATTTTGATTACTGCAAAAAATGCCTAAAATGAAATCTGTCTTTTAATGTCAATTTGAAGTGTCTGTGAGAGGGCCGCTTCATCCCCCACAGCCATCTGTCTTCCTCTGGGCTCAGCCGGTGACCAGAGTTTTTATTAGTTCCTTTAAAGTTTATAGTTTGCTCTTTGAAGTGGATGCAGGAAGGGCTCACACCTCCTGGTCATGCTTCAGTCACAATTTGCCTTCTTTGAAATCTCTGGGGACCTGCCTTCAAGTCTGCAGAACAGGGAATTATGACGCCCTCAACAGCATCACATTTTATTGCAGGTTTGTTATAGGATATGTGTGATATCCTGCAGGAAGTGGGGCTTTTTCATTATGAAGTTCTTGCCTTCAGCCCAAACTGGTTTTTCCTGCATTAAGTTTCTCTTCAAAGGTGACTGTAGTTTTGTGGGTTGGAGCATAATATACATTTGGTTTGGTCAACCCCCTGCATCACATTTCCCTGACATTTTCTGTGTGAGCAGTGCTCACCTTTTCCACCGTGGTTTTTTAAAGCCGTATTTCTTTTCACACGTGTGCAGGCCGTTTTTGCTTCTAATGTTTAAAATCCTGTCTTGCAGGTCACATGATTCTTTCATTTCTCTTTCTTGTGTGAATTTGCATTTGCTGTTGGTCCACCGATGAGGAGGGCTAGGCCCCCTTCCACATGGTTCTTTAAATTGACATGAACAAAGAGAAATCGCCAAGCCATTTTTCATTTGCAGTGTTTAAAGGGCTGCTGTTCAAGTGAAAGGAAAAGCAAAAGCTGTCTCCGGTTGCAGTGTTGAAATTCTTGCCTCTCATGTGCAATAAAAGTAAAGCAAGACAGTTTGTGGATGCAGTGTATAACTTCTTGTCATTCAGGTGAAATTAAAGTAAAGCAGGGCCGTTTTCGGTTGCAGTGTTCAAAGGCTGCTTTTCAGGTGAAAGGGACTTCTGCTTGGGGCCTTTAAATGCACCCCGCACCTTGCACTGTGAAGCTCAGGCACTGGAAGCGGTGAGACATATATTTGGCTATGTATTTGGAACAAAAAAAGCCTGGACAAGCTGTCTAAACCCTTCTCCTTCTACAAATAAATATAGCAGAAGGCCTTCTGTCAACCTTGAAATACGTTTCATTGAACACAAGGGTTGCACTGTGATTACAGCCATACATATTTTTTTTATATATTTTTTTATTGATTTAGCTGAATTGAATCAACTTTTCAATTATAATATACAAAGAAAAATACTTTGGAAAATATCAACATTCAACATTTTACACTACAAGTCAATCAAATCTAAAAATAATAAAATTAATTGCATAACATAATTCCTATTTATAAATCTAGTTTTAGCATCTTTAAAAAATGGACTGTAGCAATTTGTATCGGAACATGAGAAAACATAAAATGTATGACCATCGCTGCTGATCAGACAAAGAGCCCACAGATGTACAATATTTCAAAAAGTGAATCATTCTAGCTCCAACTAGCATAAGACAGATTGAAATTAAATGTTCCAAAGTTTCTTTGCAGTCATGGTTCTCGCAAAAGCGACAAAAGTTCTGCTGGTTAGATATCAATTTTTGTGTTGCCCAAACATCCCTTGTCTGCCAGAGATTAAAACGCACACGCAGGATAGAAGTTCGATGCTCAGGTGAGGGTGATACAAGAAGATATTGTTCCATAGTGCGAACGCATTTTGGGCGAAATCTCTGGACATCAATGCTTTTATATTGCAAACATAGATTTCTGGTTTCAATCCAGTCATTACAATAGATTTTGCCCTTCCCTTTAACTGGGTTGAAAATCAACATTTCAATTGTGACATCTGATTTAGCTAGAGTGCAGTAAGCCGCCATCATCCGGGCATGAACAAAAACATGTTGTGTAGAAATTAGGTAAAATGACAATACCTTCAAAACAACATTTAGATCAGTTGATATCAAACATTTTCGAAACAAAGCGCATATTCGCCAGTGATAGAGGGCCTGGAGAGAAACAAGACCCAGTTCATAACGGACCTATGGCCCAGGGATAAACTGAGGTAGATGGAGTACACTCCTCCAGAATTTCGCTTCAAGTTTATCTAGCAAATGATTTGCCAAAATCGCTTGTGTTTCCATACCATATAGTATACCTTCTGATTCCAGTACACTAAGGCTGGCATCAACCGAAATTTGCCATAGCAATGCATTGTAATCTTGGTCTGAGCAATAGCAGTGTCTAATTTATGCTTCACGCTCTCCATCTGACCTTTGGCATGGATCAACCCTTAAAAAATCATACCCAAATAGGTATAGCTGGGCACAGTTGCTAGCTTCATTTTATTAATCGACCACACAAATATATTATGACTTGTCTTGGGAGAATAAGTTACAGTCTGGGTTTTATTCATATTGATTTTTAATTCGTTTTTTTTGATATAAGAATTAAAAGCAGATAATAGTTTTTGCAGACCAGCTGGGGTTTTGGATATAAGTACTAGGTTGTCCTCGTACATTAAGGTTTTAATGGGACAGCCATTAAGTTTAGGCAAATCTGAGCAAACTTCCGCGAATGTCTGTCTTACATCATGCAAGAAGTAATTAAAAATTGCAGAAGCGAGCAAACACCCTTTCTTGAGTCCCGAGCTGTGGGGATAGCGGCAGATAGTAAACCATCTAATGTTAAATGAAGAGCATTGATAATATCGCTCAATGTCACAGGACAATGATCTCTGGCTAATTTAGACATGAGAATCACTCGAGCGATAGAATCAAATGCAGAATATAAATCTACAAACACGAAAAATACTGTTTTATTGTCTGACATTGCAATTTAATTGCATTTAGACACATCAAGTTGATCTTAGTGCCCATGCCCGCTACAAATCCTGTATGTTGGGGATCACGCAAATGGTTGATCAGAGTCCATGCATTAAAATCTCGCAAGATTAACTTCGCAAAGGTTTTGCCTGGCGCATCTAATAATGAGATTGGCCGGTAATTTTGTGGCAGCATGCAATCTCCCTTTTTAAAAACTGGGACGATTAAAGAGGTCTTCCATGATAAAGGTATAGCACGAGTGGCCAGAGTCTGCTGGAAGATCATATTCAATATAATCGCCCATAGATGGGAGTTGAATTTCAGCATCATGTTGTTAAGCCCATCATGCCCTGATGCACGATAAGAGCTGGCTTTTTCTATCAAGTCTTCAATAATGACATGCAAACAGAATATAGTTCTATGTAATGAGTAATCCACTGATGTTCTTGCACACTATTCAATTATGCTTGCACCTGCAAGTGGTATGTACGGTTGTTAAGTAAGGCCCACATCTCCGCCAAGTTTTTATTGGCCATTGCTTTTAGCATCTTTTCACTGTCATTTCGGAATAACAAGGCTTTTCTCCCCTGTATCTAATTTTTATATCTGCATTTCGCCGTTTTGAGAACCGTTAACTGAGGTAGCTTTGGATTGGTAAGAATAAGTTTCCTTTCTCTTCGATATTTAGCTCGCTTGGCCTTGATTTTAGGATCAAACACATGGGCATGGCTAAAAGCTCTAGGGCCAGGAATAATGATCGTATTTTTAAATGACAGAAGTAAATTAGAGTATTGTTCTGGCCCTTCTCGCTTTGGATTGCCATTAATAACTTAGCTAAAGGCACCTAGTTTTGGAAATGACCAACAAAAGCGTGATTTTGCATTATTGATTACTAATATTGGTTGCATCCAATGGTTATGCTCATTAACTATGTCAGAAGACCACAACGCTTTTAATGACAATAGGTTGGGATCACTTTGTTGCATAATTATTTCAAATGATTGTATTTTCAGAAACATTTTTGAATCCACATAAATATAATCAATAATGCTAGTAGAGGACTGTCTATGCCACATAAATTGCGCAGGGATGTCACCAAATACTGATCCGTTAACCATATGGAAATTTCTTTCTGTGACAAAGGAAATCCATCTGCAGACATCTTTTGATTTATGGTTTTGCTTTGTGGTCAGACAGTCTATATTTAAGTCACCCACTAATATAGTGACTGTTACATCCGGCCTCATAAGGATTAAATTGAGTAATCTCGCTATACCTAGGTAAAATGTCTCATCAACTATGGCTACCGGATTTCGATATAGATTTATCAATGCAATATTATGCTCAGGACCGGCAATCTTCACTAGTTGGATGAAGGAACTCACTGAATCCCACGGGGTGATAGAATATCCTTGGCTCATTTTAGCCGCCGAAGAAAAAAGACGTGTATTGCTACCCGTCTGCCCACGGTGCACTCCAATAGGAGAAGAGCTCCCAATCTATTAGTCTAATTTAGTAGAGATTATACATATTCTGATAAAGAACATTCCAATTGCATCATTCAGTACATGCTTTCAATATTGTCAATAAGGAGATTCAATCACACCAATTTTTAGCAAAAGGAAAAATAACCTTTTACTGTTTTTTTTATACAACTTTAGAAAAGCATTAAACAATAAGATTTCTAAATATAATGGCAACACCAGAAAACTCAGGATTTGTATAACAAAACAATGTGTGTCTCCAACAACAGTTTACTGTCAGAGTTCCAAGGACAATTCTTCATAATGTAAATCACAGTCCATCCCGTCTTCTTTTGGCTGATTGTTAATATAAAGCCCTGTTGCCTCCAGGGCGTTTTGTATAACAACACAAATGTGAAAAAAAGTTAATTTGGTTGAGGTTCACCAAGGAATTCTCCATACGAGATCCACGATTCCTGTAATCCACGATTGGCAACTCTATGTAATAGCTAGAGCTGCATAGGCAGATTTGTCTATGAGCATACTGATAGATTGACCACAATGTATGTTAATTTATCTCGCTGTCCATTAACTAGATATTCCTACTTACAAGATAAGGAGTTCAGATTGACCATAATGCATAGTGTACACGGATCAAGGCATCAATTGGTGACGGAACTATATAGGTTGGCTAGATGTAGGATTGTTGTTCACACTTAAATACAATCATTTCTAATGCAACAAAATATAAGGGCCCACTTTAGCGTCATGACCGCCCTGATCTAGGCATTTAAGTTATTTTAATTTTCTACTTTTACTTTAGATTCATCGATCTTTGAATGGACAAGCCTAAGGGTGAAATTATGACACAGAAGTGTGTACGGATGCAGTAACATCCATATAGCAAGGTCTGCTAAAAGTCTGGAATTAGAGATCCCACCAGCACAAAATATGAGGTGGGTCATCCGCAATCTATCAGTCGGGAACTATAGTATCAGTTTTTAAACACAATTCTAATAGTTGGTCCCTCTTTACCTTCCGCCTTAGGTTTTGAAGGGGTGCATGAATTTATGTTTGGGAACCAATAGTATTACCTGCCCTGAAGATGGACTGATGGATAGTCCGAAACGCGTTGGCAAGAAAGCAACAATACAAATTGGGTACTATTTGGGATTGGTGAACCTCAACCAAATGAACGTTTTTTTCATATTCGTGTTGTTATACAAAACGCCCTGGAGGCAACAGGGCTTTATACTAACAATCAGCCAAAAGAAGACGGGCTGGACTGTGATTTACGTTATGAAGAATTGTCCTTGGAACTCTGACAGTGAACTGTTGTTGGAGACACAAATTGTTTTGGTATACAAATCCAGAGTTTTCTGGTTTTGTTGTTATATCTACAAATCTTATTGTTGAATGCTTTTCTAAAGTTGTATAAAAAAAACAGTAAAAGGTGCCTTTTCCTTTTGCTAAAAATTGGTGTGATTGAATCTCCTCATTGACAATATTGAAAGCATGTACTGAATGATGGAATTGGAATTTTCTAAATCAGAATATGTATAATCTCTACTAAATTACACTAATAGATTGGGGAGCTCTTCTCCTATTGGAGTGCACCGTGGGCAGACGGGTAGCAATACCCGTCTTTTTTTCTTCAGTTCTCTTGTTAGTCCCGAGTGGCCCCGTGACATTGGCCGCGATGCACCTGAAGATTTATTGAAAATTAATACTTACTATCGAAACCTGGGTATTTTAAAAAGATATTGAACTCTCCAAACTAAAGTTATTAGTGCCTCCCTATCTCTTATTATGTCATTTTAGCCACCACCAGGAGACCCGAGGGCGGTCTTGTACTGAGGAGACCGCCGACTGGCCCATAGAGTCGGGGTTTGCTCCAAAAGTACTTTAAGATGAGATAGCTGCACCTTGAGGTGGATGGGGTGCAGATGTATTACTCTAACACCAATCAATAGGGACAACTCAATGGTTTGGCGAAGGAAGTCCGTTTAATGACATGTACAAAAAACGTGGAGTCATGGCAATCAGCAGTGATGCGATAGTCTGTCTTGCTTCAACTCTACTGAACTTCATACAAAACCTATCGTGTATACTGAAAATTCATCATAAGTGACATGTAACACACAAAAGTTCATAAGCATTTCTATTGGTTAGAAAAAGGTAACTTTAATATAGGTGCTATATCTGTATATGGTAACAGAGTGAGGGATTGGGTAAAACACTGTCAGGTGGGTGTCTAAGCCCTTCCTTCAAAATGACTACTGTGGACGTCACCAAAAGTATGACGTTCCATTGGCTCTACTAACTAAAGGACCCTAGATTATTTGGTCCATTGTGATTGGGTTGGCACCAACCCCATGCATACATTTCCACTTTATTAAGCATCATGCAGAATGGACAGCCAGGTGCAGGGTGCCCACTCAGCTACCCGGCCATCCTCCAATTAAGGTTACAATCAATCATCCCTTCAGCAACAATGTGTCAATTATGTTACTGTGGTTGGACTCGAAACTGCATCTTCTGCCTGAGAAAGTTCTGCTATCTTCTCCTGGGCGGATGCCACGCGTAGGTGTGAACTCGTGCTTCTCCTCACTTGGATGGTCACGTGATGCAGACACCGTGAATTTGCCTAGTTTCTCTCGATTTGTGCATTTAATTCTTATTCGTCTTGCCACCTGCCTACGCTTCCTTATTTTGACCTTTCAGAGGCAGGATATTCTGTTAAGTTTTAATTAGATGTAGCTACTGTTCATTCCTTCTATTGGTATGACCTTGGCTCCTTTGGAATGAGTTGCATCTGCTGAGTTTCAATTCAGCCTTCTCTTCTCATTTGCTAGAATATGAATCTTGTCTTGTTTGGCCTCTAGTAACCTAAGTTGATTCTGCTTTTCATTTACAGTGGACTCGCACTTATAATACTGTGCTTCGTTTTGAGGTAGATTACGTACAATGGTGCTTGCCGCGCTATTCTTCTACTAAGCATAGCTAGCGTACTGTTTTCTTCGCTTTCTTGCGTTAAAGCATATTACAGGCGTAAACTGATCGACTGTAGTTATTTTGCTTACAGCTTAACTCTCTTACATTTTGATAGCTTCCTATTGGCTCACAATCTCTTCCTATAAGTTCACAATCTCTTTTTTCATGGCATTTCATCTCTTTGTTCTATCTGTGAGGCCGTCCGGGCTCTTGTGACGTCACCATTCGTCTTCCATTAAGACCTTTTCGGTTTCTTCCGGGACGGTACCTAGACAATCTTCATTTCGTCTCATTTGTTGGTAGGGTTTTCTCAATGGATATCTAACTGCCCATGGTTGTCTGGTTATTGGTACTTCAATAGGTGTTGCTCTCCTGATGGGTACTGGGAAGAGCCCTACTGTGGCTCTCTGCCGGTTTATTTGCTCATCACACGTCACATATTTTGGTGTGAATATTCCTGGTATTTCAAAATGGACGATGGGAGTGCAGGCTTTATTTGGGACCTCCTCTACACTCCCCCCCCCCCCCCTCTGGGCGATTCATCAACCACTTTCACCTCCTTCTTTGGATGCAATTCACTTGATTCTTCTATATTTATCTTCACTCCATCGCCTGGGTTCATTCCATCTTCATCTTCTGGATCTATACATGATGGTTTAAAGAAGTGTCTCTTTGGAGTCCATATTTTTATTACTCCTTTCAGGCTTCTTGCTGTCCTTACATGTTCGTCTTTATTCTATGTCATTAGTGGACATTGTCCATTTGGGCTACAGTAAACCCATCTTCCCACATAGTTCCTGTGCTTTCTGGGATAGAGAAACTTTGTACCTTCTGATGCATGCCTGCTGGCCTTCACAAAGTCTCTTATTTCTTCATCAGTCAGGTCTTTGGGCTTCCATTCTGGCTTGACATCAATCATGATCTTCATCCCTATGGCTTTCTTCTCAGTTTTCTGCCATGATATGATATGGCATTTATAACGCGCCTATACACAAGTGTTTCAAGGCGCGACGAGGCAAAGGAAGGGAACAGTGGGAAGACAAACTACGATCCTACTAGGCCAGGTGTCATTCAGATCGCGCCAGTGCATGGGTGGGGAGAAGGGAAAAGTGGCTGGTAGAAGGGAGAGGGGAAAGTGCAGTACATGGGATAGAAGAATAAATATGATAAATAAAATCGGCCAGATGTTGGCAAGTGCAAGGTAAGAGCAGACATAAGTATTGGTGGGGGGACTGTAGGGATGCAGAAAACAGTCCCCAGGTCGGAGGGGTTTGCAAGGGAGGCAGGGCAGGTGTGCAAAAGGTGGGGCCTAGCCCCAAGATCAGAAAGGGTAGCCAGGTTGCCAGTGCAGTTTCAGCCAGGAATTTCAGCAGGGGAGAGAGGCAGAGAAGGCAGAAGCAAAGAGGAAGGTTTTGAGGTGTTTCCGAAACCAGAGATGGTTCTCCTCAAGTTTCAGGGAGGCAGGAAGGCTGTTCCAGAGGGAGGCCTCTGGCGAAGAGAGAGATGGACCACCAACTCGTTCCTTGGAGAGGTGACTGACAGTGAGGGAGTTGGAGGCAGATGAGCCCGAGAAGGAAGGTATTTGGAAAGAGAGAGTTGAAGGTATTGCGGCCTCAGGCCCCAGAAGGCCTTGTGGACAAAGCAGAGGGTTTTGAACTTAATCCTTGCAGCTACTTGGAGCCAGTGCAGAGATTTCAGTCCTGGAGAGATGCGATCCCTGGGCTTGAGGCCAAGGACAAGTCTTGCAGTCCTGTTTTGGATAAGTTGCAGAGGGCAGAGGGTAGAGGCAGGTAGCTTTAGATAGAGGCTGTTGCAATAGTTCAGCCTAGAGAGAACCAGGGCTCTGGAGATGGTGAACTTCTGGGGGAAGGAGAGGAAAAGAAGAATACCTCTGAGGAGGTGCAGCTCGTAGTGTGACTTCTTAGAGACGTCAGAGATGTGAGGAGAGAAGGAGTGTGTGCAGTCGAAGATGACCCCAAGGTTTTTAGCCTTGCAGGAGGGAGCAGGAAGAGGGCCAAGAGAGGTCGGCCAGAGAGCTGCAGGGAAGGAGGGAGTGGGTGTGCCGATGAGTAGAATCTCAGTCTTACTGGCATTGAAAGTTAGGGCAGAGGGCGGCGATGCGGTGGGCAGGGAGTGCCAGGTATTTGTTGAACAGCGAGGGAGAGAGGTTAGATCTCTGGGGGACACCACAGGTAGAGAAAAAGATATCTGAGAGGAAGGACCCAAGTTGGACCTGAGAGGGTCGGTCAGAGAGGAAAGAAGTCAGCCACGCCAGCGCCTGTCCGGTGATGCCCAGGTTATCACGGAGACATTTGAGCAGGATGGCATGGTTGGCAGTGTCAAAGGCAGAAGAGAGATCAAGCAAGATGAGGACACACGGGGTGTTGGAGTCAAGGTTTGAGAGCAGGTCTTCACGGATGTCCAGGAGAGCAGTTTCCGTGCTTCTGGCGGCCCTGAAGCCAGACTGATGGTCATGAAGACAACCAACAGATTTGGTGTGAAGATTAAGATGAGAGATGGCCAGTTTCTGCAGGAGCTTGCCCAGGAAAGGAGTGATGGAGATTGGGTGATAGTTAGCCGGCTAGGAGGGGTCAGCAGAGGGTTTCTTAAGAAGAGGGTGCACAAGGGAGTGCTTCAGGGGGGTTGGGAAGACTCCAGTTGCAAAGGAGTGGTTGCAGAAATCACCCACGGCAGGAGCCAGGGAGTCGATGTTGTCCTTGATAGTTTTGGAGGAACAGGGATGAGCCTGTTTCGACAAGACTTTCATAGATCGGTCTTGTCGAGAAACCTCATCTGCAGAGAAAAGGGGAAAGGCAGAGAAGGAGGGAGGGGGGTGGCTGCAGAAGGGCCAGAGGAAGAGCAGGAAATAGAGGGAGGAGCGGGACAGGAGGAGAGTGAGGACAGGATATCCTGAGTTTTACAGTTGAAGTGAGAAGCCAGTGCCGTGCAGAGGGCCTGGGAAGGGACAGGAGAGGTAGAGACTGCGGCAGGATTTGCTAGTTCCTTGCAGATTTTAAAGAGTTCAGACGAGTTATTAGATGCCGCAGAGATGCAGGCTTGGATATGGGCTCTCTTCTTGGTGAGAACGAAGAGCCGGTATTGCCTTTGCAGCAGGCGGCAGGCCAGTTTGACAGAGGATGAACATGAAGCACGCCATTTCCTCTCAGCCACCCTGTACTTGTGGTTTAGAGTGACGAGATCTGAGTCATACCAGGAGTTACACTTGGCTTTGGGCTTCAGGCGGATTCTCATGACAGGGGCAAGTATATCAAGAGTATCAGATATAGAAGAGTGGAGCAAGGAGAGGGCTGTGTCAGGGTGAGAGTCAGCCAAAGGGGGGAAGGAGGTGAGAAGGTGGCAGCAAAAGCCTCAACTGACACGCGCTTCATGGGTCAGATGACCGCGAAGGTGGGTGGCAGTGATGAAGGTGGCTTAGCCTGAGGGGTAGGGAGAGTAAAGTGGGAGAATAGGAGAAAGTGATCACTCCAGGAGGGAGGAGTGGAGAGAGGGATCGAGAGGGGAAGGTCAGAGGAGATCAGAGCATCGAGGGTGTGCCCTGCAGAATGAGTCGGGCCGGATGGGAGAATGGTGAGTGAGAGAGAGTCACAGAGGTCACGAAAGTGTCCAGAGGGGGGGACAGGAGGCATTCAGGTGGATGTTCAAGTCTCCAAGAAGGAGGAGTTGAGTGGTTGAGGCCAGGAGTGAGGAGGAGAGGTCAGCCCACTCAGAGAGGAATGAAGAAATCTGACCAGGTGGTCAATAGATAGTAGCCACAGTGAGAGAATGACTAGGTGAGAGAGAGAGACGGCAGACAAGGCATTCAAAGGAGGAGTAGGTCTGCATAGGAGTGACAGAGGCAGGAATCCACTCAGGGAAGATAAGAGCAACACCCCCACCAGCGCGGTTGGGCCTGGGCACGGAGAGGATCTTGTAGCCGTCAGGTAGGAGTATGTCAATGCTGGTGACAGAGCTGGTCGTGAACCATGTCTCAGTGAGACCGAGGACATCAAGGTCAAGTTCCTCAAGAAGGCGGCAGATATCAGAGGAATGTTTGACAGCAGAGCGAGAGTTAAGAGTGGCAATGTGGAGAAGGTTGCCATCCTTGAAGGCCTTCCGGGAAGGGGTACAGACCAGAGGTACGCCCTGTGGAGGTGTAGAAGGAGCCCGAGAGGCGGCAGAGAGGGAGGGGGAAGGCATGGTAGCTGAGGACAAGGGATGGGGGACAGCAGGAGAAGAAAGGAAGTTGATGAGGCGCGAGAAGCTTCTATGAAAGAGGTGAAGGTTGGCCTGAGGGCCTTGGACCAAGACGGTCCCATTGGAGTACAGATTAATGATGACCTTAGAGGAGTGGAAGGAGGGCAAGAGGACATCCCAACGGGTGCCACCATTAATGGGAGAAGAGGCGAAAAGAGCAAGCACAGAGACCATATGAAGGGTCCATAAGTCAGGTGAAGGCACGACAAAGAGGATGTCGGTGAGAGTTTCCTTGGAGGAGGCACTGGTGTAGGTGTCAGCGATAGGGAGGCCTGGGTTGGAAACCAGGCTGTTTTTAACTTTTTTCTATCAGATTTAGTGAGGAGAGCAGGATAGTCAGTGGAGAAGCAGTTAGAGAAGATAGGAGGGATAGAGAGCACCATAGAGTAGGTGGGAGAGGAGGAGGGTGGGTGGAAGGGAGCGGGGAAGACACAGGCGAGAGCAGGTGGGCAAGATAGCAAACGGCAATCAAGTTGCGCAGTAGGACAGACTCTCAGGGTTTAAGAGCTCACGATGCTCAAATATAGAACTGGGGAGAAGCCACCTAAGATTGAGAATCCTGAAAGGGGAGAAAAAGGGCCTAGTTTTTCACAGCGCAAAAATATTTTAAATACTGGTACAGTGAATATTAAACGACATGTGGAGAAGCCAGCTAAGATCGAGAATCCTGAGAGGGGAGAAAAAGGGCCTAGTTTTTCACAGCGCAAAAATATTTTAAATACTTGTACAGTGCATATTAAACAACATGTGGAGGAGCCACCTAAGATTGAGAATCCTGGTGGCTTTACGAGATTATTATCTTGATAACACAAAATCCTAGTACTATCATCACTAGCAGGGCTCCTAAAAATTTGAATATGTCTGCCATCCATTGTGGGATCCAAAAGAATAGTGATCCAAACCAGCTGTCATCATCACCTTCGTCAGTTTCATCGATCATCTACTTCTGCAGCTTCGTCAGCATGCATATGGCTTCTGTTAAGGTTCCATTTTCCTCGTCGTGAAAGGGTATGAATGTTCAACATTATTCTCCTATTTTTGCACAAAATCCTCCATCCATAGCTGAGATCATGTCAAGCACATATCTGTTCTGGAGCGTCATCAGTCGGATGGCTCTTAATTCTTCCTTAATTGCATTGAATCCTTTTATTGCCATGTTGATGGTCTGTATTAACTCCCATCGGGTTATCTGTAACCATTTAGTATTTGCTCCAACTTGGAATCTTGGCATGAAAATTGTTGCGAACACTGATGAGGTGAGGCCGAACAGCCTGTGTTCGTATGGGATTGCCTGAAAAGCTTCTTCTGTTTTGGCAGAGAAGTAGTTCTCTCTCTTCATTCAAGTTTTCAGTTCGACAGATCTCTTCTTTCTTAGGTGAGCATCTGCTTTTGGAAAACTGTAAATATTCAGGTCACTTTTCGGGATCACCAATGCTGGAACGTGGACGTTCACTATCGTGCATATGCCTCCCGAGTCTCTTGGCAGTCTAATGTATGCTTTGGATCCACACGCCCAATAATGGTCTATAATCACTGCAGTTCCATGTACCATTCCTTGAGCGTCAAAAACTCGTCCACAGTTCTGATTCTCTCCCATCTTCCTTGTGCCGTTATTTCTGAACAAAACTTTGGGCTTTCTAGTGGCACTATCTGCAGGGGTCCTCCTCTATCTTCGACCCATGTGAGTAGCTTTGCAAGTTTTGGCCATAATAGCTTGCATCCGTTTCGTACTATGTTGATGGTTGGCTCGTAGTGCATGAAAATCATCCATGCTCGGCATATCACTACTCCTTTCTCCCATCCGTCTGGTGAAAGCACTGTTCCCCAAATTTGCATTTGGCCTCTATTCTTCCATCTCCAAGCTTCTTCTGGAGTTTTTCCTTGGACATTTAGCTTCTGATTTGCTTCTCTTCTAATCTCTGCTCCTTTAACTCCAGGCTTCTCATATCTTATCACAATGTGTTTCGTCTTTCCATTGTTTCTTGTCTTTATTTACTGGACATAATGGTCTTCATTTGGAGCAGTTGCTTCAGTTTCCCATTTCAGAGAAGCATCACTACCCATGAACTGGCCTCTGGTCTTGTACATTGCTACGTGTGACATACAGGGTGCTGTCTGGACATCACTTTCTACAGCTACAAAGATATTGGACTTCCCCATGCTGTATGGTAGGAGTGCACAAACAAAGCATTCCCCTTCTGAACTCAGTCTTCCAACTTCTTTCATGTGCTGGTACCAAATGTTGTTTCCCAGATGTGCTGTGCTGTCCAGGTAGTCGTTTAGTTCATTGTCATCTCCATGCATACTTCTCTTGATTCTTAGTGTTTCCCTGTAGTTGGCTATGACTTCATCCCTGAAGGCATCGGTATGGCTTTTTCTTGCTATAGGATTTCCAGGTATCCTGGTCCATGGTGCAGGCCTTCTCATCTGCGCCATTTGAGTGGACAAGAGTCTGGCTGCTCTTTCCCCTCTCTTCATGCATCTTTCTCTGTCGGGTTATAAATGTTCGTATCCATTCTGGCATTGGTCTAGTATGTGGTTGTACTGTGGAACTAGTACTTGTCCCTTGCGTTGGAATGTATATGCTCAGTAATACAATCTCTGCGATTTTGTTCTTTGGTTCCTCTTGTAGTTCCCTAGCTCGGGCTATGTGCGGAACTAATGAGTCTACTATCAGTTGGGTCTGTACAGAGAGTTTCTCAGTGTTGGCTCTTTTTTTCTTAAGAGTGTCTAATATAACTGCTTCTGTTGGTTTTTGCTTTAATTCTTGTTTTCTCACAACATCTACTGTGGAGTTTCTTGTGGCAGGCAGTCTCTTCTTCTCTGCTGCTTTGGTTTGTGGTTCTGCAGTCATTGACACTGGGCCTGTTTCGTGTGCATTCAGTGTTTACATGAGTGTAGTTGTCAGTAATGTTACTTCATTCATCCCTTGCCGACCCTGTCTCCGGCTTTTCTTTTCGTTTGTTACCACAAGTGTGTGTATTGTTGCTAATTACATCCATTTCAAGTGCATTCACTCCACCGTCAGATCTGGAATGACTATATAAGGTCTGGGTGCCTTTGTGGTTTTTATGTGTGCATCATTAGGTGGGTGCACTGAAATTGGGACGCTTTGTGCACCAATAAAGAATGCAGTTCTAATTGTTAATGACAGTAAAACAATAATGAATATGATGCATAGGTACATTATGCCCCTGTAGGTCAGGCGACAGCATTTTCCTCCAGAGAAGCGGGGTTGCCTCTCTTATTGTGGGAGGACCAGATTGCTGTTTTGGACCCCCATCTCGATCATTCAACAAATGTCAGTGTTTATGGTTTTTGTGTTTTAAGAGTGTCCAGTACTTCACAAGTGTCCCCCCTCTAGTGAGTTTCAAATTGCCTCTTTTTATCAGGATACAGTTCCTTTGCTAGACTATGGGAAAAAGCAGACGTAAAACAACATTTTAGTGAGTCCTTTTACTGTGCATGTTCAAAATAGGTAAGCTCCCAATCCACTCCCCTTATTTGCTTCAATCCTGAGGACATGGTGTATGTCGGTCAATACGAAGGATTAGGGACCAAAATAACAACAAATGTGAGTTTTTGGCACCGCTTCCTTGATCTGTCCCTCGGTGGAAGGTTCTCAGAATCTCCTCAGATAGCTCCTCTGATGGTTAGAAAGTTCCACTTGGAATGCAATCCCATGTAAGAGCATTCCCATTTGTGCAATATTAGCTGGTTCTCTGATGAAAGTGAGGACGTCAACATCGATTGGTCTCCCCACTAGCTCTGGAAAGTCAGTGACTCGGCAAAAGAGAACATTATGGGCCAACCTGGTGTCTTCTGGTGACAGGGACATCCGTCCTGCCATGCTGAGGTTCAGGATTATTTGTTTTCTCCCAAATGTGAACAATGTCTGCACTGTTCGATCGCATGGAGTGCAACCAGAATGATTATATTTTTTAAAAGATGGCTTAAATGTTCTGTATTTGATGGATCTCGAAGAAAGGTGAGTGTGTCTGTTGTTCTTCCGATAAGAGTTGGACAGTCTTCAATTATGCGAAAGAACAGTGTGTTGACAATTTTCTTCTTCACCCTGCAACTAGGATGCACAGAGTGTCTGTTTTTTATGTCCTTATCCTCTTTTTTTGCTTAGAGAAAGCGTTCTATAAAAGCCACAATTTGCAAAAAGTTCTTTGTCTTTGTCTGGCTCGTCCTGCGTCCTTTGCCCGCGTCATGGATCTCTTCTGCACGTGCTGTGGTTCCTCCCCGTCGCTCATCGATTCCTCTCATTGGGGTGCAGGCAGGGGGCCTCCTCCAATGTAGGGTTTTATATCACCGAGAAAAATCCAAGCTCTCCTGCCTTGTAGTTTCACTGTAAAACGACCGTTGAACCTTGGCTCATCCCACTTTTTCCTTGTGTGATTCCTTACAAGGACGGCGTCACCAGGGAAGACGGGTGGGACACGTAGAACTGGCCAGGTCGCCATCAAAATATTCAGGACGGGTTTGTGCCAACATCATTTTCTGAGGTACTTTATCTTTTAATAATCTTTACCCAAAAGATGAGATTCACTTCCACCATTGTCTCTCCCATATCTGTTTGTTCTTCAAACAGCTCATCATCGGTAACGTCAGTCAATCGATATCCTTCTTCGATGGCGATTACTGCGCACCATTGTCGGCCCTCGTCGTCATAACCATCAATCAAGGCCACTCTCCCTTTCACTGCAGCTGTGTGTATCATCAAGGGAAATACTTGTCCCTCTTCCTCGTGCATGGGTGTCTTTGGTCTGAATAGGAACTCATCAGGGGTTCTCATGATTCTGTCTGCAAGGAATATTTCTGGCTCTAGTGGTATAGCCCTCATGGCTGGGTGTCCTGCGTATGCTCTGATTATCTTGCATACGTTTTGAATAGTGCATTCCTGGGGTTGAACATACTATTCACTCCTCCGTGAATGTGATTGTCATGTTTAACCTCCTCATCAAGTCCCGACCCAAAATGTTTACTGGTGTCTGATGCGAGTATAATAAGGGCACATTCATTTTGCACTCTCCTATAGAGACGGAGTGCATTTGTAAAGGAAACACGACTCGTCACTCCTGTGAAACTCTCAGTATTTATGCCTCGCCGGACAAGGAAAACTTGCCTTCACGTATGCACGAGCGTGTTGCACCCGTGTCAACTAAAAAGGAATATTCTTTATCCCCTATAATGACATCCACCCTAGGTTCCCTGTGAGGGTCTGGTGTCACTAATAGGATAGAAAACATCAGGGTTCCCAGTGAGCTGTCCTAGTTTATATATCAATCTGGCCCACTGTGTGCTGGTGCATTTCCCCCATTCCCACTGTTACCCCATTCCAGGGTTTGTGGTCTGCCCTGTGCTCATCGTCTCTGATTGTTGCAGCGGTGTCTGTTGGGACTGTCCTTGTGGAAAATTCCCCATGCTTTGCGGTTGCACACCTTGTTGAGCTCCTGGCGCTTGTTGCTGCACCATGTGATTCTGTGCACCACCCTGCTGTAAAACTACAGGTGGATTTGCCATGCCTGTTCCTGTTCTTTACATCATGCCTTGATTTCTGCATGTGCGCGCCAAATGCCCTGCATTCCACACGGCCAACATACTGGCAGTGGTTGGATCATTTGCCCATTTCACAAATCTTGGTTACCAATTTTGCATATTTTGAAAACCTCCTTGATGATTTTGGAAACCTCTGTGATTCCTCTGCCATCCTCTTCCCCTAAATTCTCTTCCCCTTGGATAAAAACCTGTATTGCCTTGATCATTTTGCCATGGACTAGCCACCTGCTGCATGCTTGCTTCAGCTGTGCTAGTTATCATGGCTCCCTCAAGAGCATATTTTGACAATTTCTTTTGCACCAGTTTCGCTTCCTCACCCTTTCGAGTTGCTTCCTTTTTGGGATTCTTTTCCTGAAGCAGTCTACAATAATGTGCAATGGTCAACTGTATTTCAGCCAAAGGCTTGGCTTCAATTCCCACCAATTTCTTGAGTTGTTTCTGTATCGGCTTTGGCAATCCTTGGCACAGTATATGGTAAAACACAGGTATAGATTTCGTCCAAGATTCATGAGTCTCGAGCACTCATGCGTCTTGAAAATTCTGTAAACAAATTAACAGATCTTCAGACTCCTTCATCTTTCGCGTCATTAAAGCTCCCATATCAGAAGTGTCTAGGTATAGTACTTGCAGCGCTTTCCATACTGCGGCTCTACAATTGTTAAATGGAGCTCTGTCGTGTGCAGCATTAATTGTGGTTACACCAGGGTAGCCTGCTTGTGCCCACACGTCGTCTGCTCTCTCACCAAGTATGGCGATTAAGAGACCTTTGATATCCCCTATAGCTAACGTGTTTCCTCCTGTCATTTTTTTCTAACTCACTTATCCACTTTCCAGCTCCCGAAGTCAGCATTGGAAGCTTGTTTTTCACATTTTCTCAATCCATGTGTGGCCATGTTATATATTGTGCTCTTATTCCCCCCTTCTCGAGAAACGGAAATTGGAACGTGTAGCCCTCTCTCTCTTCTCTCATTGTTCTTCTGTCTATTGCAGCAGTAATATTCCTGCATCGCCGTCTACTTGGTAATACCCTTAGTCCGTCCACATAGGGCGGCAAAGCACCGCACTCTGACCGTGAGATACTTCTTCATATCTGTCAGGCTGCGTGGCGGACTCTGATGCTCTTGGTGCAGATTCGCTATTGTCTGACCACCTTATTCCTTGTTCCCTCAGGAGTCGTCTTTTGCTCCTTCCCTCTTCCTAATTTTTCTTGCGCTCCCCCCTTTCGGAGTCGTACATTGTCTGTCCCCAACTAGTGCGACTTCTTGTGCCCTCTTTGTTCCTACTTATTTCTAATCTATCCAGGGATAGTTCTCTATTCCCACTACTTCGGGAGACATCCTCAGTGTCATACAGCTGAGGGCTCTCCAAGCGCTCGTTTTCCCCCTCTCCTTGGTGTATTTGTTCTAGCCCCATTTCATCATATATTCTGTCGATCGTTTCTCCGATGCTTCTGGTGTAGAAGTCATCGTCAATATTTGTCCTAGACATGCTTGGTACTGAATCATACTCAGGAAAGAATTCTACGATGTTTTCCCAGTCTACAGCTGGAGCAGATTTTTAAACCCCTTTCCCCAAATATTCAAGATCGCATGCTCTCTGTCTTCGCTTACGTTCTATGTCGTCATCAAATTCTTTGCGTTTCCTCGCCTCTTCTCTGACCCTATCTTCTTCCTTTCTCTTTTCATTTCTATGTTCATCTGCCCTTCTCATTTACTCATCTCTTTGTCTTTTTATTATTTTCTCACGTATCATTTGCTATTCCTCTAACCTTTGCTGTTTCTGTCTGTCTTGATCATTGGCTGCTCTCGGGTTGCGATCGAGCTGTCTCTATTGCTCTTCGCGGTGTAGCTTTTCTCTCCTTTGTCTGTCTTTCTTTCTTATCCTCTCATCTCTTAACTCCTTCTCTTTTCCATTTCTTCGTATCTTATCTAACCTCTCCTTTTGTTTCGCGTCATCAATGCCTTTGCCATTGAATTTCAATAAAATGTGTCCTCCCATCCATTCGTCCTTTGTGAATGCTATCTCATCAGTTCTAGCTTCGCTTCTCTTCCATCTTTTCCCTTCTCTATCATTGTCAAGAAATGCACTTGTCTGTGCTTGATCTCTCCTTGTCCCTTGGGACTGCTGAGGTAATATTCTTGTCCTTATCTTTCCCTTGATTTTTGTCACTACTATGTGTAGGTGACTCATATGCGGGGTTGCTATACCCCATGGCTGCTTTAAATTCTCTTAGCGGATATAATCCCTTGTCCTTACTTTCTTCAACTTTCGTTTTGGGTGGGGCAGGTGGCGCGGTAGGCGTCTCACCTCCCTCTGTGCATACATTAAGTATCCAATCTGTTGGCGGCTCTTCCTCCTTTCCCTGTTCATACGTTTTCCACAACTCGAGAACAGCAAGGCGTTTTTCTAACTTCTTGCCTGTATATGTGGCATGCAAATATGTCGTCATATGTTGTAAGACGGCTTTAGATAAAGACCAGTTTTGTGGCTATGGCATAAACATCTTGTGGGCAGTACCCTTAACCCACTCAGTACTATATTTCTTTAGCTTTGGTGCGTGTTTTGACAACTGCTTGCATAAGTGTGCCAATGGAGTCATGTCTTCCACGCTTTCCATCTGACCTTTGGCATGGATCGACCCATCAAAAATCATACCCAAATAAGTATAGCTGGGCACAGTTGCTAGCTTCATTTTATTGATCGACCACACAAATTTATTATGACTTGTCTTGGTGGGAGAATAGGTTACAGTCTGGGTTTTATTCGTATTGCTTTTTAATTCGTTTTTTTCAATGTAAGAATTAAAAGCAGATAATAGTTTTTGCAGACCAGCTGGGGTTTTGGATATAAGTACTAGGTTGTCATCGTACATTAAGGTTTTAATGGGACAGCCATTAAGTTTTGACGAATCTGAGCAAACCTACACAAATGTCTGTCTTACATCATGTAAGAAGTAATTAAAAATTGCAGAAGCGAGCAAACGCCCTTTCTTGAGTCCCCGAGCTGTGGGGATAGTGGCAGGCAGTAAACCATATAATGTTAAACGAATTTGAATTGAGATGTCAGAATGAAGAGCATAGATAATATCACTCAATGTCACAGGACAATGATCTCTCGCTAATTTAGACATGAGAATCACTCGAGAGATAGAATCAAATGCAGAATATAAATCTACAAATGCTAAAAAGACTGATTATTTTATTGTCTGACATTGCAATTTAATTGCATTTAGACACATCAAGTTGATCTTAGTGCCCATGCCCGCTACAAACCCCGTATGTTGGAGATCACGCAAATGGTTGATCAGAGTCCATGCATTAAAATCTCGCAAGGTTAACTTTGCAAAGATTTTACCTCGCGTGTCTAATAACGTGATCGGCCGGTAATTTTGTAGCAGCATGCGATCGCACTTTTTAAAAACTGGGACGATTAAAGAGGTCTTCCATGATAAAGGTATAGCACGAGTGGCCAGAGTCTGCTGGAAGATCTTATTCAATATAATCGCCCATAGATTGGAGTTGAATTTCAGCTCGTGTTGTTAAGCCCATCAGGCCCTGATGCACGATAAGAGCTGGCTTTTTTTTATCAAGTGTTCAATAATGACATGCAAACAATTGACAGACCACGCAGCGGTGGATTGTTAAATATTGGTCAATTTCTTAAAATTCACATCAGAATATAGTTCTGTGTAATGAGTAATACACTGATGTTCTTGCACACTATTCTATTATGCTTCCACCTACAAGTGGTATGTAACGGTTGTTAAGTAAGGCCCACATCTCTGCCAAGTTTTTATTGGCCATTGCTTTTAGCATCTTTTCACTGTCATTTTGGAATAACAAGGTTTTTCCCCCCCTGTCTCCAACTTTTAAATCTGCATTTCGCCGTTTTGAGGTCCGTTAACTGAGGGAGCTTTGGATTGGTAAGAATAAGTTTCCTTTCTCTTTGATATTTAGCTGGTTTGGCCTTGATTTCAGGATCAAACACATGGGCGTGGCTAAAACCTCTAGGGCCAGGAATAATTATCGTATTTTTAAATGACAGAAGTAAATTAGAGTATTGTTCTGGGCCTTCTCGCTTTGCATTGCCATTAATAACTTGGCTAAAGGCAGCTAGTTTGGGAATTGACCAACGAAAGCGTGATTTTTCATTATTGATTACTAATAGTGGTTGCATCCAATGGTTATGCTCATTAACTATGTCAGAAGACCACAACGCTTTTAATGACAATAGGTTGGGATCACTTTGTTAATGCATAGTTATTTCAAATGATTGTATTTTCAGAAACATTTTTGAATCCACATAAATGTAATCAATAATGCTAGTAGAGGACTGTCTGTGGCACGTAAATTGTGCAGGGATGTCACCCAATACTGACCGTTAACCATATGGAAAATGTCTTTCTGTGACAAAGGAAATCCATCTGCGGACATCTTTTGATTTATGGTTTTGCTTTGTGGTCAGACAGTCTAAATTCAAGTCACCCACTAATATAGTGACTGTTGCATCCGGGCTCATAAGGATTAAATCGAGTAATCTTGCTAGTCCAAGGTAAAATGTCTCATCAACTATGGCTACCGGATTTCGATATAGATTTATCAATGCAATATTATGCTCAGGACCGGCAATCTTCACTAGTTGGATGAAGGAACTCATTGAATCCCACGGGGTGATAGAATATCCTTGGCTCATTTTAGCTGCCACCAGGAGACCAGAGTACGGTCTTGTACTGAGGAGACCCCCCGGCCGGCCCATAGAGTCGAGGTATGCTCCAAAAGTACTTTAAGACGAGATAGCTGCACCTTGAGATGGATGAGGGTGCAGATTTATTACTCCAACACCAATCAATAAGGACAACTCAATGGTTTGGCAAAGGGAGTCCGTTTAATGACAAGTACAAAAAACGGGGAGTCATGGCAATCAGCAGTAATGCAATAGTCTGTCTCGCTTCAACTCCACTGAACTTCATATAAAACACACTGTTTATACTGAAAATTCATCATAAGTGACGTGTACCACTCAAACGTTAATAAGCATTTCGATTGGTTAGGAAAAGGTAACTTTAATATAGGCGCTATATATGTATATGGTAATGGAGTGAGGGACTGGTCAAAACACTGTCAGGTTGGCATCTAAGCCCTTCCTTCAAAATGACTACTGTGGACGTCACCAAAAGTACGATGTTCCATTGGCTCTGCTAACTATAGGACCCTAGAATATTTGGTCCATTGTGATTGGGTTGGCACCAACCCCATGCATACATTTCCACTTTATTTAGCAGCATGCAGAATGGACAGCCAGGTGCAGGGTGCTCCCTCAGCTACCCGGCCATCCTCTAATTAAGGTTACAATCAATCATCACTTCAGCAACAATGTGTCAATTATGTTACTGTGGTGGGCCTCGAAACTGCATCTTCTGCCTGAGAAAGTTCTGCTATCTTCTCCTGGGCGGATGCCACGCGTAGGTGTGAACTCTTGCTTCTCCCCGCTTGGATGGTCACGTGATGCAGACACTGTGAATTTGCCTAGTTTCTCTCGATTTGTGCATTTAATTCTTATTCATCTTGCCACCTGCCTATGATTTCGTATCTTGACCTTTCATAGGCAGGATATTGGCACTCATTACGACCCTGGCGGAGATCATGGTGCAATATGCACCATGGAGCATGGCGGAAAGCTGCCAATACCGCCATGGGGGTTGGCGGATTCACCGCCCCATTCCGACCTTGGCGGGGCGGTAAATCCCCAATCCCCATTTTACCCTTCCCCATTCCCATTTTTGCCCCATAGGGTATAATGGGAGTGGGGAAGGCGTTAATTACGCCACCGTAAATTACGGTGGCGTAATTAACAACAAGGTCCCGTAGCGCCATGGATTTCTCCGCCCGGAAAAACCAGGCGGAAAAAGGCTCCATGGCGCTACGGGAACTCGTAGTAAGGCGGAAGGGTCCGCCATGATTACCGCTGGCGTAAACCCACTCCGCCAGGGTCGTAATGAGGGCCATTGTGTTCTTAAGTTTCAATTAGATGTAGCTACTGTTCCTTTCGATTCAGTCGTCTCTTCTCATTTTGCTAGAATATGAATCTTGTCTTGTTTTGCCTGTAGTAACCTATGTTGATTCTGCGTTTCATGTACACAGTGGACTGGCACTTATAATACTGTGCTTCGTTTTGAGGTAGATTATGTACAATGGCGCTTGCCGCGCAATTCTTCTACTAAGCATAGCAAGCTGTACTGTTTTCTTAGCTTTCTTGCATTTCAAGCATATTTACAGGCGTAAACTAATTGACTGTAGTCATTTTGCTTACAGCTTAACTCTCTTACATTTTGATAGCTTCCTATCACTATAAGCTCACAATCTCTTTTCTCATGGTGTTTCATCTCCTTGTGTCATTCTTGGTTCGTCATTTGTTCTATCTGTGAGTCCGTCCGGGCTCTCGTGATGTCACCATTCCTCTTCCATTAAGACCTATTTGGTTTCTTCCGGGATGGTACTTAGGAAATCTTCATTTCGTCTCATTTGTTGGTAGGGTTTTCTCAATGGATATCTAACTGCCCATGGTTGTCTGGTTATTGGTACTTCAATAGGTGTTTCTCTCCTGATGGGTACTGGGTACTGGGCAGAGCCCCACTGTGGCTCTCTGATGGTTTATTTGCTCATCATACGTCACATATTTTGGTGTGAATGTTCCTGGTACTTCGAAATGGGTGATGGGAGTGCAGGCTTTATTTGGGACCTCCTCTATAGTCTTCCTTTCTCTGTAGTAATTGCTGGTAAAAGTGCAACTTCATAGATTTCTTGTAGATGTCTGAAGGTGAGAGTGTCCTCTTGTATTCCAACTGGCTATGGCAAGGGAGGACTGATTCATCTGTTTTGATGGTTAAACCACAGTTGAATGTACTACGCTAGCATGCGTGCACTTCTCTGAAAAGGCCCCTGGGTGGCTGTTTGATTTAGCGCTAATATACTCGCTAGCGGCAGCCCGTTCAGGGTCTTGTGCGATCAAAAATCCCATCTCAAACAAATCTCATTTGCCCTTCCAAATGGTGTTTAATACAACACTAGATGGGATCCATAACCTTACAATCTAACAGGCGGTATCCAAGAGAAACTCAATCTGATCAATATCTCGCAAGGAGATATCATACAACTCGACCACATCGCTGAAGATATTAAGTACACTGCGTCTGTTACGGTCATATGCCTTAAACGGACTATCTCTGCACTTCATGATAAGCGAATGGCAGGCAGAGTTATAGGGCTGTACATGACGTGATGTTCTCTGATCGAATACCAAAAGCTTGATAGTGACAACTTGCTGACGTCCTGTATTAGGGACTTGAATTGGATTTACCAAATGATCTACTTGATCACTAAGTAGTCTTTGTGTGGATAAGATTTCTGAATGACCAACTACTCTCACCGGATTCATGTATAAGATATTTGTCTGTGCCGATTGCTCATGTGGTGCCCTAGGGATGATTGTTGAGCTATTTCGGCAGGCAATGTCAATAGTCGGTTCTGTAAATATCCTTCAACTGCTTTTTTTAAATTTTCCATTGAAAACATCATTGTCGGGTCTACTGTTTCGACAGATTTAGTTGTTAAAAATGTGACATTGGCAGCTGGTGCGACTGCTTTATTTGTGGTCATCCTTGGGTCACTTTGTTCACATTGTTGTATCACCTGAAGCAGGTCATTTAATGGAGGATAAGAAAGAGGTGCATTGCCACCATCATTTGGGCTTTGAGAAGAACAATTTATCATGCTGGCAACAGAGTTCTTGGTAGAGATGCCATTTGGCGCATTTGCCCCACCTCCCGTAGAAACAATTGAAGTTTCCTGCTTTTTGGGCTGTGTCGCAGAATTCTCTACACTAGCCCACGATTCATTAGGTTGTTGTACGGCTTGACAAGTGACAGTCTAAGATCGGACGTATAATCTTAGAGAATGTCGGAAGAAATGCAACCGGCTCTTTTACCATTGAGGAATATACATCTGGGATAGGGATTATATCTGTGGAAACTGACTCTAAATTTGAATCACAATTATTTATCATACGTGGGCCTTTGCAGTAGGAATCAAGCCATTGAGAAAGATGATCAATTTGCGCAGATTGTTTTGCCACTTTAGCATCTAAAGTTTCAAAAGGTTTAAAGAGGCTCAGCAGTGTGGTGCTAATTGCTGCTAGAACCAGTTCAATCATGGTTACAGTGGAGATGGAAACTTCAGTATTTCAAGTTTGTCTTGTGTGACGTGGAGTTGAATGAATGTAAGATCGGGATATAGACCGAATAGACGAGTCTATTGAACATTGTTCATGATGAATCGTTATTTCACTACGTATGGAAATGGGCGATGCGCATTGACTTGCGAATACGGAAATGTCTGAGGCGTCTCGGCTGAGGGATGACTGCAGGTCTAAAGACAGCATGTCGACCACCATGGTGGATGGCGTCCAGCTTTCAGAGGATTGCAAGATGGTGTGGTCTGAAAGCAAATGAGCTCGACTGGATAGCCCGTTCACGCCTGGCGCCGCTGAGGTGAGCTTGCATCACAGAAGGGCGGAGCTAAACCGTGGGCGCCAGTATTTGCATGTTGTGCGTTCGCGGTCACTCGCTTCTTTTCTTCGGCCTGTAAAATTTTAGAAAGTGGTAGTGTCTCTGCACTCTGTGCTATGTTACGAGAGCTACAAGGAGTTAACTTAATAGATTTATGGGACCGGCGTGTAATGCACCTAGCATCCATGGGTGATGTTACAGGTGGATTGCACAAGTGTTCAGGTATGCTGGATTTCAGCGAATAAAGCTCGAGCGACATGCACTTAATTACCGACGTCTCTCTCCACTTCCTCAGTGTATGAAACGAAATGCCCAGGATAACCATGAATTATAGGAATGGCCGCTGCCCACTGACTCGCGGCTAAGCAGCCAAGCAGCACTTAACACGGTACTTCCACACGAGTGTGCGGGTGCGTGTGCGTTCTCGCTAAGTAATGGACACAACAAGCGTCATCAGCGAAAGGCGTGTCCAGAATCAACACGTAATCTACAAAAAATACAAATACAAGTAAATGCCTGTGCTTATAGCACGTGAGCTCCTGTTCTGTCCTTCTGGTCACAGTAGTCACCTTGTTTAAAGGAACAGCCACACTCCAAGTGTCCAAAACTGGAGCGATTCAACGGTCGGTGAAGCAGAGCTCCTCAGCGGCCAAGCGGCACATAACGCGGTACTTCCACACGAGTGCGCGGCATATATATTATCCAGTATGGAAAGGTCCCGGATGCTGGGTTGCTTATTGTGAATCCTCAATGCCATCGCCTCTGTAGGTGAAGGTGAACCAATTATAGGTGGGAAAAGGGACAGGCAATGACCAGAGTGAAGGGCACATGCCTCTTTTCCAGCATGATGTGATAGAGGACATTGTGAGTAGCGGTGTGGAGGCCATGCACAAGAATACTCTGACTTACTTACTGCCCATATTCTTTCAAAAGAATCCAGTTGGCATCTCGAACTCCTTTGGCATCCTATGGCTTTCGCTCATTTCAACTTCTGGCCCCAAAATTATGGAATAATCTCGGTTTTGATTTCAATTCTTGCACAGGTTTAAATCAGCCCATGAAAGGTCTTAAGCTTCATCTGTGGCCGACACCCTAGTGATCACGGTTTTTTGAAGTGTGCTATCTCATTGGTGTCATTCTGGTTACCTTGTAGTCCATGCTGCTGACATGTTATCTTTGACTTAGTACTGTTGTGAATGTTGTGCAATGCTTTGAAAAAAGGTGCTATATATCTATTTCGATTTCAGACGGCTAGAGGCACCACTACCGACAGGGCTTCACAGTGCTCGACCAAATCAACAACTCAGGACTGATGGCAGGACACGTTGGTTAAAAAGAAAGGTTTTCAGCTTATTGCAGAAAAAGAGAAGGCTGTCAGTCAGCAGAAATAAGGGGTTCGTGATTGGATAACAGTTGGCACAATCATATGGGTCCAAAGAGGGCTTTTATGCCTGAATTTTGTCAGTCCGCGAGGGAGGGTGGTTCCCAGAAGAGGGCGGGAACCAACATTTTTAGATTGTCAAAGATTTTTAAAAGCTCTTTACAGGAATGGATGACTCTATAGAGTCGGCATAACAATGTCATTCGCAGTAATCATAGCAGATGTGTGGATCGCTCTAGCCAGTTTAAGATTCTTATTTTGAAGACTATTTGGATACCTCCTCCATCTCTTCTCTTGGGTAATTTTTGAGGCAGAAAGTTCTGTGTTAAACCATTTCCTGCTAATGTGATTTACGTTAATCAGTTTTGTCTTTAAGGGGGCACTAAATGAACTATTTCCATGACATAGCAAGGCTGTAGAAACTAAATAAATTAAGTTTGACTTGGAAGTGTTTGTTGATTCTTGCAGTCACACCACTATGCAAACACGTTTTTTAGTGTGGAAGAACTTGTGCAATATATGTCTACAAATTCAGTTATAACTTTCTAGAAATAAACACTGCTGCACTTATACCAGGCTAGATCTTTCCACATGTTACAAGCACGGCGGTGTGGTAAATAAAAATAGTGGTAATTCCATTACCTCCGCTTTATGGCAAAACTACCTCACTGCTGTACTAGAGGTTTTGAAGGCAAATTGGAAAAAAGCTGGAGGTAAAACTTTGACCATACCGCCAAAACCCAGCGTATTTATCGGGCAGTATTACTGCCCACATTAAATCCACGAGAAATCCCCATGGAGTTTTATGGACTGCAAAAATGGCCATCTAAACTGCCTTATCACCACTCCTGATCTCCACTGTAATGCCGCAGGATGAGTGGCAGTAACGGCTCACGTGGCATAGTAGGTTCGTCTTTATCTTTCACTGTATTTCAATCCCATGTTCCCTCCCTGTTGGCCTTTGGGCACTTTGAAACAATTGACTTACTGAATAAGCGCCTAAAATGCACAATAAATAAATAAATACAATAAAATAACCGGAGTCTGGCATTAATTCCCCAGATTTACTGCTGCGTCACTGTCAAATCACCGCCAAACTCGCGATGAGGCCCGTCGTCTTGTGTGGCAGATTATAGACGCCACAAGGCTGCTGGGCCACAATATGCGTACCAAAATCTGCGGTGACCCGCTGCAGTGGCTGCCTGGTGTAAAGTGCCTCGGTGAGCGTGCCTTCTTGGCACACCCACAGGTAACTAGTAAGGTGGGGGCCTGGTGAGGTCATGAGGTCATGGAGTCTCACTCTCACCTCGCTCATTCCCCGGCCAGAATATGAACTCGTGCTACAGCCACTAGGAGCAGCAATGGATGCGCGCGTGCAGGCAGCGAGAGCGCCAAGCTGGCATCATCAGAGCTCCCCTCTCTTTATCTCCATAATATGAGCAGCTCAGTTAAGCAAACCTATTATCTCTTCCCCTTTGGTTTCAACTTGAGAAAGTGCAGGCAACTTCTATAATGGCCCACAGACTGATGATTACATTTTACACGTCCCCGCTGGTAGGTAAAAACACTGTTTAGTGGACACTTTGAGTGCCTGCCAGGGCGAAGCGGGAGTCAACTTCCCTTATTAGAATGCGCTGCTTCGTTAATCACAATGGCTTTTCACTGTGGCGCTAACAGCCATGTTCATTGTACTCCTCCAGAATGGGCCAGCTCGCTCAGCAGGGCCATCCCCGCACCTTTGACATCTGGCCGAGCAGCTGGCTATCTGCTGCACTGCCCCCAAAGGAGCGTCTGGGGCCACGGCGAATGTGACCATTCGGGGCGCCCTGGTTAAAGCTTCTTCGGAGGGCCATGAATTACCGTAAAGTGGCTCCTCTGTGGACCCCCCCGAGTTGCCGGGACCCCTGCCAGTCTTTCCATTTCGCGAGCGCGTGCAGTCAGACAATTGAACTGATTTGACTTCGTCACTCCCGGGGTTTTATTGCCTTTAACCTGAGATGGAAGGCTTCTGGGAGGGGGGCGAAGGGCCGTTTAATGTCACGCTGAAATGCTTTCTGTCGCGAGCGGGAATGCGCATTTCCATATCAAGTAGGGCACCCGTGCTAGTTAGCTGGGAACGACCCTACTTCGCATGCAGTGGCTGAGGAGGTGGGCCGTCGCTACTACATGGGCCCATAAACATGTACTTGAAGGCAGTTGGTTCCCTTCAGGCTGTAGACTGGAGCAGAACTGTTTCATTAGCCTGTTTGCCCCAGTGGGCTGATCATATTGAAGAGATTATGTCAGGAATACATCAGGGGGAGATTTCACCAGCAAGGCATGGACAGCCATATTTTTTTCAGAACGTCTTTCACATGTGAGACCTTGCAGGCCTCCATGCGAGGAAACGCCTCTCTGTTATGAATTCTTTCTCCCAAACACAGTATTCTAATTTCAGGCCGCCTGTTGCTTTTTAGACACAGCCTATTTCGCAAGTAAGCCTCCCAGGCCAGTGATCAAGTCTTAAAAGTAGGGGACTCTGGCATACCCAATAGGAAGTGGCGTCACAGGAAATGCACAGATCCTAAAGTGCAATTTGCAAATTTGATTAATTTTGTCTTTTGGAATTGAAAACGTGCACAAGACAAATAAGCATATGACTTCAATAAGCCAACAGGATAGAATTTCGTACAACATTGCTGACCAATGGCCCGATTCATGGAAAAGTGGCAATTTTTCCTGCAAAAGCTGCACGCCGAGAACGAAACTGTGCACCGAATAAAAAATGCGTGCGCCACGGATTCATGGAATTCACTGTGCAAAGTATCCGTATATGCAAGTCGCGCCTGCAATGCCCCTGACACGCCCCCACACAAAGCAAAAACATCCAGAACAGCCACCTTTGCGTGCACCCACAGGGCACGAATAGATGCACACTTCAAACAGTGGGCCTGCATCTCGGAAATCCTGTGCGGTGTCCCCTGTAACCGACAACATGTGTACAATGTATCGTAACTCAGGTAAAACTCAGAAAATCTGCATGCGAACACCCCTAAGTCCTATTGGATGTCCGGCTGAGTACACGCACCCCTAATCCCGACATGCAAACACATTTATGCGTTGCGATTCCTATGCGCAAGTGTCTTTACGCCTGTCTTTTGGTGGCAGAGAGATCAAGGGATTTGTGTGGGCATTTCGCAGGCGAGAGGTTGCACAGTCACCTCCATGAATGCGCTTTGTCGTGGGCATTTGTGGCCGTGCTGTGGACTGCCTAAATCCCGTCCCACGCATTCTGTTCCATGAATCGCTGAACAGGGATTTGCATGCAAATCCCTGATTTTCCACGCAAATAATTCCATGAATCGGCCCCTTAGTGTAAAAGGTGCGCACCTTTTATACCTAGGTATTTATATAAAAAATGTCCTTTTAAAGCAGAATGTCAACACAAGACATTTTAGAGTATTGTGATAGATATTCATCTAGTCTTGTGGTTAAGTGTTTAATCTTAAAACCGAGCAACCTGGACTGCACCCCTGGAAGCAGCGTTGTTTACTTCAGGAGGATGCTGCAATTACTATTTTTGTTTAAATTCCTTGAAAACACACAAAGGGGGGGACGATGTCCAACCTCTGAAGAATGTGGGCAGACACTGCCCACCCACATGTTCCCTCTACGTGTATACATTTTTTTGTTTTCACACAAAGTAACTGCGCCACACTAATCATTTTCAAGGATTTGTATTTGTAAGGTTTAAGCAAATCACTTGTGTGCCCTTTTTATTGCCACGTGTTTCAACTTCACCAGAGCCTTTTTCAAAATAATAGGGCATAGGTTCCAATCACATATCTTGACATGAATGCACATGATTCAAAACATGTTCATATATGCATGAAGTCGATAGCATACATTACGACAGAAAAAGAAGGGGGGAAGGGTTGGATCAAATGGGATTGACATAAAGAAAAGGAACAAGAAAACAAAAGAAATTCTTTGTGATAATCATATAGACTATTCATAATTCATCAGTATCACAGCTTTAGCCATTCATTATTCCAATCTTATATAGTTGTTCTATACAAAATGCATGACTTGGTTCTCCGTGAGTTAGAAAGTGTGCATTAGGAGAAATGTCCGTATTTTCGCATAAGAGTGCTTCATAATGAAAATAACAGAAACTGTAATCCGTGTACATAAGTGACATGGATATGTTTGTCAATATAGACTTAAAAAATAAATACAAAATACAAATACAAATGTAATCGTGCCCGGTCTGGAAAGTATTATCATCTAGCTATAATCCATTTTAAAACTCTGCATGGATTATAGCCAGATGATGTCAATCCCATTTGATCCAACCCTTCCCCCCTTCTTTTTCTGTCGTAATGTATGCTATCGACTTCATGCATATATGAACATGTTTTGAATCATGTGCATTCATGTCAAGATATGTGATTGGAACATGTGCCCTATTACTTTGAAAAAGGCTCTGGTGAAGCCGAAACACGTGTCAATAAAATGGGCACACAAGTGATTTGCTTAAACCTTACAAATACAAATCCTTGAAAATTATTACTGTGTGGCGCAGTTACTTTGTGTGGAAGCAAAAAATGTATACACTTATCCACAGAGGCAGGGGCAATTGATTCCTCCCACAATTTTTCACACCAACGCGACACGTTTTAACAACTGGAATAAATAGGTCGCAAGGCATAATGAGTTGTACCCCCACCAAAACACCCCCTAAACAGTTGTTCCCTCTACTTGTGTCCTGTCCAAGCCAATAATTTAGTATACAGCATGCAGCATACTATACATGAATTTTCTTCCATGCATTTATTTTGTATTTTGATTAAATGCAGACCAGCCAGTAGATCACCGTACAATGGCGGTGTGAAAGGCATTTACATGAAGAACTTTATATCATAGATAATCATTTGTCAAGCTACTGTAGACTACTACATAAAAAGTAACAGATATACTAATTTCTCTTGTTTACGACTTTCAATGGAAGCCATTATCAATATATTTAGTTTTGGCTATTAGGTGGCGCTTAAGTAACAGCTATAAGACTACACTTTTTCATTGGGCTACAGCTAGAGGGGTGATGAAATGTGAAGAGGGACACAATGCTTGTGGGTGTTGGTTGGTTAGTTACACACCCATTAACTGCCCATGACCAAGCTAATCCATATAGCCAGTTGCACACACTACCCGCCCCTCTCTGCATAAAAACATCCTCCTGGGGTCTGTTTTGACCTAACTATCAAGCAGTAACACCAATCTTTGGCCTGCCAGTGTGATTTCTATGTAGTCTGCTACGAGTTAATGACTTAATTTCAGGTGTAATACAAATGCCTTTACACTGAAGTCATATTCAAAACTATCTCTGACAAAGTCAACAGTTCTGTCTTGTTTAAAGGTTTCAGACAGGAAGTTGTCAGGTATGCTATCTTACAAGTAGTTGAATCATACCATTTTCCAGCTGTTGCCATTTAATGGCTAAGTAGTTGTGCAAGGAAGTGCGTGCAAGCCTGTTGGCTTTGGGGATGTGGCTAAGTGCAGAGGATGATGACTGCCTAAACCTCGAGCCCCGATCCAGCGACAAGCATGAGTGGCAGTTCTTGGCAGTGAAATGAGGAAAGGGTGAGGGGTTTGTAATTTACCCCTTGCCTGGATTCCACGGTACCTCCTGTGGCTGCGAGGAGAGAGGCATCATGGAGAAAGACGGAGCGAACTGGAGTGCCAGTGCCCTACTGTACTGCTTCCTGCTTGTCGGAGCTGATTTGAGGTCACATGCAGGAAAAGGCGCGGCCGAATGTGAGGCTGCCTGAATGTTAATTGATTCTCCTCAGACATAGTATATGTAAAGGCACACAACACAAGAATTAATGTTCTTCCTCAGCATAAACGTCTTGAAAATATGATGGCTATATATTTGAAATGTGAGCCTCAGAGAGCTGTTGAGGAAGTTTTGGATATATTGTACATTTACTAGAACAACATTATCATAACTTGAACGAGATATATTAACAATGATATCAGTGCTCTGGACATGCTGTAAGGGATAAACATCTACATTTTAAATATTTACTGGGCTAATATAAGTTCATGGGCCGTTATACTTCTGATATAATTGTGTTATCAAACTAGTCTCACCATTTATGGTTAAAATAAGGAGAATTTACTAGATCAACCTATTTCTGCTGTGAAGGTGACATTATGCCAAAACCTGGGATACTCCAAATATCATTAGTTCTCAACATGGCAACCCAAACAAACGGTAGCAATAAGGACTCTGAAAGTGCTCTGAAGAGGCTGAAGAGTGACCCTCCTCCCTCTCCCCACAAGAATCTAACCCCGATCCTGCTATGCACATTATTTCAATGGAGTTGAGAGCTCTAGAACCATTCATGGAAAATACCAATCTTGAACTGCAACACTTGAATGACAGGTGGGCAAAATTTATATCCAGGGAGGAAGCAATTGGGAGAAGAATTAGTAATGCAGATGTTGTTCTAATAGAGTTATGCAGCTTGAAGTGGCTCCTAAGAATTTACAGAAAAAAGCTAAACATTTTGAAATCCCCAGCAGACATAACAATTTACGAGTTGGTGCCTGCCTGAAGGAAAACCCAACTCTATTCTTACAAAATATGATACCTGAGCTCTCCTCAAGGCTACATCTTTAAGCGTTTAAAGAGCGCATAGAATTGGACATAAACTAATATCTACAGAAAAGAAGCTATAATTCCAGACACTTATATTTGCATTGATGGAGTATACTCGACAGCAGATGATTATGGGTAAACACCATGGTTCCAAAAATATTGATATGGAATGGTCACAATATTTACATCATGCAAGCTGTATCAAATAACACAGCGGACCGAAGAAAATAATGTCTAACCTTCCGGCAAGTATTGAAACAGCTTAATGCTAGATATGGTATGGTACGTACTTTCGTACTTGCATAGTTAAACCCATTAAAAAGGGCACACATCCCCATTGACTTGAAACTATTTATTTGTTCATGTAAGATGGAAGAAATGGGCATAGCATGGCCTTTGGAAAACCAGCAACACTCTAACTCTATCTAGATTGGGAAACCTTGATATGCGTTGCGTAGTACATTGAATAGCTTTCAAGGCAAAACCGTCTTCCAATTCTATATCATGATCTGATAAGGTCGATTGTGATGCAGGTTTTGGTGATCTATCGACTCTGGATCCCAACTCCCAAACAATAGATTTCAGTTCCTGACTTGGATGTTCATGGCTATAGCATTTCTGCTTTGCCACCATTGTATATAGAATACATATATTTTTTCTCTTTGTACAGTATGATAAGATTGATCCAAGACAAGATGTTGTTGACCCTATTTTCCTTTTCTGTCTACTTCCTAATATACATGTTTGTACTGGGGTTGATGTTAAATCTTCTACACATAATCCTGGAGATGTTGGTTCAAATATGTTTAGGCTGGTTTCTTTTTTTTTTTTTTTAAAGATTTATTTTATTATTTTCATATACAAACTGGGAACACATAACCGTCCCCCAGACCTCCCCCCTCCCAACCCAGAAGATTTCTAATTATCTCTGTTGCTCCTGGGAAAGTCTATGATCTGAAAATGTCCGATATTCTTATATTATGCGGGCACCATTGTTCCATATAGTCTGATTGTAGGTAGTCCAAAATCTCTCCCCATTCCTTTGTAAAGGTCTCTTTTTGATCCTTGTATTGTGTGTGTAAGCTTTTCCATGGTCAGTTGTGCCCAAACATTTTGGAGCCATGTATATATCAGTGGGGGTTCTTGTTTTTTCCAGTTTTGGGCTATTGTCGCCCATGCTGCTATGAGTAGTCCCATAAAACTTCTCCATTGTGGTTTCCTGAATTTCTTAGCCGCCTGATCTTTTATACCACATAGCCAAACTTTTTCCCCTAGTTGTTCCGCCTCAGGGAATATCTTAATGATTTCTGTCTTTATGTCCCACCAGAAAGATTTGATCCCATGCAGTCCCACCAGATGCGTTTCCACGTGCCCACCTCTGAGCAGCCCCTCCAGCACGTATTAGGTGTTTGGGGGTACATGGCGTGCAGCCTTTCCGGTGTGTGGTGCCATTGGGTTACTATTTTTAGCGACATTTCCCTTTTTTGGCCTGATCGGGTCATTTTTGGAATGTTATTCCACAGATCCTCCCACTGCTGTTTATGGACATCCTCACCCAGTGTCCTTGCCCACTTGACCATATATGCCCATTTGACTTCCTCTTCCTTGGAGTTGATAAAAGCGTAGAGTGAGGAGACCAGTTTACGTGAACCAGAGTTGATTATTAGGAACTTCTCAAATGGCTTGAGTTCTCTAGTGGCTGCTGTTTTGACGTCTGGCGTTGCCAGCCAGTGTCTGAGCTGTTCATATTTGTATCTGTCTGCTTCTGTTAGTTTTAGTATCGTTTTGCATTCTTTGAATGATCTTATTTCTTCATTTTGGTACATTTCGCCTATTTTTGTGTATCCCCCTGCTTCCCATTTCTCATAGGCTCTGTGCTCCATTCCCAGTGGTAACTGGGGGTTCCGGCATATGGGTGTGAAGAGACCATCCACTGTGGTCATGATGCCCCTCCGTGTTTGTTCATCCCATGCCTCTAGGGTGGTTTTCATGATCTCACTTATACGGAGGTTGGGATGTCTGTTGTTTTGCTTTCCATAGGGTTTCCTCTAAAGGGGATCTGACGACCGCCCGGTCCTGTGTCACCCATACTGTTTGTTGGTTGTCTCCCAGCCATTCTCTCAGGACCCAAAGTTGTGCTGCTTGATAATATTTGCGGAAGTGCGGCAAGGACATTTCCCCCCCTCCCTCGTTGGTGCTGTAAGGGTCGCTCTAGCGATCCTCGGGGGATTTTTATTCCAAATATAGGACGAGATTGCTTTGGAGAGTGCCTTAAAGAATGAGTTGGGAACTTTGATTGGGAGAGCCTGAAAGTGATAAAGCATTTTAGGGAGGACGTTCATTTTTACTGCTTGAATTCTACCCCACCAGGACACCATTAGGGGGGGGTCCAACGCTCCAGGTCCCTCTTTACCCGTTCGAGGAGGGGGGGGGGTAATTCACGTTATAAAGTGCTTCTATCTTGTGTGTCAAGGTTATCCCCAGATATTTGATTCTTTTGTCAGCTATTGTCAAGTCCAGTGATGCTGCTATTCTTTCTATTTCCGGCCTCTCCCCCGCTAAAAGTAACAGTTCTGATTTTTTCTTGTTTATTTTTAAACCCGAGATTGCTCCAAAAAACTCCAGCTCCCTAAGTGATTTGGGCAGTACCGTCCCCGGGTTCGTTAGGGCAAGCAGCATATCGTCTGCGTACGCTATTACCTTATGATGTGTGCCTCCCATTTCTATCCCCGTTATGCGGGCTGACTCCCTTAGTCTAATTAGGAGTGGTGCCAGGAAGATGGCGTATAGGAGGGGGGACAGTGGGCAGCCCTGTTTGGTACCCCGTGTTATCTCAATTTTGTCTGTGACCATCCCATTTATGGCAATCCTGATGTTTGGGGAGGTGTAATTGGCTTTTACCATTTTTATAAACTGTTCCCCAAATCCCATATGCTGTAGAGTTTTGAATAGTATGGACCACTCCACCCTATCGAAAGCCTTTTCGGCATCTAGTGAGAGTGAGACTGCCGGTGTGCGGGTGATCTGGCTTTTCCGCTAGGTGTATTATTCTTCTCAGGCTATCGTGCGTTTGTCTCCCTGGGATAAAGCCTGATTGGTCTGGGTTTATTATGGACGGGAGGAGTGGGGATAGCCTATTTGCCAGGATTTTGGTATATATTTTGGCATCTAAATTAATCAAAGCAATGGGATGGTAGGAGCTTGGGAGGGATGGGTCTTTCCCTGGTTTATGGAATACTAATACCTTTGCTTCATTCATTGAGTGAGTCACATTACCACTGACTTTAAAAGAGTTTAGAAGTCTCGTCATGACGGAGATGAGTATCTCTGCGTATTTTTTGTAAAAGGGGGCAGTAAAGCCATCCGGACCTGGAGCCTTGTCATTGGAAGTGCCGCTATTGCCTTTTTTACTTCCTCTTCCGTGATCAGATTCTCTAATGCTTCTCTGTCTTCTTCTGGAATTTTTGGGATGGGGAGAGATTGCAGATATGTGCTTTGGTCGGCCCCATTCGGACGATCTGAGGTATACAGTGTTTGGTGGAATTCCCGGAAGACTTTTCCTATATTCTGGGTTCTTGTTTGTATTTTTCCTTGCGGGTCTCGAATGCTCTTTATGTTTATAGTCTTTTGTTTTTCTCGGAGCTGTCTCGCAAGGAGTCTGTCAGCCTTATTGGCTTTTACATACAGACGTTGTTTAAGGTATTGGAGGGATCTTTCGGCCCCTTTGGTGCGCAGCATTTCTAGTTGTTCCTGTACGTGTTTTAGGGCCTTCTTGAGGGTTCTTGAGGGGTGGGACATAAGTTCTTCTTGTGTGTCCGCTACTTTTTTTTTCGAGTTCTTTTTCCCATCGATGTCTCTGGTTTTCCTTGGAAGCCTGTAGTGCTATGTGTCCGCGGGTTACCGCTTTGATTGCCTGCAGACTGTATTTAGTGGGACCTTCCCTGTGTCGTTGTGAGTGACGTATTCTATTATTTTGTCCCTGATAGTTTCTCCCAAAACTGTGTCCTGGAGAATATCCTGTGGGAGCCTCGAGCGCCAAAGCCCTCCCCCCTTTTCTGAGGTCCTTATGTTTAGCCAGAGCGGGGCGTGATCTGAAAGAGATATCGATCCCGTTTCTATTACTTGGATTGTACCCATGAGGCCCACCGACACCCAGAAATAGTCTATCCTTGACATCGTATTATATACGTGCGAAAAGTACGTGTAGCCTCTCTGCTGGCCTTTTTGTTGCCTCCATACATCGCAAAGTGCCAGTTGGTCCATTTTTTGTCTGAGTAGTTTGGAAGGGGTGCCCCAGGTACAAGACCCCCCCCGTGCTCCTATCTGTTTGCAGATGCCATGCTATGTTTAGGTCTCCCCCCATGATCACTTCCCCCTTTGCAAATCCCTTGAGCTTCTCCAGAGCGTCTCGAATGAAGCTGTCTTGACCCGTGTTAGGTGCATATATTGAGGCCAGAGTCAGGTGGCATCCATCCAGCTGAATATTAACGATCGCGAGCCTCCCTTCCTTGTCCGTTAGCTTGTCTGTTAGGACTACGTTCGCTCCTTCTTTTATCGCTATCAGGACTCCTGCCTTTTTCTCTTTGGCGTTGGATTGTGCCCATATCCGGTATCCCCTGATATGTATTTTCTGTTTGTCCTGGGCGTTAATGTGAGTTTCTTGAAGTAGGAGAATGCTCGCCTTTTCTCTCTTCAGCCGGTACTCTACTTTCTTCCTCTTGACCAGAGAGTTCAGGCCTCTTACAATGTATGTTAGGATTCTAAGTTTCCCCATATCGTATTATGGCGTTGTGAGTTTTAATGATTCCCTGTGCTGTGCGATCTTGGCTTCTTCCGGTGCATTTCCCCCCCCCCCGACCTCCCGCCCTGTCCCCCCAATTTAGCCCCAACTTCAAACTGTGAAACATAGAACTTCCCGAGGAGGGCCTGTGTACCTAGGGTTGCTAGGGCGTTGAGCCTATCACTCCTGGCCCTCAATGCGCTCGGTATCAACTTTTACGGGGGATCCTCTACCCTGCATTTCCTCAGACCTTCCTGAGTTTCAGTTCCAGGGGCTCCTTACTGGGCTGCCAGTGTATGCTTTCCAAGGACATTTAAATATGTTACGTAATTACCCATTTTGCTTCTTCTTTTGCCGTATCTCTTCCCAGCCTCTCGGCCTTTTGTGGTACCCACCACTTGTTCTGTTGGGCCCTCCCGTCTCCCCCTCTGTTTGTAGACCTTCATCGCATGTGGTCACTCTTCTTTGTTTGCCTTCCCATGTGAATAAGAGGCCGAATGGGAACGTCCATTTGTATCGTATTTCCTTCTCCACAAGTTCCTTTACAAGAGGTGCCATATCCCTCCGTTTTTGCAATGTCACCGAGGCGAGATCCTGGTACAGGTGGATGTCCGTCCCGTTCATCCTGATATGATCCAATTGTCGCACCCTCTTCAATATTTGTTCCTTGTGTGGGTATAAAGATAGGGCTGATAGGACATCTCTAGGTCCTTCTCCGGGTGCCCCTGTTCTTCTTGGGCCCACTCTGTGGACCCTGTCTCTGTTCTTCCAGGATATCTCTGAACACTTCCTGGACTGCCTTCTTGAGATCCTTTTCCAGTACCGACTCCGTGATGTTCTTGATTCTAATGTTGGATCTCCGGGATCGATTTTCTAGGTCCTCGCACTGGATCTCTAGGTTGTGGGTTAAGCACACCAAGCATTCCTGGGTCTCTCTGTATTGGCATGTTTCGTCTTCAAGGTTTTGGATAATTCTCTCAGCTGTGTCGGTCCTCTCCAAGATTGGCAACGTCCCTCTTGAGTTCTTGGACCACCTGTTTCATTTCTTTTCTCATTGTGGCAAACTGGTCCTGGACCGTGGTCATAAACTTATCCTGTAGCTCCACGAACCATGAGTGCATATCCTCCCTTCATAGAGGTGGTGGAGGGGCGATGGGGTGGTTGCGATCATCTGGGGGGTCTTCCTGAACCCTACCTCTTGTGGGGGCCTGGGGGTCGCCGACCACATCTGTACTAAGTTCGCATCTTGTTTGGCAGGCTGTGAGTTAGGAGGTGCAGAGCTCCCCTTCCCTTTAGCTCTCGACATGCCTTCCCTTGAGTGTAACTTTCTCCTGTGGTTGCTGGGTGGCGTGATGTGCTTGGAGGGTCCCCAGGGGCTGTCTCTTGTTTGTCGCCCTTATGGTACTCCCCCTTGTTGTGTGGAGAGTTGTGGGGGGGCCGAGGGTATTCCTTTGAGGCATATGAGCCCTCGTGGGGGGCCTTAAGGAACGTCTTTAAATTCCTTGGTTCCCCCTCTGCCCCTCTCCTACTCCTCTCGGCCCCAGCGTTGGGCCTGAGCGTGGTTTTGGGGTCAGGCCCGTGTCCACCAGTGTTCTCTTGTGTTGTGGGGGGGGGCTCACCTTGTGCGCCTCTGGGCGGCCGATGACGTGCGGCGTGTTGATCAGGCCGCAGCCCCTCCCCAGAACGGGGCCCCACGGTCCTGCGTTGACTATGCTGGCCCGCCGCTGCTCGTCTCCTCGGTGGGGGGGGGGCGGGTGTGCTCCGAAGGTGGGGGCAGCTTCTCGGTCACACGCAAGCCCACTCTGGGGGCCTCGCAGTGTGCAATGTGTTACCGCTGCCGCCTGCACCTCCCTGCCAGTTCCCTGCCTCCGCTGAGGCCCGCGGCTGGCTCTGGTGGGGGAGGGGCAGCCGCGTCGACCAGCTTCGGTGGCCCCGCATCTCTTGGACCTCGCTCGCAAGGCCGACTCTCGCTTGCCGGGTGCTGCCTGAAGTATATCGGGTAGGTTTTCGTGACAAATTACTCGTTTCTGTCCAGCTTTATTGTAGTTTTAGTGGCGGCCCGAGCGAGGAGAGATCTATGTGCGTCTCCCTGTCCCGGCGGCCATCTTGGATCTCTAGGCTGGTTTCTTTTTGACATGATTAATAAACAAAAGGTCTTTTATTTTAGAAGTTATTTTATATTTTGAATACTTATTAAATGCATTTGACATGTATCGCATGGAATGTAAAAGGTCCTAATAGTCCAGTTAAAAGACAAAAGGCGTCATTCCGAGGTTGGCGGTAACCCGCCATTGCCACCGGCGTGTTGGCGCCAACCTTGTAACATTGAATCCGGCCCCTGACTTCCCGATCCCACCGGGACATTACAAGTCCCGAGGCTCGAAAAGTCAGGCGCCGGATTTCCTAAGTCCCCATTCCCATAGATATGGGAGTAAGGAGATGCAAGCACTGGCACCGTTGCAAACAGTGCGGTGCTTCTATGATGATTCACTCTACCGGGGCTGATACGCCCAGCAGGGTCACACCTGTCTGGCGCAGCAGGCCCAGAAGGCAAACTTGTTGTGTAGTGGTCTGGAAAAAACGGTGACGGTAAGCTTATTGGTACCCTTGTTTCTGGACCACCACACTTATAATGAGGCCCAAAATGTTTTATCTCACCTTAATAGATCTAAACCATTTCTGGTTTGGTTACAAGACATGCATGTATCAGCAATAGAAGCAGCCAAATAAAAAAAAAAACTTTGGATGGGGGAAGCATTTGGGATAAAATGGTGTATCTATTTTAATTAAAACATCTCTGAAATATAAAATGTTACATAGTGAAACAGATGAGAAAGGTAGGTGGTTTGTTATCAATTTAGCGATTTACCGATTAACTCAGAAGTGAATTCACTAATGAATATTTATGGACCTACTACTGCAGATCCTTTATTTTGGTATAACTTGAAGAAACATTTAAATAAATGTGAGCTCCCATATTTTATGATGTCTGGTGATTTTAACAACATTATTGATCCATATATAGCCAGAAAATCGGAGTTAATTTGCAAAAGTAGTGATTCCCATAAATACTTTTTTACGATGTATATATAGATTTTGTTGATGCGTGGAGATTATCCCACCCTACTAACATTGAATTTACAATTCACTCACACAATACTTTATCACAAATTGATTACATATGCATTTCTAAATCTTTAACTGCTAATCTGTTACTCTCACATAGAATGCATTGCATTATCGGATCATGTCACTGTTAGCATATAACTTGAACTCCCCCATAAGCAACATATTTCTAGTCAGTGGAGATGTAATAACTCCCTTCTATGTGATACAAAATGTGCAGAATCCTTTACTGTATTTCATCTGAAACTCTGTCAGTTGAATAAGAAGGAATATACTTCAGTGGTCAATAACCGAGATTGCAATAAAGCCACTTTTAGAGGTCACATTATTTCCTAATCCGGACACATTATTATGCAGTATCCCAGTGGAAGCTCGATATTTCACGGTGATCGATTTGAAAAATGCGTATTTTTCGATCACGCTGCACAAGGACTCACAAGATTTGGCTTCATTTACGTTTTGCCAGAAAAGACTGAAACATACTAGGCTGCCTCAAGGGTACTGTGAGTCCCCATTAATCTTTAAGAAAGTCCTACAGATGGATCTAGGCAATATTGTTTTAAAAAACGCAGTGATACAGTACGTAGATGACATATTGATTTGCAGCACCACAGAAGATGAGTGTAGACAGGACTCTATCTGATTAATGACTATTTTAGTAGATAAGGGATATAAAGTAGACAAGGAAAAGTTACAATACTGAGAAGAAGAGGTGTTATACATAGGTCAGTTGATTTCGCAAAGGAAAGAAAGTGACACCTGAGAGAGCTGAGGCATTATGAAAACCTCAGAATCAAACGCAGTAAGACAGATGCAACAATTGTTGGGTTTGTGCAACTATGTTAGAGCCTGGGTGTTTGATTATAGTACATACAAAAGGCCACTTCTGCAAGCATTTAAGAAAGCAAAAGTTGGTAAAATAAAGCTAGAATGGACTGGAGGGATAGAGGAAGGATTTGAGGAGTTTAAAAAAGCAATTTGCACAGCCCCTGTTTTAGGAAATCCCAATTATGCTGAGGAATTTTATTTGTTTTCGCACACAAATGGGACAATCATGATAGCAGTACTTTCACAAAGAACCACGTAAGGGTACAAACATATCGCATATTATAGTGGGATTTTAGATCCAGTTATGAGAGGATACTTGCATTACAAACAATCTTTGGCAGCCGCCGCGTTTGTAATTGAGACATCTACAAGTATTGTTATGGGCTGCTCTATGACTATCTTTATGGAGTATGCTCTATTTGCCATTTTAAAGAAAGCCAAGGGCACATTGACATCCCAAAGAGCTTCAGTAAAAGAGGTAATGATTTCCAACCCACGATTAAAATTGTAAGATGTAAAATAGTGAACCCGTAGAAGAAGCTGATCATGTACATGACTGTGCTAATTATGTTGAATTTTATGATGATATACCTCGTGTGAAGGGGAATGCGGAGTGTGGAGGGTACATTCTCTTTATTCATGGTTCTTCGGAAATTGATCAGAATAGTGGGGAAAGATATTCAGGCGCCGCAGTAGTAAGACACAGATTAAATGGAGAATTCGAGGTGGTGGCGAGCGCAAGGCTGCCATCTCATTTTTCAGCACAAGCAGCAGAATTGGTGGTGCTTATTGTCGCATTTGAGAAACATGAAGGGCAGGAAGTGACGGTGTACACTGACTCAGCCTATGTGATGTCAACTGTACATGCAGAGTTAGCACGTTGGAAAAGGAGGGGCTGCCTCCACGCAGACGGCACTCATGATATGGAAGCTGCAGATGTAGAGGCCAAAAGGGTTGCATATACCCCAGAAATGTTGAGATTTGACACTAACAGTATTAAAGAAAATTCAGTTACAACTATGTTATTGCAAGAGGGGTTTAATAAGTTGTCAAAAACCCAATTAATTGAGATTCCAGGAAGCGCACCACAGTAAGAGCTAGAGTTTTGGAAACAAAGTGGGTGTTCTTTATTCCCCAAGGAAGTGTTATGGTGACAGGAAAGCACTGGAAAGCCAGTGATGGCAGTAACTTTATTTAAAAGTCGTGGTCGAACAGCTGCATTACCCCACGCATGTAACTAGAGAAAGTCTTTCTGCCAATATTGCAGAAGACTTGTTCATTCCTAATTTATTGGAATATGTTGCACTGTTTATGGTGAATTGCATCGTGTGTCAAAGGTTTACTGCTGGGCATACACTGAGAACAATTAGAGGAGTAATACCTCAACCGAATGGTGCATTTCAGTATTTAAATATTGACTATGTCGATTTGCTGCAGACATGTAATGGATACAGGTATCTATTTGTGGTGGTGTGTCCTTTTTCTAGTTGGATCGCGGCAGGTCTGTGTACACACCCTGATGCCACTTGCGCAGAAAAGTTATTAGTACGTGAAGTATTCCCGAGGTGGGGTGTGTGTGTCAGGTGCTAAGATATGATAATGGGTCGCATTTTGTCAATAAGTTATTTGAACAGATAGTGCTTCTATTAAGCATAAAACACAAGTTTTTTACTGCTTATCACCCACAAGCGAAGAGAATATGTGAGAAACTCAATGGCCTCCTGAAAGAAAGGATTGCCAAGATTAAATTGACTTTGAAAATGGGATGGCTCTATTGCCTACCCCAAGCCTCATATGCTCTTCGGAATCAGCCAGGATCAGACTAACACCTCACACCACACAAACTAGTGACAAGGCGTTGAATGAAAACACCCCTTACACCTCCGTCTAGGAGTAAGAGTGATGCCCAGACCATAGCAAAACTTTAGGTGATGAGATGCATGATTAATTGACATGTATGACTTCTAGTATTGCTTTCATTTCAGATCAAGTCAAGCATCAAGGGGGTCAGTCTAACAACACAGAAGAAGATAATTTGGCAACTAATCCAAGTGAACTATTACCACTACCTAAGTTATATGCTGGGGACCTACTGTTTATTAAAAATGTTACCAGGAAGTGGCATGAACCACGTTTTCATGGCCCTTTCATTGTCGAAGAAGTCTCACCTTCTGCTTTTAGAATACAAGAAAGAAGAGTTTGGTTACACACGATTGATGTGAAGATTTATAAAGGAAAGACCTTCGCTCCCAACGTTGCTGATTCAGAAGCAAGACGAGTAGAATTTCTGTGTGTGCAGATGCGATTGATGACTAAGAAGAAGGATGATAAAGCAACACGTGATTAACACATACTTTATTTGGACTGGAATTCAATAGACATTCCTTATAGATATTAAAGCAAGGAGTACAAAGGCTTGCAGAGAATTCCAATAAATGAATTGAACTTTTAGAGATCCGCTAAAGCAGAGAATAATGCATCAGTCTTATGCAATCGGAAACAAGAGCAGTATCCAGATTCATTTTGTGGAGAATATTTGTTTTAAATTATCAAACATATGGTACCTACCGATAGTGACGTTCATCGGCTTGTGCATGCTGTCTTTGTGTTCATACTTCAGTCTTACCCTGCTCTTGTTAGAAGAGATGTTAATATTCACACTTTCTTACAGAATCCTAAAAAATTGTCCAGTGATAAGAAGACTCCTTATTGCTGTAATTGAACACATTATACAGTTGCAAATATAAAGACACTTGATCATTGTATTAAAAATGATTACTGAAAAGAATGGCATGGCTATAGAGAATGAACAAACTCAACAAGCAGTAGGGTGGCACGAGAGATGGATGCCCAGATTCTTATGTATAATATACATTTGCATGATTGTTCTCGTTGTCTTTCTGTTCCTCATCTTTCACAGTCTCTATCATCTTAGTACTTCCACTGTAGGAAAAGTCCCTTTGGTTCTCTCCACTGTGAAAATGACTAATGCCAAAATATATTATTTCTATAGGTATATTGGGAGACACAAAAGAGATGCAGAGGAAGATAGTGAAGGGATGAATACCTATCTAGAAAACACAGCTCACCTGGGGAATAACATGTGGTGCCAACACATGAAAGAATTGGGGGAGAAAGCAACTAAGGAGGGTTGTCACGTCTGCTCTCTCATCCCCTATCCCATAAATTCAGTAAGTACTTTCATTGCAAGAGAGGTTCAACAGCATGATGCAAAGTGCCTCAGTCATCTTGCAACATGTACTACTCTAGGACAATTTCAAGGAAGTTGGGCGAACTTGCGATGGAGATCAAAATGGTTGTTTCCATACCTGGATGACTACACATGGAAGAGGAGCCTGGATGGAAGAACAAGATGCTTGTGTATTCTGCTGCAGGACAGGATGAGGTGATCATTGAAGAATTGAAGTGAATGAATTGCCCTGATGTGACGGAAATTGCCAGATCACCTGGATGTTGGGAACAAACTCAATTATTGATCTATGGACAAGTGAATTCCAAGAAAGGATGGAAAGAAGGAACGATGTCCTGTGCAGCTCACCTGCTGAAAATAGATTACGTACAAGAGGTACAGAAGGTGAATGATGGATGTTTAAAGTCATGGGCCAAACACTCCAAACTACTGACATGGGTAGAAGACGAATCAGGCCCAGTAGTTGTAATCCCATTGGTCAATGCAACACTATGCTTTCAAAGACATGGAAAGAACCATTTAACATATAACAAAGAATGCAAAACCCCAATTGACGTTCCTAGGATGGGAGAAGGGACAGCTGTCCTTATGGACCGGCATTGGGTTTGTGGATCTAAAGCTTATATGAGGTTGCCCAAGAATTGGGGTGGAGTATGTTCCTTGGTGCTCATCCATGTTCCAGCATTAGTGATTCTTCAAAGCAACTTGAACATTGCTGAATTTCCAAAGGTGGATGCCCATTTGAGAAAAAGATCGCTTGAACTGCTCCGTCAGACAAAAAGAGAAACATTTTTCTCAGCCAAATCAATAACAGTGTATGACTCTATTCCTGAGGAGCACAGGTTTTTCAACAAGTCTCCCACAATATTGACAACTATATTCATGCCTGGGATCCAAACAGTGGCAAACACCAAGTGGTTATACATCACTAGGTAGGAGCTTTTACAGACAATCAATGCTACCATAAAGGGATTTAACGCCATTAAGGAAGAGCTGAGGGCCATGCGACTGATGACCCCTCAGAACCGATATGTCCTTGATATGATCACAGAGATGCATAGAGGAGTTTCTGCCAAAATCGGGCCCTCATGTTGCAGATTCATACCTTCTCACAATGAACAAAATGGAACCTTGACAGAGGCCATAACATTGTTAACAGACCTGCATAACAAGAGGAAAGACGAGACGGATGACATTGAAGATGATAGTTGGTTTGCCTCCCCGTTCTCGTGGATCCCACAGTGGTTGGCAAATATATTCAAAATTCATGGAGTAATATTGGTGCTAGTGATGTTTGGATTCTGTATAGTCAGGACAGTGATTGCCCAATGCAAGAAGATGGCAAAGAAAGTGGTAGGAATAAAGATGATGATTGATGTCAGACCTGAATCTAATGCCAAGGAGCTGACTGATGAAGCTGTCAGGAAATACATAGAGGCCAGCATCATAGCACATGAAGGAACAAAGTTCCTGTATCCAAAGAATCATAAGCCCCGCCCGGAAAACCTGGAATGACCTCCCAAAGTACATATGTAACACAAGAAACCACCTATTATTCAGGAAATTACTCAAAACCTGGCTATTCACGTCATAACTAGAAAGACTGGCCACAGGGGCATCGACATAACAAAACAAAAAAAAACATCAATGAACGTAGAGCGACCGCGATACACACCGATCAATCACTGGGAAAAGCCAAAGTAAACATCCCACGAACACACAGGCTCACCAGTACGGATCCACCATGACAACACACCAACACGACTCCGACCCTGAACCATTCTAAGCCTTAACCGACCAGGGTCACACTAGATAACTTGAGAATAGCTATTGCCCACACAGTCCCACACCAAAAGATTAGGTTCAGACGCACCTACTAATCCAAACTATACCCAATAGGATACAGCTGGATCAGCGCAACATTACCAAAGCGAGTCGGCCCACAAGGAACCGGCAACATCCGAATCCACAGGTATACAACTGTAACAGAACCATAAGCACCTGAATCAGGATACAGACCCCACTAACCCAATCCTCAATCTTCCACATACTTAAACCCACAAAAACATCACAACCACCTCTCTCCCAGCAATCCGCACGTACTTTACCACAACGCATCAACAACACATAAACTTCAACCACAGCACTCGAGGCCTTCACCCGATCCAATACTAGCACCAAAGCCCAGCACTCGGTGTATACCGAGCTGAAGCTGCCAACAGCACATCACCTCTCCCACTCTCCTTCTCCCCCTCTTCCCAACTAACCCTACCCACCCTCCCTGTTTGCAGATCCGCCAGAGCACTTAGGGACCAATTCCGTTGGTGACGGTGCGCTATACAAGTACCACTAACATAACATAACATAACATAACATAAGAAGTACGTGGGATGATGGGTCTATTGTACCCCGAATGGACAATATAACTACGTGACCTGCAGTGTAGATGAACATGTCAAATCAGCTGGCACCCTGAGGGGGGTGATGAAGATATGGACACCAAAGAAACATTTTTTAAAAGAAAATATCAGGATGTGGAAACAATTGAGGAAGTGGTTGCGGACTTGACCAGAGGGGGGAATGTAGAGGAGCAGCTGCATGCCTCTGCAGGAAACCATGCCCCCTTACCTCCCATATGTTGGAAGCCTGAGATTGTGCCGTGTTTGAAACCGTTGTGACAATACCGCACTGTATGTTTGAAAGAAGATACCCATTGAGACAACCCTATCAAACGTATCCCCAAAGGGATGACAATTTGAGGGAGGAGCTCCTGGAAGGAATATGAGAAAATAGCAAAGAAAGAAGCCTGTGATGTCATAAGAGAGTATGAATGACATCTCAGGATACTGGTTGAAGAGGATGTATGGATTTTACAGAAACTAATGACGAAGTAAAGAATCAAGAGAACATTTAAATATGAAAAAGATTACACGTGCACAAAGTCATCATACAATCTGGGCATATGTAGAGAATAGAATGCAGGCGAGGCCGCCATTGTATAGATGCTGGACATCGGTATCATTAATTTTTAGTAAACCAAGACCCATGAAGAGGAAAGGGAAAATTGTGTCACAGCAAGAATAAGCTGAATCGTGGAGTTGCATGGCAAGCCTGTCTACCTGAAGTCAAGATTGAAGCAGCCAAGGTCAGCTATCTATTCTGGAAAGGAGTGAACGTACGAAGGATGAATCATCTCTTGTTAAGGTGCAAAGAAAGAACACCAAGAGTGCCAAGTTTAATTCATTTAATACATTTAAAACCTGCAAAATGGACAAAATAGTGGTCTCCTGTCACGTGAGCCAAGGATGAAAATAGGAATGCACATTCTGCTGAGCGTTTTGTTTGTCTTACACTGTAGAACCTTGAGGTCTCTGCAGAAGCATTTATAATCTATATGTAAGGCGCCCGCCTGTCTCAACCATGTTTTTTCCACCACTGTAAATTGTAATAATGTGCAGCTGCTACGTGCTCCTTTAGAGAAAAACCCTATTCCCAGGCTTTACAGCAGACTGACCTTAGGCTTCAGGAGCAACACAGATAGCAAATGTTACCTTGTACCAGAGAACACGATATCCCCCCGCACACTGTTTTGTCCTGCTCCCAGACAGTAAATTGTCAATAGGAGAACAGGGAGAAAAATGCAAACTTGTTGCTTTAGTAACATTACCTACGTGGAAAGGTCATGAACCCTATGGACCCTGTCACATGAGGGCAGTGGTCAAGTGTTTCAAATGTGATTCTGTTCAGTATATATGTGTGTAACTTTGGTTGTTTGGGGCTCTCCCCTCTCACAGTGCCTGTATGCATGCATCCTGGGGCGCTGAGACCCCAGTCCGGGCTGAAATAAATGACTCTGTAAAACCTTGTGACTGGCTATTTCCATTTCTTTCTAGTAAGCCTCATTTTGTGATCTTTCAGATGGCACCCTAATATCGACCCTCCCGTTGATGTTCCATTCGTGTTTTTACGAAGACGAGGCTGGCGGATCGGGATCAGTGAGTAAAAGGGGCCCTTGCACAAGAGATGTGTTTCCTCGCAGACTGCTACAACTTATCTCTGGCCGATCGCAGTGCGACTGGACATCGCGGCGATGGTTCTGGAATCGAGGCTTGTTCTGCCACTGGGAGAAATCACCAGCCATTACGATTGTTCAATTGAACTTGTTTAGAAATCAGGTGAGCATGTTTCAGTAAGGGAACGACCTGGTGATTTTCAATTGATTGGAAGTATATTTGCACGTAAATATTGTTGACCAGGTACAACTGTGGTTTTAGTATGCCTGGTAAGTTGTCATCCTGTTTTGCAATATTTTGTTGCTGAGGAAGACAATATAAGAATTTGAAACATAGTCAACCTGCACCACCCGCGGGGTCGGCAGCGTATGACATGTATATATCGTATGGCCTAGGAGCAATTGTATTTAATTATGTTTGGCATCGACAAACCAGACATGCACCCGATCTTCAGTGGCCAGTACTGGGTTATTTTGAGTTGGCGAGAATAGAATATTTAGAATCTGTATTGTTGTGTAAGAAAGCTAGATCAGCTGCATTTTACGCTGTTAGAGAGTAGAAGAAGGAAGCAAATAAGTGACTCAGAAGTAGAGAGAAGCATGCACGTAGACACGTGACAAATGCAGAGAAGGCTTTAGTACACAATCAACAGAAACAGAGAGCAAGGCCATTAGGAGCATTGATAGGGCCTTTCAATTAGACGTGCAGAAATTATATCCATCACAAGATTTGCATGTGTCAGATGAGTTGTTGAATAAGGTACTGAATGAGTGGAGATCTGATTCAGGAGCTGATTCAACTGCACCAGCTCCTTATGTACCTCACCCTGCATCTGTACCTGGTCCAAAGGTAACAGCTGCCACTACACCCATTGTTCCCACTGCACTGGCATTTCCTCCATCGTCGAGTGTGCATTACTTATTTCTACTTTCTTTACTGGATGCCTCCACCTCCACTCCCCTATGAATGGTTGATACTGAATCGAGAATAGTGACACGTAGTACGATATCTGCAGAGAAAAAGAAGGAGCTGTGTGGTTGGGCTGAAGTATACATGAGAGACATACTACAACTAAAATATGTGAGCATGTTGAAAATTTGTTTGTGTATAAGAGGGACCTTGATCGCTTACACAGGGATGAATTGAATAGAGATAAGCAACACACATCGTACGTAAAGAAGCGATTCTTGCCCCCATTGAAACCCGTATGTGAAAAAATGCACATTTGCATGAGGGATGCACTTAGATGGATTTCAGATGCCTCTATTCCCCCTATTGAAGTGCATGATACATTTAGCCAGTATACTCTGGATATGCAACGGAAGGTGTTACAAGTGAGGGTTGAGTATTTACAAGATGAATGCATGAAACGAAATTTGTGTTGTTCTGCAGACATGATGGTGATTTACGAAAGAGCATTTTCACCTGACACCACAATAGATTCCTTGTCACTTGATTTGGCTCTATTGCCTAATAAGCGTTCAGAACTCCCTACACTACAACTACCTATGAGAGAGGTTCCTCCAACACTAGTCCCGAAAGTAGAGATCCCAGGGGTTGGTCAGGCACCTTCTACCACTATCCCAGCGCACTATATCTCAGTTTGTTCATGTTCCATTTTCGAGAAAGGAAGTGAATACGATTAAGCAGTCTATCCCGGATTAGGAAAAATCCCATGGGGGTCTACAAAGAGATAGAACCAGTTTTGAATTCGTCAGTTTTCACCTTAGGGGATATTGACTTGTTGTTTCCCGTGATCCTACCTGCAGATTTGTGGAAGCAAATTAGAACGGTAGATGATCAAGTGAGTATGGGCAACTCTTGGGACGCCTTGACGCAAGCTGATACGGGTAGGAATGCAGGCGAGAAACCACCGTAGTCTATTTTGATGTTGCCAAATAATATAGTAACCAAACTGAAAACTTTTGTGCCCAAGAAGAGAATTATATGGGAAAAATTGACAGCATACACGCAAGGTAAAACCGAGGGTGCAACTGAGTTCTTTAACAGATTTTAACAAGTATTTTCAGATTTTAGTGGGTAAGATTTGAGTACAGAACCATGAAAAAGACTATTTGTCGACAAATTTGTACGAGGATTGTTGCCTGACATTCAAACTCAGATCATGACATCTGAGAGTGCATGGCAAGCAAAATCGCAATCTGAAGTACTACACACGGCCCAGTATTATGAGAACAGGGTAAACACGGAGAAGGAAAAGGTGGAGAAGAAGGGTGATCTGAAGACTAGAGTCCTTTTACAGCAAATAACAGGGGGCTCAAGGGGTGGGAGAGGTCAGTTTGTGCTACAAATGGGAGCGCCATTGGGTCCTCCACAAATGAATCAGTGTGTGTATTGTAGATAGGAAGGCCATTGAAGGGCACAGTGTCCTTCCCTCCAAAAGCAGGCTAATAACCCATATGGCACAATGAGCAGGCGATCGAGGGGTCGCCCCGGAATTACGGGTCCTGGTAGATACCAATTCGCACAGAATCAGCAGAACCAACCACAAGATACAAATGTGGTAAGTCAGGAAGGGGGACAGCCACAAAATGCGAATAATGGGAATGTTTTTGATAATCCGACTCACGCATATTTCACTGAAGATTTCACATCTGACGATGTATTGTTTTGCTAGGACAGCCCAAAGCATAGCCTGGAACCAATACCTATTCCCGTAGATCAAAAGGGGCCCTACGTTGAAATGAAGGTGGGGAATGGGGAGCATATTCTTCTAGTGAATACCAGGCCACAGAAGTGCTCCATTGATCATATGTGGGTTCCAGATATCCCACTGTCACGGGATTAAATCTGTTGAAGATATTGAATGCTGTGATTTATTGTTCTCCAGATGGAGTGTACTTGACGATTTCTCCCCAACAAAGTTCCGCTTCACAGTTTTTGTCTATGCCTTTGACAAGTGAATTCAGTGAGGTGCCAACACACTTATGCACAGTGAATGATAATGATGTTGGGATTTTGAACGTTGAGCCAGTACGAATAATTTTGAAAAAAGGTATTACGCTGCCTCGCTTTCCGCAGTACAAAATCTCAGTAGAAGGTGAACGTGCATTGAAAAGTATTGTTTCAGACTTTATACACCGAGGTGTGGTTGAAGAGATTTCTGGGAGTGTGTGTAATAGCCTGATTCTACCTGTATATAAGAAAGGGTATAATGTCTTACCCTACCATTTTATAATTGATTTGCGTGCAATTAACAAGATCGTTGCTCCACAGTTCCTAATTGTCCCTGACGTTATGACTATCTTAACTATGATTCCAGCTACGGCTACACATTTTAGTGTTATTGATTTGAAGAATGCTTTGTTTAGCATTCCTGTACACACAGATAGTAGCCACCTGTTTGCATTTATCTTAGGTGGATGCTCCTTCATGTTCACACGCGTTACCCAGGGTTACACTGAGAGTCCAAGCATATACAGTAGGGCATTGAAAGAACAGCTTGATATGCTTGAGCTTGCTCATTGCCGCAGATTCTGAGGACGCTTGCAAGGAGGATACTGTTTCATTGCTGATTCATTTAGCTACACATGGTCACAAAGCATCATTGAAGAAGTTTCAGTATTGTAGACAGGAGGTCGCCTATTTAGGCTATCTTCTGTCAAAGGAGGGAAGACGGCTGACGCCTGAACTGATACGAAGCATCTCTGACATGTCTGTTCCAAACACACAGAAGGAAGTCAGAGCACTGATTGGTATGGCTTTTTATTGTAGACAGTGGATCTCCAATTTTTCACTTTTAATCAAACCTATGTTGGCATTGACAAAGAAGGATGGTCCTTTGCCTTTGCCGTGGGACATGGATTGCCAGAATGCTTTTGATCTGCTTAAGGCTGTGTTGTGTTCAGTGCCAGTTTTGGGCACACCAAATTATGAGAAGAATTTTGTTTTGTATGTGCATGAGCGAGCAGGTTGTGCCTTGGCTGTATTGACACAGGAACATGGGGGGAAAAAGCAGACTGTGTGGCTACTTTTCCTCCACGTTAGACCCTGTTGCATGCGCTTTGCCGAAATGTTTGCGAGCATCGGCTACTGCTGCGTCAGTAAACCAAAGTGAGGGTATGGTTTTAGGTCACCCTTTAACCGTAATGGTACCTCACTCTGTTGAGGTTCTATTAAACGGAACACAAACACAGCATCTCACTTCTGCTTGATTGACGAGACACAAGTTGATTCTATTTGCACCGCATATCCAAATTAATAGATGCTGTACTTTGAATCTGGCTGAACTTTTGCCGTCTCCACAAGAGGATGACCGCACCAATGACATGTCTCATGATTGCCTATATTTTACAGAACAAGAAACAAAAGGCAGAATTGATTTGAGAAATACACCTTTGAAGCCTCTGGTTGGAGAACTATTTTGTGATGGTTCTTGTTTTAAGCTACCTGATGGTACCTCCACTGCTGCCTATGCAATTACTACATTAGACACTATCATTGAGAGCAGAAAGATACCACATAATTCCACCCAGACTGCAGAGATTGTTGCATTGATTAGGGCATGCAAACTCTCTGAGGGACTTAGTGTAAACCTCTATAATGACAGCCAGTACGCTTTTGGAGTGGTTCACAATTTTGGATCGATTATGGGCAAAGAGGGAATTTTTGACATCACATGGCACCAAAATTCAACACGGTACTCTGATAGTACAATTGTTGTCAGCACTAGCGCTTACTACACAGTTAGAGATAATGAAATGCACTGCAACCAGAAAGTCACGAACGATGTAGGAAAAGGAAACGCTTCTGCCGACAGAATTGCTAAACAGACTGCCACCGATCCACACTCAGCAATGTATGTGTCAGACTCGGCTAAATGGGTTGCTGATACTAATTCGATGGAAGAAGGGGTCAATAGTGTGAAAGAAATTCAGGCTGAAGCAACACCGGAAGAAATCAAACAATGGGGAAATGGTCTGGCTGGATTGGATGTTGAGGGTTGTTGTGTGGACAATGAGAAACAAAGGTGGATGCTGCCCAATGTTTATGTCACGGCTGTAGTCACTATGGCTCATGGTCCAACACACATATGTGCGAAAAAGATATGCCAGCATTTAGACCACGTTTGGTACAATAAAAACATCTCGAAAATTGCCGAACACTTAGTTCAGAACTGTATGATATGTCTGCAACGCAACATTGGGAAGAGCACAGCAACACTGAAAGTTAGTTTTGGACCTCCCTCCATGCCATTCAAAGTATATTCATTTTGACTTTATCGAGATGAACGCCACCAGAATTACAGATACATGTTAGTTGTGATTTGTGCCTTTAGTAAATGGGTTGAAGCTTTCCCCCTGAAACACAATACTGCTCTGCTGACGGCCAAAGCCATGTTAAAGCAATATTTTCCTAGGTTTGATCTGCCGAGAGTCATTTGGTCCAACATCGGACCGTACTTTATTGCTAATGTCATTCTGCAAATCTGTGCGGGATTACAGACCGATAATCAGCGAGACATCCTCACAGTGCCGGTTTGATGGAACGCCACAATGGTGTTTTGAAGAATAAACTTGCAAAGGTGTGTGCGCGCAATAATTTAAAGTGGCCAGACACTTTACTAATAGCCTTGCTCTCGATGCGGACATCCGCACAGTCGAAAACAGGACTTTCCCCATATGAAATTGTTATGGGTAGGCCTGAAAATGTATAAAATGCACCGAGACTAAGAAAATTGGCCGACATCGAGTATCCATTACTGTCTGATTATTGTGACCAGTTGACTCAAAACTTGCGTTTGATTCACCAATAGGTTCGAGCAGCCCTGCCTGAAAAATATGCGGGCCCAGGCCATCAAATCCGGCCTGGGGAGTATGTTTTGTTGAAACATTTTGAGAGAAAAATGTGCCTTGCACCACACTGGAAGGGGCCTTATCAGGTCCTATTGGCTATGCAGGAAGCAGTACGTGTGTCCGGCAAGAAACATTGGATACACGCAATGCATGTGAAACGAGTGCCACTGCCTTTGCCTCTCAATCAGAGGGAAAAGAAGGAGACGGATCATCATGTGCTGATGCCAAAAGTGAGACGAAACCACTTCCTCAGTCCGTGGAGCCTAGGGAAAAAGTTCTTTCTTCTTATTTTGAATCAGCTGACATTGTTCCTTCGGAAACTGATGATCCTTTGTTAATCGACCATTCAGTACCTGGAGCTTTGAGGTACAACCTCCGACCACGAAATCGGATTTAGTGCAGGGATTGACATTACATTTTGTAATAGAATAGGAAAGTCTGGTAGGATTGCTGCACCAACGAAGAAACCAAAGTGTGCCATTCCCTCGTCATTCCCCTCTGGACAAGTTAAGGGGCAGGGAGCGGCAAAGAAGACTACAATCAAGATTGGCCATGTGGTCAGGTGCCACCAACGGATGAATTTGTAAAGCCTATCAGGGAGGCATCTTAATGGACGCTGAAGGACTACGTCCGCGTTTGGGGCTGCTCGCTTAAATGAGGACATGGTACATTTGCAGTTTGATGGGCCCATATATCAAGGGCCATAGTCCCGGAGGACAAAATTGATAATTATTTTGGTGATAACACTATTGCCAACTGTCAGTGCATCTACAATGTCTCCTTTACATGTGTACGCACACACTCTTCGCCCACTTGATCTTAATCACAGAGGGGGTCATCATAACAACACCCTCATGATGATTATGAATGCAACTCTAGTAAGGAGGAAATGCCTCTGTATATAGTGGGTTCTATCTATTTTGTTTGTGGAAGTGAAGCTTATCCTTGCCTGCCTAAAGATTGGCAGGGTACAGGTTATGAGGTCAAATGATGAGTGCCGAGTGTCGGAAGCGGCCTCTGAAACGTACTGCTGTTGACGAGCAGAGGTGCGGCTTGACACGTATGTGGTGTGCGACGTACGGAGCAGGAGCGAGGGTCCTCTCCTCTAACTGAACGTGCGGAGCCGAAAGACCCGAAGGAGCAGACGGAGTCGTGCTCCGTGGTACAGCGAACAGGGAGCCTTGTGCTGTGCGGGTGCACCCCGTTCTGGGCGCTGCCGGCTCTTAGAAGGACGACGCGAGGAAGGAGCGAGCCTCTGAGTGTGCGGTGCAGGGGAAGGGCCGCGACGAGCTGGGCAGAGCTGGATAGAGTTGCTCTGTGCACCTATTAGGTGAGGAGGTTTTACAGCCAGAAGGGGCCTTGGAGGTGCCTGGTGTGGGAGCGGCACCTCCCTTTTTTGCCTTGTTGGTGTTTCTACCTAGTGAGTGCAGGGATTGACCTGCCTCACTGTATTTTTGTGGGTGACCCCCACCCCCTTTTACCCTGTTGGTGTCCCCGCCTAGTGAGTGCAGGGACTGACCTACCTCATTGTGCTTTTGTGGGTGATACAGAAGTAAGGAGGGGGTGAATGGAGGGCGGGGGTGGAGGACTATTGTTGCTCCCTCCCGTTCAGCCTCCTTGTTGGGCCCTGGAGGTGTCTGTACGACGGAATCCTCCGTGTACGAGCCTGTTGGGGTGCGCTGGGGGATTGATATTTGGTGCGCATATCCATAAATCCCCTTCTCTACGCCCTGACTAAGAAGCGAAAAGGGGTATATAAGCCGGGGACTGCAGGCTACGGCCTTTGACCCGGTATTTACTGCTAACAGTCTCCCCCTTATTGGAGGGTTGGGGGTAACGTTGGACAAATCCTCCCCCTCCGTACTACAGGGTTGGACCGGGTGATAGCAGTTCTTTCCCCTTTTTGGCTTTAATTTGACTGGGCAGTGCCTTTTCAGCCGGCTTAGCATTTAGCCGTTTGAAAGAGTGAGACAACGCAGAGATGCAGCGGGGAAAAAGAGCGCAGCATTCGATCTATAACTTACGGAAAAACAGGACCCCTGCTATAAAAGAGCCAAAGGAGACCCACAGAAAGGGAGGTAAAGCTAAGAAAAACTCGAAATATGCTCTACCTGTAGTACAGGGAGCTATTACGGAGTTCTTCCCTGTGAACCCCCCTCCAGAGACCAATTCAACTACAATTGAGGAGACGACTGAACCGGCAAATACAGGAGGCACCTCTCTAAATTCTTCCAACTTTGATGACATTGATAATAATTCTCTTTTGGATCTGTGTTTGACGATACAGAGAGGGATGCAGACACACGCCACAGATAATATCCAAAGTCTTTTCGCCCCAGAAAGAAAATAACATGAATATTGATTCAGGGGGACATAATATAGCTGGAAGTGGGGAACGTCTATCCCTCTCCCTGAACCTTGCAATGGCCTCAATGGAGGACGAACCGGACCACGAGATGGTGGAGAGCACTGGTTCCCAATCCAATGCTACACAGCTAGCTGAGCTCCAAACGTCTGTAGCTTCCCTCCAATTTGCTTTGAAGATACTGCTACAGATGACGGGACATATCCTATCTAACACCAATTCTATTTCCACGACATTAAACTCGAAGGATATTCTGCGAGAAGAAGCTGAATCGGACGTTCTCCAAATAGCCGAGGAGATGGAAGAACAAGCAGACGAGAAGGTGAGGGAAACGGTGCAAGGGACACCTCATAGCAACATCTTAATTGAAGATACTCCAACAGAGACAGAGGAACAAGATTTGGAACATCGTCCCCAAGCCCCCCTCACGCGCAAACAACGTAGATTGGCCAGAAAGGCCCTCAAAAACAAGTCAGCTATAATACATGCCCCATCTCCTACGGCAGGGTCAGGACCTATATTCGAAACTCGCTCAAAAAAAGCCAGGAAAAGACTGACGAGAGCCGCCTTGCGAGCAGCAACAAAAAAAGGTCCGCTTACAGATTGGTTAATCCCTGAAGAGAAGTCCCAGGTCATGGACCTAGAGGAAACTGCATTGGAGGACTCGGTGCTTGTCTGTGAAGTAAGCACGCCCTCCCACGTTGAGCCTGCTCCAGAGACACGGTCCTCGGAAGACCCGACTGAGCATGTTCTCTTGGAACAGCAGAAGCTAGTGCCTGAAATCAAGACTATTCGCTTATGCTTCATCAAGAATCTGTACCCTAGGAACAAGAACTCTTGGTTGGCACGCTCTGAGCTATTAACTCGGCTACACCACATTCCGCAACTCCGTATTTTAAAATCTGACTTTCTTTTCATTGAACCTCTGTCGGGTCCTAATCCTAATGTATCTGCCCTACATTGTACTTTTTTAAATATTGTGCAATTATTGAGAAAATATAAAGAAGAACTGAGAGCGGTGGATATTGATATTGATGTGGACCCGCAGGAGAAGGATCTCTGTTATCTCTGAGGAATCAGTTGGGATATCATCTTCTGGAAATGAGTGCAATACAGGAGTAGGAGATAGTCCACTATTGGTAGAAGTACAACTAGCACTCAAGTCCTTGTTAGATTCCTTACCCCAGCTGCTGCAAAGTCATTAATATCTATCATTACTTTCATGGAACTGCAGAGGTTTCTCACATCTTTTGAGGACAGATGGTTCTTCTGCCTTCCTATTGCAACATAGCTATATTTGTCTGCAGGAGACATGGTCATTGGACTCCTTAGTGTTAGATGGTTTTGTTATACATCAATCACCTGCGAATCGAGGCTGTAAGGGTCGCCCTTTTGGTGGCCTACTGACGGGGGTTATCAATACTATCAAGTCCCGGAAAATACAGTGTAAAGCTGAAGACCAGTTATTGGCAGTGGAAGTAGAATATCCTACTGAAAGTGGCTGTAGTAGGTTTCTATTAATTAATCTGTATAACCCTCCCGGAGCAGTAGCAAGGGACACCTTACAAGAGGCCATATAGGATTTACTGTCTACCTGGACATTAAGAACTAGTAATGTTGCTATCACTGTTGTGGGGGATTTTAATTGCCACATGTCTGACGATACTCTTATACCCACAAATTCAGGTCTCAGTGCGAAGTGTTTGATGACCCATAGCAAGAGGGAGAATGAAGGACTTGGGTGGTTACAATTGTTCGAAACTTGGGACTTGGCGATGATTAATGGCCGCACTTTTGGGGACAGACCAGGGAAGCATACTTGGGCAAATGGATCATCACTTAGTACATTAGACTATATATTTATGAGCCCCGAGATGCAGTCCAAAGTAAGGGATATGTGGGTTAAGCCTAATGGATGGAGTGACCATGCTGCGCTGCATTGCTCAATATTTATATCGATCCCCCTCACTCCCCTAGCGCATATTGGAGATATTCAATCTAATTGGTCAGGAACTAGAATTATATGGTCAGAGAAAAACATCAGAGCGGCATCTGAAGCTCTCAAACCTACCACCATACAGGGCCTTTATGATTTTCACGATATGACGATAAACGAAATTGAAAACTGGATATCGGGCTTTTCAGGTCAACATGCTTCAGCCAAAAAGGGCCACATGTTAAAAACGGGTGGCACTCTACCCCCTTTTAACAGAGAAATCAGAGATGCCAAGAGAGGGCTCAGTAGAGTGATCCGTGGTTTAAAATCTTTGAATCTTTCTGAAACCCAGTACCGCGAGAAATTAAGAACTGCTAAAACTCTATATAGAGCTGAGATTAAAAATATTAAGAGAATAGAGCGAAATAACAGGGATCAGCGACTCATAACTACGATTTGTGCTAGGAATTCACGCAGCATTTGGGCACTTCTCAATGAGAATAGAGGGAAAGTCAAAGGCCCTATGGTCAACCCAATTGACGAGAATACTTGGGTAGAGTTCCTATTAAATCGTAATACGAAAGAAGAGGAGTCCTGGAGTATATCTATTGAGAAGGCCCCGATTCTTCCCCTTTTGATGTCTCTTCGGAGACAATCCTCAATAAAATTGCCTCCCTTAAGTCTTCGAGAGCTCCTGGCCCAAATGGGCTAGCGAATATTGTGATCAAAAATAATTCTGTATTCTGGGCGGAGTTATTTTCCTTACTCTTTAACAAGATCTTAGCCCAGGGAACTATCCCCAGTTCCTGGCAAACTGCCATTCTTATTCCAGTATTCAAAAAAGGTAGGCGCTCAGACCCCAACAATTATAGGCTTCTATCTATGTTAGATATCACAGGGAAACCTTTCGCCTCTTTACTGTTAACTGAGCTGCAAAAATGGGTAGATAACACTAATATACTTAGCAGATTCCAATGCGGTTTTAGACAGGATTTTTCTACATCACATAATCTACTGGTAATGGATATATTACGCACTAGAGCGCTTAGTAAAGGACGGCTCCCGTTGTATGCCCTCTATATTGACTTCAAGGCCGCCTTTGATTCCATCCCTCGTGAGCGGCTCTGGGCCAAGTTGGAAACAATGGGATGCCCATCAGGATTATTATACTATCTTAGATTACTCCATCATGATACCTCGGTGTGCCTTAGACTTAACTAAGAGGGCAATACGACTAGAAATGTGCCTCAAAATAGGGGGGTTAAGCAGGGCTGTGTTACAGCACCTCTTATTTATAATTTATATGTTTGACATCCCCGCGGCACTTACAGATGTGGACAATTGCCCACCAAAATTGGGGGATGTACTGTGTGTCGTTTTGGCCTATGCTGATGATCTGGTAGTCCTAGATAACACCATAGGTGGCCTTAGGCGCTCAGCACATATTCTTTGGGACTATGCTAGGACCAATGGTTTGTCCATTAACCTGGATAAAACTAAAGTACTTAGATTTACCAGGAAAAGGGTAGCCGTGTGAACTTGGTGGTACATAAAAATCTTATCCTCTATGCCCCTTCTTACTGTTATTTAGGAGTGGAAATAGAACCACTAGGTGATTATACATTATGCAAACAGGGGCGGACCATTCGTGCATTACAAGTAATTTCATTAGTCTCATCTTTCACTAACAAGCAGGGCGGTTTCACTCTATGGGGGACTCGCCATCTCTATATGCAAGTCTTTGTCCCTATGGTTATATATGGCCTCGAGTCGCTGTTAACAGTTGACTTAGAGTGGCTTCAAGTGATCGAGGGCAAGTTTTGGAGAAGTATGTTGGGTCTTCCCCCGGGTGTGCCGATGGCTGTGATAAGATTGGAATTGGGCCTTCCTTCATTGAAAGCGTTGATATTGAAAAAAAGAGCTGGGTTTTATCTGAAGATGATAAGTGGCTCCTCTAATCCAGTATTGTCGGTTATTCAGCAGGAACTGACTAAAAAAACATACTACCTCACCTTTTTATAAAGATATGAGTAAATTCTTTGCCGACATTGGCTGGACTCATAGAGGGGCTAGTGTATCTAATGAAATTTTAAATGCACTTGAGAAAAAAGTAGAACTTTGGGATTGGTTAGAAAATTTCTCCCATTTGAGTAGTCTCAAGTCATATAATTTTGTGAAATACCGAATATATCAGTTTATGAAACCACAGGCCTATTTATATCTCTGCCCTACCAGAAGACTTCGACGATTTAACATTCTGTTTCGGTTAGAACAATTGCCTACTCTAACCAATAGAGGAGCTTGGAAAAATATCCCTGCTAATGAGCGGACATGTCGGCTTTGTAAATCTTTATCGTGTCCAGAAACAGCTAGGCATCTTTTGACGCAATGCCAGGCTATGAAGGAGCCGATTATAAACTTTTTGGGTGAATTTGTGCATGATCTATTAGCTATCCACGAACTGTCGTTCTGGCATTACTGTACCAACACTTGCAACATGCAGCTATTCATAGCACTTTATAATGTCTGTCTGAATTAGGCTTAGGTCTCTAATTAGATCTGAATTATAACTGCCTAGTCATTTGTTTATTATATTTTAAATTTAATATGTATTGTATACTGATGAATTTCTGATTTTTTAAATGGATTTAATATTTGATGTTGATATTTATGATTTTATTTTATGTTTGAAAATGAAATATGTGTAAAGTTTGAATTTATTTTCAACCTATATGACATTAAAGAATTTGAATTAGAATTGTATTTGAGGATACTTTTGCCAGGGGTTTATATCACTTCCACTGCTGATATCCTGAAAACTTGTCCTAGAAGAGAAATCAAAGGTAACACACCGCTGCAATTACTGGGGAACATTGCTAAATCCCTGGTTCCATTCTGGGGACAAATAATTAATTCCCAAGACATTAGGAAACTGGCTAGGATTTTGGAGAAAAATATCAATGAGACTACCGACATTATGTTCAATATGACACTGTAACAAAAGGCCTTTAGGCTAGTGGCCCTTCAGAACAGGCTAGTGTTAGACGTCATCCTGGCTGAGCGTCGTGGTGTATGCAAAATGGTTGGGTCCGCATGTTGCGTTTACCCACCTGACTCCGCCCCCACCATTTTCAAGCAATAAAGAGACTGCACATTTTGGGCTCAGAGGTGCATATTCCCCAAGGGGATTTGGATCTTAGAACATGGTTTGGAAGTCTACTACGAACTTGGGGTTGGAAGATATTCTCCATCTTGGCTAATATCCTTGGTATAGTCCTATTCTGTTGATGCTGCATTCAATGTCTGCCTGTCCTGGGTTCCATGATAGGGGATTGCTGTGCACGTTCGTTAGTCAAATTGAAACCAAGCCCACACTTGCCAATACATGTCACCAATGCACTAGTCATGCAGCAGGCTACTATAAGAGTTTATGGCCATCAATGTTTATGATAGTGATGACTCGGGGTGTTCAGATGATGACTCAACGACCTGGTCCTCTGAGGATGTCATGTTTCGATGATGGCTTTGGCCAAAAAGGAGGGTTTGTGAAAATATTTAGTTTAGGTGTCCCGTAGATATGCATATTGGCCTAAGCACATTCGCATCGCGGCACAAACCTACTGCCGCACTAATGGTGACCACGCTGCCATTTTGTTTTATTCGCCATCTTGGATGCAATGCTCAGTTCAGCTCCCTGTTCGTTTTGCTTTTCTCACTCTGAACGCGGTGGAAGACCGCGGCATGAACCTTCTGTTAATTGCCAGGCGGGAATGCACATTCTGCTGAGCGTTTTGTTTGTCTTACACTGTAGAACATTGAAGTCTCTGCAGAAGCATTTATAATCTATATGTTAGGTGCCCGCCTGTCTCAACCATGTTTTTTCCCCCAATCTAAATTGTAATAATGTGCAGCTGCTATGTCCTCCTTTAGAGAAAAACCCTATTCCCAAGCTTTTGAGCAGACTGACCTTAGGCTTCGGGAGCAACACAGAAAAGCTGTATAGCAAATGTTACCTTGTACCAGGGAACATAATATGCCCCCCATGCACTGTTTTGTCCTGCTAGCAGACAGTAAATTGTCAATAGGAGGACGGGGAGAAAAATGCAAACTCGTTGCTTTAGTAACATTACCTACATGGAAAGGTCATGAACCCTATGGACCCTGTCACATGAGGGGGCTGGTCAAGTGTTTCAAATGTGATTCTGTTCAGTATATATATGTGTGTAACTTTGGTTGTTCGGGGCTCCCTCCTGTCACAGTTTCTGCAGAAGCATTTATAATCTATATGTTGGGTGCCCGCCTGTCTCAACCATGTTTTTTCCACCACTATAAATTGTAATAATATGCAGCTACTATGTGCTTCTTTAGAGAAAAACCCCATTCCCAGGCTTTAGAGCAGACTGACCTTAGGCTTCAGGAACAACACAGATAAGCTTTATTGCAAATGTTACCTTGTACCAGGGAACACAATATGCCCCCACACACTGTTTGTCCTGCTCCCAGACAGTAAATTCTCAATAGGAGGACGGGGAGAAAAATGCAAACTCGCTGCTTTAGTAACATTACCTATGTGGAAAGGTCATGAACCCTGTCACATGAGGTGGCTGGTCAAGTGTTTCAAATGTGATTCTGTTCAGTATATATGTAGGTAACTTTGGTTGTTCGGGGCTCTCTCCCGCAATGTTGTCTATACGCATGCATCGTGGGGTGCTGAGACCACAGTCCGGGCTGAAATAAATGACTCTGTAAAACCTCAATACTGGCTATTTCCAATTCTTTGTAGTAAGCCTCATTTTGTGGTTTTTCACTTGTAGTCCTAGAATGCGATACTGAGTGCCCTCAGTCCCATCTATTCTCAGAGACAAGGATACTTTGCAAGGCCAAGTTCAGAGACAATCTTCTTTGCAGAAGGCTTGGGTGATGAGAGATGCTGAGCTAATTGGGTGGGGAGGTAGAGTCAGGCCAATCTCCTTGCACCTGGGTCTGGGTTTAGGTGCTGCTAAGTGAACTGAATATTCCTCACATGGCACAAGCGTGCCAACCAATTGTAGTCGTCCATATAACAAAGGACCTTATAGTTTGAAAACCAATGAGAAACCGTATACCTAATGTTTCTGAAGACGACATGTTTTAGAGGTAGGCATATGTAGGTCAGCTGACAGTAGCAATGAAACAGTGCACCTGTGTAAAATGTAATTTTTAGGATTTACTTATAAAGTTAGTTGAATTTTATATTGCATCAACAGGTGATTTAATCACATAATTCATCAATACATGGTACCTGTATATGTGAAATCCAAACAACACCATTTTGGTTGAACAAAAGTATTATAAGCAGAGATAAATAAGAGTTATATTCTTTTTTATTTTGTATGAAGAATATATACCATGAAATGAATAAACAAGCCTTGTGGTGTGGCAATAAACAAACACTGTTCACATATTATTAAGAAAGTGAATAAAGATACAAACAATCTGAAAAAAGGAAGCACAACAGAGAGACACTTATTGAATGAAACACAATCAATGTGCTACAAAGGAAATTAAACACAAAAATCTGACTTCTGAAGGCAAGAAAGATCATACCAGTGTCAAAGCAGAATTAAACATACTAACTGGCCCTGGATAACTCATGTGAAATATATAATTTAAACACCATTATGTGCCAAAAGACCAAGAGGCATCCAAATTTAAATTTGAGGAAAAAAGCAGTGAAGGTTGCATCGAGTGTCCTCCTGGCTGTTAAATGCCAGGCTAAGGCTGATAGAGAAAACCATCAGGAAAAAGCTGTCTCTTTTCAGCCCCTCAATTGGAGATCACAGTGAGAAATACTAAGCGCCTGCTGTAAATGTCGTCAATGGCAAATTCCAGTTGAAAGTATGAACTGCATCATAGCTGATCATCGAGGAACTAGATAGTATGTCCATAGTCAGATGCAACTGGCTAGTCATTAGTAGTGAGGACAATCTTCTCTGTTCCTGGTCTGTGTTTGAGGCTTCTGCATGTATACAGCTTGATGCCCACTACCTTCTTGACCTGCGTTTGTGATTTGTTCACATCAGCACATTATGGTCACAGCCTCTAAGACTGTTATAAACACGAGCATGCATTTTTGTGTACAGCATCCAGATAGGGTTAAATCATTTTATTCTTACGCGCAGCTTCCGGGAGTCTAACCCTTCGATTTGGAGCATAAGAATAAAAGTCTGAGGTGTTACTGACCAGATTACCTTAACTCACCCGGAATGCCACAGTTAGGACCCACATATTTAGAAATCCAGATACAGGCCTTGAGGACGACTTGGGTCGAAACACGTGTCGGCTGACTTTTTGAGAATGAATAACTAACGGATGAAGATTTGTCAAGATTTTTCAGTCACCTAAACATTAACTTTGTGAAATAACTATAACTGAGGCAAAGAGCGATTTACCAATACGTTCACTGGTTTCACCCAAAACAACATTTGAACCTAGACCAGGAAACAACCCTATTGATCTCCCTGGGAAGGCTTGCCACCACCTCCAGAAGACAGGAAATCTCGCCATAAGGTTATGATATAATATGATATGATATGGCATTTATAACGCACCTATACACAAGTGTGCGACGAGGCAAGGGAGGGGAACAGAGCGAAGACAGACAATGATCCTACTAGGCCAGGTCTCATTCAGATCGCGCAAGTGCATGGGAAGGGGAGGGAGGAGAAGTGCAGGGGGCAGTGGGAGAGGACAGCTCAGTACATGGGATAAGAAAATTAATAAACAATAAGTAAAGTACTGCCAGCAGGTGGCAAGTGCAAGGGTAAGTGCAGACATCAGGTGTCAAGTGCTGGTAGTGGGACTGTAGGGATACAGAAAACAGTCCCCAAGTGCGGGGTTGCCAGGAGGGCAGTGCAGGAGTGCGACTGGCGGGGGAGGGGACCTGGGCCCGAGATCAGAGGACGGCCAGGCAACCAGTGCAATGTCAGTGTCAGCCAGGAAATCAGCAAGGCAGAGGAGGAGAAAAAGCAGAAGCAAAAAGAAAGGTTTTGAGGATCTTCCGGAAGTGAAGATGATTCTCCTCAAGTTTCAGGGAGGCAGGGAGGCTGTTCCAGAGGGAGGCCCCAGCCGAAAAAAGAGATCTACCACCAACTTGTTGCTTGGAGAAGCGAATGACCCTGAGGGAGTTTGAGGCAGATGAGCAAAGAGCTCGAGAAAGAAGGTACTTAGGAAGAGAGTTGAAGGTATTGAGGCCTTATGCCCCAGAAGGCCTTGTGGACGATGCAGAGGGTTTTGAACTTAATCCTCGCAGACACGGGAGCCAGTGCAGAGATTTCAGTCCTGGAGAAATACGATTCCGGGGCTTGAGGCCAAGGACAAGTCACGCAGTCCTGTTCTGGATAAGTTGCACAGGGTGGAGAGTAGAAGCAGGCAGATTTAGAAAGAGGCTGTTGCAATAGTTCAGCCAAGAGAGAACCAGAGCTCTGGAGACAGTGAGCTTCTGGGGGAAGGAGAGGTAAGGAAGAATACCTCTGAGGAGGTGCAGTTGGTAGTGTGACTTCTTAGACATGGCAGAGATGTGAGGAGAAAAGGAGAGTGTAGAGTCGAAGATGACCCCAAGGTATTTAGTCTCACAGGTGGGAGCAGGAAGAGGGCCAAGAGAGGCCAGCCAGAGAGCTACAGGAAAGGAGGGAGCGGGTGTGCCAATGAGGAGAATCTCAGTCTTACTGGCATTAAGCAGAGGTCATTGGCGGCACACCATTCCTGGATAGTAGACAGACAGTCAGACATGAGGGAAGTAGAGGAGTAGGCCGAGGGTACCCTGAAGATGAGCTGGGTGTCATCCCACTAAACACTGAAAGTTGGGGCACAGAGCGGCTATGCGGTGGGCCAGGAGTGACAGGTATTGATTGAACAGCCACGGAGAGAGATTAGACCCCTGGGGGATACCACAGGTAGAGAAAAAGATAGCAGAAAGGAAGGACCCAAGTTGGGCCTGAGAGATCGGTCGCAGAGGAAAGAAGTCAGCAATGCCAGAGCTTGGCTGGTGATAACCAGATTATCACGAAGACGGTTGAGCAGGGTGGCATGGTTGACAGTTCAAAGGCAGAAGAGAGATCAAGCAGGATGAGGACGCAAGGGGTGTTAGAGTCAAGATTGGAGAGAAGGTCTTCATAGATGTTCAGGAGAGCAGTTTCCATGCTTCTGGCAGCTCTGAAGCCAGATTGATGGTCATGGAGATAACCAACAGATTCAGTGTGGAGATTATGCTGGGAGAGGGCCAGTTTCTCCAGGAGCTTGCCCAGGAAGGGAGTGATGGAGATTGGGTGATAGTTGGCTGGGCAGGAGGGGTTGCCAGTGGGTTACGTAAGATGAGGGTGCACAAGGGAGTGCTTCATGGGGGATGGGAAGACTCCAGTGGCGAAGGCGTGATTGCAGAAATCAGCCAGGGCAGGAGCCAGGGAGTCGATGTGGTCCTTGATAGTTTTGGAGGAACAGGGGTGAACCTGTTTCGACGACACTTTCATAGATCGGACTTGTCTAGAAACCTCATCTGCAGAGAACGGGGGAAAGGCAGAGAAGGGGGGAGAAGGTGTCTGCAGAATGGCCAGAGGAAGAGCAGGGAGTGGGGGGAGGGAGGGGATAGGAGGAGAGAGAGGACATGATTTCCTGATTTTTAGAGATGAAGTGAGACAGCAGTGCCATACAGAGGGTCTGGGAGGGGACAGAAGAGGTAGAGACTGCAGTAGGATCGACCAGTTCCTTGCAGATTCTAAAGAGTTCAGCCGAGTTGTTAGAAGCCCATAGAGACTGAGAACTGAGACTGAGAACTACTGCCTCAAAGGCAACCTGTCAGGACAATGGAGAGCTCACAGCCGGGTGGTAATTTACAGAGACTCTTTGTAGGCAGACAGAAGGGGTGGAGAAGAGTACCCCAGGAGAGGACTTTCCAGAAAGAGACAGACCCCCACATCTCCCCCATCTTGGGACTTTGTGCGGCTCTCAAATTTCCTGTCCCCTCCAGACTTCCTGCAGATAAAGCACTCTGGGTATGTCATCACTGGGCAGCCAAGAATGTACCCCTTACAGAAGGCTAGAAGGGAACTAATCCCCTGTAGCAGATTGCCCATGTAAGGGGATGAGACCACCACATCCATTGAATCATCTTTGGACTACTGAAGAAGGATTACACTTGGAACTTTGTTGGGGCTACTATCTGTTACAAAGTCCTCTTCCATAGATTTGTTTAAAAGGCCTTTGATGAAAAGGGCAAGCCTTTTCCATCAACTATTACATGGGGACATTTGTGGTGATCCCCTGGCTGGACAAGACCTACTGCAAACTGAGACCAGATTCTGAGGAGCATCTCTGGACCCTGCTTTTCAGCTTCAATCTGTTTTTGAGCCGACACAAGCACCCAAGCTTTTTGAGCCAATGCAAGCACCCAGAGCTGCCTTTTGATGCTCACTGCTTACAATCTGCTGTTGAGCCATTGAGGCAGTGTTTCTACCCATCACCTGCCTGCACTCAAGCGGTTTGTTTTTGAGCCGATCATCATTGAAGAAATGCATAGCATTATTGGACTTCTTTGATCCACCTCCACCTCTACCAATTCGAGAGACATAGATGTGACCCATTGCATGCCTGTTCCTCATCAAATTCAGGCCAATAATTGCTACATGACTGCACCACTTCACTAGACTCTCTAGTGATGATTGGACTGTCGGGACACCTTCAATCCATTGGGACCAACCAATTAAAAACTTCTTGACACCAACTCAGCCCATGTAAAGTTCCCAGGAGCGTGGCTCAATGCAGCCAACACCAAGAACAAGCATTGAAGGTGTTTAACGTTGTTATGTGCCCTTGTCCTGTCTTATAGGGCCCTAGTAACTACCAATACCCCACTTGCGACCTCCTTTTAAAGACATCTTGACTTTACTGCTGAAAGTATTGCCTCAGCCAGAGTGCCACTTTTCATTACACTGTCTGCATATTTTCTCTTTTTTTTTTTACAGCGGTAGGTTATAGTGTTTTGATTCGCGTGCTTGCTTGCTTAGTTTAATTAAAGTATTTTATATTCATAGAAATCTGATTGGACATTCTAATATTTTGGTACCACGATGCTATAATTGTTTGGTCTGTTTCTGTGCGAGCTCACAGCCCTCCTCAAGAGTATAATTTGTCTTGCACCCATGCTATGCTTAAGAGGCAAAGAACGTATATCTGTTAGTCTGTGCCAGTTTCACTGTCTTGAATGGGATTACTGCAGGTTCAGTAATAGAGTAGGAGTTTTATTCACTTCTCATCCCTGTACTCCTGAAAAGCACTAGTCATTTTGGTACTCTGGCGGCAAGCACTTGGATCTAGAAAGGACTGTGCCTTCACTGTAGTCATCCAAAATAAATGGACTGTGCAGGCAACTTTAGAATCATTGCCAGGTGATTTCTTGCACAATGGAATTAAACATGGATTCTGTGAAGGTAGTACAATCTAGTGCCCTTCATCATCTTTGTCAGGAAAGAGGAATTCCCCATGCCATTAGCGTTAGCAATCCTGAAATGTTAAAAACCCTCCAAACTTTTGAGGAAGCAAGGGTGGGGGAGGCTATGCGGGGGAGGGGAAGGATAGTAATATTGAGCCCGCAAGCCATTTACCTATTTTAGTGAAGGGCATTGAATGGATAGAGACAGCGGGAGTGATTGCTGATTCCGCCATTCTCCTCAAAGTGCAGATATTGTGGTGTTCCAAGATATCAAGACTCAGCCAGGTCCCAAGCTTGATTTAGTTCCTGTGTCTCAGCCAGTTCCTAGCAAAGTCTCCCAGTGATTGAGCTGGCTGCTAGAAAGCTCCTTGTAGAAGAGAGGATGATAGACTTGGCAGAGAGCAGAGCAAACATAGAGAGATGAGGCAAAGAAAGAGAAGTACTGAGTGATTCTAGAGCTGTTCAAGCTAGAGCTTGAAGAGAAAAGGGACACCCTTAGATAAAGCTCTAAAGAGAAGGAATATGTTCTATGCAGTGCCACTGAGGGAAAGCTTAGGTGCCATATCCCCAAGGACTTAGGCTAACCATTGTAGGTTGGGAAAGACATATTTGATTGGTTTGAAGCACTGGAGTTAGCCTTGAGTGTGGGGTGCAGCCCTGAGGACCTGCTTACTGATTCAAAGCACTGACGTTATCATTCAGTTGGCTCCCATGTAGGGCCCATACATCCGAATTTGAAAGCTGTGATCCTCAGAAAGTTTGCAAGTCCCCAGAACAATACCTGAGTTGTTTTAGAGAACTCACAAAAAGGAGAAACCAAACATATGTGGCATTTACACATTTGTCCTTGAAGTATCTTAATGAGCGGGTGACACATTTGAGGGAACGTACAATTTTCTTGCATGCAGGCATCTGCTTAAAAATTGCGAGATAGAGTTAATCTAGCATCTACTGGAAAAGAATATCACAGACTTTAGGGAGCTTGCAAAGACTGCTGATTGGTACATGAGTACTCACATTCAGAAAGAGCACACCCAAAGCAGAACAATAGGCATATTACAAAACTAAAAAAAGGAAGGGGAAGACTAAGCTTCTCACCCTTCCTTTAAGAACAGCCCCCAAATATCTGATTAGAAATCCTCATCACATGGCCCATCAGCACCCACAGAAAAGAAGAATTATAGTATCTTTGACACTGTGAATTCAACACCCAAATCAATCATTTCTGTTTGGGGACTGAACCACAGGAAGGGTGAGCCAGCCTGCAAAAGTGGACCCAAAAAGTTCAATATCAGTGCTTGCCTCATCGACAAGTAGATCATCTGTGTGGACATCCTACCAGCTGAAGTCCCACTATGTCAGGGAGTGGGTGAATGTTCCCTTTTGACTCTGGGTAGGTAAGTCACTGGATCCTCAGAGGAGGACACAAATCCCCAAAACACTCAGGTCTTTTTGGAGCATATCTACATCCATGGAAACAACCCTCCTGGGCTGTATAACACAGTTGCTACTTGCACCACTGTGAGACTACTATAGGGGCAAGATGGGAAGTGTGTCCAAAGCCCGTATTGTTGTGTCAGGGGGTTTGATGGCCCCAGCCAATGCCCACTGCCAATGGTGGAATTTGGCTTGGTGGCGAACCTCCAAGAGCTGGGCAACAGTACAACACACCATTGAAGTAGTTGGCTGCTAGGGTATGACCCCCAGTATCTGAAATAATTGTGGTGAGCATTACATATAGGACTAAGGAAGCAGCCAGAAAATAACTTGAGGCCATGTGTCACGAGGCTCCTCCTGGTGGAGAGTGTGAGGGAATGGAGACCTAGGTAGTACCTAGTCCAGATCCTACATCCATTGAGGCCCCTGCCGGAGAGTACCTAGTGGTCACTGGTGTGCCTTATGCATTGGCAACACAGGAGTCCCTGATCTCAGGGTTGCCTACTGGCATAGAAAAGGAACCTGTGAAGTAGGGCATGATAGCTTCAGAGCTCAGGCACCAGCTAGAAAGAGGGAGTTGTCCTCAGCTCAAGTCAGGCAGGGTTTTACAAAGCATAAAGAGATTACTCTACTCTGGCTGGTCTCTGAAAGCTGCAGAGGGACACGATCAGGGTGAGGCTTCTGAGTTGTTCAAGGTGCACTGGGAGAATGGTCTCCTGTCAGCCAGCACAACAATTCAGAGGCAGGGGGTGCTTGCAGATTGGTTGTACACTACTGCTAAGATAGATTCCTACTGGATGTGGATCATCATATCCCTTTGCTAAATCACTTAGGAGTGACCAGGACAGCTGGTCAGTGTCTGTCCATTTTTACTGGCCTCTGATGACCATATAAATCATGGATTTTCTGCCCTTCTGCCACACTTGCCAAGCATCTTGTAAATTACTTGTGGTGACAAAGTCCCCCTTAATTCAACTTCTAATCTTAGGGTGTCCTTTTTGGAGGACAGGAATGGACATTGTGGATCTCTTGGATCCCCAAAACACCTCCGGGAACTGGGACATTTTGGTAGTGATTGAAGATGCTGCACGGTAAACTGACACAATCCCCTTGAGGAGTATCAAAGCCCCTATCCTGCTGAAGGCTCTGACAGGGCTATTCACTCCAGTACAGTTCCCCACCAAAGTAATTTCTGACAGACTCTCCAGCTTCATATCTGCATATAGGAAGATGATGTGGGAGAAGTGTGGAGTTACTTTTAAGTCCTCTATAGCTTTCCATCCCAGCCAGATGTGCTTGTGGGGAGATTCAAGAAGATGCTCGAAGGCACGATAGAAGGCTTGGAAAAGCACTGGAGGAGAACATGGAATGTTCTCCTGTCATGCCTGCTGTTCAGCTACAGAAAGGTGCCACAGAATCGAGTAGGGTTCAATCCATTGGAGCTTCTGATTGGACATCCTTTTAGGGGTCCTCTAAGTCTGGCGTTAGAATGATGTGAGGGTAACTCTGAAGTCCTTTCCACAACATAGTGAATTATGTACTTGGCTAAGATTCAGAATGATCCAGTAAGTGGAACAGTCTACCAACAATTGGAAAGCTAGCCAGGAGTTGATGACACTGGCATGACCAGAATGTCACAGTGACTCAGAACAATCCAGGACAGTTGGTCTGGGTAGTGGGACCTCTTGATTCTTATTAAAAATACAATTATGTGGGTAATTCCATCGTAGAACAAGTGGTCTGCTAACCAGACTGTCCTTTTATAGATGTCTATGCCAAAAGCATAGTGATACATGTAACCTGCTGCATCATTCTCCTGATCTGCAGCATTTACTCACAGAGCAGGATCAAAAGTCGAAGGTTCACTCATGACAGCTGCTGTGACTGAGAAGTCACTGCATCGACGAGGCTGCATTTAAAATATGCCCCTTTGTCCCAAAAACATATCATTATTGGGAATTCCTATCCTGGTGGCAGTTTAATCTTTCTGGGGTTTGCTGGCTGGTAGTGAACATTAGAATCCACGTCTGATATGAATCGTACTTTTAATGTAAACAAAAAACGTGGTCCAAACACCCATTTATATTTTAAGTCAGTTATTTAATAACTCTCCAGTCCCTTCAACCAAACAAAATGTCCCTTATGCTGTACCTCTGCCTAGGATGCAGTGATTTGTCGCCTATCTAGGATGACTGGATAGACACGTGGGGCCTCATTACACGGAAGGCGGTAAGGGTTAACGGTCACCGGTAAGGGTACCAGTGACCGTTAACCCTTACCGCCTTACTACGAGGTCCCTTTGCGGGACCCGACCTTAACGGCTGGTGTAGACCCGCAAAGGGACCTTGGTGCTAATTAGGGTACCGCAATTTATGGGGCAAAAATGGGAATGGGGAAGGGCCATGGAGAAAGGGGGAATTACCGCCCAGCCAACCTTGGAATGGGCTGGTAATTCCCCTTTCCTCCATGGTGGTACCGGTATGGTACCGGTGGCAACCATGGTGTTAATAGCACCATGGTTTACCGCCTACCGTGTAATGAGGCCCATGGATCCTCAGTCATTACTATAGCCAATTTATTGTTTTAGGTAAACACTTAAAATACTCCTGCCGATGGCTAGGAGGCTGAGCACAGGAGGGGTTATCAATACTGAGTTTTATTACCCCGTCACATCTGCTCAACTCTATTCGGTAAAACGTCTTAAAACCAAATGATTTAGTAATGCTGGTGTACCTCTATTATTAGATATCAATCATGCACATGTCACTATCATTGAGTGCTGAGTCACCTGGAAGGGCTTTGTGTATGTTAGTCAGATAGCCTGTCTCTGCCAGCCAGCAGGACAAGAGACTGAAAGACAATGACTCTCTTTTGATCATTTGTGAGGCTGGGTAACGCCCCTGCTCAGCAGGATAGCCCCTCAGCCGGAGCTGTCCTGGGAAACAGGAATCAAAGGACACACCCCAGACAAAAGAACTAGCCTCACATCAGGGTATTTCATATGGCCTTCGATGCTATGGGTCTAAGAAGGGGGTGGGGTTAGTGTAGCCAGAGAGAGATCAGCACAGTTGGGGAAGGGTTCCAACATCGTGTTTCTCTTTGCACCTCTCCCCCGTGCCCTCCATGTCCTTTATCGCAAAGCACTTTGCGTATGATGAAAGAAGGCAAATGCCAATTGTTCCAATGCAGGTATTTTACCCTTTAAAGCAGGCTTAGGTTTGTCCAATTACCTGTTCACGTCTACCTATGATAGAGGTTGTCTCCCACCCCTTCGTTGATTAATTCCTGGACAACTGCAAGAATAATTCATTTAGAACTCTTTTGGGAGGGTTGACCTTTCCAAAGCCCTGCACCAGTGATATGAAGATTGAAGGAGATGCAAGATGTGCTCCCTACCCAACCCCAGGGCACATTGGGGGTGAACTGCTGCTGGAGCAATGCCTGCTGTTGTGCCAGCTACACTGGTACTCAGGACCTCACTGTCAGTGAAGGACTCCTGCAGCTGTAAGGCAGACTGCCTAGGATGGGGAGAAATAGAAAAGGGACCAATTTTGTTCCCTGAGACAATGAATTGAGACTCACAGCAACTGAAGAAGCCAAACAGCTGCATTTTGACAACGTCCAAATGCTTTCAAACCAACCTAACTTGTGGTGCTGCCTTTCGCACGTCTTCACACTCTCTGACCGCTGTTGAGCTGTGATTGACCCAATTTGCTGTATGCACTGCACTAGCTGCGAGTATCATTGCCTCAGTTTGAACCAGAAGCTTGCCACCGCTGAAGAATTAAAATCACTGCATCTTAAGAAAGCACCTCGAGCACCCAGCATATTCACATTTATTTATTTATGTATTTATACCAAACTTATAAAGCGCACGATCGCCCAAGGGCATCATGGTGTTGCCAAGCAAGTGGAAGCAAAGCTGAAACAAATAGGTCTCCAGGGACTTCCTGAAGGCCAGATAATCGTTCATCCTCTGAAGAGCCAGAGGGAGGGAATTCCACAGAATTGCACCTGCCACAGAGAAGGCTGACCACCGACCCGGGTCAATCTAAAACAAGGAACCTACACCAGAAAGGCTTCGGCCGAGTGAAGGGAGCAACAGGATACATAAAACCGAAACCTAGCCTGCAGAAAGGCTGCCCCATCCCATGCAGTGCATGAAAGACCACACAGAGTGACTTTGTCATCACTGGCAAACAGCAGAGATTGCGTAACACAGGGGAGATATGGGCTCTGCAGGCAGTTGAAGTATCAACTCGGTTCACAGAATTTTGTAGGATGTATAAGCATCGGATCAAATAAGCTGGCTGAGATCAATTATTGAACCAACCCTGGTGGCCCCATTCACTCAATTCATTAGAACGTGGCATGGAACCACCATGATCATCACTTTGAACCCAACTCGACACCTGCTTGCCGTCTAGATCACTGCGACTTGCTGTCTCTGAACTTGATATGAACAGCTCACACAATGTCAAGAAGCCTAGTATGATGCTGTTGAACTTCCAAAAACTGATTACGGTACTGTTAGATGGCCCCAGCCCTTTCAAATTGTTCGGACCTTAGACCTTCTACCTTTTTCATCAAAAAGCCTATCCTTTTGAACATTGTGGTGATTTTATTGTCTTTCTTTTTCCTCCCTGCTAAATATCCATAGTGCCTGCATCTTCACATTATGCATTTCTCTGTCTTTTTTCTAGAGGGTGTGGTTTTAGCGTTTTCTAGTACAGTTTCTATTGCATATTGGTGTGTTTAATTAAAGTATATATATATTTGTAATTAACCTTGATTGGACATTTGTTTATTTTGGACTGTTTCACTATTGTTCTTTGGGTTACTACTGTTTCATATTCACACGTCTGTTAAGACTATAACCTGCCTTCGGCCCATGTTACTGCAAGAGGTATCTGTGTACCTTTATGATTGGGATCACTGTTGTCTTGTAGAAATGTGAGGGCTGGGTAAGTGGTTTAACCATTACTCATCCTCGTACTCCTATGGTGCAGCAGTAATTTCATCACAAACCTGACAAACCCAGTACACCTTGGAACAAGTGAACTAGACCCTTTTTGGTTCTTGATAAGATCAGTGAGGTTCACGATCTCATTGATACGAAGGCACTGAGGCAGATGCATAGGCTCTGTCATGTCATCCGGCTGTAACTTCATTACAGCAGGGATGTGTTGGCTTTGGTGACAGACAGTGATTCTGAAGATAACACTGACCCTCTCCCAGACTTCCAACACACAGAAGCCACATATGGGTCTCTAGAGGGGGTACAAATCTCCTCTGACCTGACAGAACAACAGTTGCGCGACTGCCAGTGACTGCTGGGCCAATTTGTTTGTCTGTTCTCATGGCTCTGGGTACACAGACTGGTGTGTACATGATATTAACTTAGGAGACAATAGGCCGGTGAAAAGCAGAACTGACCGGATATCTGACAAGAAGAGGGACACCATCAAGGATGACGTCTCCAAGATGTTGGCCCTTTGGGTCATTGAGTCATCCCCAAGCCCATGGGCTAACCTTGTGGTGCGGGTCCTAAAACTGAGGTCCAATTTTTTGTGGACTACAGAGGGCTCACCTCCGTGACCAAAGCAGGTGCACAACCTATACCGAGTGCAGATTAACGTATTGACAAGTTAGGCACTGGCAAGTGCATGAGTATGTTTGACCTCATGGGCGGGTATTGGGTACTGTTATGCCTTTGGGTTACTAAATGTCCTGCCACCCGTCAGAGGATGGTAAAGCAGGTGCTATCTGTCTTAGAAGATGTGGCAGCATTCAAGTTCACAGTGGAAGATGATCTATCACATCAGAAGCAGGGGGCTGCGCTGGGGTGGGATGGGCCCAGCTAGCAAAGATCAAAACTGAGAATATACTGAAGGAAAGAGAGAGAAGCTGGCAAGGATCCAGCCAAGCCGGGAAGTTCCAACCTGTCAGCTGTGCAGAGAAGCTGGTCGTTGAAAGAGAGGATGCGGAAGAGAGGAAGCAGCAGCAGAATCCTGTGAGATGCCAGGGAGCCTACTGACTCTAGTGTTGGGGCAGTCGAGGTGGCGGCATGATCTCTGGGTTGTAGACTATTCAGTCCAACAATGATGCTGTGACCACCAGCCCTAAACCTTTGCAGAGCAGTGCATGTGAACCAGAAGCGAGAAACGATTGAACAACGAAGCACTCGCATCCGCAAGAAGAATTGGACATGCGTTCCCAACACAAACAAGGTAGCTGGAACTGTGGGATATCAGTGTGGGGTCCCTCATCATGGTAGTGATACCCAGAAAGCCAAGAGTCAAAAAAGTGAAGAGGAAGTGCCAAGTGTCATCCACACTCCAGCCACCCCTTCATAGTACCCAGTACTTTCACGCCAAAGTATGTGACGTATGATGAACAAATAAACCAGCAAAGAGCAGCTGTTGGGCTCTGCCCAGTGCGTATTAGAGTAACAGCACCTACTGAAGTACTGAAACCTAGGAAAACATGGACAGTAAGGTACCCATTGAGAAAGCCATATCTACAGTCAAGACAGAATGACGGTTGTCAGAATGGAATAACAGAAGAAGCCAAGAAGATAATAAAGGAGACGAATTGGTAAGGTCATAATAAGTCGGACTGATGCACATATAGAAGATATAATGACCTGAGAATACTGACAAAGAGACGAAATACCATGGATAAGTGACATCTTGAGCCTAAGGTGAAGAAGTTGATGTCAAGATGCAGAAACATATGCCATATGCACGATGAAGATATTCAGTTAGTTTAAACGTGTACAGATGCAAGAAACCGCAAGAAGCAAAGAAATCGTTAAGCTTGCTTATGCTTAGTAGTAAATAGATTGCGGCAAGCGGCAACATATACATATAAATACCTCAAAAGCACTTTATATATGAGTGTAAATCCACTATGCACATGAGCAGAATTGAACAAAGGTTACTAAATATCTCGAGAGGAGAGTGTTGCAGCGAACAAATCGAGATTTAAAACAGAGCGAAACCCAGCTGAAGGTAACCATGCCAAGAAGCCAAGGTTGTATCTGATTGGAAAAAGCCAACAGTGGATACAATTAAAGAGAAGGGAACAGAGTATCCTGTTCAGAAAGGTCAAGATAAGCCACAGATGGTAGAAGACTGGCAGAATTAAATCAAATACACAATAATTCATGAAGTAGAGGCCGATTTCACAGTGTCCTAGCCATGTGACAAGGCAGGCAGGAAAGAATGAGACTTTCACACCTAGGCATGGATCCCTGCCATACCCATACTCCTTACATTTCTCAGACCAAGAAGCAGACTCGAGGCCAAACTACAAAGCAGTAATTGACACATGGCCACTGAGGTGATGATTAATTGTAACATAATTGTATGGAAGCTGGGGTGCAGACTAACTCCCTGCACCTGGCTGGTCTTTCTGCATGCTGTTAGACGTATGTGGTAAAGTATGAATGGGGTTGATGCCAACCCAATCATACTGGACTGTGTTATCTAGGGTCCTATAGAGAGTAGAGCCAATGGGACGTTGCCCATTTAGTGACGTTCATAGTGGCCATTTTGAAGAAAGGGCTTAGTTGCCCCACCTGACATTGATTGTCCAATCCCCTCTCCCCGTTACCACATACAGATATAGTACCTATGATAAAGTTACCTTCCTATAACCAATCACGTTGCATGTTCGGTTTTTAATATTGCGTGTCAGTGATGACGAGTTTTTGCTATAAATATTGTGTTTTTTCTAAAATTAAGTTGGAGTTGGAAGAGAGAGAGAAGATTGAGCAGTTGCTGATGTTCATTGTACTCCCCGTTTTATGTACTTGTCATTAAACAGACTCCCTTTGCCAAACTATTGAGTTGTCATAGTTATTTGATTCATGAGTACGAATCTGCATCCCCATCTATCTCGAGGGTACTGCTACTCATCTTAAAGGGCTGTTTGGAGATCCCCAGTCAGGGGTGCTGGCTGGAGACCATCCAGTTCAAAAGCATTGGAAGTAATCTTCTTTGTTACCGTCAAGAAAGCCTCGGGAGTAATCTCTCTCATTACAGTAGTGATACGCAGAGAACCAAGAATCAAGAAAGTCTCTGGAGTAATCTCCCTCATCACAGTAGTGATACCCAGAGAATCAAGAGTCAAGAACACCTTTGGAGTGGTCTTCCTCGTCACAGTAGCAATACCCAGAGATTAAAGGGTCAAGGCCCTAGAGTAATCTCCCTCATTTCAGTTGTGATACCCAGAGAACTAACAGTCAAGAAAGCCTAGAGAGTAATGCAAGGGTTCAGATATGCGAGACGGACAAGTGGATAGAGTTATTTCACAAGTAGCCATTTTATTAAATAATATGGGTGTTATAAACACCTCACTTTCCTTAACCTAGAGAGGATTTCCCTACCTGTCAAACTAAGACTAAAGTTAAACACTCTAATATCAATAGGTATCTGTCCCTCACACTTATACATGCAAATAAATAACATAGGTATCATATGGACTTTCAAACTCAACAAAATAACTGTTATATTCAAACACAAACTTTGTGACCATACATAACTCTTCAATAGCCAAGTCCTGCTCCGAATGCAAAACAAAGTTCTTTTCACTCCATAAATCTTTCACTTGGCACTTGGATTGTCTTATTGCAAGACAAGCTTTAACACTCTTTAAAAATGATTGTCCAAAGTTTCCATAAGCTATTGTTTAATAAACCAAAAGGACGTTGTCTTCGCACTTCTAGTCAATATTCAATATAACTTCTCTTCTTTGAAGTCTTTGAAGAACAACCACTTTCATATTTCTTCTTCATAAACAATAATGTTTTGTCAGGATGGTTTTGCCACAGTTCATCATAACACATTAGTGAGTGAACTTGCCACTTTCTTTCCACCACAACCTTCCACCAAACTGCAGTACTTCAATTGTCTTCTTCCTGGTCCAATAACCTGCCAGGACTAACCAATAATAGCCCTGTTCTTTGTATACACGCCTGCCAGGATAACACTCCTACCACTACTACAAGTACTCTGTGTGAGGCTTGCTTCAAACTTTAGAAAAGTCTTTGAATTTTGACAACAACCTTGGGGTTAACAATGTCTTCCATAATGGTACAAAACACATTGATGCTGTTTGTTCAACTGATTTGTTTGCCACATGCCATGCAGGTTCCTCTGCCCCTTTATGGTTTCTACAGGAGGGCTTCACTCCAGCCAAGTTTGGGTTCCTTCTGCAACATCAGTTAGCTGTTGATAATGGGCCTCATTATGAGACCGGCGGTAGCCGTGCCGGTAAACCGGCACGGCTGCCACTGGTATAATTTTTTTTCAGGCGCCCGCTAATGGCCAATTACCGGGACATTACGGCCCGCCGGACCCGGTAATTGCCCATTCGGTGGTGCCAGAATAAAATGCTCCCCATGCCCATTTGAGCCCCATAGGGCTCAATGGGAATTGGGGGTCGGATGCACCGGCACCATTGTTGAATGGTGCCGGTGCATCTGACAGGCTCTGATCAGACCTGGCGAATGGGAAAGCGCCCGCAAGCAGAAATCGTAGTTTGCCTGTCCAGTAACAATGGTACCGGCAAGCTTACCGGTACCTTTGTTATTGGACCAGCAAACTTATGAGGCCCAATTTCTTCTGTTCAGGTTTCCCCCTTTAGGAGAGCTGTATCCCCTTTTATTTGTAATTGTCTTTTTGTGGCTTAGGCAATGCTGGATATTATATTCCCCTTCAAGTAATCTCCCTCTTTGTAGACTACTGGAGAAACAATATATTCTTTTATTTGCAATTGCCTTTCTTTGGCTTAGGCTATGCTGGTTGTTATTTCCCCTTTCGGGTAGTCTTTCATTTTGTAGATTACATTCATCGTTCCAAATTCTGCTTCCTCTTTACATTGGTAATGTTGGTTACAAAATGTCTCCACTTGCTTTCTCTCAATATGAATGTTATGCCAAAATTGCTTTAATTCATTTGTTCGGTATTCAAAAAGGGTTGCTGGCCACCAGCTGTCTATTGCGGCAGGCCCCGGGGTTACCTAATGAAGGCCAAGTCACTGGTCTTTCCCTGTTCTTCCATTTGACCCGCTGCTATTTCAACTTCTTCTTCTCTCAACGGGTCTTGGGCATCTGACAACTCCGGTTACACTCCCTCAGCCCACGCCTTCTGAAAAGGGAGCCTGTCTTGCTCCTTGCATACTTTGGTGAATGCCAACAACAGGAGTAGGAAACCAGACAAGGAGAGCTTCTTTCTCCTACGGGACAGCCAGTACCAGCACGGCTTCCTGCTGCTCATCCTCTTTACTTCAGAGTTCCTACTTCTACGACTCTATCGGCACTGTATCCAGCTGCAAACACAGCAGCAGCTCCAATGTCTTCTTCTTTCAGCTTCTGCTGCTCCCACTGCTGCTGCCTAATGGCCTGCACCTGAAGGGGTTTTAAATATTTAAAAGTCCCAGTCAGGTGTGGGTCATTAGAACCACTAGACTGCGCATTGCACTTCTGCACCTCTGAGCCACTCTTTCTCGTCCAAGTACCTAGAGCATTATGGGACTTGAAGTCCATAATGTTCTTGTTCCTTTTTACATCAAAGGCTTCAATTTTACAATAGGCCATTAAGACCATGGGATCATTAGGGAAGTTGGTTAGAGGGTTCTCCCAATTCTCCTGACCTGAGTCCCCTCCCATGTGATCCTCCCACAGAACACCACCTCCAGGGTCAGGATCAGGAAGTGCCTGCCTTTACCTGGCCACATGAGAAGGGTCCCAGGCCCGGGTCTTTGGGATGATCACCTCTGATTCATCACATAAATCTCCTTCATGACAGTAGTGCTATCCAACAAACCAGAGTCCAGAGAATCTCAGGAGTGATCTCCCTCGTCACAATAGTGATATTCAAAGATCTCAGAAACACAAGTGCATTGGGAGGAACCTCCCTCATCACAGTGACAATCCAAATAGCACTAAAAAGGGTCTTAGACAACAAGAGGCATCAGGAGATAATCCTCGTAACACGCAAAACTGGGATGAATTGCTGGAACTGTCAAGCAAACTTTCAGAGTTCCTTGGGAAGAAGTCAAGAGACTTTTTAGGATTATTATCAAAGAGTATCCCAAGACAGCCCTCATGGCTGTGTGAGGTAGGTCAGTAGAAGGACATCATTCTGCAGACCATAATATCTTTGTTGAAGCAGAAAGTGGAGTAAAAGAGTGCTGGGAGAGAGATAAAGACTGCGCCAGTTTACGAGGAGAAGGGAGTCATTCTCCTGGTACTATTTTCTTTTGAATGCTGAGCCCTTTTTGTAAAACTAGTGGTAGGGTTAGAGTAGGTTGCCCATTGAGGTGTATCTCTTGACTATCTGTCCCTGTACTGATTGCACCCTCTCCATGCATACATATACACACATCTGTAGATACATAGATCCAAACAAATCCTCAATTGGGGCTAAAAGAGCCATTTTTTCCTGGCTTGTGACCTTTGTTCTGGGTAAGAGACCAAATCCAACTGCGTTTCCCAATAAAAGTATAGTGGCACTCGCTCTATAACTAAGAATCTTCTATCTTCATTGAACAGCCCAAGTGAAAGTGTAGTTTTACAAAGATTTCAAGGGATAACCCCGAATATATATGAGTTCCTGAGAAAGTGAGCGAGTGGAATATTAGCATGTGATTTAAGATTTACTGCCTTAGTTTCATTCAGGCAACATTCAGCTACACAGAGGTGAACTAAAGATTTTGTGATTTTGCCTTTTTTGTAATTTAGAAAATGATGAATTATTTCCCAATTAGAAATGGATTTGTCTATAATAAGACACCCTGTATGTTTATTCAACAGGAAACTAACCTGTGTTCAGTAATAGGAACCCGCATAAGCTGTCCGTGTTGTAATTCTACCAAAATAAGGTTAGTATATAGGCTGCACGCTGAACAGCAGCGGTTTTTAATTTAAACTGTCCATCCCACTGACTCAGTTCTTTATAATTTTTAATTAGGAAGAAATAAGGGTTAGAAGATCCTTTAGTGACTTGAAGTCAACCATCTGTCCTGATGAAGGCCTCCGGAAAAACCTTCTCTAGGATGGGGTTTATTCTACGGATATAGGCCAAAACGCGTCAGCACTACATCCTGCAGATATATTCATTTGAGTAACAACTTGTTTGCCTTTCAAGAACTCTGCACTAATACATTTGAAATTGTGACTAGATGAAGAAATAATTGTCTAGAGATAACGCTTGGAATTGTGTTTTTAGTTATGTTTTGTGATGTTTTTTGTATAAAATGATATGATATGATATGGCATTTATAAAATGTTAAGAAAAATTAATGTGATGAAACAATTATATATATCTAATATTTGACTAGGAACTTTGAGCCTGGGAGGTTCAAAGACATTGAAGAATGACAATATTATATGTCAGAGAGCGTGCTGCTCACAGAGTGAGAAACAAACAGGAGGCTGGGGTAGTCTGTGCTTCTCTATATCTCAATATCTGGTATCATTCAAGAAGGGGTATGTTACAGGCAGATGGTTAAAATAGATCAACTTTTGTCTAGCAGCTTTGTAGATATTTGTGGTTAAGAACCTTTGCCATAAGGAAATGATCTGAGTGGGAGAAGGCTCTCTAGGAGAATATTTTGACCTAGAATGAAGTCAGATAAGTATATCACCACACCTTGCCACCACCGGATAACTCTTTTTGGAAGTGGAAGAGTGTCTACAATTTAATGTTGGGCTGCGGTAGCCAACAAAGCCATTGTTGTTCTCAGTCACAGTTTAAAAACATACTTTTGCAGGTTTCTATTGTAATGGAATCTGTTAAAAAGTGATGAAGTAAAGCACCACAGTGATTGGTGTCAACTTGGTTCTCCATTTGTGTTTCTGGCACAACACTTTGAAGCATATTGCAAATCTGTTCATGTGTCTTCTCTTAGACCTTTTAGTTTGAGCTGGTGAACTTCTCTTCCATTGTAACTAGAGTTGCTTTGCAACCACATCCAGCCATCTAGCAAGAATATTATTTAGGTCTTACAAGCATCAGGTTTCTAATAATCTAATAGGGAAGGAAGATTCAGACCTGAAATAATGAGACAGGGAGCCTTTGCTTAGGTCAAGGAAATAATCTTCAGGCTCTACAGACAGATGGCATGGAAAAAAAGCTTTTTACCTTCCTTGAACAAAACAAATTAAAGTTCAGAGCAAGTGGCTTGCATCTCAGCATTAAAGTGAACATTCTCTAAAATCTGCTTTTGGGGATTTCCCACCCCTGACGTATACAATGGGAATAACCCTGAGATTGAGTCTCTCTCTCTCTCTCACTTGTGCAAGAGTTGAAAATGAGGTACATTTCGATGGTGGTGCCTGAATGAATTCCAAATTCCTAGACCTCATTATCTGTTCAGAGAATAAGGCTCAAAATGATACCCCCACCCGGCAGTCAACAATGTTTTGAATGTAATGAGAATGGATGTGCCAGCAAATCCTGCCTGATGAAGGCTCACATATTTTTCTATAGGCACTCTATGGGGGGGGGGGTGCTTTGAAGATCCTTCTAGAACACAGACTTCTTAAATCCGTTTTCTGTGTTTATCATCATGTGAACTGTGGGAGACAGAAAAGCAGGCAGAGACTCCCCAATGGGTAATCAAAGAGATGAGGAGGGCAGGCAAACTCTGTAGCCCAGAAGCAGAGCGTAGTTGGAAGTAGGCACTTGCCAGACACAAAGCCCATAGCCAGCCATGGGATGGAGAAATGATTTCAATGATATAAATTACAAATATAAGTATGTGTTCATATTATAAGGTGGTGTGATGCAGTCTCATAACAGTTGCCACCTTTTCTCAAATCATAAAGGCTACATGTGTACCAGGAACGTCACTCTTCTGAGAGCTGGCTGCAATGTATCAAAGCTTTTTCCTCTTCCACTTATAAAAAACGAATGGTTCTGAAAAAGCCTGGATCCTCAATCACGCACATTTCTACAAGATTCAGGAGCTGATGAACTTCCCGATAATTTTCGAGATTCAGGTTAATTAGTTTGGGCAGGCAGGATCACCTGGCTCTATATAGGGAAGCTGCTGGAGCTCTTCACCCTTAAACTCTCGGAACGCTGTTGATTTATCCCCAAACCAATTTTCTGCATGCACTGCTTCACCAGTTTGGGCATGCAATATCACCTGGCTCTGTATAGGGAGGCTATTGGAGCTCTCCAGCAGTTGGTGGGAATCTTTCAGAGAGGGAGGATGGTAGTTTGGACTGGTAACTGTTGCTGTTTGAGAGCTGTGGCATTTAGCTTTCGTTTATAGGGAGAAACATAACAGAACAAAACAAAGGACGTTTTAAAAGGAAAGGCATATTTATATATCTATTGTTGTTTGAGGGCGGGAACATTTGTTTTTCATTTTAGGAAGGGCATTTTGGACATCATTGCATGTTCTGCATTTAATACTATAGGAGAGAACGTGGATACAGTGATTTTAGGCATTACTCAAAAGAATATTATTTTATTTTGCAAACATCACTTATAAGCAATCTGCATTTCACTGAAATGCAGGCTATCCATTACGTAACCCTCCAGTAATATTTCGGGTTGCAACCTTAACCCTGGACACCGGTTCAGATTACAGAGGTGGTAGTATGGGTGTTTTTTCACCCAATTTGGTCATCGGCATTTAGCCAATGGCCACATGCATGTAAAGATAGTAATGCTGTTATATATATTGTTGGGAAGGAGACAATGGGCCTCATTACAACCCTGGCGGTAGCCTTGCATGTATAGCAGGCACGGCTGCCGCCATAGTTGCATTTTTTCCAGCCCCCAGAAATGTGCAATTACCGGGTCATTACGGCCTTGCCGGACCCGGTATTTGCCCATTGCTGGGTGCCGGAAAAAAATCTTCCCCATTCCCATTTGATCCCCATAGGGCTTAATGGGAATGGGGAAGCCGGATGCTGTGCTCGCAGGTGCCTTTCATTCCGCCAGGTCAGACCTGGCGGAATGAAAGGCACCCTTGAGCACAACTCGGAGTTTGCCGGTCCGTATACAGCGGTATCAGCAAGCTTACCGGTACCACTGTATCTGGACCGGCAAGGTTGTATCCAGACCGGCAAGCTCGTAATGAGGCCCACTAGTGTCTTCCCACTCCCCTAGGTGATAATGAATAAGGCACAGATGTTATAAAACACATTTCGGGGAGTAGGGGGGAGGAAGGAGAGTAGGGGGGAGGAAAGTGTACACAAAGGGGGGTGAACGATCACTGTAAAGCATGTATTAGGAGCCATAGAAGAACCGCAAATGCGAATGTCATTTTAGAAAAAAGGCTGAAAAAAGGCAGAAAAAAGGCATCCATTATAGAGTCTAGGCCTATGCGCGGCGAATAGTATTAGGTGCTTGAATATTTGGTCCCTAGCATGAGCGCGACCAGGTCTCACACAGCCCATAAAATCCTCCATTGTCCCAAAGAACCAGGCTCACGTGGATGGAGATGGACAGACGAAGATGGACCAAAGGCCTGGCATCCCATATGCAGCAGACCATATATGTGTAGTGCCCATCCAATTGGGATGATAGAAATGTACTGTATTGTATGTTGTCATGAGTGATGGTGTGTGTTGTTCTAAAGTACTGCAAATGCTCCTGGAGCTCAGGGCGTTCTCGAGTCCTTTGCTTATGTTTTCCTGTTTTGTGGAAATAAACACTTACCTTTGCAAGTGTTTCCTGGGACTTTTTCCCTAGTGGGTTGTACTTTTTCTGTCGTCAGCGCACAGGGGCATGCCTTCAATTTATGTATATTACACAGCAGCTGTGTAGTTATGGTTAAATTGCTATTCCCATAGGAAGAGCACTTTTTGGGTGGCTTATAACTTCGCTCCCCCCTCGACAAATCCTCACCAAACTTTGCAAAAAAAGTATATGGCCCACTTTGCAAAGTTTGGTGAGGTTTGGTCCAGGGGGGGCAAAGTTATAGGGGGGTCCCAAAATGTATTTTTTCCCATAGACTAAATGGGGAAAAAAATTTGCTCACGCCTACAGCCCAAACCGCTGGACGGATTTTCACCAAGTTTGCGGCAGGAGCAGCGGCTTGGTCCCGAAAGCGTACTTTTGTAAATTTGGTGAAAATCCATCCACTAGTTTTTTTTAAAATGACCAAAAAGTAGGTCACAAAAAATGTGTGATATCTATGTCTGCTCCGCGGACACACTTCCCTGTTCGCTCCGTGGACAGGACACTGATTGGTTAATCGGCTTGCGTCATGACCGCGGACATGCAACGTGTCCGCTGATTGGATGCTGAAGACCGTGAAGTGCATCAGATTTTTGGAAGCGCCCGGCATCTTGGATTCACGGACATCTGCCGGTGTCCGCGAACATCACAGTAAAAACATATTAAAAAACACAACATTGCACTTGTCAAACTTATCAAATAATCTCTGGGGAGGTGAGGGGTGATGAGGATGGGATGGGATATGGCTGCAAGAAGTAAAAAAACTGTTTTTTGCCGCGAAAATCCGCGAACAGTTTGGATGTTCATGAACAGTCCTGTGAAAGTTCGCAGACACCTCTGCATTACTGGTTTGGAGAAAAGCAGTTCTTGAATGGCTTATAACTTTGGCGCCACTTAATGGAACTGCATGTAATTCTGCAATTATATTCCTGACCTGATCCGGAATTAGTTTGCAAAGTTTGATGGGATTCTGACAAGAGGGGCAAAATTAGAGGGGGGGTCCCAAAATAATGTAAAGGCTTATAAATGAGGTTCCATTTGACAAATATACACTTAATTTGGCAAACTGATAATACATATAGATATAAATGTTTTTGCGAAATTTTGTGAGATTTCGTCAAGAGGGGGCAACATTAGAGGGGGGTCCCAAAATAATGTAAAGGCTTATAGATGAGGTGCCATTTGACGAATCAACACTTAATTTGGCAAACTGATAATAGATCTAGATATAAATGTTTTTGCAAAGTTTGGTGGGATTCTGTCAAGAGGGAGCATAATTAGAGTGGGGTCCCAAAATATTGTAAAGGCTTATAAATGTGGCCCCATTTGATAAAACTACACAAAGGTTTTCAAAAAGATTATAGATCTAGATATAAATGTTTTCGTAAAGTCTGAATGGATTTGGTCAAGTGGGGGCTAGGTTATATGACGATTGTATGTGCATACATTTGACACTTTTGAAAAAATAAAACATGGGTGGATTTCCAGAAAACTTGCGTAAGGAGCATGGTTTTGGAAATGTGCCAGTGTTTTGTATTTGTATTTGTTTATTTATAAAGCGCCTTACGCCAAAGCTCTGTACATGGAACAACAATGTATCAAACATGAACGATATAACAGTGAAGCAATTACAGTGTGAATCGATCAAGCAATAAAACAGTGAGGAGCAATTAACTGAGAGGGATAGGGAGGACAGGGAGAGGGACAGTATAGGGGGGGAGTGGAAGAAGAGGGAAGGAGGAGGAATGGGGAGGGTGGAGGAGGGAAGGTAGAAGAAGGGAGGGGAGAAAGTTGGGGAAAAGAGTGAGGAAGGGGAGGGAAGTAGAAGGGGTTTCAAGGCGGAGAATGGAGAAGGAGAGATTTAAGGGAAGTGCGGAATGAAATGAAGGTGGAGGAAGAACGGATATCAAGAGGAAGGGAGTTCCAGTGTAGAGGTGCTAAGAGTTGGAAGGAGCGAAAACGGGAGGAGGCAGAGGGGGGTGGGGGTGAAGTGAGGAGGAAATGGTCAGCGGAACGAAGGGAACAGGAGGGAGAGTAGAAGGAGAGAAGGGAGGAGAGATAAGGGGGGGCAAGACCATGGAGAGATTTGAAGACAAGGCAGAGAAATTGGAATTTAAGTTGGGAGTGACAGGGAAGCCAGCTAAGGTAAGAGAGAGAGGTAGAGATGGAGTCACAGGAGGTGAGGAGACAGAGGGTGCGAACAGCAGAGTGGTAGATGGATTTAAGAGGGGCAAGGTGAGAAGTAGGAAGTCCGAAGAGTAAGGAAGAGCAGTAGAAGAGGCGGGAGAAGATGAGGGAGGAGATTAAGATTTTAGTGGCATGGAAAGTGAGAGAGGGACAGATTTTGCGAATGTTGAAGAGGTGGAAGCGACAGGTGCGAGAAGTGAGGGAGATGTGCTGGGAGAAGGAGAGAGAGAGGAGTTGAAGAGGACGCCTAAGTTACGAGCTTGAAGAGAGATAGTTTTATTTTTTGACAAGTGTCATCATGTAGCTACAAAAAATAGCAGTATACCTTTAGCGACTATGGGGTAGCCTGTGGCCATGGGCAGTGGCCAGATTGTCTGGGTCATGGAATAAGGTCATGATCCGGACAATCTGGCTACTGGCCAGGACCAGAAGGGACAAAACATAGGATTAAAGTGGCTATGTCTATCTGGGACTGGCTTTGTGGTAAAGTTATTCGAAATTAGGATAGATTTGAAAGGGAAGAAAAAAGTGCTTGTGGTAATATGGTCATAGGGTTCTCTTTTTGCCTTCTGCAGGCTGCTATGGAAAGCGAAGAGGGCCCTGTATGGAACCCCCGCCTTCCCTTTCTGTTGTGGCCATCTTGGAAAAGGATTTTCCTTCCTATGCAGGACGCCATAGGCGTCCGGTGTAGGAAGAAAAATTCTCTTTTTTAGTACCCCGGGTTCCCGCTTTGGGAACCTAGGCTGCTAATGGCCTTCATCCCCAATTTCAGGGGCCGGAATGGGGGGATAATGGTCCAGAGACCTCGTTATCCACCCTTGCTTCGCTTGGGCTGATAACTTGGGCTGCTGGGCCGGTATCCACCGTTCCAGTCCTTGGAACGGAGGATGAACGCCACAATATTCCATTTGCATAACACAAAATGGAAATGTTGGAAAATCTTATTGAGTCTATGCACTTTACTGAGAAATATAAAGTAGATGGAGTCTATACTTTTTTTTTAGTTCTATTTTTTAACTGTGAAAGGTGGTTCCAAAAGGAACATTTAGTTTGTTTTTGGATGCATTTTTTTTGACAGGAGAGCTTAAAACGAAAGGTGGGGAGGGAAATGAGGGAAGAGGCACCCAACACTAATATGGAGGGGCAGGTGGACAGGGGAAAATGTTGCGCGTGTTTTATTTCTAAGGTAGGGGGCAGTGTTTCTCATGCTCCTTGATTACAGCAGTGGTGGTGTAGTGGTGGTGTCTCTTGGGGAGAAGGGATGGCATTAGCTGATTCTATTTTAAGATAAATAGCAGTTTTGCTAAAAGTATGTACTGTGTACTAGATTGTTAATGGATGAGTAGGAATAGGTGTTGGAGCTGTGTAAGGGAAATTTTGAAGTTGAAAGTTCCTAGATCAGTAGAAAATGCAGTTCCAAACTGTCCGCGAAGCACAGATCTTATCGTGAAGTGCGTAAGGGTTCTCGGACACGTCATCATGCCGCGCGCCACCATATGGTCATGTGGCACTCTCCGGAAGGTCTGTAATGAAGTCAGATGTTCGTAGACATTATGGTTAAGTTGCACTAATAAAGACCTATGAAATTCAATGAAAAACTTTGTTAAGGGGACGTTATGGTTAAGTTGCACTAATAAAAACCAATGAAATTCACTGAAAAAACTTTGTTAAAGAGACATTATGGTTCAGTTGGACTCATAAAAACCTATGAAATTCAATGAAAAAACTTTGTTAAGGGGACGTTATGGTTAAGTTGCACTAATAAAAACCTATGAAATTCAATGAAAAAACTTTGTTAAAGGGACATTGGGCCTCATTAGGACCCAGGCGGTCCGGAAATAACGGTGGCGGCGCCTGAGTCCGACCCCTGCAGGCGGGAGGTGATGTTCCTGCCAGGTCTGACCTGGCGGGTTTAACACCGCCCGCCTGCTGGCAGACGAGGAAACACCGGCAGCATTATGAGATGCTGCCGGTGTTTCCATGATCCCCATTCCCATCGAGTCCCAGAGGACTCGATGGGAATGGGGATTAACACCATTCCGCCTCCGTGATTCCCGGAAAACCGGGGTTGTAATGCCCCGGTAATTCCGGGAATCACGGAGGCGGAATGGTAATACGAGTCCGGCGGTAACCAGGCAGTTTTACCGCTGGACTTGTAATGAGGCCCATTATGTAAGTTGCACTACTAAAAACCTATGAAATTCAGTGAAAAAACTTTGTTAAAGGGACGTTATGGTTCCAAGTAAAACCGAAAAACCCCTAAAATTCACCAGTTATGATAAGCTAAACAACCATAACTCGCGTCACCACGGTGCACTGCTAAGACTAACACCCAGGACATCAAAGATGACATCACAAATATCATTGATGACATCACTGATAAGTGGCTTTATATGGTGTGGGTGAGCTTGTTGTCGTCTCGCTCGAGAGGACCGCTTTTCTTAACAGGTTTTGGCTCCCATTGATCCTATCAGCGTGGAATTTACAGCGGTTGGCACCCTGTGTAGAATCTGGTGTTTTAGGTGTCTGGGTGTCCAGTTTTTGAATTCCCAGCCCATCTATATAAAATAAAATAGAGTAAAAAGAGAATACCCTTTTCCCACCAGGTTTCGGGATTTCACACAGTACTGTGCATAATTCCTTTATATTTAAGATTCAGCAGTGCGCTAATCAGGAGGATTCTACTCCTGGGTATTGCCCCCCCCCCACTGGGTTTAGCAGTGGCCTATGGTACAGAGAGTGACATTTGGTTTCTCCTTCATAGAGAGTGTTGCTGGGGAGAAGTTCCCCGTGCGGTAGGGTTCATTTAACTGGCCGCAACAGTGCAGTAAGCGTTCCCGCGTATAGTTGACCTCTGGCCTGCCCTAAGAAGTACAATTTGGTTTCACAACGCATTAGTCAGCGTTCACAGAAATTCACTGCGTTGGCTCAGGATTGTGTATTGCCGTAAGGATTGCAGCAGCCCCCCTATGATTGTGCCGGCATTTCCTCGCTATTTTAGAAGAGAGGGGGGCCTGTAAGTCATATGTCCGCTTTCTGAGAGTGTTGTAATTGCCTAACCCATGGGGTTGGAGAATGTGTGTGTCTATCTGTTTATTTATCCTGGACTGGATAGCCGACCACAACTGTCACATCGACATTAGCTCCATCACCCCGACTCCTTGGTCAGATCACCACCTCATTCACTTCTTCATTCCCGCCGTATCTAACACAAACAAACCTAACCCCATCCCCCCAGCACTGGCAAGATGTGTAAAAAATCTCACTAAAGATAAAATTACACCCCACCTTCACATCCTCTCCACAGACCTCAAGTTATCTTATCCATCAGAATTAGCAGATATCTACAAGAGCACCATAAGCACCGCCATTGACGCCATTGCCCCCCTGCAGACCAAAAAAGCCAAAACTATCAAACACTCAAATACCTGGTTCTCCACTGAACTCAAAGAACTCCGCTCACAGAAAAGAAAAGCACTAAACTCCTGGCAGAAATCGCCTTCCCCAGCCACCCCATCCTCCTACAAAAAAATCACTGCCCAATACAAAAAAGCCATAATCACAGCTAAATCAGTCTCCTATAACGAAAGAATTGCTAATGCAAGCTCCGAATCTAAAGAACTCTTCGCCATTTTCAACGAACTCACCACACCGGCCACCAAATCACAAGACATTGTTAAAGACCAAATCTGGTGCAACTCCATACAATCTGCCCTGTTAAATAAAATTGAACTCCTACAAACAAAAATTAAGGAGCACCACAAAAACCTATCACTGCACCTCAAATCTCCCACCACCACGAGCCACATGCCCACCCCCAGCTCGGGGACCCCATCCACCAAAGCCCCCACCACCCCGTTCAAATTCAGGGAAGTCACAGAACACGAAGTTATTGAGGTAATGAACAAGATCAAACCTTCCAATTGTAAAGGAGATCCCTGCCCCGCCAGTCTGATCAAAGACTGCACTGAAACACTCGCCCCCTTCCTTAAATCATTCATTAATGCCTCTTTCAATACCAATACTGTCCCTGACAGTCTAAAAGAAGCCTGGGTGCGCCCGCTTCTAAAAAAAACCACCCTCGACCCAGAAGTAGCTACCAACTACAGGCCCATCACCACTGTGCCTTTCCTGCTCAAGATTCTTGATAAAATTGCCTACACACAAATCCAGGATTATCTCGAAACCAACCATATTCTAGGCAAAAGACAGTCAGGCTTCCGACCAGGTCACGGAACAGAGTCAGCCTTACTTGATCTGAAAATACAACTTGCAGACACTATGGATAAAGGCAAACCGGCACTCCTTCTCCTACTGGATCTATCTGCCGCCTTTGACCTTGTCAACCACGATATCCTAGGCATGCACCTAAAAAATGAAGCACACTTCTCGCCGGAAGCCATTGCATGGGTGGCCTCATTCCTAAAAGGCAGACTCATGAAAGTCTTCTCAGACACTGCCTCGGCAACCCCTACTACCATCCACTGCGATGTCCCCCAAGGCTCCTGCACCGCCCCCACTCTCTACAATATATTCACCCTTCCTCTCTTCAATGACCTCGACTGTCGTAACATAGCGTACACCAACTACGCAGACGATACACAGGTACTACTCCCGCTAACTGGGACCTACGAAGAAGATGCGACAGCACTAACCAAAATCTACACAGCCATCCAAACTTGGATGGCGGCCAACGGCCTCTGCTTAAACGGGGACAAAACCGAAATCCTCATAGTAGGGACCAATGAAATTCTCAACAAACTCCCCCCCCAATACAAATCCTTCAACATCGACAACTCCACCATCACAGTCTCCAAGACTGTTAAAACCTTAGGTGTTCACCTAGATGCCTCACTATCTATGTCTCGCCAGGTCAACGCCATAGCCTCTTCCTCAGCACTCACCACCAAGGTGATAAATGCTGTCAAGCCTTTTCTCTCCACTAAAAACTGCCTGTCCATCGCCAGAGCCACTATAGGTACAAAAATAGACTACTGTAATGCCCTGTTCCTAGGCACCTCCGCCCACAACCTAAAAAAACTCCAAATCACGCAAAACAACGCGCTCCGGGCAGCGCTGTCCATTCCAAAAAGAGAACACATCTCGCAAGCAAGGAAAGATGCTCACTGGCTACCCGTGAAGGAACGCATACTTTTCAAAGCCATGACCATCACACATAGATGCCTCTCCCTGGAAGCCCCACCCTATCTCGCAGAAAGAATCACACCGAAAGCCTCCATCAGACCCACCAGAGCTCACCGCACCAACATGATTGATGTCCCCACGTTTCAAAGATCCAGGGCGGGAGGAACCAGCTTCCAACACCTCGCACCTAAAAACTGGAACTCCTTACCTACCTCACTAAGGAACGAAAAATCATACCACACCTTCCGTAAAAACCTCAAAACCCTCCTATTCCGCTAAAAGTCCTCCACATGCACATTCATGCTTGCATTGTAACCACAGCATAGCATAACCCCTAAGCTCAATGTTTATTACCAATGTGAAACGTACTCTGTAACTCGGTTTACATCTGTAAACATATTCCTATGTTTGTGTTCAAGACTAAGTCTGCTGTAACAGCGCCACGATGCCCCAGGGCAGTTTTGTGCGCTTTATAAATGCAAATAAATAAAATTTGTCTGTGTGTGGTCTTACCTGTTGTGTATTAGTCTGCAGCAACCTTGGAGGGCAAGTGGGCAATTTTGCTGCCTCTTTTTGATTTTGAAGGTTTTACTTTAACATGTAGGTTGGCCATTTTCCCTCACTATGGTGTGGGTGATAACTGCAGAGCCCAGATATTTATGCAGTGGAAATGTTTTAAATGTATACATATAAAAGTGTCCTGGACCAGGGACAGTGAAAGCACGCAGGGATGTCCGGGGTATATGTATTTCCTTGAAGGGGACAATAGCATATCAATGTATGGTCATACTCGTTATTTATTTAAGGCGTATCTATCATATTTGTAGACTGAGGGGTACCAGCAGGATTGGATATTATAATGTCTGTGCCATGCCTCTTGGCACAAGTTGGAATTGACAATGTTCGGATTATCAGTTGTTCATCATTTGCTAGGTTTTGGCAACTGATCTATGAAGGAAACATGAGGTACCCAGATAACTGGTCCATGTGAACAGGGCCACAATGGTGTTGCCTAATACAATGAGGGGAGTGCAATAGTGTTTATTTATGTTTCTCACCTGCATTCTGTGTGCCAATGAAATAATGAAATGTTTGATACATGTTATTTATTCATATTTATGGTAAAAACGACACTGTGCCCAAGGGCTGACCAATCCTTTGAATGTGCATTGTGGTTATTCAGTTCATAGAGGGTATATAGGTCTCTGTGTTCTCATTGATTTTAATGGGCGAACTCACACAAACACAAGTAGTGGAATTATTTTTGGGAAGTGAACATTTTCAGGGGTTCTGGAAACCTTGTTGGAGTCAGTGGGCAGTTAGTGGCAGGTTGACTGTCTTTGTGATGCCACACATCACCTCCTTGAGCACACTTAGCAGTAGGCCGGAAGAGGTATTTGAGCTGGGCCAGCTTGTTTGGACAGACACTCTTGCACACAACACAAGTAGTTGAATTATTTCAGGGTAGAGAACATTTAGGAGCTGCCAGAAATTCTTTTGAGCCAGTGGTGATGGTGATCACGGACAGTGGGCCTACATCTCTACCTTCTTTTGGAAAAAGGTCTTCATTTATCTGTAGAGTTTGAGGCAAACAGCACCACCAAAAAAGATCCAGTGGACAAACACAAGAGTTGTGGAGGAAGGCACTGTGGAAATGTTCCAGGATTTACTGCCAAAGGTGTAGCTGCCGCAATTGCTGGTGATGCATGACTTATGTGTAGAAGAGTAGTACACTGTCATTCAATAACTACAAGTTGTACATCCACCACTGCTACAACTACTGCCAGCCTTTAATCACCCTTTGTTTGCCTGGCAATTAGTCCTTCAGATGTCATCTCTGGATTAGATGCGTCCTACACTTCAGTGCAACCAGCCCAAACCCCATGTTCCCCAAGATCAGGGTCTGGCACGAGTGGGGATGTTCCCTGTGTCACCTTGTTGCAACAGATCAGCGTACATGTCCACATTCTGCAGGAGCCTGTTGAGGTGTCAGCTGAGGAGACTGCGACTGAATCTATGGCAGAAGGGGCAGATGCTCTTGAGGGGGTGACTGGATTTGCAGCTCTCAGCAGTATGTCACAGGCTGCAGATTCATGCCCAATTGCCTGTGCTAGAGGAGCATGATGGTTTTCAGCCTAGCAGCCCCACTGCATCTTTCACCCGTTGACTCATTTAGCCTATGATTTTTAGGACAATAGTGGTGATGAAAAGGGTGATGCGGATGGGCAGGACATTGATTACACTGCCTCTTCTCATAAAATAGTTTTATGGGGCTTCAAGCACTGAGTCCAACCCCAGCAGCACAGAGGTAGGGTTGGGGTAACAAACACAGCCTGGGCTCAGAGTGTGGAAATGACAGCACAAAGCACTCGTCCTACATACACTCTCTTTGCAACATTGCAGAGATCCTGGGGTGGCAGTGGTGTAGGTCGTTCAATGACAGTACCTACCAGACCATCACAGCAACCAGTACCACCAGTTGAACCTGTGTGCCTTGCGAAGTGCCATTTTCCCTCTTCTTCTGCCTCTACTGAAAAGCCTATGACACATACTGTAAGTTCACACTGCATATTTAAGGTGTGGCGTTTCTTTGAACAAGGTCAAGAGTATCATCAAGAGTACCATCTTGCTTATGTAGACTCTGGGCCATACAAAGCATCCCCATGCACAACAATGGGACCAATGTATTGCACAATATACCGTGAGGAGCCAACAGACACCCAGCAGCAGAGCATGCTGGCATGCCCTGCGTGTTTAAGGAAGAACTAGGAAGTAGTGTGTCTGTCAGTGCCATCAACAGCTCCTAAATACAAAGTAGCAGTAGTGGTATAATGTCAATGACTCACACCAGCCTCAGCGAGTCATTTAAGTGCTGTCAGAAGTATCAGCATAACTATTCACAAGTATAGTTTCTCAATGAAAAATTGGCAATAATGCTGGCAGTAGACCTTCTGCCATGTTGATAACAAAGGTTTCTGAGAGCTGAAGGCAAGTGCTGATGCCCACTGGAAATGTCCAGCCAGACTTACTTTTCATGCAAGACTCTAACATGCAGAAGTAGGGCACACATTACATTTTGTACACCTCTGCTATCTGGCAGGAGTTGGGGCACAGCCTGAATTTGTATGTCTCGCCTTATTCTTATCTAGCAGGGGTGAGGGATACATTCAGTGTGGACTTATGTCCCTCCTGGCTCACTAGTGTGGGGCTCCGTCCTGAATTTTTACATCCCTCCTGCCTAGCCTCTTTTCAAGTGGGCACAAGGGGCACTGCATGAATTCACCCAATGATGCTGAAACCCCATCAGGTACCTTAAATTAATCACAGGCCTAAGAAGATTGTGGCAACGTGGAGCTGTCTTCCTGCCCTTGCAGTACTTTCAGAAGAAATGTTGGCCCTTCCTTGAAACCTCATTGGGCTTCATGCCTCCTCTTTGCGGTAGTGGCTCTCCACCTGACCCATCCGGTACTGATTGCCCCACTTGCTCAGGCTCCTTCCACATGTAACAAGAAATGTCCCAACAGACTAATGTGTTTTTAGTAGTCTGTTCAACTAAAATAATAATTTATTATGTTGGTTTTGAACTGGTAGGTTTATATATCACCCACACATTCTTTTTTCATGTTTTCATCATGTATTAATTCTGTACTGAACATATTGTACATTATTGGTCTCATTTTTTATTAAAAAAAAACATATAACTTTTTTGCCTCTTTTATTCAGGACTGACATGTATCAAAAGCATATATAACCATACATATAGTGTCGAAATGTAGAACACAAAATCATGCAGTACTAATATTGATTACCTGTGCTTAGATAATACACTCGATGGCTACACAGTGACCCATAAACATAAACACAAAAACAAACAATTTCGGGGGTTGTAATGAACACTGTGTAATGATTGTATCACAAAGGCCTGTGAGATACATACATGAATTGCAACCAATTTTGTACAAGGAAATTCTTAGAGTGAAATGCTGCCTATTAGGGTCTGGGTGTACATTTTTCCCATGTGATCCTAATGGCCTGGGGTCCTCAATGTTAGGAGTTTTTTTTAACTTAATAGTTTTTCCAGAGGTCAAAATGTCTCATTCATAATCATTTATTCATGAACGGTCATGGCACCCATTCTTGGTCGACGCCACTATGTATTGCTGTTAATACGGGTAGGAACTCAATGTTTGCAGTCTTGTCCCTTCCGTGGACGTTTCAGCAAAATAAATTGGCCTGCCTTCTTCCGGACATGCAAAGTGGAAACGCTGGTGAGGGAACACCAAAAGGTTATATTACTAGCTTGCTGGTTGCAAGAACTGATAGAAGGATTACTATAGCTGGGCCTCTGAATGCGGCCCAAACGTGACTGACCTTATGTCAGGCTCATTCCGCACCTCTTTGTCAGTGACACCAATTTTTCCACCTTCACTCCCATCTTCCTTTTAGCATCCTGATCACCACCAATCCCACCAACAACTTCTACAGCAGCTGGGGGAGCCAGATTGTCTGTGCATCTCATTCCGAGGTTGTGCATAAACACTGCTCCCCCTCTGCAGATTCCAAGGTGGAGGATAGGAGATCCACGTCCGCTGGATCCAAATTGCTGTACCCTGCCTCCACATACAGTACCACATTGAAGTCCTCCCATGCATCACTGCCATTTTTCCTAACCAAAAAAGCGAGGTTATACAAGGGACGTCATTTCACCAAAATGCTTGGGGTAGCAGAAGTGACATCACACGACCCTTTACCCCCTGATGACATCACAGGAAGTGATGTTATTTGACCACACCTCGAAGTGATATTGCAGGAAGCGACGGAACATGACCTTTCACCCGTTGACAAACAGGAAGTGGCATCACATAGCATTGTACACTATGAAAAATATGGTTACGATATCACTATAATGTGATGTACATTTCATACAAGAATGGATCGCCATATGTATTGTTAAGATCAGTGTGTATAGGCCCATATTACCAAATTACTGTGAATGCAAGCAGACGTCCATGACCAAATGGTAATGATGTGTTATCATATAGCATTTACGCTTAAATCAATGACTCACCCCCTGAAGTGTGCCTCAAATAAACCTTTAATGAGTCTAGCCATTATTGTATAGAATTCCAGAAAAACACATTATTTGGTATTCCTATTCTTTCTTATTTACGGTCAGTGCTGAAAGTGTTAGACTTATGGTACTCCTGTTCTTATTTTTCTTCTTTTTTTTAAGGGGCCTGGACAAGAAAGACAGTCACTCGAGAAGTAAAGAGCCACATGGTGCTGGCCACAGCCCAGGAGCTTGCATTACACATTTGTAGAGGTCGCAGATGCGACCTCTGGCGACCCCTAAATGACGTCCCCGGGTTATACTAAACAAAACAAAAATAAAATGTTGCTTCTCTAAGAAAATACAAAAATTAAGTTTTCTCAACTAAAATATCAAGGGTTTACCGAATCAAAAGAAACTGCCTTCCCAAATGCACTGGCTTCCAAAGTAAGAAAAAAATAAAGATTTGCCCAACCTAAGCAATAACATTTTCAGAATTAAATGACAACACAAAGAAAAGGCTTTCTAAATAAACTAATTGAATGTTTGGCTCACAAAGTAAGAAAACAAAAATAAAGATATCCCAGCTAAAAACACAGTTTTCAAATCACAAATGACACACCGACGATCACTCTTTCTCCAACCTCTGGGGTGGACCAGCACTGCCTCGCATTCCTGCAGCCAAGCAAATCCCACAAAGAAAACAGGACGAAACTGGCTCTCTATATGGGATTCCAAGCTTGTTTTCTGTCTAAGAGATCACCTGAATCCACATGAGAATACCCATATGTGATGTCACTATGACAATGGGGACCGAATCCTTGCCTGATTCCTCATTTGAGCTCAGGAGAGAAATTCGGACTTTGCAATTCTTCAGTGGGATCCTGTGGTTTCGTACCAATTGGGCATCAAAGCAGAAAGGAATTTCCTGGAGGGTTTGGGGGGAATTCACTGATGTATAGTTATGATTAAGTAGGGAATATAGCTCTCATTTGTAATGAAGGGACCCAAAGCCAGATTATTATGGATAATTATCAAGAGATGGGCCTGAACCTATATCCTTTGGTCACAAAACCATCTAGAAGAGTCAAGCGGCTCACATCCAGAAAGAACAAATGGTTTGATAAGGAGTGTAAAATGGTAAAAGAAGAACTAGCCCTTTGCCTGAATGAGGGTCTCCCAACAGACAAACAGCACCTGCGGTCCCACAGATCCTTATTAAAAAATGTGGTTAAAACCAAGAAAGATCAGTTTATCAAGAACAGATGAGATGAAATGTTAATAGCCTGTAAGAAAGTGGACTTGTGTTCTTTCTGGAAGATGGTGGCAGGGACGGGAATGAATGGTCCAGATGTCTTACAGTGTAAAATTGCTCCAGCAACCTGGTGGAACCACATTGTGGACTTGTACTGTGATCAGCCAGCACAGATTCCGTCAGCAGCAGCAAGCAGTAGGGGCTTGTCCTTGGATAGGGAGCCCTTAAATCTGTCAAGGAAGTAGAGGGAGCTATGAAGGCTGGGGACGTGCCTGGCCCAGATAAAATCCCAATAGATCTCTTCAGAGATGAGCTCCAGATATGGCCCCCAGTGCTGTGCTGTGTCTTCAACACAGCCCTAAAAGATGGTACTCTCCCACAATCATGGCAGGAAGCAGAGATTGTACCAATTATCAAAAAAGGAGATAGAAGCTCACCAGGGAACTATCGGCCAATCTCTTTGCTAGATGCTGCTGGAAAAAGCTATGCCAAAGCCATACTTGGCCATCTAGAGAGCTGGGCAGATGACAGCGGAATAATAAACCACCTACAATCTGGTTTCCAAAACGGCATCAGCACACTCGACCAGACCTACAAACTCAAGCTGATCCTGGAAAAATACCCTTTACTAAACGGAACCAAGGTGTTTGCCATCCTTGTAGACCTTAGAACCGCCTTTCATTGCATCCCCAGAAATCATCTCTGGCCGGTACTATGAAAGAGGAAGATTCCTGGGAACTTTCTGCCAGCTATCATGAGCTTATATGATGACAATAAGCAGTGCGCAGGGGACTCAGGGGGAACTCACAGAATCTATTGAAGTGCTGAGAGGAGTATGACAAGGTTGTGTGCTAGCTCCTCTCCTTTTTTGTATCTATATCAACAAGATTATTGAGGAGCTAGTTCCACACAATGTAGACCCCCCAAAGATGGCTAATGAAAGGTTCCCAACAATGTTCCTCGTGGAGGACGCTGCCCTGTCAGCCACCACAGCAATGGGTCTAAAACACAATTTAGCTGTCTTTAATAAGAAGTGTACAGAGCTGTGCCTTGAATTAAATAAAGAGAACATCAAGACAATGGTTTTTAGGCATAGGTTGGTAAAAAGTTGACCATTGATATTGGTGGTGCCATTCTGGAGCAGGCGCCCACCTATGACTATCTAGGCATCAGGGTGTCTGAGAATTGCTTATGGACCATCAAATAACTAAAGCAGCCTAACTCTAGAAAAACTCAGTGGTGGGATAAGGAAATTCCATGCAGTGCACAGGGTGGGAGGGGATTGTAATGCCTGCACTTCACTTGTAGAGATTGCAAGCCCGCTCTGCAGCCAGATACAGCACTGAGATATGGGGGCACACAAACACCCATGCATTAACTCTGGTCGGAAACCCATTCCTCAAGCAACTACTCATGCAGCCAATCTGTGCTTCCATGGCAACCCTACGAATGGAATGCAACCTTTGCCAAATATTAGTAGATTTTATAGGACTAAAACCTTTGCTCTATTGGGCGAGAATAGGTTCTTCTCTTTTCCTATTTAAATATATAGGAGCTTTAGCCAACATAATGTCCATCGAGGGTCCTCAATCACTCCCATGGCTCAAGCATGTGTGGCTTGAGTAATTAAAACTGAATTGGGGCCATCTATGGGAGCTACCAGAGAGAATGACAGGGGCGGCAAAAGAATTGATCAAAGTCAGTGCTGAGAAATTGAGACATCAGATGGTGGAAGGTTGCCAAGTGTTACAAGCAGGTCGGCAATATCTAATAACTGAGACCATGTACGGCTTCGAAATATACCTCGATATCATACGTCCATGCTATGCGCAAGCACTCTTAATCCAATTTCGGAACAAAACACTAAAACTATCAACCTTAACAAGAAACTGGCACAATACTACTAGGCCAGAGTGCAGGCTTTGGGGCGCGCCGGAAAAGACAACCTCCCGTTTCTTATTATTCTGTCCAGAGGTATACCTGGGCGGATGTCCCTCCGGCCGTTATTCAGACTTGAGAACATACGGCAGGCGCACTTGGCAGTTCTGTACTGCAAATGTACAACTGACCTAAACAGAGTCTCCTTTGTTGCTAAAATCCTGCATCGATCATGCCTAGGAAGGAATAGGCTAGCAAGAGCAGTGTTGTAAAATGCTCTGTATCTATAATACCAACAGTATGATAAAATTGTGTCATGTAAAGGCGTGAGTTCTTGCTTAACCTGCTCCTCTCAATCATGTTGGGTATTGTTTCATCTCCCCTCTGTCCTAAACTTGAATTTACATCCTGAATATTTTCTGTGCAAAATGCTTTATTAAGTTGTTTGAAATGTGCTTTTATGGCTCAACACTGAATAAAGTATGAAGGAGAAGTTATGATTCATGCCCGATTCATGGCTGATGGTCAACATAGAGGTGCACATAACTGAAATCTAGGGCCATATAAAGAACGTTTGCATTGGTGCACATGCAATAAGCGCTAGGTCAAACATTGCCCAAGGGGGAAAACATTCTTTCAATTGGTTTTTGCACTACGGCAAAGTTCGTATTGCTATGGTACAAAAAGGTATGAAAGAATGTTGTTTGCACTAGGAGAAATATTGTTCTATTACCATTTGCACACACTTTGACCTGTGCAACATTTCGACAATGCCTCCCCCCGTTGTCTGACAGATGGCACATGATGCTCCTATATTCATGCAATAAACGGGGTGATTCATGGAATCATTGTGCGCCGAAATGTGTAGCGCATGCTCCCTCTCTGCGCGAGACTTGTGCGCTACTTCTGCACGCATTTCTATGAATTGACCCCATTGTGTTTTGGATTTCAGCTTTTTATTAGCGGGGAGCTAAGGTACTCCTCTTTCCTTCACAAAATGAGCGAAGTTCTGTCATCCCCTCTGACTGGTCACTTTCTTGCATTAACTCTCCATTCACGCCTTAAGCATGCCTTCTAAGTGTAAGTCTTATCTTTTAGGTGACTGCCTTGCCAATGGAATTCTCACCTAGCACATCACAGGGGCCATGCTCTTGTCCTGCCGCGAGGACCACACCACACCCTCCCAGTAAATGGCACTTGGAGTACATGCTTGGAATTAAATGCAAGCTAGAAATGTACGTCAGATGGTGTTACAGTGGAAAACATAAAGGTCCACCTTTAGGACAGTACGATCTTAAGAGGGAGACAGGAAGCCAGGGGCACAGGAAAGGGGAGGAAGAGATGGGGCAGTTGGGAGAAGAGAAACAAAGAGAAGGTTAGCGATACATTGGCTCCGTCTTTCTGTGGCCTGAATGCGTGACCGGAGTACGAATGAATGCCCCCTTACTGGTGACCCAACGCAAGTAAGACACAAAAGACGGATGTCTAGGTACTGTTTAAGCATCTTAGCTCTGCTTTTCTATAGTTTCATAAAACTCCGGTTTTGACTATAAGAATTCCCTCACGCTGCCATTAAAACATGGTACTGGAGGATCTAGATTTAGCTACCAGGCCAACTGTCAACTATTCGCATGGTTTTCACGTATTACCTGTGAGTTGCCCAAAGTATAAAATACCTTGGCATGGGGCAGAAAAATAATGCTCTGGTTGTAGCTACATAGGGCACAAAGCCTTGCTGAAAGCAAGCAAACATACTTGCTGGGCAGTGGAAAAGAGATGCAATCAATTAAGTAGACATGTGCTTTTCCTGGACATTCAATATATAATGTATCCACTGCTGGCGTGTATTCTTCTATGTTCACGACTTCCCCCTTTTTCTTTATTTTTCATTGTGTAACTTTGTTTTTTCAACATTAGTTCATGATTTCTTTTTTCTCTGGTTACTGCAGTTTGCATTGGTCACTCTTCAGAGAAGGCTCCGTGGTGGAGGACTTCCTTGCAGAGAGCAACTCTGACTCCCACGTGGCCCTGTGAATTGGCCACACTATCTCCTCACTCGCCCACACAGTAGGTACCACATCAGTGTGGAGTAGAGAGGCGACCATGAGGAGCGGGGACACCATACAGTAGGCTTTCCCCAAATGGTTGCACATCTCCCCTTGGGAGCATTGTAAATGTATTATGCAGACACCTCTTAATGAATGTTCAGCAGTGTCAATGCCCATGATACAGAAGATTTGTAACTGGAGGGACAGCCTTAGTATCGGACAGGATATGGTGGGCTGAGGTTCAAAATGTATGTACACAAGGGGTGGTCCTGTCCTCTGAAACTTTGGGGTACTACACGAGGTTTGGGGCAGTAAATTCTTTAACCTTCCTGGGTTTCTCATGTAAGGCTCAGTGGATCCCTAACATGAGGTGAGAAAACAACCGTAAACAATTAGTAGGTTTTTTATGGCAGCCTTTTTTATTTCTTAAGTGGCTTTTTTAAAATATTTATAGAAAAAGCAAGCATTCAGTTCAAATCCAAAATAAAAGTGAACAAGCATATGAAAGCATGGAAATGTACAGTGAAGTACCAGGATTTTAACATATACATAATTTAGTCAAAAGGCTGGTCTAGGACTGTGTTTTTTTTTCAACAAAAGAGGAGGTATACAATTTCCAAATTGAACCTTACATAGATCGGTATATACAGTGTGTCCCAACTTCTTGTGTTTTTAGAAAAAGTCGGTAGGAGGTGTGTACATTATTATTTCATAACAAAACGTGTCCTCCTAGTAGCATTGCTGTAGTTTTTCAAGTGATTGTCATTTTCTGTGTTGAGGTAGTATAGAAATAGTAATGGTGGCCAGCTTAGGCTGGTCCAAGAACGAGAGAGACTGGTCCGACGTCTGTTAGTAAAATAAAGAGAGTTCAGTGTGTTTCTAAGTTGTGGTCTTACAACAAATTGCCACAAGAAACACTGACGTTTCGATTGATAGAAAGTTTCAATCTTCTTCTGGGGCCTTTGTATGTTCAGGTCTCCCTAAGGGAAAGAGAGGAAAGAAAGACCACTTAGAGTGGGATACCAGAGTGTTTCTGTGAAAGTCACATAGTATAAAAGGAAGTATAGTTAAAAAGGCACTAGAATAGTGCTGTTAAAAACACACTCGGTGAGGGGCTGGGAGCCCTGGCAGTCTAGCAACTGACCTGTCCCCTGGAGCAGTGTGGAACCTCCTGTGGCTCCAGAGGTGGGTGGGGGTACAGTGTTCAATCAGAGTATTCTGGGGATGTCCAATGCTGATGATAGTTCTAATAGGCAGCCTTGTATGGATCCGGGTGCCTGGTGAGTAAACCCTACAGAAGAAGGGTGAGACAGAATGGAGGCCACCAGTTAGGGTGCAGTGGTGGCTCAAGGCTACAGGGGCGATAAATTGCACCTGCAGATATTGTGGCTGGCTGGTCTGGGTGTAGACGGCCCAGATCTGATAAGGGGGCCTGGGGGTTCTCACCTGTGTAATTTGGGGCAAGTGTTCGGCTCGGGCCCGTTGCCGTAATCGTAGTATTATGGCTGGGGTCCGCGATACACTGAGAAGAAGCTGTATCGGGTAGTTATAGCAGCGCATGTGCTCGCGGTAAGCGTTAGCTACTCCGCGCATGCGTGGAGCCTCGCGGCTCGGTGTTGCGGCTTGGCGCATGCACACAAGAATGGTGACCAAGGTGATGCGTCCTTGGCAACCTGGTGCGGTGCAGCGCTCGAAATGAGCGGCGCGCGCTCCCCGACCTGTATATGGATACAGATGGGGGCAGGAAGTCTGTGCATACGGGGGGACTGTAACGTATTGTGTGACGGCCTGCTGTGCTGTGGATAAGGTGTGGCTGGCATGGCCGGTTTTTGTGGTGTTAGGACCAAGGGGGCACCAGAGGTAGACACCTACTGGATAGAGGTGTGTCTGGACCAGGGGGGCACTCTGGGTGGGCGCCTAAAAATAAAGGTGTGGGTGGGATGGAAACGGTAATTGAAGATGAGATCCTGCCTGCCTTCATGCTGGCGTGGACTAGAGGGCACTGGCCAAAGGGTGCTGAGGTGGTATTTTGGTAGTCCATGGGAGCAGCCTCGTTAAGACCGGTGGTCAGGGTTTTTAAGTTTAAATATCCACCAGGATTCTTTGTAGTTTAGTGAATTGGCAATGTTGGTGGTGCCTGTGAACCGGTCGATCACCCACCATTTAAAAGAATCATGTGGATGTTGTAGTTCCATGAAATGGGATACCAGGGGTGCAGAGTGTACTTTACACCTAATCCTTGATTTGTGCTCACTAATTCTTTTGTGAACTGGTCTGGATGTTTGACCTACATATCTGAGTTTGCAGGTGCATTCTATCAGGTAGATCACGTTGGTAGTCTTGCAGTTGGTGAACTGGCGGAGCTCCCATTCTTTGTCTCCTATTTGAAAAGATTTCATTTTATTCGTCTGGTTGCAAGTCTGGCATGTACCACATGGATGGTGCTCTCTGATCTCCCTCATGTTCCATAGTGTGGATCTTTTGGGTTTACGTCGGGTTCTTGCATGCGTTAGTAGATCTTTAAGGTTTTTGTTCCTTTTCAGGGCCATCCTGGGTAATGGTTCGTCGGGTAGGCTAAGTTGAACAATGGGCCAGTATTTCTTAATCATATGTCTGAATTGCGAGGTGTTAGCTCCAAAAGTCGAGATGCAGGCCAATGTTTTCTCTGCCCCTGGGTCATGTAATTTAGGGGTAAGCAGTGTTTCTCTGGGCGTGTAGAGGGCCCTCTTCATTGTGTTTTTAAGCAATTTTTTAGGGTACCCCCTCGTCTCCAGTTTCTGTATGAGAAGATTAGCATGAAACTTGAATTCTTCTGTGTTAGTACAGTTCCTCCGGATTCTAAGGAATTGTCCGTAAGGCAGGTTTTGACGTAAGTTTTTTGGGTGGTGGCTGTTGTAATGGAGGATGGTGTTTCTGTCTGTTTCTTTTTTGAAAATGGAACAGTTCAGCTGGTTGTTGTCAGCACTGATTTTGAGATCCAGAAAGTCAATACTCGTATTATTGTGTTCCATGGTGAATTGTATGTCCTCTGAACGGTCGTTGATCCATGTAAAGAAATTTAGTAGTTCACTGTTCTCTCCTTTCCAAATAAAGATGATGTCATCTATATATCTTCGCCAAGAATAGATGTTGTCCTTAAATGGCTTGTTGGTGTTGAAGATGAAACTTTGTTCATACTCGGCCATATATATGATTGCCATACTGCGGGCGAATGCCGCACCCATGGCAGTGCCGCAGATTTGAAGATAGAATATTTCATTGAAGCTGAAGAAGTTTGTAAGTGCTAGCTCTAGTAGTTCCACGATAAAATGTATGGGTACTCTCCTCTGTGTCATATGTAGGGTCAGATGTCGTCTGATGCATTCAATAGCTTGGTTTTGCGGGATGCTTGTGTAGAGACTTTTTATGTCCATCATGACTAATTGGTTCCTGCTGTCGCCAAAGTGTTGGTTATCAAAGACAGTAATAGTTGTCATGGTGTCTTTCAGGTAGGATGTTGTTTGTTGGCAGAGTGGTTTGAGAAAGTGGTCTATGAATTGACAGATGGGCTCCAAGATGGAGCCACAGCCTGATACTATGGGTCTCCCGGGTGGCGTGGTGCTGTTTTTGTGAAGCTTCGGGAGTGCGTAAAAGGCAGGGGTTCTTCCTTCTGTCGTGTTGACGAAGGCCTCCTCTTTCTCCGTGATCCAGTCTCTTTCAAAAGCAAGCCTCAACCGTGCTGCTATAACTACCCGATACAGCTTCTTCTCAGTGTATCGCGGACCCCAGCCATAATACTACGATTACGGCGACGGCGCCCGAGCCGAACACTTGCCCCAAATTACACAGGTGAGAACCCCCCAACCCCCTTATCAGATCTGGGCCGTCTACACCCAGACCAGCCAGCCACAATATCTGCAGGCGCCATTTTTCGCCCCTGTAGCCTTGAGCCACCACTGCACCCTAACTGGTGGCCTCCATTTTGTCTCACCCTTCTTCTGTAGGGTTTACTCACCAGGCACCCGGATCCATACAAGGCTGCCTATAAGAACTATCATCAGCACTGGACATCCCCAGAATACTCTGATTGAACACTGTACCCCCACCCACCTCTGGAGCCACAGGAGGTTCCACACTGCTCCAGAGGACAGGTCAGTTGCTAGACTGCCAGGGCTCCCAGCCCCTCACTGAGTGTGTTTTTAACAGCACTATTCTAGTGCCTTTTTAACTATACTTCCTTTTATACTATGTGACTTTCACAGAAACACTCTGGTATTCCACTCTAAGTGGTCTTTCTTTCCTCTCTTTCCCTTAGGGAGACCTGAACATACAAAGGCCCCAGAAGAAGATTGAAACTTTCTATCAATCGAAACGTCAGTGTTTCTTGTGGCAATTTGTTGTAAGACCACAACTTGGAAACACACTGAACTCTCTTTATTTTACTAACAGACATCGGACCAGTCTCTCTCGGTCTTGGACCAGCCTAAGCTGGCCACCATTACTATTTCTATACTACCTCAACACAGAAAATGACAATCACTTGAAAAACTACAGCAATGCTACTGGGAGGATATGTTTTGTTATGAAATAATAATGTACACACCTCCCACCGACTTTTTCTAAAAACACAAGAAGTTGGGACACACTGTATATACCGATCTATGTAAGGTTGAATTTGGAAATTGTATACCTCCTCTTTTGTTAAAAAAAACACAGTCCTAGACCAGCCTTTTGACTAAATTATGTATATGTTAAAATCCTGGTACTTCACTGTACATTTCCATGCTTTCATATGCTTGTTCACTTTTATTTTGGATTTGAACTGAATGCTTGCTTTTTCTATAAATATTTAAAAAAAAGCCACTTAAGAAATAAAAAAGGCTACCATAAAAAAACCTACTAATTGTTTATGGTTGTTTTCTCACCTCATGTTAGGGGATCCACTGAGCCTTACATGAGAAACCCAGGAAGGTTAAAGAATTTACTGCCCTAAACCACGTGCAGTACTCCAAGGTTTCAGAGGACAGGACCACCCCTTGTGTACATACATGATACAGAAGATGGCATACCCAGAGTCTGCATTCTGCAGATCGGTAATACATGGAATGCTTTATTAGCAACATGTATCATGTTGCACATATGTTTGCATGGACATTGGTGGAGTGCTAGATCACTTGGGGCCTCCTTACAAGTTTGGCGGTGCAGTAACAAGGTGGTGGCAATCGTGTAATTGCCACGTTATATGGCGTAACAGAATTACCTCTGTTTTTAGTGCACCAGTAAACTAGTGGTTTGACCTTGACGCTCGAGGTAGTCCCGTCAAAATCCCCAGGGAGTCCAATGGACTTATATTTGCAGGCATGCGGAAGCATCCCAGCCAGATTCACAGAGCATGTGAGTATGTGGTTGTAGCATGTTTCCCCTCTGCCCCCCACACTTAGAAGAGAATACAGGTGGGCAGAACAGAATAGAGTCTACACTTTAAAGTAGCAAAACACATTTTATGGGACAGTCAAAGTAAATCCTGAGGCTTCCACATTGTTGTTATATGGTCTTCTGGGAAATGTGTGGGAATACCCTGGATCCCATAGAAGGAGCACAGATTTGGGAGGTTGCTGATTTGTAGGCATATCTTTAGAGCAGCGCACCATCGTTCACTGCGCCCCATTTCACCTTATTTTCCATGTGATGGATTTAAAGGCTGTTGGTGTCTGTCTTGTGGAAGGTGCAGATACTTGCATGTTTTAACTACTTTTTCACGCCTTTCTTTCGTTGCAACTTGATATTTTCTGTCATTTAGTTTTATAGTTATGTGTTAGCTGCAAGGTAATACTTTTCCAAAGAGTTTGCCGGGATCGTCGGTGGTCCTAACTCGAAAATAAAAGGATATAGCACTGCACTTTTTCTTTTGCTACTGTGCATCCCTGTCTTGAGGGATGAAAGCTATTTTACACTTCAGTAATGCTTTCTGTTGAGAGATAGGGGTGATTTTCCACATGTGAATCCTGGGATGAAATGACACCATGGCTTTTCTTCCAGTAATGAGCTTAACCTATTTTCCCAGATCAATGATAATAGGTTGTGGAGGAGTGGGATGTCTTAAAAGTTGGCCTGGTGGAACCATGTCTTCATCATACTCAGCCTTACCAAAGGGTCAGTAACTGGTTGATGCAAGAGATGCTGCCATATTGGATGGTTGACAACCTGCCTTACTATTGTATGATAATTCTTCACTGTATTTGGCCAGATCTATCCTCCAGATGATCTCTTCATTCCTGCCAATGGGAAATGTGTTCTATGCTTACACCACTTGCATAGTCTTCTGGCGGTACACCGACCATCTGGGCCATACCTCACCAATAGGTACTTTGGCTTTATGCTTTAGGTATTCTATACCATTACCACATGTCCTTACTTGAACACATTCTTTAAATACCCACATTCCGTTCAGCCCATTGCATATTGTATGAGTGTATTTTGCATGAACCGCTACACACTATTAGATGTAATATACAGCACATGGATGCCATACAATTGAACACAGATTGTGCACTACTGAGAAAAATAAAACATGCACTTTCTTTTATTCTATAATATCCCCCAGGAAGAATAAATACATTTACATTGGTCTTGTATAGTTTTTTTTATTTTCTTCAGCATTAAAGAAAGTAACTTCATCAACATTGATTGTCATTTACAGAAAACATTTATAAATCATATGTGCATTTTAATGGAATGCTAACAGTACATAACTAATAATTTACAGAACAAAGAATAGGACAAATCCTATTACATTCTAAGTTAAGAGAAGACATGTTGACCGGGGATGTTTGTGGTGTGGTCTGATGATATACATGAAAAGCCTTAAAATAATCGTAATGGCTCCAGCTGCGGTTTTACTTACAGTACGTAACGTGTTAGGACGCGTGTAGTAAACAGGTCAAGAATAAAGCTAGGGAACTGCAAATGTCAGAATTATAAATGATACAGTGTTGAGGGACTGTTATTCTCAAACTCAGCCTCTAAACACGGCACAGGGCTACATAAATGATTATTGTACACTTACACAGAAAGTAATTAAACTATGGTGACTGTACAAGGCAATTCATTTTTTGTTTCTTTGAAAGTACTTTCTTGCTATGATTTAAGAGTGAATAATATCATTACACACTTGTCAGGCAATGCAGGTTCAGTGGGTTACCAACAGTGGTGAGCATGCTTTTCAACAGTAGCAAACTACACCAACAAAAGGACAGCAAATTCTAAATACTACAGCCAAGCACCAAATAAGCCAGAGGCCTTGGAATCCGGAGTGGAGGGTGTACTGTGTGTTACCTTCCGTTTTCTGATGATGCAGTCACTATCTGGTGACTCTGACCATGAAAGGCAAAATCTAGCAAAAAACTGCCCTCTGAAACTTGGAAATATATTAAAACGTTATATTCACTCACAATCCTATTAAAAGCCAGGAAGTATTTTAGTTTGTTTTTCTCCAAAAATATCGAAAAATGTTTTTTCTTTTAAATCTAAACATCTATTTCATAGAAATTGGTCTCCAATAAAAACGCCATTCTCAGTCATGGTTGGATTGGAGGGTTCTGACCACAATTGCATGTTCTTGCATGTGCCCTAGGGGTACAACAGTAGCTGCAACTACAGTACACCATTACTATTGTTTTATCCCTATGATTGTTGACAACATTTATCTCACCAAGCACAAGTATGGCTTTAAATTACAACTTCTGTTAAGTCCTTCATTAGCAAGTGGAACCCTATTTTTCCGTAATGCCCCTAAACACTAACAGGGGAAGCAATAGGAGAAACGGATTCGAAAACAGGACCCTGCGTTTCCAATGTCCTCAGTCCAGGAAACATTTGCAACACTTTTAAGTGCCAAAATCACAGAAGCAAGTATTTAAACAGCTTGTGTCAACACATGGCTTTCCAGTGCAAGTCTGAAGTCCAGTGTACCGTAGAGCGCAAGAATCTTTGGGAAAGGGTGTCCGTGATGGTCCAGTCTTGTTCTGAGTCGCCAGCAGGGGCGTATGCCGAAACGCTGCGGGCGGGTCTAAAAGGCTGGTGAATATTGTTACAATCAGTTTCCGTGCAAACTGAAGTGTCCTTAACACTCAGAGGGAAGGAAGTACTTTGCTTGCTCTTGAAAGTTTTTGTTTGCCCTTTTAAAAAAAGTGTACAAAGTCTTCAATTTAAACAGACATAGAAAACAACAGTGTATGCACAGTCCCGAATTATGTACAGCAGAAAAATTACAGACAGCATACAACTGCATGAGACATCCAACTAGCATATATTAAAAGTAGTTACATCTGAAAAAATATTGTATTTGTCTTCTACACTTTCTACAATACAGAGTAGATTGTTTTTCTTTCTGTTCTTTAGCAGTGACCAGATGATGAGGCAGACAAGGCAGGGCTAAGGGCAACATTTCAGAGATATTCACATTTTCTATGAGGTTACTGTACTATCTGTACACCTAAGATCACTTGCTCCTTGTCCACAAATGTGTGCGCTTCGCTTCCTTCACATGCATGAAACACATTTGAATGAATTGTTGATACATCATGTCTGTTGTGCTGTATGTAATATGCACCCACTGCTCCTCTGATTCCTTGAAAGTCTCCATGTAGGAATCAGAACAGCAAACGTTATGCCACGAGTCATTATAACAAGTGTCTTTACTTCTAATTAACAAAAGAAAGAAAATGCAGTTGCATGACTAAAAATATCACATCATTGAAGGTAATGTGTGTGTGTGTGTGTGTCAGTACTACAAACTGATCCATCACACTATGGAGAGAAGGGAGATGTCGCTGCATTTGATTCCCAGAAGGGTCTGAGAGAATAATCCCTGTGCTTCTGATTTGCTAAACTTAGAGTCTAATCAGGACAGAGAGAAGCATTTCTCATGAGCTGCTTTTTAAGCATAACAACCTTCAAGGGAATGTCTGTTCATCTGCTCTCACATGCCCCGTAATCCCTTTGAAGGTCACGGTTTAACAAAGAACCATCAAACAAAGCGTGGAGATTTTGCAGAAGAAGAATTATTTTGGTGTCAACAAATTCTGCTACTGATTAGGTTAGTGTTCTCCATGCACAGCATGAGGTTTCCAAATGCAAATGGCTGCCCCGATCAGTAAAGGCAGAATTCTGAATAAGGAATGTGTGTACGTAATACTGCTACAGCCCCGTGGCATTTATCTGTACATGTTCCTTTTCATGTTTTGTTGTACGCCATTAAACATGCGCAGTCACTTTTTTCAACACGTAGTAGTACATATAATATAAAAACAAAGAAAGTTATTGCTGAAGTACATAAAGACTTTTGTCTCTATAGAAACAACATCCGTGAAGCTAAATATATTAATCATATACAACAATATCTGAATTCACTGTCATAATTATGTTTCTGTACAACTATGCTGTATATATACATGTTTGTGTTTGCCATACCTTTGCTTCTGTGCCAGATGTATAGGTGTATTGTATAAATCGATAATGATTCAGACCAGTAACACCATGACTATTTGCATTTTAACATGTAAGTAAGACGCTACATTAATGACTTTTTCATGTTCCATTTGATACTATTTTCAGAAAGATCAATACTCTTTCTATAAAATGGTACTGCTAAATGTGTGAGTCTGTACACTGCAGTCTTAAATTTGGAGTAGATTGGCAGATGGGTATTTCTCATGAAATTCCTCCTTGTATTTGAGCACTGACATTTTTCCCAATTCTGAAATAAACATTGTCCCCCAAAATAACAATGAACACTTTGTAGTGTACAGAATTTGCAGTCACAACTGTTCTTGTGAATTTTCCAGACGTGACTGAATGTGACATTGCAACATGAATAATAGTATTTATTTGTTTTTAAGCATATATTATATTTGGAAAGGTTTATAATAATTTGCATTTATATAGCGCCACAAACACTCATCTGATTGCTGCTTATTATCGCCCACATTGTGGGGTGTTCAGTTATCGACCTCAGAAGGATGGAAGGCAGAGTTCGGACCTTCGCTGATTCGAACCTGCGTTCTGCACAGATGTCAAAGCGAGCGATCTACTCGCTGTGCTATCTGACCATCTGTAAAACGTTTGAATTCTATAGTTACATTAGTGTTCTTAAAAGTGTGTACATTTCAGTGGCACAGTTTGGATTAAGAATAAATGAGCACCATTAAATTGTGTGATAACGCTTTGCAATGCTCAAAAGCGTAGATTTGGTCATGAACTACTACTACATAATATTATATTATTATGAAGTGGAAGTGCTGCATGAACTATAAGATGTATACAACCACATAGGCATCCTAATATTGCATGAGATCATGCAAAGGGAGGTGATGTGCGAGAATTGAATACAAATTGCTGTTGTGTGGTGCGGTATGAGATTATTGGCTAAGAGAAAAGTGGAGTCGCATGCAGATGCATGTTGCATGAAGTTCAGAACAAATGCTCTGCGTGAGATTATTTGTTTAAAAGAGCTTTGTGGCATGTTATATATGTTAGTCTACGAGTATACTGCTCCATTTTTGGATATTATATTTTTGAGGTGCTGTATTGCAAATTTAGTTGTTTTACAAACTAAGGTTCCTGGGAGGCGGGAAAATAATGGTTCTGTTACATTTGACAGAATTTATGGGAAAAACAGACAATGCTGCCGCTAATGGAATAACCATGACAGTGAATTCAGCTTTTAATGAGCTAATTGTGCTTCTAATTTGTCACCTATACATTTTCTCTTGGTCTGGGCTTTGTTCCAAAATCCAAACTTGTGCTTTTAAAACCGTCAAAAGATATTTTAGGTTATTTTCCATCTTTCTTTATATTCCTTCAAACATCACCCCTGAGAGGCATACAGTGCGACATCTGCAATATGCAGTGATTGTCATTTGCAAAGTGTGACTGCAAAATGCGGAAGGATAGCAACCAGGTGGCCTGTGCCGAAATATCCCAGTGCTACCACATATTAAATGTACATAAAAGACATGGCTCAGTCCTGGTGATGAAGGTGGCATATTGTGGTAACAGGCCATTTTAGTTGTATCACAGACCACTTGCTGTGCTATTATTCTCGCTCCGTTTTTCTTGGCCTAATGGCACTCTGAGCCGCAAATGCCTTAGCTGTGCCTGACGCCTCAGCAAAAGACAATGGAATCACCCGTGGAAATGCGTCAGTGTGCTATTAGGAGGAAACAAGTACGAAGAAAACCATTTTGACCCATTGTTCACGAAAAAAGTAATTAAGATGAATTTTTAAAGTAAGCAAATACAAAGACAATGTCTAATGCATTAAAATGTATTCAAAATGTAATTCATAAATATTTTAAAAACAATAAAATAGCAGAAAATTGTGATATCCTACCATTTAATGAATCACGCCTTGCTACTACTATTATTGTTTGCAATATATTTTGTTATTATTGGTGTTATTTTATTATTATTGCTACATATGTTTTAGTACTGAAAATATTTCTTTTAAAAGGGTGGTGACAGAGTGAGGTGGATGCTCCTGCATCATAGACTTCACTAATTTAAACCAACTTTATTTTGGATCAAAGGCATACAAGTGAATAAGAAAGATGAACACCTTTAATAACAGTTGGACAATTTGTTATTGAGATGTTTTCACAAGTCTAGAAAACCTCATAAGGGGCTCTTTGCAATTACCCCTGTAATACTGAATTAAAAAAGTGCAAATGGGTTCTTCGCAATGGCTCTTCATAAGGGTATTTCTTTCAGAACACATTCTTCATAAATACATAGATCGGGCAGTGGGTACTCACATTTTGTGTGTTGAACATTTTGAGTCAAGAATACCACTTGGCATTGATTTTTACCAAATTACACCTTTCTTATATCACAGGTTTTTTTGAAGGGACTGTGCTCAAAATGCCATTACATTGTAAAATAACTCAACTTAATGTAATTGTTCACTTTTCTTAAGCTAGGTGTCCTGCACTGAAATGAATAAGAAGGGGCAACACATTTCATGGCCTGTTTACTCTAGGTAACCACTATATCATAATCTGGTAGGCTATTTGTATTCTTTTATACTGTTTATCACTCTCTGTACTGACCAACTAGCATTAACACAACAGGGCTTTCTGAAATGATCACCAGTCCTATGAGACTTGAAGAAGGAGGAATACAGAGATGACCCTGTGGTCATTTTCTTTTTTTTTAAGTGTGTACTTATTTCCGTTTTTCATTTAAACAACTTTTCCCTTATTGACCTTCTGTTTGCTGAATTACACAGAAGGGGCCTACAGGAAGAATTGGCTTGGCGAATTGATCAATTAAGCGGCCAGATAGACCCTTTTCAAAAGGTGTTTAGAAAAAACACAGCATATGTGGAACAATTCTGAGAATTAGTCGCATCGCCTTGATGAAGCTCTGAGATTAAAGACATGCACCTGTTCTCTTATTTGTTCTGATGAACAGCATCCCCATGATGAAAATATGATAAGTGAAAAATTATTTTTTGAACTTTGAAATGTGTGTGCAAAAACAGATTTTTTTTTCAAAGCATGCAAAATAACTGATCTGGAATTTTGCCCCCTGGTTGTAATTCAAACTTCATGGAAGTGGTTAGTGTATCCTGTCCAGCCTAATTAATTGATGTGGATGGTTCGGTATTGTAAGGCGGGCAACTTGTACCTGCACCACAATGCTAACGGCAGTCAATTGATCACATCGCTCGAGCACAGCGATTCGTGTACAGTCAGAGGCTCGATTCCAGGAGGCCACTGGAAAATGTGTCATGCCCCTTCACGTGGCTCTTGTCTCATTTCTCACCACTTGTAAGCTACTGTATTACACGCTCCCCTTCTGGCGTCTGGACGACTGTGATACGGGTGAATGCGACGCGATGCGGGGCAGGACTAAGTCAATCGATCCCATGGCTTTCAGGGCCTGATTTGTAGTCGCTGTGAGCGGCTGAGTTTCTCGCGCACGTGGATATCTTTAGTAGGATGCATTTGCATCACTTCACCCTGCAGTGCCATCTCTTGTTGGAGGGCAGACTCGTCTTATTTGAAGGTGTACATGCACTGGCTAAGGAGAGCAGAGTTTCTGCAGCCACAGTTCAAAAGTGCAATAGTTCTTCTAACTGAAAGAGATACATTCACAGCAAATGCAAAAAGACATTCAGACCTAATTTGAAGGTCCCTTGGTAAAGGTTGAATTGGCACAAATGTATGATTTGTGGGCTGCAACACCAACGACAAGGCTTCAACCTGAGCGTCTCTTTAAAATAGTGAAATGTTTCTTTGAGGTGGGTCCAGCTGCAGATATGAATCATGGATGAAAGAAACCATATCTGTCGATTGTACCTGGTCGCCGTTCCTTCCGTGTCAGACAGCTGCAGGTAAGTGACACAGAACTATTCGTCCACGTATCGCATTTTTAGACAGGCCCTGGTGGCGCGACCTACCAAACAAACATAAAAAACAAAGCCTTTGTGCACCTACGCCGCTCCGCCCAAACCGCACATCCAATCTCCAGGGTGCAGTTCCAAACTGCTTGCTTTCAGGGCCTTTCCTGTGGCAGTCTTTTTTCACTGGCAATTAGTAAAATAATCTTTCCATTAGGAGGAAATGCGACTCTTGGAATTAATTCTTAATACAAAGAGCGAGGCGGAGTGACAGACCACGCCGAGGATGAAGGCCCTGCTGTAGTCTAACAAGCTGTCTACATCTGTCTGCCCAGACACTGAATGTAATTTGGTTCAATGCAGTTGTTTACGCTGCATGCTACCCTAGTGGCTGATCGTTCCAGAAGTATTTAGTTGTGCAGGATTGCGACGATAACATCACCGGAAAAAGCTCTCTTTTTTTAGTGACAACATGCTAACAGCTGCACTAAGGAAAATAAAAACTGTCTGGGGGTAGGAAAACGTGCCAAACGAGTGCTAAGGTAGCGCTACTGCAGAAGTGCAACACAGCACGCGGCGTGCTAGATCTGAGAAGATTGAGCCGTTGGTAGCTCCCGCTAACACTTTTAAGCAGTCTTGTTCACAAACACAATCATAGCTCCCATTAACGGAAATTGCTGGTACTGTAGAAGATGGGCTATTGCTATCGCTGCTGCGATCTGTGTGTAGCCTTTAAGCCGTGACATTAAATAAGAAAAGCAGTATTACTTTGCACTGGTGCAAGTGCAATTATCACCAGGGCAAAAATTGCCCAACCGCAAAAAACATTCCATCAAAGCTTTTTTGCACCAGTGCAATGTTTGTCCTAGTGCTCTGCTGTGGTACAAATATGCATTGAAAATATATTTCTTTGCATGGGAGCAATTTGTGCCTAGTGCAAAGTTTCAATAATATGACCAAGAAGTGAAAGTATAAACTTCCAATCGTCTTACGTCGACAGAAGAAAAACCCATTAGATGTGTGTTAACATCTGCTATTACCCACTGGGAAACATAGGTTTGATGTTATATAAAATTCATGATATTAGAATTTCTCAATGTTATATAGCTAAAACATATCATTGGAATTTCAATATAGAATTCTAGGGTCAATTCACAAAGTTACCAGGTGTAACCTTCATTTATTCCTGGGGAGGGAATATTTGATTCCAAAAGAAGTTTCTGGAAATAACTCTAGCTTTATTTTCTCTTTCCAGGAGTAAGTCAGAATGACCTCTGGCAACCTCTTTGTGAATTGAATAGTTAGTCGAGAGTTACTAACACTAACTTCTTTTTGAATCAGCCCCATTAACCTCCAGCCACTTCTGTATGTGAATCTGTCTGTTGCTGATCCCGTGTGTCTCTATGGGGAGCAGAACACCTGTTTGCAGCTTCATGGCATGTTCCAGAGGCCGCAGCCAATGGAAGGAGCATACTGTGTATTGTGTAGTGCTGGGTTTGTCTGTTAAGGAAATGTAGTGCTTTGTTGCTAACACCTGCTGACTTACTTTATATTGCACATGATTGCCAACAAGACAATATAGGTGAGGTGAACCCTAATGTGGGTTATTATTTAAGATCATTCTTGTTGACGTAGCCCGGGCACTGCTCAAATTAGTTCTGACAAATGTGTAGTTCATGCATCATGTTTTAAAAAATACACTGGTTTGCCAAGGGGACCATGATCTTGCAGTAACACAGTGCTTTCATTTCAGATGTCTGCACACCGTTTCCTAAGCAGCAAACGCCTCTGAGAAAGACCTCTGCTGCGCAATACAGACAAGGCTTTTAAGCCATCTCCATTGGGCGCCCCACACTGTCACCTACGCAAATAGATGACTGTCAAGACTTCCTGTACATTGGCAATGGAGGGTCAAGTCCATTCGGGGACAAAATGGCTGCCCAACCACAATCTAATGCATCAATTGCATGGTCATTTGCAGAAATCCCTTTACAAGAAGATATCCTGTATGAAATCTTAAAAATGGTAAACCTTTAACATTTATGTATAATTATATGTTATATATATACACATATATATACAGACATATACATATATAAATATATATGTATATATAAATATATAGACAAACAGAACTACACATATACATCTATATATATGCTTATATGTGAGTATGTCAGAAATATATATATATGACATATATATATAATTCCTTTATATACATATATGTATACATATAGATAAATACATGTATAGCTTTAAAAAATCCTACAAATCTTCACATGCATCAGCCATCTAAAACGTATGTCAAACAGGTAAAATTATCTTCATTTATATTTAAACAGTAGAGAAAAAGAATAACACTAAAAAGTGTTCCTTTGTTCGCTAAATATCTACAGTACAATTCTATGAACGTTTGTCTTTTAAAATGTATCTCAAATAAAGTAAAAAAACACCCAGTGCCCTGTTTTTGTACATATATGGTCAGTTTCAAAAACATCAAAAAAGACAGAGAAAGAGAGAGAGAGAGAGAGAGAGAGAGAACCGCCCACTCAGAGGTGCATATTTACATTCGTCAAACTGTAGCGGTGAAAGATTATTCTGTGAAGTGCAGGACATTCCTAGTGTTGTAGCGGTGACTTCTGAAGTCGGCTTGAGCACATTTCCTTCTCCTCAGTAGTGGTGCCGTCCATGATCGCTGGACCATTCGCCCCCCCCCCCCCCCCGCGCCTCCTTCACTTGCAGCCAGTAGTCACGTCGGGATTGAAAAGCTCCTTGTATAGCGGCGGAAAGAGTGTGTTGACTATGTCCGGGTGAGATTGCTTGAAGACCTGCAGTTTCTCCCCATGTAAGTTGCAAAGTGCGGTTATATTCGGTATCTTGGTAATTAACTGCGGAAAGGGGTACAAGTGATGGCAAAGTGTTAGTTGAGGTTGGTCCTGTTGGCTCAGGAATGATTTCTTAGAATCCTATGGTTCATCTACAAATATGCACAGGTCTGAGTAGCTCTACAAAATGTCCTGCCTTTATCAAATGTAAAGTATGCAATTGCATGCTTGCGTGCCAGGCATTGAGTGCAGACCCGCCCTCTCCATTGCATACATTTACATTGCAAAATCAGGTGTACGACTGTTCCCTGAGTAGCTGCTGGACAGAGCACGAGGTGAAACTGAAGGAATTGAGACATCAAACTTTGTCTACCCTCCTCGTTAATTACAATGTATTCACGCCTTCAGGACAGGTTTGAGAGCTTCATGTTTTCTTGCAGTCCAAGCATAGAACAGATCAACTACCCCTCTCTTTGAGTCCCCTAGTGTCTACCTGTCAGCAAATCGGAAATCTATTTATTTAATAGATGATTCCGTACATTGCCCAGAAACACAATTTTTCAAAATACATAAACATTACATTTCATTTAATCTTACACCTTCTTAAAAAGACATGAAAACCACTAAAACATGTGAACACTCATAAGACATCAAGGACACATATCTGATTTAACTAAACAATCGTTACATACATTCAACAAATCTTTCAAAATAACTTAATTGTGACAAAAAAATTATGAAAATCAAAGCAATTCTTTTGAGAAGGCTGTTCATAGATATAGAAAAGTTTTAATCGACCAATGGATTCTCTGGTTTTACACGTGTAGATAAATACATACACAACGTAGAGGGGTAGTCTTATTTTTCTGTAAGTTTGCTTCATTAGCCTCCCATTGTGCAGACTCGACCCCCCTGATAACTAAAAATAGGGAGTACCCAATTCCAAGAATCTCAATTCAAACATAGAGACAGTATATGGACACATGCTCACTAAAAGGGGCTCTGAGTGTACCATAGTGGGTTATGCAGACCTGCTTCCTTGCTCGTTAGTGCGGGTTATGAACAATTGAGTCACCCATTTCCTAAGAGGGTTGCAACTCGTAACATATCAGAAAGGTAACCATCTGCAAAGAACTGCATTCCCAGATGGAACTGGTATGGAGGCAAAAGGTCAAATTCTCTTAGAAAAATGCATGTCACGATGCCATTGGTACATATGGGAAGAGTGCAAGTGGACATTCAGTTGTGTCTCTTTTTCAAAATCTGACTTGTTGGTGCTGTTTCTGTGTAGACATAAAAAGTGCCCATATGGAACACTTTACACCTGAACCTGAATTTGTTGTTTTTTAATTTCGTCTTCATAGATCTATCATTCTTTGGACCTCTCACTTAGAGTTCTTTCTTCCCTGAAAAAAACTAACACCCAAAAGAAGGTTGAAACATGTAGGGCTATGCATTGTTTTGTGACAGTGGCATGACATCTACCACAAAAGATTCCCTAAGAATTGATCATACAATTCTCTGATTTTGACATGTGCTATATACAGATTGGCGAAGTGTGTGTTTCTTAACGAATTTGTTTTTTGGGAGGAATGGTTTGTGGTTTATTGTCTTGTATATATGTGAAAAAAGTTTTCATTATTACAACATCGGTTGGTTAATTCTATGTTGCATAGGCACTGAGGGCTTTTTTTGTTTTGCCATTCAATTCAAGGGGAAGTCTTGAGCCATCATGGTGGGGGAAGGACATGGACCGAGTACAAAGACTGCGGAGAGTGTAGTGCAGAGAGACAGGCATTCCCCAGAGATATTCATTTGCCACATTCACTTTATCAGATGTTAGACACCAAAGGTGAGACTTTCTCCAGAGAACAGGCAGAGATGCATGAGGGACTGAGGACAATTTAAGTGACACCATTTTCAGGAAACTCGTTTGAATCATATTTAATGGAAAGAAAGATATTCCCGAGAGGAGGCACCGACAGCGAGGGCACAAGCACAGAGAGGGGCATTAGTGTGCAAAACAATTCTGTTCGATTTTCAAGGCATATAGAGGGACGTCTACCAAAAAGGGAGGTTTTTGTGAATGGACACAACTTGAGGTAACCTTTCATTTGTTAATGAAAATTGAAGACATTTGACAGAGGACGACATGGTGTGAGAAACAAAACGTGCAGCACTCGAGTGACATGAGGCTATATTATCAGGTTCTAACCACTGCACCTGCGGTAAGGAAAGTCAAAGAATTGATTGCCAGTATACCCCAAACATATCTGATGCAGAATGTTGTGCAGATGCCTGTGGTGTGGGGCAGGCATCTACCGCAGCATATCTCCTGCACCTCCTGCAGTAAGCCACACATTTGCAAAGCAGAGTTGCAGACATCTACATTGAATGACGCTTGAACAGCAGCTATTTCAGCCTCTTAAATGCAGTCAGCACAAAGCCCACCTGACACATGACTATCACTGCCCTGCACAAGTCATGCAGTCCATGCAACATCAGCCCGGCTCACAGGAGCACCTGCAGAGGTGTGGAGGACTGAAGAGGCGATAGAGTACAAGAATCGGCTGTGCCAGCTTTTGGTATTGGTGCAAAAGTGGGTAAAATAGTTAACTAATTGTCTGGCCTGTTTACCAGGAGGTGGGAAAAGGATCTGTGTTCTCGAAGACAGCCAGGTTTCAACTACGGCCGGAAAAAAAAACTCGCCTATTTTTGAAGTCACCTTAAAAACAATGTAAGAAATATATCTTTTAATGTATGGCTGCGAAGAATGTATATTCTCTATTTGATGAGCAAAATACACTTGATCTAATAGTTTTCCAAATGAGAGTTTACAGGTGGATGCATGCGTATTTCAGAACTATAGGTTTTGACCATTTTGGAATTCCTGGACTGCTGTCCAATGCAATACTTTGGTGAAAGCAGTCCGGGCAATTTGTGTCCCCGGGAAACAAACAGTTCGGACACAGCCTGGGAAAAATGTTCAATATTTTGTCGGTGAAAGTAACGTTTTGGACACCCTCAAAGAGCCAAATAAAGCTTTGATGTAGTCGTATTTGTAGCTTTGGGGCGCACAATACGGTCAGGTACACAACTTTGACTGTGTAATGAGATCCTGCGCGGTCTCAACTGATTACTGTCCTGAGAAAAGAGACAAGAATGTGAATTCCATATTTATAAGGAGTTCTATTCTCCAGATATTAAGATATACATTAGAGAGTCCTAGTGCCATCAGCCCATTTCTTTTATTTATTTATTGTGCATTTGTAAGGTGCTTATACATCAAGTAAATTATGTTTTAAAGCGCCCACACGGCAACAGGGAGGGGAAAATGGGAAAGAAATCAAATACAACAATGAAAGATAGAGGCGGACCTACAAGGCCTTGTGAGCATTCAGTACGTGCAAGTGCAGAGAGAGAGAAGGGCTGAGGGAGTGGGGGTAAGTGCTAGGTGTACCAAAGAGGAAAGTGGTAGGGTGTAAGCAGCTGTTAAGTGACTTGATGAGAGTGGTCAGCTGCCAATAAATAAGTGCAGGCCTGTGGTGGCACAGGCCAGTGGGTACCAAGGTAAGTTCTGGAAGTGGGCAGAGGCTGAAGACGATTGTGTGTGGGAGGTCAGGACCTAGGAGGACACATAAGGGCCCTGGTCATCAATCTCAGCAACTGTGGGGTTTAGCACAGGAGCAAGGAAGGGAAGGAGGAGGTGAAAAGGAAGGTTCTGAGGAGCTCACAGAATATGAGGAAATCTGGCTTTAGACAAAAAGGAAGGGGGAGGCTGTTCCATAGGAGAGAGCCTACTGAGGAAAGAGATCGGCCTCCAGCTCGCTGTTTCGCAAAGTGCTTGACACACAGAGTTGGTGCCGGAAGAACGTAAAAATCTGGAGGGAGAGTATTTAGTGGGAGCCAGTTGTAGATAGCATGGTCCTCAGCCCCTGATAGCCTTATGTATAATGCAGAGGGATTTGAATTTGATTCTTGCAGAAACCGGGAGTCAGCGGGGAGATTTTAGGGCTGGAGAGATGCAGTCCTTGTACTTGAGGCCAAGGATAAGTCTTGCAGCCCTATTCTGGATTAGCTGGAGGAGATCGTAGAGAAAACCATCCCCTAAGAAACCGGATTTCCCATCAAGACTGTGCAGCTTAACTAGATTTCACAGAGGAATATCGCGATGATTGGTGACATTTTATAAGAGTCAACAATTCCACCTTAAAATCTAATGCTTTCCAAGACACTTTACATGTGAATGTGCTTGTAGGGGTGACCCAAAGCCAGTTCTGGAACACTTTCACTATTGAAGTTCTGCTCACACCTGTTCGTATTCCTGTCCTCTCCTACCCCGAGCAATCATTTGTGGGGTTCTCCTTTTGTCTTTTTCATTCTAGCAGTTCTCTTTTGGTCTGTTCTAAAAGAAGCCAGGTGAGAGATTCCCTGTGGCCAAACTATTTGGCCTGTTTTAGTGTGTAATTAATGGGCTGTGAGGTTGGGTGAAAGGACATGGTTATACTTTTAGAAGGAGGAAATAATATTATGGAAAAAAGGGTGCTGTATATTTACTCATCCTATCTCAGTGTAAATATGAAAAAAACTTAATTTAATTTTGAGGGACTATAATTCCATACGAATGGGGTTGCAGAAATGGTGAAGCTCATAGCCATTTAGATAAAAAATGTCATCCTCTAGAAATGATCCCTGTTAATATTTCTCACCCTTTCTACTGCCACTAGGCTTTGACTCACAAATGTGTGAAATATAGCTAATTTCTCATGCGTCGACATTCCTATTATAAATCTTATAAATACAGTTTACATATAAAAGATGACATAACACGACCCATGAAAGTTGAAGTTAACTGCAAAATGCATAACAGGGATGAGACCTTGGGGGCAAATTCACTAATAATTGTGTTCACTTATGTCTGTTTTGTGGGGCAAGAAAGCAAAATCATTGCATTTTGCACACGGGGTAATTGTCTAAATTGAATCTAGCCGCATAAATTGCTTTGTCCCTGAAGATTCATTCCACCCACATAATTTGGGGGCAAAGGGTGTTTAAGTGGAGTGGTTGCCAGACATCAAAGCACACAGGAATGAGTTTCAACGTGTGGTAGTCCCCGACGGATGTCAGAAAGCCAGGAACAGGGTAAAGTACAATGCTGACAAAGATCTTCCCCGGGGAAGGGGACCCCGGAAGAATTTCTCAGCCCCAAATAGAAATACTCATGCTTAGAATTGGTTTCTATTGTTTTCACATTTCCATGCGAAATGTGAAAATAACATTTCAAGTAATGGGCATGAGGTCCACCCTTAAGGGGAGGCAATGGGCAGACATTGCGCCTCGCATTGTTTGGCACAAGGCTCTTGTGAAATGGTCCTTTAAAGGCTGCAAAGTTGTGATGATAACAGAACTGGTAAAAGACTAGTGCATTGAACTTCCATGAATACCTTTCTAAGTTTTGTAATTCGGTGGAAAATCTTAATAAATAAATAAAAAAAAACGCCCATACATATAGGACCTGTAAAATAGTTTTTCCAGTGCTTTTTTATAGTGGAGGTTGAAGGTCCATGTTGATTATAAAATCCCAACTGCAATATAACATTATATATATATATGCACACACACACACACACACACATATATGATACGATATTCATAACGCGCCTGAACACAAGTGTTTCTAGGCGCCACAAGACAAGGGAGGGGAGACAGAGGGAAGACAAGACAAACGATCCTACTAAGCCTTGTGACATTTGGATGGTGAAAGTGCAACATCGAAAAGTGCAGGTGGAGGGGGAAGTGCAGGGTAGAGAGGGGGAGAGAAGGGGAAGTGCGATGGCAGCATGGGTCTGAGTAAGTGCAGTCAGGGCAGCGAGACTCTGGGTAAGTGCAAGGAGAAAGTGGGATTGTAGGGGTTACAGTTACAGTCCCTAAGTGCGCGGTAGGTGAGGTGGCCGTGCAGGGAAGAGGTTTCAGGGCTGGAGGAGTTCGGTCCCTGGGCTTGAGGCCAAGGATACGCCTTGCAGTCCTGTTCTGGATTAGTTGCAAGGGGCAAAGAGTAGAGTTAGGACGATTGAGGAAGAGGCTGTTGCAGTAGCCCAGCCTAGAGAGAACCAGGGCTCTGGAGACAGTGAGCTTCTGGGGGAGGGGGACAAAGGGTAGAATACCTCTGAGGAGGTGCAGCTGGAAGTGGGATTTCTAGGCAAGGCCAGTGATGTGCAGAGAGAAAGAGAGAGTGGAGTTGAAGATGACTCCAAGGTTTTTTGCCTCACAGGAAGGCGGGGGTAGAGGGCCTAAGGAAGGGCAGAGTGAGAGAGGGAAAGCGGGAGCAGGGGTCCCAATGAGAAGGATCTCAGTCTTACTGGCATTAAGGCAGAGATTGTTGGAGGCGCACCAATCCTGAATCGTGGACAGACAGTCAGGAATGAGCGAGGAAGGAGAGGAGCCGGAGGGGAGCCTGAAAGAGAGCTGAGTGGCAACTGCATAACACTGAAAGTATATATATATATATATATATATATATATATATATATATATATATATATATATAGCAAAAAATGTGTGCTATGGCAGTCATTCCTACCACTGTGACCCCCAAACTTTGAAGGGGCTACAGATACAACCAGCTGTGCATGCACATGGTGTTGGTCTATTGACACTGGGTGTGCAGTGTCGGGAGGACTCACCTTGGCCAAGGTTTCGTCATCGAGGTGGTTCTTCTGAATCACGTGCTGAAGTGCAAAGTAGATCTTCTCCTGGAGCTTCTGGACTTTCCTTGGTTCTATCAGCCACGGCCGATCTGATGCAAAACAAAACCAGGTCTTAATTCAAGAAAACAGTGAGAATTGAATGAACACCTCAGATACCATGCTAAGCGCTTAGTGAAAGGATCACCCGCCCAAGATTTGGCTCCCCCTGTTCACTAGCGGCCTATTTCTGATTAGCACTGAACGCTAGACCTCCAGCAAACCCTTTCAGTCCATCCCATAAATGTGATGCCGTGCATAAGGGGTGTATCGAAGGTGTGCCCCACTTTTGCACTATCTACACTACCCCACATCACATTACGAAAATGGACTGTGCCTCTGTCCTAGCTATCGTTAGGTGCACAGGGTGACATGAAGAGTAAGGCAGCAAAGTAGTTTCAGGATCTGGTAGAGAAGAAGGTTGGGTTCTAGGTAATGAACACTCCTGTGCTGAGCTAAGTGAGTAGTTTGCTTGGATTTTATCAAGTTCTGCAAGATCACAGGTTGGAAGAGGTAAACCCAATACCTCTTGAGAAAGGAGTTTATCGAGGAGACGTCCTGGTTACTTTGCAAGAAGAGTATTAGGACCCTTTGAGATAAAAGGATCTTTACGCGTTTTAAGCTGTGGTTTTTTTGCAGAACCAACAGGCATCAGCCTAAATGACCCGTAGCATATTGGATGACTTCTGCCATTGGCCTGAGAAATTCACGGAATTGATCTCTTTCACCTTACCGTACCAATCTGCCTTGATAAAGACCCTCTGGGGTTGAAACACGTGTCGTCTGACCTACTCTTTGCAGGCAATGTGTCTAGACTATGTTTCAATATAAATAAAAACACACTTGTAAAAAACCACAGCTTAAAACGTGTAAAGATCCTTTTATCCAAAGGGTCCTAATACTCTTCTTGCAAGGTAACCAGGATGTCTCGATAAACTAGTTTCAGGATCTATGTGATCACTGCGATCCCCATAATTCCGACGGCTGAAAATGCTGACCTTAAAAAAAAGAAAATGTAAACCCCATTTACACTATGACATATGCGGGGGGAGATCCTCTGCAACCCCCCCATATTACTATTATATCACATACCCCCCACATATATATATATGGTGTAAGGGAGGTCTAACAACAAATAATCTGAATTTCGGCCTTCGAAATTATGAGGGCGTCATTTTGGCCCATTACCGTAGTTTCACAGGATTTTGCGTCAAGAAAAGCATTGTATTAGTGATGCAGAAGTATAGGACCCCATCAGAGGTCCCGTACATCTTACAGCACCGATGCAAGGCTGAACCTGACACACCAGAGCGCCACTTACTTGATTTCATTCCAGCTGTGGGGGCACAGCACGGCTCATGTTGCTTAGACAAATTTGGAATTGGCAGTGGGCTGTGCCAGTCATGCCCCACGACCGAGAGCCTGCCCCACCCTCTCAGTTGGCGGATGCAGAGGTACCCTTGCCGCTTCCCCTGGTGAACTGCACCACTTCCCCTCCAATTGTGCACCAGGGACAGGAATGAAGAGTGCTGAGGCGTGAACAGGTGCAGTGGGCCCTGAAGGTTCCAGTGACAGGTTTCAAGTCATCCATTGCAGAACCCTTGGGGATCAGTCACGGCACCCCCTCCAGGGAACTCCCCTCTCAAGCAGCGCTGAGGGTCATTCAAAATCGACTTCTTGAGGTTAGTGTGCATTAAAAAAGCGCAGCAGAATGTTTTCAGTTCATATTGCTATGCTCTGAATCGGAAAAGTAGTTTGTAAGTTCATGGTTGTGTTTTTCAACAGTGGTTTAGTTGTGCAAAGAGGATTGAACCCTTTCTTAATGTATGCAATACAGTTCTGCTAATTATCTGTAACGTTTCATTAGGAGGTATCCTACCACTGAGGGCAAAGGTAGTGCCTAGCCATCTCCACACATGTACATGGGTCGATGGGGAAGTGAAATGTGCGTGCTCATGAGGGAAGGGGATCCCACCCACCAAAATCCTGCCGCCCGGGGTGGGGTGTGGGGGGGTGGCGCGACGGGGTGCGTGCGTAAAGTGCGCTGAAAGGGCGGGAGCGGTTGCTGTTTCCCTGAAATCAGAGGAAACAGTATTTCTGTTTCCCATTGCTCTAATTAGCTGCTACTGATTGAGGCCCTACAATGTAACTCCTGCCTACCAACAAAAACATATCCGCTGAATACCCCTCAGTGGGCTAAGCGCCCCCTACACAGATTTCTGGGTCAAAGTCATTCAGAAGTCATACAAAGTTCGGATACTTTTTGTGTGATATAAATAATTCTAGTAGGTTTACAAAAAATGGACTTTCAGCACACATTACAAACCAATCCAAGCCCTTTTTAAGTTGGTGCTTGCCTTAACATGGATCGGTAAATCAGTGTGCAGACATGTGTACACATCAAACCCACGTGTATGAATGCACATCCCGCTTCCAAAGGTAAACACCAATATCAAATCTAAATAGGTGCACACGTTTCCCCAAATCATGCCCAGTGTGTCAGTTTGTGCATGGATAGGCAAAGTCACACACTCCGCGGCAGCGTGCAGTCGTATCTGCCCACCATTGAGCAATTGCACAGAACATAATTCAGGGCAAGCCATGGTAGTGGGGTCTGTGTAGACCCTAGTCTTAGACGTAGCTTGACGCCTGGCTGCAGAAGAAACACTCTCCTTCTGAAACCATTAGCGACCTTCCACACGTCCTTATGAGCTTCTTGGCTGCTATTCTTCTCTAGAGTGCACGGGCGTGTGGGGCCTTAATTCCATTTAGAAACCGTGCATTGGTTGGGAGCAGGGGCTGGGACCGGGAGAGACTGGAGACACAGATGCTTCCCGCCTTTCCACGCTTAGCGGCATGATGTGGGCTGTGGAGCAGAAGATCTCATTATGCTCTGGTTGAGTAGCCTTATTTCTGATGTAATCAAAGAAGGACATACAAGGCCACTTGGCAGGAGAGACAAGTTCCAACTGTCAACATATCATTAAGCAGCCTAAACACGCATCTGCTGTCCCGGCAGGCTACATCTCGCCAAAGGATTTTTTTTAATGTACCCACTACCTTTTCTCTCTTTATTCTGTCTCTCCCACTATCTACTTGTATCAGCTGTCTCCGATGCTCTCCCTCTTGCACGCAAGCATTCTTCCTTGCGTTTTTCCATGTAGCAGTGGTCGAAGTGAGCGGGATCAGTCGGGCTCGGCGTTCCACTACTTTTATTTTTGACTGTTAACAGCTCTATTACTTTTTGCAACCATTTTCACCATTCCCGGAACTGTTCTTTGTGAAGTTAAAGTGCACTTCTCCATTTCACTATCGGATATCAGTTACAGCTAAACGAATCCGTTTCAAATCAATTGGCTGTCAACCAGCATGACTGCAAACCTTGACAAATGTGTTGCACGTTGCTCTGTTCCTTCCTACTTTGTCCTCCACTGGAGTCACAGTTCCACTACTCCTATGGTACACATGTCACTGCCATATAGTTATTGTTGCATGGTTGTAAGGCAGTGATATAGATGTAAGCAGAAATATGTGGAATCGCACCTAGTGCATGCACTTTGACTTTGCTCAGTCTCCGAACTGTTCCACAGAATGCGTGCACAGAGCCGTGGCCCCGCATTCAGCCTGCACGTCCCTGCCTTGACCAGCAGCAGCACACTGCACGGTGATCCGGCTGCATGGCCAGTCAACATTCTGAAAGGACAATTTCAATCTGAGTGGATAATAAGCACCTCAGCAAATGTTCCACATGACCTCTTCCTAGACAACTGAGAAACACAAGGGGTGGTTTGGACTGAGCAAGGCTTCAACTCCCCTCCTCAAGGCGGCTTCCATGAATGTGTCTTGACCAGAGACCAAGTGTTTCATTTTATTCACATTGCAAACACATACCACACAAGACAAAAACAACCCTTGTGTGTGTTATTCCTGGACTTTTCAGAAGCATTTGATACAGTGGATGGCAACAGATTGTGGATAAAACTAGAAACGTTGCGCATGAGAAGCCATCTTGGGTAGACCATCAAAATACAGAACGCAACTACATCAATACGAGTGGGGTAGAAATAGGAACTCTCAGGAAACCTTCCCAAATCCAGGGAGTAAAATAAAACTGCCTCCTTGTCCACCACTATTCAACAGGTACGAAAACGATACTGGTGCTCGCAGAGCAGAAGCATGCAATGTTATTCCATGGAATTGCCAGTAACTATATCAATGGACACTGATGCCACACTCCTAGACAAGACTGCAAATACATCACAGGAACAACTGTGCTACACAAATAAATGCTGCAAGGAAAGCATGCTGGAACTTGAGATCTGAAAATCCAAGCTTATGCAACGGAGCCCATGCAGCAAAGGAACCACAAGAGTTGCCACAAAATGGTGCTAATCTGGAAGGGTGGAATGAACCACATATCTAAGTTTAATAATTATAAAAAATCTGTTTTGGGGAACACAACTACTAGCAACACGCAGGAAGTCTGAAATACCTACCAAGGGAATCCTCAAATCAATAATGAACCGTCTACATGCAGGAACCATGCAGCGTGTTTTTAGGAACAGGGCTTGGGGCTTCCTGGTCTATGGAAAAGTATTGTGGGGCCTGCAATGCAAAGCAAATGGGGGAGACTTCGGTGGTCCCACAGCAAAAAGAATCTCTGTATCCCATGGTCCTTCCCGATGGCGAAGACATTGGAGAGGACCTGGAAGATGAGGATAAGAAGAGGCCCAAAATCATATGCGGGAAAACGAGCACAGCAACGTCATAGATGAGACTTGGTGGAAAATCAAGACTCAATCCCCAAAGATCAACCTGGGAAAGAGAGCAAGTGCATTTCAGAGACGAGACGACGAGTGTACGATAACCAACACACTGGGGACTCAGTCAGAAACTTGCTACATCCAAAGAACTCAGGGATAATCTGTATTAACTGAAGGAAAGTTCAATGCCCTGCATCTTCAGCAACCCTGCTCGACAGATTTACCTGAAGAAGAGAGGAAGCGAGAGGAACCAAGATAGAAATAAGGAGCACAAGGCAAACAAAGGGCCACGTGAACAACTCCCAGTGAATATACCAAAGAAATATGGAGGACAACATTCACCACTGGGCTCTACATGAAAGAAAAGGAGAAAGAGGACTGACCGAAGGCCGCAGGACTGCTCGATAATGAGGAAGGAATTAAGTAAAAGCATCCTGCTCAAATGAACTATAAAGGCATTGGGGTAACACACACAGGAAGCTCTGACCACCAGTGTCAGGGGTTAGGATGAAAACCTCAGAGGTAGTGCCCATGTGAGGTCCTGGATTAAACAGCAAGGTAAGCCACTAGCTCTTGTGCCACCCAAGAGCACCAGAAACCGCCATCCACGGATGAGGAGAGTTAATATGAAAGGTGGCAAACCTGAAAGACTACCACTGCCTTACTTTTCCTACCTTCCATCCCCCCTTCTCCTTCACCCTGCTTTGCTGACTGGCTTATTCCTCTCTGCTTTTATAGACACGTGGACAGGCTTTCCATTTTATTTATTTTTTCTAATGAATATCATTTATGATGCTGCACCTAGAAGGCGAGATTACTGAACATGTTGAAACGAATCTCTCCTCTGCATACACGCAATATACCTTGCTTTGAAAATATCATATCTCAAAATGGCTGTGCAAGTGGCCAGGCAGTGACATTCAGCAGAGGGCGGGATACAACAGCAGTCATAGCCCATACTTCTGCACAATCTAGGCCTCCAAGGTGACAATTCAGATAGAGTTGTGGGCTCAAAATTACAAATGATTGCATTTTTTAGAAGGACATGGATGAAAAATATACAAAGGCACACCTGTAGCTTTCACAAAAAGAATGCCTCCACCTGCCAACGAGAAGTAGGATGTCACCAATGCTTTGCTTTACTAATGCAAGCATGCAACCTGTGAAACAGATGCAGATTAGAAATGTATCTCCCTGAAATGATTAGCTTTCCATAACGTCACCTTTAGAGGTGAACAAGCCGCTAACATTCTCTCAACGGTTTGCCATGAGTTCTATCACCACCCCACAACTAAAACTTACATTTAAAAAATAAGCATTTCAACCACAATAGCAGCACTTTTCAAAAAATGCAACCTTCCAAACCTCCACAGAAGGACCTTTGAGCTCTTTTTCCAGTTTCACTATCCAGTCTGTCCATCCACACAGCACCTGCGCTTATCATCCTTTATTGTCCTATCACATAACTAGTCTCCAAGACCCAACTCCAGGCCTCCCTCACAACTTCCTTTTTGATGCCCCTGAAGAAAATATAACAGGCTATGGGTCCCCTAATTGAACCCAAGCAAAAACAATGCCATCGCCCAACCTCCTCAACTAGGTCGCTCATCTCAATAGTCCCCTGACCCGACAAAGGAAGATTGCACCAAATCCGCACGGTGTGTTTCCTCCACCAGCGCTCTCCACCACAAATGGCATCCTGATGTTGCAGTATTCCCAATTCAAAGCACAACTGAAAATCTGTACTATACTAAGTGGCAACCTTGGGCATATTCTGGGGATATTCTATGCCACAATAATTGGAATATAGGTCTGGCACAGTTTGGACCTGTCATGATTTATCTGCGTGGCCTGTCCCGCAACACACCCACGGTACTCCTTGTTCTTTATTATTTTGCAGGGAGAATGGGGAATATGCATGTTACGCCCCCTATTTATTTCTTTGTGTAGGCCCGTCCCACCCTTTGCATGGAGTGTTGCGAACAGCGCTCAACTGCTTGCAAAGTCGTGATGACCCACGCAAAGTCCCGGAAAGACACGCAAAGCACGATCCATGAATCGAGAAAAGGTGTTTTGCCTGCTGAAAAGTGCGCAAAACCACTTTTCAGCACACAAACACGTCTGCGAATCAGGCCCTTGTGGACATATTATGCAGCAAACTGATGGTGCTTATTGAGTACAAGTTATGATGTATTATGGAGCAGAATTACAGGGGTGTTCTGCTGCACATGGATGGGTATTGTGTGGAGCATAATGACTGAATATTCCGCTTCAAATTTCCTGAGAGGCATCATGGAAGAATGATCAGTTGAGTCACGTGTGCCACGCCCTTCTTACAGGCAACACAACTCCCCACCCCTTTGGTACCCTTCCAGTAAACCAGCATTAGCATACTTGGCCAGGCCTTCGGTTTTATTAATGCTTGTATGGCTTGGATACAACTGAAATACCCACGCATATTATGTGCATCTTGAGGATCCTAGTGTTTGTTTACAGTATTGTGGACTTGTACCCTAATTAGCCGTGTAAAAAGAAGCTTCAACCTGCAAAATACGAGCCAGTATCAGAGAGTTATGGTACAGCAGGCCGGTCAGTGGGAGAGTGGAGAGGAGGAGGAAAATGGAGGATGACTTGGCAGATGACATGGAAAAGTCAAAGACACCGGTGACGAATTGCAGGATTTCGTGACTTCTCCCCAGGGGGAACCTTTCTCTGTGAGGCTAGGGAGGTGATACTGCTACAGGATACCCGCCATAGGGGTAGAGGAAAGCAGGACCTCAACGGGAGAGACTCCCCTTTGGGGACACGGACACCCGTTCTGATGAGGAACTGCCAAATCAACCTACCTATGGCCCATCACTAGTAACATCTGTTAGAGGAAAACATGAAGAGCAAACTGATATTTGTTATTGTCACACAGAACCTTTGAGTAAACGTGAAAAGAAATACTTATGTGGCACTGAGTTTTCACTTTTCTTTTAATAAAGAATAACCATAAGAGCAGAGTCTGTGTCCTTCTTCTGACCCACCACACACCGAACACAGTAAAGAGACCGGGCATGTGGGAGGGCTGATGCATCCAACCTATGCGCACGCCGAGTGGAGAGAACCTGCAAAAGTGCTTGGAGATGTACAGTTATGAAAACGCTCCGTTTTTTTTTAAACAAGACGATAAAGGGGAGCCAAAGAGCTAAGGATAAACTGTAGAAAGTTGATAGACTTTCCGAAACGATTGGGCATTATTTGATAGAGCTGACCTCTTGACCAGGAGCATGCAACTTAACCCCCGACTGCGACTGCTTGCCACTTGGAAATGGCAGAGTGTTGTGCAAGAAGAGGCGTAGAGACACTTACGACGAGCAGCTAAGCTGGATGGATCCTCCAGTGCACAACCCCAAAGAAGAAGCCCCTGTCATGGGTTTCGAAACACGTATCATGGAACCGAGGGAAGAAGATATCTCCTCACTAAAGAGGAGTTGAGATACGGAACTAGCGGTAGCAATACCACAAAACAAAAGGGACTTCATTTTGAAAACACATTAGAAAGAGCTTGAGAGCGCCTAGGAAGGGACTGCTGCTGCAGCAACCATATTCGCAACATTCTGGGGGCCAGACGAAACATTCCAAGTGATTATAAAAGGTTCAAATGCTTTTGCAGATGCAAATATACTACGTATGTTGTGGAATCTTCAGGGGCTCTGGAGGGAGGTGTTGCAAGAGTCGGTATGGTGGTGGGCACAGACTTTGAGATCGATGCACAGTTAAGAACACTGGGTTCAACACACTCATTGTGAGAACTGGATACTGAAACTTTGGGGTGGATCCTTTGAGCAGTGATGACATGTGTAACATGATGGCAGTGGAAGTCAACGGGATGGCCCAATGTGGGAACCTGGCTGTCTGAGGTACTGGGTCTGGCTACCTTGGAACGAAGGTTGCCCTCGATAAAGGGCCACCTGGAAAGACAAGATAATGGGCCTCATCACGACTTGGGTGGTAACGGTAACGCTATTAGCTCCCCTAACAGCGCTGGATCACGAGTTCGGCGGTAATGTAAGTCCCCATTCCCCACTGAGCCCACTCGGGAATCCCCTTCGTGCTAATACCGTCAGCGGATTTCCCGCCGGCGGTAATAGCGTGAATTTTCGGCGGATTTCCCCCCAGCTCAGAGCTGGGGCAAAATCTGCCGAAGCCCTGATTCAGCGGACCCTTAAATTTGGCGGTAATAGCGCTACCGCCGGATTTAAGGGTTACCGCCGAAGTCGTGATGAGGCCCAATGTCTGGTGCAACTTCTTGTAATTGTTGTACACTAGCAAGACCATAAAAGCTGGGACAGTTATGCACAAATTAACAGGTGGTTGCACCTTTTCCCTTCCATGGCTCTTCACTGTGTACACTCCCTTGTTGGTCGTTTCCTTGTCCATTCATGCAAGGGCTTTTCTTGTTTGTCCGTCTTTACTTTCTACTCTTGCAATACATACTTAACTGTGCGATGGGAAACGATTAAAATCTGCTCATACTTCGGGGCCAAATGTTTTTTGTGCCTGTATTTTGTGGCTACAGGCAGCCTGCTGGACATTGTTGCATCAATGAATTTGTCCCGTTTGCCTTTACTTTTTGAAATAACATTGTTCTTAAAAAAAAAAAAAAAAACAGTGATCTGTTTAAACGTGCTATACAGACAGCAACATATGTAAAGCTAGATGCAGTAAGGGGTGGGTGCTAAGGTCGGCCAGATAGCTCAGTGAGTTAAGGGCTTGCCTGGTACATTTGTGTTCAGCTGGCAGAACAGAGGTTCAAGAAGGCTTCGTCCATTGGAGGTTGGCAAATCGAGTACCATTAATCTGGGCACAATAACACATTTTAATAGAGCGCTTTGGAGTGGAGGAAGCTGGCATGGAGCGCTGAATAAAAACGTGACGTTATTCAGTGGTTGATATCAGCAGGAACCAAATATGATGCCAAAGCAACCTTTTAAGGTGCGCACAGGAAGATTCTTATCAGCTATTCGTGTTCCTGATTTACGCAGCAGACAAGGTATTCCAGGGGAAAGCAGGCTTTGCCACGACAAGGCTCCTAATCTGGGATTTGGTGCAGACTGTTAATGTCTCAGATACTGAGTAGGTGCGTCATGAGCAGAAGCCGCGCAGGGGGCTGGGGAATGGAATTAATTCCAGGCGCGCGGTGCAGGTTCTGAGGACGGATGGTGGCATCAAGAATGGGAGAGGTAGCATGCATCACACCTGTATCCTTAATGGCCAATTATTAGTGTCTACACTGCATTTGTCTCCCTTACAAATGCTGGCCTGTCATAAAAAAGGTACTTTTCAGGGGAGCTAAAATAGCCTTCCTGTGGCAGGCAGCCTGTGGTTTAACAGATTAATTATGATCCCCATAGCCGCAGATTTGCCTTTCATTACCTCCACTCTCCGTGTGCCTGGAAACGAGTACAACTTAAGCAGTGCATCAGTGGTCAGTCCGCAGGCTCTGCCTTGGGCTCCCTTGTATGTATTTGCCTTGCGGCGCGATGCGCTTAAAGCTAAATATCAAAACAGGTATATATATATCTCCTGGCAATGCTATCTGTGAAGCCGATGGCCGCGCATGCGTATGGATAAACCCGGATATCGATAAACAGTGGGAGCATATGCATTGCTCAACATGGAACTAGGAAAACTCGTCAGCAGAGGAGAGAATGCAACACATTATGCAGGTGTACTCTCCCGCTCAGGGAGTTTTGGAGCAATTGTGAATTCCTGCTCGAAATTCAGACTGCTCCAATTTTACTGGGAAAGAGAGCAAGAGACGAAAAAAGCTTTTGAGAAAGAGAGAGAACTAAACTATTTTCTCGTATTGTTTTTTTAAGCTCGATCAGCGAGTTAATATACCTCACGCAGGACTGTATGTGACACCTTGGCATTTGTTTGTTCTGGTGTTTAGAAATTGCTAACATGCTGCCTTCTTGCTGCTCTCCAAGTGCTTTCAGATGCAATGTCGTAAAAAGGCAAGGCTCTGACAGCCAAAGCAAACTCAGCATGCATTAGTGCACTATGGGATCTGTGCTAGGGCTCTGGGTCGTAGGCCCCCTGAAAGGGACACATGTTCTGTAAGCGGAAGTGCCTGGGGACACTCACGTGAGGGTGGGCTAAGTGACAGTGGTGCCATGTGCCTGAAAGCCTGCAAGTCCTCCTGTGTTGGGGTTCCACTACTAGTGTGAGGAATTCGACCATCCGCACAGTGGGTGTGCGCTCCCCTGGGCTTTTTTGAAATTTTAAATGAAACTGAATGATGGTAGATCAACCTCTGGAAAATGTGTGGGGCTAATCTGCACTCATATTCCTATGCTCACCGCACGGCATAGACGTAGACCTGTGTACTCTGGGTATACACAGCCTACATGTGCTGTCCCCTCTGTCATATTTAGTTGGAATATGACAGTCAGGAGTACATCAAGGCATCTCAGAAGGGGGAGGGCAAACCCTTCCTCCTGTCATGGCCAGCCTAATTAACTAACAAAGGCTCCATGGATCCGCCCTTTACTTTGTTAGCTGCTGGTGGCAGCCTTGCATACTAATCAGAGGTAATTCAAACAGGCCCACAGGAGGCCTGGTCGCAGGACTAACAAAGGACAGGAAAAAACCCAAACCCCTTTCATATGCACTGTGTCAACCTGAAGCCAGCTTCTCCCCTAAAGTATCAATGACAGTGAGCTGTCATGTCTGGTACTTGTGTTTACAGTAGGAAACCCCCACAGGGGGACCCGATTCAGAGGGTAGGAGTATGTGATTTGATGGAGACAGAAAGTCTGTTCTCGCCACAGGTTCAAGGGAGATCTGCCGCTTTAATCAGGAACCACAGAGAGCTCAATTAACCAGAGATACCCTTTGATCCACAACAGACAGGAAGATGGGTGGGACTTAGTGTTACATGGTTTCACTCATTTACCTTTTCTGTTGCAAAGCACTCTGGATAAGACCTCACGCATACAGGAGATTGTTGGTGGGGACCCAGTATTGGTTCATTAAGGTAGGCTTAGTCTTCACCAATCATTGGGGCCCATTTAGCTTTAAAATATGGTTGAGCCCCTCTTTTGGGCAGGGAGTAACAAGAAGAACTCATTTGGACCCTGGCTGAAGGTACTGTCTGCCTTACAGCTTCTGCCAATGACGAATGGCCAGGATTTCGAAAGAGGGAAGCAAGATCCCTCCCCTAAACATCTCTCGGGAACAGAGGGAGATACTGAATCCAGAGGACACTGCAGCAACTCCAGAACCGGTACCCAGCCAGCACACAGCGTGCCCTGCTAGGCTCTGCAAGCAAGCGTCCTAGGTGGGTAGTGACAGCGAGTCTCTGAACCAAACCCATGACAAGGTCGGTGCCTGCAACACTATCCTCAGCTTTGGGCCATCCGTCTTAAAAGACGACACATCGTGCATCGACAAGCATCAACCAGTGTCCGCCTTAAAGAACATTTTCGAGCCACTCAAGCACCTCGAGCTGCAACTGACTGTACTGCTGACTGTTGTCACGCAGCAGTTGCTAACGTCATCCGAGACGGCTCGACCAGTACTTCAGACCTGCCAACCAGTACTGAGATGATGATTCCTGACCCCAAGCTGCCGTATAGACCAGCCTGCAGCTGTCCATCCAGTCTCGCTCGCCGAACTGCCTGTCACCTGATACCCGCAGCTGTCTCCTGTCTTGAACTCTATTGCAGAAGCTGCACTATTGCAGAAGCTGCAACGTGCCCTAAAACGTACTCTACACTGTTGAGCACCAACAACTTCTACAAGCAAAAAGGTACATTGTGGTTCTGTCCCCCTGGTCCTTCTCCGAAGGGCCTTCGTGCATTTTACGACCCATTGCTCCCTTTGTGCTTAAAACAAGTATCCTTGAACTATTGTGATTAATTACTTTACTGACTACCCTCCTGTCAGTAGCCAGAGTGCATCCCTTTTCCTTCTTTGAAACTGTCTGTCCACTGCATTTCTTTACATGGTAGGTTGTATTTTGTAGTGTGCTAGAACTGTCTGTTAAAAGGCAAAGTGAAGAACAGGTGTTTAACGCTTCTAGCACTGGCCCCATGGGCCGGGACGGGGCAAATTAAACATATTTTAGTTCCGTGAATGGGTCGCCTCCCATTCACTGAAAGAAAAGACTGTTCAAAGATGCCCACCATGGAATGGAAAGGTGGGCCTGCCTCTTCCCTTTCCATGGAGGCCATCAGGGGCAGAGTGGAAGGAGCATCAGCAGCTGCGGCAGTGGCAATTGCGGCCATTGCAATGAGGTAGGTGGGGAGAGGAATATAAAAAAAGGGAACACAGGATGGGGGTGGATGGCAGGCAGGCAAACCGGCAATCAGGTGTCTTGGAACGGAGGCTGAGATCACCAGTTTCAGCCCGTGTTCCTAACCACATTATTGGCTGGCTCCCTGCAGCAGAGGCAGTCCCTGGAACAGGTTCCCTTACAGCAAATTCAAGGTATCTGGAATGAGTAACACATTGGTAAGGGGGACAGGCAATGAGAGATAAAATCCTGGGATGTAGGCTAGGAAATATACATAACTATAATGTATAGGGTATCATTAAGAGTTTGGTGGTATGCTAAAAAAGTGTCCGTAATTGGAGGAAAATTGGAGAATTACTTTTCCTCCCAAAGAATTGGCAGAATTATCAGGGCAGAATTACTGCTTGAAGTCATTCTGCCAACATCCCCATGCAGTCCTACGGATTCCAAAAATAGGGATGTGTGCCCCTCTTCCCCCTCTCTTTTTCCTGTGGTAAGCGCACATGACTGAGTGGCAGTAAGGGTTAAGGAGTTTGGTGGTCATTTGATGGATCTCCTGCCAAATTACAACCAAACTGTTTATGAGTCCTTATAGTACGGGGCTTTTGTCCCAATAAATAATATTATACATATTCAAATATTTACAACTCAGCATATGAGTGGAGAAAGGTGGCATCAGTCGAATGTACTCACTTGGAGAGTCTAAGCTATTGGGGGTAAGGAATGCCCGGTTCAGCTAACATTTGCAGGTGTACCATTGGTCTTTAGCGCCCTTTTCCTGGGCTGAGTGTCATTCCATTCAAACTTGAATTTCCTTTTCCAATGTGCACAGTTTTAGGGGCCGATTCATGGAACAAATGTGCGCCGAAAATCTTCGCGCAAGCAGGCGCAAGCAGGCGCAAGCGGAAAAAAACAGGCGCACGCGCACGCGTGCGATTCATGGAATTCCCTGCGCGTGTACACTTCGGGATGTGCGCCAAACCCGTGCATGGCGCACAAGTCACTGCAACATCCCGAAAGGCGTGCGCGACGCGCACAGTGAAAGCGCACAACCTCGGCGCATACACCAGAAAGTGGGCGGGACACGGGGCGTAACGCGCGGAATGGGGAACAACGCGCAAAAATAAGGGCGTAACTGGGGATGTACTGCAGGGAAGCAGACGGAACGCCCACATGCACTCGAACCACACGTATTCATGGAATCGAATAGGGCAAAGCCACGCACAGCCAAAGACACGCACAAGCAGAAACACGTCCGCAACACGAAGGCAGCCGGTAGAGTCCCAGCGCATCACAAAAGTGGCAACATACAGCAATTGGGCCTGTGCGAGCGGGGTACGTGTATTTCGGGGGCGCACGGGAAGTTACACACGTGATTGAGCAGGGTACGTGTATTTCGGGGGCGCGCGGGAAGTTACACACGCGATTGAGCGGGGTACGTGTATTTCGGGGGCGCGCGGGAAGTTACACACGCGATTGAGCGGGGTACCTGTATTTCGGGGGCGCGCGGGAAGTTACACACACGATTGAGCGGGGTACGTGTATTTCGGGGGCGCGCGGGAAGTTACACACGCGATTGAGCGGGGTACGTGTATTTCCGGGGCGCGCGGGAAGTCACACACGCGATTGAGCGGGGTACGTGTATTTCGGGGGCGCGCGGGAAGTTACACACGTGATTGAGCGGGGTACCTGTATTTCGGGGGCGCGCGGGAAGTTACACACGCGATTGAGCGGGGTACGTGTATTTCGGGGGTGCGCGGGAAGTTACACACGCGATTGAGCGGGGTACGTGTATTTCCGGGGCGCGCGGGAAGTCACACACGCGATTGAGCGGGGTACGTGTATTTCGGGGGCGCGCGGGAAGTTACACACGTGATTGAGCGGGGTACCTGTATTTCGGGGGCGCGCGGGAAGTTACACACGCGATTGAGCGGGGTACGTGTATTTCGGGGGCGCGCGGGAAGTTACACACGCGATTGAGCGGGGTACGTGTATTTCCGGGGCGCGCGGGAAGTCACACACGCGATTGAGCGGGGTACGTGTATTTTGGGGGCGCGCGGGAAGTTCCACACGCGATTTCTGCAGGGTACATGTATTTCAGGGGTGCGCGAGAAGTTCCACACGCAATTTCAGCAGGATACGTGTATTTCAGGGTACGGGGAACGTTCCACACGCGATTTCAGCATGGTACGTGCATTTCAGGGGTGCGCAGGAATTACCACACGCGATTGGGCCCGTGCGAGCAGGGTACGCGTATCTCAGGGGTGCGCGGGAAGTGCCACACGCGATTTCAGCAGGCTACGTGTATTACAGGGGTGCGCGGGGAGCACCACACGTGAATTGCACAGGGGCCTACCCTGCACATGTCCTGCAGGCACCCCATCCACCATGGCCATGCCCCCCGGCCAACCCACATGTCAACTTGCACTACTGCCCACCAACGCATGTCCCCCTGAACCCCCAGCCACCAGGGGCACCCTCCACCAGGCCCCCACCCATGTCTCCCACCCCCCCCACCCCCCAGCAGTACAGGGGCACCCTCCACCAGGCCCCCACCCATGTCCAACTCATGTTCCCCACCCCCCACCCCCCAGCACTGTGAGGCACCTGCCAGCAGACCCCCACCCATGTCCAACACATGTTCCCCACCACCCCCACCCCCCAGCACTGTGGGGCACCTGCCACCAGGCCCCCACCCATGTGCAACTCATGTTCCCCACCACCCCCACCCCCCAGCACTGTGGGGCACCTGCCACCAGGCCCCCACCCATGTCTCCCACCCCCCCCACCCCCCAGCACTGTGGGGCACCTGCCAGCAGGCCCCCACCCATGTCCAACTCATGTTCCCCACCACCCCCACCCCTGTGGGACACCTGCCACCAGGCCCCCACCCATGTCTCCCACCACCCCCACCCCCAGTCACCAGGGGCAGCCTCCACCAGGCCCCCACCCATGTCTCCTACCACCCCCACCCCCCAGCAGTGCAGGGGCACCCACCACCAGGCCCCCACCCATGTCTCCCAGCACCCCCACCCCCCAGCCACCAGGGGCAGCCTCCACCAGGCCCCGACACATGTCTCCCACCACCCCCACCCCCCCCCAGTCACCAGGGGCAGCCTCCACCAGGCCCCCACCCATGTCTCCCACCACCCCCACCCCCCCAGTCACCAGGGGCAGCCTCCACCAGGCCCCCACCCATGTCTCCCACCCCCCCACCCCCCAGCACTGTGGGGCACCTGCCACCAGGCCCCCACCCATGTCCAACGCATGTTCCCCACCACCCCCACCCCCCAGCAGTGCAGGGGCAGCCACCACCAGGCCCCCACCCATGTCAACCACCACCCCCACCCCCCGAGTCACCAGGGGCAGCCTCCACCAGGCCCCCACCCATGTCTGTCACCCCCCCACCCCCCAGCACTGTGGGGCACCTGCCACCAGGCCCCCACCCATGTCCAACGCATGTTCCCCACCACCCCCACCCCCAGCAGTGCAGGGGCAGCCACCACCAGGCCCCCACCCATGTCTCCCAGCACCCCCACCCCCCAGCCACAAGGGGCAGCCTCCACCAGGCCCCCACCCATGTCCAACTCATGTTCCCCACCACCCCCACCCCCCAGCACTGTGGGGCACCTGACAGCAGGCCCCCACCCATGTCCAACTCATGTTCCCCACCACCCCCACCCCCCAGCACTGTGGGGCACCTGCCACCAGGCCCTCACCCATGTCTCCCAGCACCCCCACCCCCCAGCCACCAGGGGCAGCCTCCACCAGGCCCCCACCCATGTCTCCCACCCCCCCCACCCCCCAGCACTGTGGGGCACCTGCCACCAGGCCCCCACCCATGTCTCCCAGCACCCCCACCCCCCAGCCACCAGGGGCAGCCTCCACCAGGCCCCCACCCATGTCTCCCACCACCCCCACCTCCCCAGTCACCAGGGGCAGCCTCCACCAGGCCCCGACCCATGTCTCCAACCACCCCCACCCCCCCCAGTCACCAGGGGCAGCCTCCACCAGGCCCCCACCCATGTCTCCCACCCCCCCACCCCCCAGCACTGTGGGGCACCTGCCACCAGGCCCCCACCCATGTCTAACGCATGTTCCCCACCACCCCCACCCCCCAGCAGTGCAGGGGCAGCCACCACCAGGCCCCCACCCATGTCTCCCAGCACCCCCACCCCCCAGCCACCAGGGGCAGCCTCCACCAGGCCCCCACCCATGTCCAACCCATGTTCCCCACCACCCCCACCCCCCAGCACTGTGGGGCACCTGCCAGCAGGCCCCCACCCATGTCCAACTCATGTTCCCCACCACCCCCACCCCCCAGCACTGTGGGGCACCTGCCACCAGGCCCCCACCCATGTCTCCCAGCACCCCCACCCCCCAGCCACCAGGGGCAGCCTCCACCAGGCCCCCACCCATGTCCAACTCATGTTCCCCACCACCCCCACCCCCCAGCACTGTGGGGCACCTGCCAGCAGGCCCCCACCCATGTCCAACTCATGTTCCCCAGCCAACATGTCATCACAATCTAGATCCCTGGTCCCTATGGTCAGCCTCCAAATGCAAAACACCCACCCGAGTATTGCATCCACCCACTCATAATTTGCAATTACATCACAGAACACCAATTGCAAGTTCCGAAACAAACACATTTCCCTCACATACACCCAATGGGTGTCAGTGAATCTCAAAACACATATCATGAAATGCATGAAACCAATGAGATACCACACATTGAAGTTCACCAAAAAAAATATGTATTAAAGGAAACATAAATAGAATAAAAAATGAACAGAAACGTGAATGTACAAAAATGAAAAGAAGCATGTCTGTTAAAAAAAGCAAAACCAAAAATAAAATTCCAAAGTAATGTTGTCCAAAGTCAATGTCCACAAAACAAAATCCAATGGGAAATAAAAAAGAAAGCCATTGCTCCATGGTTAAAAAGTGAAAAAAAAATACAATCCAAATGTGAACTATGTACATGGGAACAAGCCAGGGTCCATTATCCCAACAAAATAAAGGAAACCTATCTAACTACACTAACTAATAAAATAAACTATATACAGAAATGTGGCCAATGTCCGAAAGGTCCAAATAAAATAAAAACAAAAATGAAACCTAACACTACCTACATAACTATGTACAAGGGCAGCGGGCTAGTTTCACGGCTCACTTGTGGATGTCCCGGGCCAGGGCATCATCGAACTCCCCCTCAATGTCCCGGAGGCGGTCCTCCTCCATGGCCCCGAGGGTCCGCAGGGCCGTCGACGTCTCCACCTCCAAACCCCTGCGGATTGCCTCGAGGCACTCGGCCCGCCTCAGGGCCCTCCGCATGGAGTTCTCCGCCCTGACCATTGTGAGCTGTGCCTCTTCCGCCCGCTGCCGCTCCGCATCTATGGCGTGGCCCAACCGCTGCCACACGGAAGACACTCTCTGTCCTGGGTCCTCCTGCCCTCCGGCCGATGCCTGCCCCTCTGATGTTGAAGGCCCCGAGCCTTCATTGTTCCCACCACGTTGCTGCTGCTGCTGTGCCTCTGCCCGTGCACTGCCTCCTGCTGCCTGCACATCCTCCGCCGGCTGGGGTGCAGTCGTTGATGTGGCCACCCCTGCTGGACGTCCGACTCCCGACTGTGGCAGGGATGCCTCCTCCACCAGCCTGGCCGCACCATCAGAGGCAGCTCCACAGGGCACCCAGGTGACTGATGGGTGGGAAGATGGCACAGAGGACGACTGGCGCGTAGGGGGTCCAGTTGAGGAGGGGTCGGAGCAAGCCCCATCAGACGGAGGAATCCGGCCTGGGTGATCTGTCCCAGCAGCCAGCCACACCAGCCAGGACAGGCTCAACCCGGACCTGGATAGCCACGTCCGCAGGCAGAGGAAGGCCAGTTGACGTGAGCTCATCCCCTGCCTGAAAACGGGGCTGGACGTAGGCATCCCTGCTGGTGCAAGATGATGCAGGGACAGGATCAGGGACAGGATTGCACACAGGCACCTCCGCGGCAGCCTGTGCTGCCTCCTGTCCCTGGTCCTGCACTGCACCACTAGCACCAGTGGGATCCCCACCTCCAGACCCCGTCTCCAGTGCTTGCACGGCCTCCTCCTCCACCAAACCCCCCACCAACCTGGATGACTCCGTGCCATCTTCCCCTGTTGGGCCCTGTGGGGTCCCAGCTGCCCCTTCTGCTGCCGAGGAGTCCAACTCCAACCTCCGCCTCTTGGACCTCCCCCCGGCAGCTGCGGCCTGGGACGCGGCACCGGACCCCTCACTCCCCGACGAGATGACAACATGGGAGGGGAGCCGGGCCTTGCGTCTCCGGCTGGCGGTGGGATCCCCGCCGCTGTGCTCCACAGCACCTTCTCCGCCCTCTTCATCAGTTGACGCTGCAGACAGGGAGAAACAAAACACAGGCATCAGGGCACTGTACAATGGACACATACACACATGACAGTTGTACATGAGTGGCATTGGCAAACCTCAGACATGTCATCACAATCCCCAACACACATGTCATTACAACTCGCACACATGAGCCATACCACAGCCATATCGCAACTGCCACCACCATCCATACACATACAACAGCATGAGCAGCCAAAGGTGAGCCAGACATCACATGCAACACAGGAAGTGCACCACACATGTACACACACCACCACACGTGCATGCATGTGTACACCTCTGCCAAGTGTCGCAGTGTTCAGACGGGCATCCATGTCACATCTGCCAATCAGGCTTCCACATACCACTGTCACATGCATCCATGTTGCATCACTGTTGCACCCTTGTCAAATACACACACATGCACATGTACACAGTGCTGATACATGCAGCCAAAAACAAGATACATGCGTGACATCACGGACATGTCTACTTAAATACACATTCATCCAAACATGTGTGCCCACACAACTGCATTTGGCATGCAAGCCTACACACACAAGCACCATCCATGACTCACACATTACAGCCCTCGCATGTGTCAGCCCCATGGCCCTGTACACCCCCACCCATACTCGACCCCATACAAACAGATGTGCAACCTGCACACTACTGAATAATCACCACACGCACTGCTCACAATCAGGATGCATGTACACTCACCGCTCGACTCCAGACGGGTCTGCTTCTCAAGGACCTGGACGTGGAGCGCTGGGGATATGCGTTCCAGGACCCTCATCTGTTCTTCCGACAAGTGGCCCCGGCGCCCCTTGGCATCCGCTGCCTTCAAGAGGTGCCGGGCCTTGTTCAGGGTCCTGGACCTGAAGTCCTCCCAGCGCTTCTTGACATGTTGTAAGTCGCGGACTGCCACCCCCTCCACGTTGATGGCAGTCACGATGTCAGTCCAGATCCGAGTCCGTCCTTCCTTGTCGGCGCGGGAACCTCCGAAGAGGGCATCATACTGCCCCAGGACTTGCTCCACCAGGACACCAACTTCGGTGGCACTGAAGCTGGTGCCCCTCTGCCTCTCTGGCCGGGGGTTGTCAGTGGTCCCAGATGGTGTTTGCCCCGACATGACAACCCCAGAGGCAGGAGTGGGTGGGCAACTGGGTCCTGGGGCTGGGCTGTGGAGCGATGTAATCCCAGTCGGGAGTCTTCGGTTCCAGCAGGGGTGGTCACAGCAACAGCACCCCTGGCTGATGTGCAGGCAGCAAATGGCAGGGCACGTGGGCAGCAGGCAGTCAGGCAGCAGCAGATGGCAGGTGGGAGCGTGCTCGGGGCTCTGGGGGGCAGTAGTTCGGCCTTCTGGGCAGGAGCGTGGTCTTCCGTGTGCTTACGCGTGGCCAGCTTGATACGGAGTGATTTGGCACGTGAAAAATCTGCACGTCAGCGTGTAATTCGAGGAAAGGCCCTTAGCGCGTAAGCGCGTCTGCACGCATACGCATTTTCATTGGACCGAAGGCCCCTAGCGCGTGAGCGCCCCTGTGACGTGACGCGTACAGACGTGCATGGGCATTTCAGCGCGCGTGAAAAACTGCACGTCCGCGTGTAATACGAGGAAAGGGCCCATGCGCGTAAGCGCGCGTGAAAAACTGCACGTCCGCATGTAATACGAGGAAAGGGCCCATGCGCGTAAGCGTGCGTGAAAAACTGCACGTCCGCGTGTAATACGAGGAAAGGGCCCATGCGCGTAAGTGACGTGACGCGCGCGTGCGTTTCCCTCAGCACGGGTTGAGCGGGCCCAGCAGTTCGCTGTACGTGCCTTTCGTGGAGACCGACGTGTGTTGCTGCTTCCTGTTGTTTCGCGCACCATCACAACTTCACAGCTATCAAGGACGTATCTCTTCTTTTGGCGGGGGTATTGGCTACGCGTGTTTTTCTGCATCACGCTAGTCAGACGGTGAGTCGCACACGCTCTTTTTCCCACTGCGGGTGCCCCTGTGTATCGCACCCATTTTCGATGTCATAGTAGCCTGCGTGTCCCACGCGTACGCATTATTCGTGTTACTGGGTGCCACCGCATACTGCGGGAGGTTGAATCCACGCACGTAGGCTGCAGGGTTGCGTGCACGGTTTTACTGCAGTTTTGGGGTGCCTGAGCGTTGCGTGACCCGTCACCACATCACCGGGATCACATACAGCCTTGCAAGTGCAGGGGGGCTGTTAACATCTTGCTTCCCACCCCCTTCACCCCAATTGCCCAGGTCAATTGTGGTGTACACCTCCCATTGGCACCACTCCATCTGTGCCAGCACTACTACATCTGTGCCATGGTTGGGAGGCCACCAAAGGTGAGGGGCGCCTCAGCTGGGCGTACTCCTCGTGGCGGGCGTGGTCGGGGACGTGGCCGTGGTGACCAGGGAGTAGGGGGACTCCAGGGTGTCCAGGGCAGCCACAGAGGGGGAAGAGGCAGGGGTGCGCCACTTGAGCACAATGTTGTGCCATGTGTCGGAGCAGCCATGCCACCACCCCCTGTGGTTCCGGAGGATGCAGCTCCTGCATCTGGCACTGGCACCCATATGACCCGGCAGTCCGTTCCATCGACTGCCACGGGCCCAAGGGTAGTGGTAGCTGCAGGTGCAGCTGTGGACACCGCCACCCAGGCTCAGGGTCTGCCAGCGCAGGCTGCGTTGGCACTTGAAGAGCCCTTGGTAGATCTCCAACAGGCCAGGGGGGAAACCATAGGGGCAGGCCGGGCTGCTCAGACCAAGACACGTGTCCCTGGGGCAGTCATGTCATCTGCTGCCCCGAACAGCCGGGTGTTGGCAAGTGCAGGGGCAGATGCACCCAACAGCACCCCGGTTGTGAGACTGCCAACCAGGACCGTTGCGGTCAAAGACCCTGCCACAGCTGATGTTGCTGCGCAGGGTCCATTAGTGGGCACCCAGCTGCCACTGACACAAGTCAGGCCTTTGGTCATCCCTCCACCTGCCACTCCCTTGGCTCAATCCACCGAACCCACTGGCCATACTGGTCAGGACGGCATTAGCCAGCCACGGTCTGCGCCACAGTCCAAGAGGAGGAAGGTTGCACCTTCAGCACAGGATGGGACCCCACACACAGCCACGACCTCCTGCATTTCGAGGAAGAAGCCATTCTGTAAGCAGGAACTGAACTTCCTCGTGGACTACGTGCGGGGCCACAGCCGTGACATGCTAGTGGGTGCCAATAGTCAGACTATGGCTGCCCAACGTGACACCCACTGGAAGCATGTTGCGGAACATGTCAGTTCATTCGGCCATGAGGTGCGCACGGCGCAGGAGTGCAAAAAGCGTTGGAATGACATCAAGCGCAGCACTAAGGCCAAGCATGCCTCAAATTACAACTTGACTCTGGTGACTGGCGGTGGGCCTGCACCAGAGGAGGAAGAACTCACTCCGCATGAGGCTCTTGTTGCGGAGTTCATACCACCTGAATTGGTCGAAGGAGTGGGAGAGAAGCTGGACTTTGATGCCCAGTCCAGTGGGTGTTGATGCGTGTTTGTTGAGGACGTGTGTGTTGCACTTGTGGGATGTGTTGTGCATGATTGCTGCTACATGTGACGTGTACATGGTTCTGATGTGTAAGTAATGCAATGCTACCGTCATGCATGTCTCCTCTGCCTGTATGCGGGAATCCATGTAGGCATGCTCCCTTGCCCCTCCTCCGCCACTCTGCACCCCAGTTCCACCTTTGCACTGGTCTGCTTCAATCTTGCCAATGTGTACTTTCTTGTTCATGTGTCCTGTGTAGATGCTAACTTCCAGCGTAGAATCTGCCAGACATATGCCGTGTGGTACAGCCTTAGTACTCGATGCAGGGTATCTCACTTGTACTGTGCATGGGTCAGATGTCCCGCAGGGACATGAGTGCCCATTCATGCTCCATGTGCATTGCACGCATGCCCCTATGTGTCCTTGACTGGATGATCACTGTAATATAAGTCCTTGGTTACATACATTGCCTGCCATCTCATCAGCCTTCCCATGTCAACTGTGGCTCAGTCCTGCGTTGCACACATGTTTACGCTCTGACAATCTGTGTGGCTCACAGGCCTCAGCCTGTTCAATGGCCAATGACTCTGTCCAACTCTTGTTGTGTCTACTTCACACGTGGGCGGCCTCCGGAGTTTCCATCATGTGTCCTGCCCACTGTCCCAGCATCATTTGCAGTGTTGTAATTTGAATCACATTAAGCTGTTGATGCCAGTCAACACTGCCTGTCAATACACAGGTGTATGGTCAGCCTTTTGATACCATGCTAGGCATCCCTGCTTTGGTACTGGGGTGGAGGGGTGCTTGGCTTCTAGACATGGTACACATTGAATGCACAATGCACGTGATGTCTGAATTTGACATTGCACTGCCTTCACATTTCCTGGCACACACCATGTAGTGCTTGTACATGTAGGTAGTGAGTGGCGTACACATTTTCTGCACTGCATAGACCCACTTCCATGGAAACTGCCACCTTTCAACAGGTCTGATCACAGAAGCTATTCAAAGTATACCCAGCATGCATGCCAGGTCATATGTTGTGTGTCACATGTCTGCCGGATGCCTTTGCTGTCGGTGTGTGTGTGTGTCGTGTGCTTCTGACATGTGTATTGACCTTTTTCTCTCTATTTTTCAGGTGATGATGCAATGGAGGCGGAGGATGGTGTTGTCATGCCAGACACAGGGTTGGTAACACCACATCAACCCAGCACTAGTGGGGGTCGTGGGGTGGTAGGCCACGAAAACCCCCAAGTGCTGCAGTCCATCTTGTCTCTGGCTGCCTATGAGTCCAGCCTTGATGACGACTCTGACGTCCATGTTGAGTTGGATGAGCATCAAGTCCATGTGTCAGGGGTGAGTGATTCTGATGTGGACACTCCTCTGTCTGCGACACCTGCACTGAGGGATCAGACAGTCTTGGTTCCTCTGCCCGTGGTGGATCGGGACGCAGGGTCACCCTCCACACCAGTCACTGATGTGCCTGGGACATCACGTCGACGGGGGCATGTAGTCGTGCAGCCGCAGGCGGTGCCAACACAGCGAGGACCCCCGGCCCTTGGGTCCCGCAGGGGTGAAGCCCGGCAACGCGGTCGCCGCGCGCAACCGCTGTATACTGAGTGGGAGCAAGACATGACTGCCAATTCCGAACGGCAGGGGGCAGCAATGGAGAACATCGCTGAGAGCATGGAGCGTGTGGCCCGATCTGTGCTCCCCACTGCTAGGCAGGTGCTTCTCCAGCAGCAGGCGGCACGGTCCACGGCCCGCTCGCTCATGCTGGGCATGGCGGCCTCAGACAGGGCACGCCAGGCTGAAATGTCGTCTCTGCATCAAGCAATTGCTGCTCACGCAGAGGTGCACATGGATGCCCTGAGGGAGGAGTATGCTTCCCTCAGATCCACTCTGGGTGTCCTTATGAAGTCCCAGAGGCAGCAGGCAGAGGAGAGGTTTGCACAGCTTGAGCGTACCATCTCGGCTGAGCTACAGGCTTGCCGGGAGGTGCAGCGGTTGTCCAGCCAGGCCTTGCAGGAGGAACTCCGTGTTACACGTGCTACCTTGCAAGAGGAAGCACGTGTATCACGTGAGGTTCTGCATGCAGACCTACGTCACATCGCCACACCGAACCAGGCTCACCCTTCCGGCAGACTTGCTGCTGACGAGGGGCAAGCTGCGGCTAGGCGTGGCCAGGCTACTGTGCCACGTCCTCCTTTCCAGGATGAGCCAGACTCGGACGACCATCTATCTCCCACATAGGTCGTGCTGTGCAGGCGTTGAGCCCATGGAGGATTTTTATTTTGGCTCAGCATCATCGCATGTGGATGTTGAGCAGCACCCTGTACCTCCCCCCTCCTGGGTGCCTCCCCTCCCCCCCGGGTCGTATGTGGCCATTTTTGATTTTTCTTTTAGTTTAGTTAGTTAAGTTTCTGTTTGATAGTTAGTTTAAATAGGTAATGTAGGTTTTCCATAGTTAGTGTAATTAGTTAATAGTTGATTTAGTTTAAAATTGCTAGTCTATTGTGCTTTCATGTGACGGTGCGGTGCTTTGTGGCTTTTGAAGGCATCCACTGTCTGTTCCAGCTGGGCCCTTCCTGGTTGTCTTGTGTATGTGTTTGCTGCTTGGGGCCCTTTACTCACATATGCCACTCCTGCCTCCCTTATCCATGGGCTCGCAAGGATGGTTCGGTGTTACAGCATTTTACACAAGGGCATTGGACTGTCATATCTGTGGCATGTCTGGTGCTGTGTGACTTGTGTTGACACCCCTAGTGGGGATGATTTAGGTGTCATTGTCCACTGTTCAGCTTTTGCTAGATGGGGTGTGTCATGATTAATGTGGACATTGATTGATATGCATTGTGTAGTATGTTTCATATCTTTCCTGTACATGTGCTTGTTGCAATTCATGCTGTAGATAGTGTACCACACTTTGGAGGTGAAAGACTGATGGTGTGATTTGTGATGTGACTCTCTGACATGGTCAAGTAATGAGATGCCTGATGAGACACACACAGATGACTTTGAAGCATTAATCATGTGTTTCATGCCCTTTATGCAGGGGGATGAGCCTCCAGAGCACCTTTGCCAGCAGACATGGCCCATTGGACGACGGAATTCTGGACCCGTTTGTTGGTGCCCACATGCACATGTGTGCACAAGCAGAGGCACAGTGATTGCAGACCCACATCCTAGAACTGCTGACATGTTCCAAGGAACTCCAGGCAAGGTGAGCATCACAGGGGGGCCATGACACAGTAAAGCTTGCACCAGGCGAGTTGCACATGCAGGCTTAGTCACAGCACTGAGGGTGAGCTTAGACGAATATTGGTGTTGAAGCACACAATGCAGCTCAGATGTGTTTGTGGACTGATGGCTGTTGATAGTAGGGTTGTCTGGGACACATGCAGGGGCAGTGGCACATACCCTCCGGGACACCAAGGTCCATTGAGGCACTTGTATCAACCATGTAGCCTTCCTAGACATGGAAAGGGGCAGCTCACAGGGACATACAGCAAGGGACATACTCGGGTGCAGTGCAGTTCTTTTCCACGTACTTCATGATAAATGCACTGCCAACTTTGTTCCGGTCATGGTGGTATGCAACTTGCTCTGTAGTCATGGCTTGCTACATGGGTCTGTCTGCTTACCCAGGGAACATTGCATGTTGTGTGAATTGTGACACATTGGTGTTCCATTTGCCACGCACCCACCAGCCGCTGCCTTACTGCATTGACTGTGTATGACCCATCACAGGGGTGATGTTATATATGGGTACGAAGCATCAACCACAGATTGTCTGTTTGTAGAGTAGTTTGTTGCTATGGGGCATGTTTGGTGTTGTGTTTTTGTGTAATTGGCACGTACAGGTTGTTGACTGTGGCTCTCTTTGCAGCATTGCAGTGCTCCTGTAACCGGACCTGAGAGTGCGCAGGCAGGAGGCCAGCACTCAAAACCAGAGCTAAGTGTCTTGTTGTTTTTCTTACGAACTGCTCTGCATAGGCTTGCTGGGGAGAGTACTGATGCATGGATGTCTGTGTGGTTCAATTTGGTATGTTTTTTTTCTCCCTAATCACCCGTGATCCTATGCAATTTTGAAACCTGTACCCTCTACCCAGTGTTTCTGCTTCCCGTGCCTATCCAAGCAACGTTCCCTGACCCTCTTTCCCCACTGGGGTTGCGGATGCCTGTGTAAGCCCCGAACTTGCAGGCGCCAAAACCCTAGAGGGGGTGGTTGGTTCGTACCACTCCTGAGCCTGGACTACAGAAGGCCATGACAATGATGTCCAAGTTTGTTTGGATTGTGTATGTGTTCATGCAGGTTGTACATTTTCGTGCATTCCCTAGTTTCATGTGTCATTCCTCCTCCCCTCTCCTGCCACTCATTCCAGTCATCCAGTGTGTCAACACCTGTCCCGACTGCATATCCCTGGACCTCATTCCCCACCAGGGTCTCAGGGGCCTGTGTGAGTTTGACCTTGCAGGCACCCGGGACATGGTGGGGGTGGTTGTTTCGTGACACTCCCGCGACTGTACAGGGGACCTGTGACAGTACACATCCATTCATGGTGCATCATCCTATGTCATGTACCACACATGTCTCACATCCTGTCGTGACATTGTTTTGCTGTGCTACCTTGGTTGTTGCATCATTGTGGTAGTACTTGGCCTTTGTGAGGTACTGCTACATCAAGTCATCTACTGGAGGGTGTTCGGGTTCGTTTTTATGCCTTGGATTTTGTGATTTTGGAAATGAGTGTGGATTCCGAGGGTTCAGGCATCTTTTTACACACAAGGTGGGAGATGGTGACGAAGGGTAAAGGTGATCCTGTGGCCAGGTGGAATTGAGGTTTGGAGGCTCCATGACCCAGGTGCAGTTGTTCAGTGGGTCATGGTCATTTGTGAGGGAGGGGGGGTTGTTGTTGATAGTTGCCTTGCCCTGCAGTGTGATGGGAACTCCGACATAGTAATGGTGGTATCCTATGTACATGTTGTGTTCTGCTGATCAATGCCTGTTCATGTGTTGTGTTTTCCTTTCAGGTGCGAGGGGATAGTTGTGGTTTGACATGCTGGGGTGTACACATGGTGGATGTTCACATGTGATGTGTAGGGAACACTGATGGTCACTTGAGTGCACATGCATATGTGGAGTGCATGTCCTTGCAGAACCACACACTTGCACTCTGATGCACTACATGTACTCCCACCCTTGCATATCCACGTGTACACTGTTTGCCTTCTGGTGCCCACTGTGTCCCGGCAGCACATGTTCTGTGACCGATCATGGATCCAGTACATGCCTAATTTGATGTTTGACGTGGTCTGTCACTTAGATGTGATGCTCAGGGTGTGCATCACACACAATGGCTGTTCACTGTGCTGTGCGCTGAGCAGTGTGATGCAGGAGTAGGACACTGCACACATGAGCTGCAGTGTTGATTTTGCAATGCATAATGTGCATGTAGACAGGCATTCATTGTGATGTTACGTCTACGACTGTTGTAATGCATTTGGAAATGACTTATTTTGGGTGGGAGATTTTGTTGATCTGTCATTTCATCTGATTCCGGATCAGGCAGCAGTGTCCGATGCCACTGTACATTTAGGACATGGCAATGTGTACCTTATCGTTACTGCATTGGTGTATGGGTATTGCTTGCCATGTCATGTTGATGTTTGGGAGGGTTTGAGTGACATGACAGTGATGGCCATGGCCTGTTTTGCAGGTGTGTGTGATGCACACCTTGCATGTCCGGGTCATCCGCTTCTCAGAGCAACTAGCTGGGGATAGATTTCTCTCCGCAGCAGGGCCCTCCCCCTGGAACAGACTTCCGGCCTGACTTGAACTTGAGGGGTACCATCTCCAGTTCTGAAAGCACCTCAAGACCTTCCTCTTTGCTTCTGCTCACTGTCTGCCTCTCCCTTGCAGAATTCTCCACTGGAACTGCACAGGAGCTGCAACTGGCCCACTCTCACCGACCTCGGTCCCTGGCCCAGCCACTCTCCACTTGCACTGCCTCCCTGGCAACCCCTGCACTGCAGTACTGTCTCTATCCCTACAGCCCTCCCTTCCCAGCACTTGTCTGCACTTACCTTTGTAGTTGCCACCAGGCGACCTATGTATTATTTTTTTGGGCTACTTCCCCTGTACTGGACTCCCCCCCACCCTTCCCCTTGCACTTTTCCCATTCCCCCTACCCCTGCACTTGCACGATCTCAATGGCACCTGGCCTAGTAATACCGTTCTCTGTGTTCCCTTGCTCCCCCCTCCCTGCCTCATTGCGCCTTGGAATACTTGTGTATGGCCCATATCATGTCATATGTCATATGTGTGCCTTTTGGTCACACAGGATAGCTTGTGTTTAAGTAGCTAGGGATGCAGACGATGTGGCACTTCCATGGCAACTATCTCAGGGTGGTAGGGTTGTGACAGTTGACTGTCTCTTTGTCATCATCGATTGTCACCTGGTATGTGCCAGGCCTGTGTGCACTCCGCAGGGGTGGGAGTTTAGGTGAAAAATGTGGCCACAAGCTGGGTCCGGGCTTCCTCGCCACGTGCCCTGTCCCCTCCCATGGGCAGCGCCTGTGCCTGTGGTTGGGGATGTGGGGGCACCACCATGTCCACCGGGACGCCCTGCCGTGTTGCAACATTGTGCAGGACACATGCTGCCACAATGATCCTGCACACTACTGGTGGTGCATAGAGTAGTTGCCCACCAGAGCGGTCAAGGGAGCGGAAATGCCCCTGGTTGCATTATGGGCGGCGTTGTATCTTACCTGGGCTGGTGTGGTGGGGTTCCGGATTGGCGTCATCATGTGGTTGCTCAGAGGGTAGGCACTGTCCCCTGGGGAGGTGATAATAGTTGAGATTATTAGGGTTTGGATATTTGTCTGTGTGTGACTTGCATGCATGTGCAAGGGCATTTGTACTGACCTAGGAGCTATGTGTCGCCATGCTGCCCAGCTTCCAGGGCCCGGCTCAGGGCGGACATTCTGTATATGAAACTGTCATGGGTGGAGCCAGGGTAGTTTGCATAGACAGAGGTGATGATTCCCTTTGCATCACATACCACCTGTACATTGATGGAATGCCAGTGCTTGCGGTTTCGGTAGATGTGCTCAATGGCCCTAGGTGGACGTAGGGCCACATGGGTGCAATCTATGGCACCGAGCACTTTGGGGAAGTGTGCCACCCTGAAAAAATCCAGGACAACGGCCTGCCTTTCTGCGGGTGTTCTGGGCATGTATATGTGCCTGCGGACTGAGGGGCGCGCTGTCATGATTGCCAGTACCTGGTGTAGGCAGCGTGACTGCGTGGCCTGTGAGACCCCCCCCACTATGGCAGTGGTCCGCTGAAATGACCCAGTGGCCAAAAAATGCAGGACATTGAGCAGCTTCTCCAAGGGGCTCAATGCTTGGGAGCAAAGGGTGGGGGATGTGAGGTCATCTTCCCACTCCCTGACCAGGTCTAGGATGATATGGGGTGGAAACCTATACCTGCCATAGACCTGGTCGTCAGGCATCCCAAAAAGGCTTGTCCGTGGTGTGAAAATGCGTGCCCTGGCTATTCTCCTCCTCCTGCGGTGTCCCACGATCAGTGCAGCGACAAATGGGGCATTCATCGTAGCTGTATATACGCGTTTGTTGTTTGCGCGCACTTTTATGCTGTGCGCGGGGACGGCTCCGCCTGCCTTCGTGTGGGCGGACACGTTGACGCCTGTGCATGTCTTTTGCCGTGCGCGGGTATCCCGTATTCGGATACGGTCCGAGTGTCATCGCGTGTGATCGCAGGGGAGTGAGCGTACACGCAACTGGCCTGGGTACATGTGTTTCGGGGTGCGCGGGAAGTTCCACACGCGATTAGCCTGGGTACGTGTGTTCCGGGGTGCCGGGAACTTTCACACGCGATTGGTGGAAATCCACGTGTGTTCTGTCATCACGTGCAATGAGGGAAACACCTGCGCGCATCACGTCACAGACGCGCTCATGCGCTAGGGGCCTTTGGTCCAATGAAAATGCGTATGCGTGCAGACGCGCTTACGCGCTAAGGGCCTTTCCTCGAATTACACGCTGACGTGCAGATTTTTCACGTGCCAAATCACTCCGTATCAAGCTGGCCACGCGTAAGCACACGGAAGACAACGCTCCTGCCCAGAAGGCCGAACTACTGCCCCCCAGTGCCCCGAGCATGCTCCCATATGCCATCTGCTGCTGCCTGACTGCCTGCTGCCCACGTGCCCTGCCATTTGCTGCCTGCACATCAGCCAGGGGTGCTGTTGCTGTGACCACCCCTGCTGGAACCGAAGACTCCCGACTGGGATTCCATCGCTCCACAGCCCAGCCCCAGGACCCAGTTGCCCACCCACTCCTGCCTCTGGGGTTGTCATGTCGGGGCACACAACATCTGGGACCACTGACAACCCCCGGCCAGAGAGGCAGAAGGGCACCAGCTTCAGTGCCACCGAAGTTGGTGTCCTGGTGGAGCAAGTCCTGGGGCAGTATGATGCCCTCTTCGGAAGTTCCCGCGCCGACAAGGAAGGACGGACTCGGATCTGGACTGACATCGTGACTGCCATCAACGCGGAGGGGGTGGCAGTCCACGACTTACAACATGTCAAGAAGCGCTGGGAGGACTTCAGGTCCAGGACCCCGAACAAGGCCTGGCGCCTCTTGAAGGCAGCGGATGCCAAGGGGCGCCGGGGCCACTTGTCGGAAGAACAGATGAGGGTCCTGGAACGCATATCCCCAGCGCTCCACGTCCAGGTCCTTGAGAAGCAGACCCGTCTGGCGTCGAGCGGTGAGTGTACATGCATCCTGATTGTGAGCAGTGCGTGTGGTGATTATTCAGTAGTGTGCAGGTTGCACATCTGTTTGTATGGGGTCGAGTATGGGTGGGGGTGTACAGGGCCGTGGGGCTGACACATGCGAGGGCTGTAATGTGTGAGTCATGGATGGTGCTTGTGTGTGTAGGCTTGCATGCCAAATGCAGTTGTGTGGGCACACATGTTTGGATGAATGTGTATGTAAGTAGACATGTCCGTGATGTCACGCATGTATCTTGTTTTTGGCTGCATGTATCAGCACTGTATACATGTGCATATGTGTGTATTTGACAAGGGTGCAACAGTGATGCAACATGGATGCATGTGACAGCGGTATGTGGAAGCCTGATTGGCAGATGTGACATGGATGCCCGTCTGAACACTGCGACACTTGGCAGAGGTGTACACATGCATGCAAGTGTGGTGGTGTGTGTACATGTGTGGTGCACTTCCTGTGTTGCATGTGATGTCTGGCTCACCTTTGGCTGCTCATGCTGTTGTATGTGTATGGATGGTGGTGGCAGTTGCGATATGGCTGTGGTATGGCTCATGTGGGCGAGTTGTAATGACATGTGGTTGGGGATTGTGATGACATGTCTGAGGTTTGCCAATGCCACTCATGTACAACTGTCATGTGTGTATGTGTCCATTGTACAGTGCCCTGATGCCTGTGTTTTGTTTCTCCCTGTCTGCAGCCTCAACTGATGAAGAGGGCAGAGAAGGTGCTGTGGAGCACAGCGGCGGGGATCCCACCGCCAGCCGGAGACGCAAGGCCCGGCTCCCCTCCCATGTTGTCATCTCGTCGGGGAGTGAGGAGTCCGGTGCCGCGTCCCAGGCCGCAGCTGCCGGGGGAGGTCCAAGAGGCAGAGGTTGGAGTTGGACTCCTCGGCAGCAGAAGGGGCAGCTGGGACCCCACAGGGACCAACAGGGGAAGATGGCACGGAGTCATCCAGGTTGGTGGGGGGTTTGGTGGAGGAGGAGGCCGTGCAAGCACCGGAGACGGGGTCTGGAGGTGGGGATCCCACTGGTGCTAGTGGTGCAGTGCAGGACCAGGGACAGGAGGCAGCACAGGCCGCCGCGGAGGTGCCTGTGTGCAATCCTGTCCCTGATCCTGTCCCTGCATCATCTTGCACCAGCAGGGATGCCTACGTCCAGACCCGTTTTCAGGCAGGGGATGAGCTCATGTCAACTGGCCTTCCTCTGCCTGCGGACGTGGCTATCCAGGTCCGGGTTGAGCCTGTCCTGGCTGGTGTGGCGTTGCGTCAACGGGCCATGCGAGGTGACCTGCAGTCTTTTCATGAAGAGACTGCACGTCATCTCGAATGGCTCATTGACTACGTCAGCCTGCTGGGACAGGTCACCCAGGCCGGATTCCTCCGTCTGATGGGGCTTGCTCCGACCCCCTCCTCAACTGGACCCCCTACGCGCCAGTCGTCCTCTGTGCCATCTTCCCACCCATCAGTCACCTGGGTGCCCTGTGGAGCTGCCTCTGACGGTGCGGCCAGGCTGGTGGAGGAGGCATCCCTGCCACAGTCGGGAGTCGGACGTCCAGCAGGGGTGGCCACATCAACAACTGCACCCCAGCCGGCGGAGGATGTGCAGGCAGCAGGAGGCAGTGCACGGGCAGAGGCACAGCAGCAGCAGCAACGTGGTGGGAGCCATGAAGGCTTGGGGCCTTCAACATCGGAGGGGCAGGCATCGGCCGGAGGGCAGGAGGACCCAGGACAGAGAGTGTCTTCCGTGTGGCAGCGGTTGGGCCACGCCATAGATGCGGAGCGGCAGTGGGCGGAAGAGGCACGGCTCACAATGGTCAGGGCGGAGAACTCCATGCGGAGGGCCCTGAGGCGGGCCGAGTGCCTCGAGGCAATCCGCAGGGGTTTGGCGGTGGAGACGTCGACGGCCCTGCGGACCCTCGGGGCCATGGAGGAGGACCGCCTCCGGGACATTGAGGAGGAGTTTGATGATGCCCTGGCCCGGGACATCCACAAGTGAGCCGTGAAACTAGCCTGCTGCCCTTGTACATAGTTATGTAGGTAGTGTTAGGTTTCATTTTTGTTTTTATTTTATTTGGACCTTTCGGATATTGGCCACATTTTTGTATATAGTTTATTTTATTAGTTAGTGTAGTTAGATAGGTTTCCTTTATTTTGTTGGGATGATGGACCCTGGCTTGTTCCCATGTACATAGTTCACAGTTGGATTGTATTATTTTTTTCACTTTTTAACCATGGAGCAATGGCTTTCTTTTTTGTTTCTCATTGGATTTTGTTTTGTGGCATTGACTTTGGACAACATTACTTTGGAATTTTATTTTTGGTTTTGCTTTTTTTAACGGACATGCTTCTTTTCATTTTTGTACATTCACGTTTCAGTTTCTTCATTTTTTATTCTATTTATGTTTCCTTTAATACATATTTTTTTTTTGGTGAACTTCAATGTGTGGTATCTCATTGGTTTCATGCATTTCATGATATGTGTTTTGAGATTCACTGACACCCATTGGGTGTATGTGAGGGAAATGTGTTTGTTTCGGAACTTGCAATTGGTGTTCTGTGATGTAATTGCAAATTATGAGTGGGTGGATGCAATACTCGGGTGGGTGTTTTGCATTTGGAGGCTGGCCATAGGGACCAGGGATCTAGATTGTGATGACATGTTGGCTGGGGAACATGAGTTGCACATGGGTGGGGGCCTGCTGGCAGGTGCCCCACAGTGCTGGGGGGTGGGGGTGGTGGGGAACATGAGTTGGACATGGGTGCGGGCCTGCTGGCAGGTGCCCCACAGTGCTGGGGGGTGGGGGTGCTGGGAGACATGGGTGGGGGCCTGGTGGAGGCTGCCCCTGGTGGCTGGGGCGTGGGGGTGGTGGGAGACATGGGTGGGGGCCTGGTGGTGGGTGCCCCTGGTGTCTGGGGGGGTGGGGGTGCTGGGAGACATGGGTGGGGGCCTGGTGGTGGGTGCCCCTGCACTGCTGGGGGGTGGTGGGAGACATGGGTGGGGGCCTGGTGGCAGGTGCCCCACAGTGCTGGGGGGTGGGGGTGCTGGGAGACATGGGTGGGGGCCTGGTGGAGGCTGCCCCTGGTGACTGGGGGGGTGGGGGTGGTGGGAGACATGGGTGGGGGCCTGGTGGCAGGTGCCCCACAGTGCTGGGGGGTGGGGGTGGTGGGGAACATGAGTTGGACATGGGTGGGGGCCTGCTGGCAGGTGCCCCACAGTGCTGGGGGGTGGGGGTGGTGGGAGACATGGGTGGGGGCCTGGTGGAGGGTGCCCCTGGTGGCTGGGGGGTGGGGGTGCTGGGAGACATGGGTGGGGGCCTGGTGGAGGCTGCCCCTGGTGACTGGGGGGGGTGGGGGTGCTGGGAGACATGGGTGGGGGCCTGGTGGAGGGTGCCCCTGGTGGCTGGGGGTGGGGGTGGTGGGAGACATGGGTGGGGGCCTGGTGGAGGCTGCCCCTGGTGGCTGGGGGGTGGGGTTTGCTGGGAGACATGGGTGGGGGCCTGGTGGTGGGTGCCCCTGCACTGCTGGGGGGTGGGGGTGGTGGGTGACATGGGTGGGGGCCTGGTGGAGGCTGCCCCTGGTGACTGGGGGGTGGGGGTGCTGGGAGACATGGGTGGGGGCCTGGTGGAGGCTGCCCCTGCACTGCTGGGGGTGGGGGTTGTGGGAGACATGGGTGGGGGCCTGGTGGAGGCTGCCCCTGGTGGCTGGGGGGTGGGGGTGCTGGGAGACATGGGTGGGGGCCTGGTGGTGGGTGCCCCTGCACTGCTGGGGGGTGGGGGTGGTGGGAGACATGGGTGGGGGCCTGGAGGCGGCTGCCCCTGGTGACTGGGTGGGTGGGGGTGGTGGGAGACATGGGTGGGGGCCTGGTGGTGGGTGCCCCTGCACTGCTGGGGGGTGGGGGTGGTGGGAGACATGGGTGGGGGCCTGGTGGAGGCTGCCCCTGGTGACTGGGGGGGTGGGGGTGGTGGGAGACATGGGTGGGGGCCTGGTGGCAGGTGCCCCACAGTGCTGGGGGGTGGGGGTGGTGGGGAACATGAGTTGGACATGGGTGGGGGCCTGCTGGCAGGTGCCCCACAGTGCTGGGGGGTGGGGGTGGTGGGAGACATGGGTGGGGCCTGGTGGAGGCTGCCCCTGGTGGCTGGGGGGTGGGAGACATGGGTGGGGGCCTGGTGGAGGCTGCCCCTGCACTGCTGGGGGGTGGGGTGCTGGGAGACATGGGTGGGGGCCTGGTGGAGGCTGCCCCTGGTGGCTGGGGGGTGGGGGTGCTGGGAGACATGGGTGGAGGGCCTGGTGGAGGCTGCCCCTGGTGACTGGGGGAGTGTGGGGGTGCTGGGAGACATGGGTGGGGGCCTGGTGGAGGGTGCCCCTGGTGGCTGGGGGGTGGGGGTGGTGGGAGACATGGGTGGGGGCCTGGTGGAGGCTGCCCCTGGTGACTGGGGGGGTGGGGGTGCTGGGAGACATGGGTGGGGGCCTGGTGGAGGGTGCCCCTGGTTGCTGGGGGTGGGGGTGGTGGGAGACATGGGTGGGGGCCTGGTGGAGGCTGCCCCTGGTGGCTGGGGGTGCTGGGAGACATGGGTGGGGGCCTGGTGGTGGGTGCCCCTGCACTGCTGGGGGGTGGGGGTGGTGGGAGACATGGGTGGGGGCCTGGTGGAGGCTGCCCCTGGTGACTGGGGGGGTGGGGGTGGTGGGAGACATGGGTGGGGGCCTGGTGGAGGCTGCCCCGGCACTGCTGGGGGGTGGGGGTGCTGGGAGACATGGGTGGGGGCCTGGTGGAGGCTGCCCCTGGTGGCTGGGGGTGGGGGTGCTGGGGGACATGGGTGGGGGCCTGGTGGAGGCTGCCCCTGGTGACTGGGCGGGGTGGGGGTGCTGGGAGACATGGGTGGGGGCCTGGTGGAGGGTGCCCCTGGTGGCTGGGGGTGAGGGTGGTGGGAGACATGAGTTGCACATGGGTGGGGGCCTGCTGGCAGGTGCCCCACAGTGCTGGGGGGTGGGGGTGGTGGGAGACATGGGTGGGGGCCTGGTGGAGGCTGCCCCTGGTGGCTGGGGGGTGGGGGTGGTGGGAGACATGGGTGGGGGCCTGGTGGAGGATGCCCTGCACTGCTGGGGGGTGGGGGTGCTGGGAGACATGGGTGGGAGCCTGGTGGAGGCTGCCCCTGGTGGCTGGGGGGTGGGGGTGCTGGGAGACATGGGTGGGGGCCTGGTGGAGGCTGCCCCTGGTGACTGGGGGGGAGTGGGGGTGCTGGGAGACATGGGTGGGGGCCTGGTGGAGGCTGCCCCTGGTGGCTGGGGGTGGGGGTGGTGGGAGACATGGGTGGGGGCCTGGTGGAGGCTGCCCCTGCACTGCTGGGGGGTGGGGGTGCTGGGAGACATGGGTGGGGGCCTGGTGGAGGCTGCCCCTGGTGGCTGGGGGGTGGGGGTGCTGGGAGACATGGGTGGGGGCCTGGTGGAGGCTGCCCCTGGTGACTGGGGGGGAGTGGGGGTGCTGGGAGACATGGGTGGGGGCCTGGTGGAGGGTGCCCCTGGTGGCTGGGGGTGGGGGTGGTGGGAGACATGAGTTGGACATGGGTGGGGGCCTGGTGGCAGGTGCCCCACAGTACTGGGGGGTGGGGGAGTGGGGAACATGAGTTGGACATGGGTGGGGGCCTGGTGGAGGGTGCCCCTGTACTGCTGGGGGGTGGGGGTGGTGGGAGACATGGGTGGGGGCCTGGTGGAGGGTGCCCCTGGTGACTGGGGGTGCAGGGGGACATGCGTTGGTGGGCAGTAGTGCAAGTTGACATGTGGGTTGGCTGGGGGCATGGCCATGGTGGATGGGGTGCCTGCAGGACATGTGCAGGGTAGGCCCCTGTGCAATTCACGTGTGGTGCTCCCCGCGCACCCCTGTAATGCACGTAGCCTGATGGAATCGTGTGTGGAACTTCCCGCGCACCCCTGAAATACGCGTACCCTGCTCGCACGGGCCCAATTGTGTGTGGAAATTCCCACGCACCCCTGAAATACACGTACCCTGATGGAATCGCGTGTGGAACTTCACGCGCACCCCTGGAATACACGTACCCTGCGGAAATCGCGTGTGAAACTTCCCCTGCATCCTGAAATACACGTACCCTGCTGATATCGCGTGTGGAACTTCACGTGCACCCCGAAATACACGTACCCTGATGGAATCGCGTGAGGTACTTCCCGCGCACCCCAGTGATACACGTAGCCCGCTTGCTGTGCTGGTACAGGGTTAGCGCAGCCCTTTGCGCTGGATTGGGTATATTGATGGCTTTTCCCTGCGCGAGAGGCGTTCTTGGGGGCGTAACTGGCGCTGCTGCAGGGTCGCTGCGCCACTGTGCGCCACGGCTGGTTTTGGTGGCTGGAATCCATGAATACGCTGTGCGCGGAATTGGATTTTAGCGCACGCGGCTGGTGCAGGGATTCGCACGCGCACACTGTGCGCCAGCCGCGTGCGCCACTTGTGCGCTGGATTCTATGAATTACCCCCTTAGTGTTTTCTCAAATAAGTTTGGAGGGAAGGGGAATATTTATTTGCATTTCACCCATTAACCTTTGAGAGAAAGGGCCACATATAACATCTGGTGTGGAGTATTTGAAAGTATACCTATAGACTTCAAAAGGTTACATTGACAGCGCTGCAGCCTACATGCAAGAACTATAACACCATGTGTGGCATGTGTAGTAAACCTGCTTATTTGTGTTACCAGGTGTGGTTTTCTTATTTCCACAAACCCAGAGCATACAGCAGATAGCCACATAATTTGGGAGGGACAGCAAATACAAAGGTACTCACATGCTGCTAGGTATTCTGATGCAACGCCTAATACCCACATCAGAGGCAATCTGATGCCCAAAAATGCCAAATGCACACACATCAACTGCCAGCTGTGTCTATGAAATGCTCAGGTTCTCACAATATATGTCAGGTATGTCTATCAGTTGACATATACTTGCATTAGATGTATGTGGCAAACCACCTCCTAGGTATGAGACAATCAGGCTTCAGACCCCAACACAGGACTGAAACGGCCCTAATTGATCTGAAAGCCCAAATAGACACCCTTAGAGATAACAGGAAAACTGCACTAGTACTCTTACTAGACCTCTCCGCGGCGTTTGATCTAGTTGATCACAAAATCCTATGCAATCATTTAGACTCAGCTGCCCACTTCTCCCAAGAAGCCATCGGCTGGATCGAGTCATTCCTCAGCAACAGATCCATGTGCGTCTTCTCCACCTCCGCGGCGGCCGACCCCATCCCCATCACATGCGGAGTCCCACAAGGCTCCTGCGTCTCCCCTACTCTGTACAACGTATTCACGAAGCCCCTGTTTGATGATCTAGATGGCCTGGGTATCACCTACACGAATTACGCAGATGATACACAGATCCTCATCCCGCTGACGGGAGACAACAACCAGGATTTGGCCTTGATGAACAAGGTGTACCTCATCATCCAGGCATGGATGGCTTCACACAGTCTATGCCTGAATGATGACAAGACTGAACTCATCATCCTTGGCTCCACCTCTAACCTATCCAAACTAGACCACAACTACACCAATTTCATCATTGACGGGAACCCGATCAAGGTAGCCAAAGAAGTGAAAACTCTAGGAATATATCTTGACTCCTCCCTAACCTTCCACAAACAGGTTAGCGCTATGGCCTCCTCCACAGCCTACACATGTAAGCTTATAAGAGCAGCCAAACCCTTCTTATCCACCCAGAGCTGTATTACAATAGCCAGAGCCCTGGTATTGTCCAAACTGGACTATTTCAATGCCCTCTACGTAGGAGCCAGCAAGCAAATTATCAACAAAATTCAGACGCTACAAAATAATGCTCTCAGAGCAGCGCTTAGCATTCCCAGGAGAGAACACATCTCCAACATCAGGAAATCCCATAACTGGCTCAATACCACAGACAAAATCTTGCTTAAAGTCGCATCACTAACCCACAAATGCCTGAACAATGCTGCCCCACGCTACCTGGCAGACAGAATCTGCAAATCCACCCCCAACAGACCCACCAGAACTTCCAACGCAAACCTGCTCATAGTTCCCAGGTTCAAATGCACTAAAATAGGCAGCAACAGCTTCCAAGTGAAAGCACCCCAACACTGGAACACCCTCCCTCCCTCCCTCAGGACACCCCAAACCTATACACACTTCAGACGCAACTATATCCGCTGGATAAAGAACAAGGACCACTAATTCCTCTAACGTCTAACACCACACTGCCGCAATACTGTAATGTATGCTTATCTGTTATTTATAAAAAATTTGTTTTGTACTATACCCTTCTGGTAAAACTGTATACACTGTCCTACATTGCCACATCGGAAGATTGTAATGTAATGTATAAGCAACCTGTAACCAAGCTTTGAATAACCATGCTGCTCATGCGCCCTCATACCCTCGGGTCTGGTGCGCAATACAAATGAATAAACTGAAACTGAAACTGAAACAAGCCTACCTCTACAGTCTCTCAATACTGTGAAATAAGTAGAGACAGGCACACATAGTAAACCTCACTCATGTGTGTTGAATGACCTAAATAGCAACACACATATCATAGGTCTCTAGTGACATATATGTGGGCGTCTGGTCTGCTGCAAATTTTAACCTGATGCGGAATGAAAAATGTTTCCTTTCATTATAAAATACCTCTTTTGACTACAATACATTCTACGTCTTGATAGTGTATCTTATGCCGGGAAAAGAGATTTTAATGATTGTGCTGCACACGTTACCCAAATACCCCTCATTACTGTTTCGAAATCAGAAAAAATGGATGAGCCAGAATCAGTAATCCATTGAAAAGTATATGGCAGAACTTAGGATGTTCCAAAGAAAACATTTGTTGGGAGGAGTAGTTCCAATAACTCATGAATAACCTGAAGATGTGCTTCAGCGGCAGGAAAATGTATGGCTTGGATAAGAATGCTTGAATTCTTCGGATCATCTATGCAACAGCACTAGTATGACAGACTACATCAGAACACTCTAGGATAACAAACAACTTAGACTCATGACACTCAGCTATGCAAGAATCCGTGGACTTTACAGCAACTATCCAAGAGGACGGACTTTCTCGGTAATGGGAACGCAGGTCTGGAATCCTCTCCTGGAAACATTACAGCTGATCTAGATCACAGGGAGTGCTGGCTGGCAAACAGTTTTATTTTAGAAATGTTATGACATCAGATGTACATGTCTGGCCTAAGAGCTTGTGCAACAGTGGTCATTCGACATACATGTCACATGACACCCACGTGAGCTGTAGTTAAGCCCGGATACCGATAATGTAAAGAGGGTGGTCAGATGTGGCTTTTCGGTTGCTGGTCTAGAAAAGAGGCCAAAGAAGGGTGGGATACCACTGAATATTTGGTCAGGTGTGGGGCCAAACTGTAACAAGAAAACGATGGCTCTAATTGAAAAAAGATATGGCCACTTGTGAAATGTATCATGGTGACATAGGTTATCCTTCCTAGAGATGTTTGTGTTCATTCATACACTAGCAGCATCCATCCCTTATTTTATTAGACAATCGCATATTCTTCATAAAATACCCCTGACACAATCAGAGGAGCGTTTCTGTTATGCAGAGGAATGATCACCAATGGTTTGTCTTGCATTGTATCAGTAGGCATTAGTCCTTGCTCATCTAATTGACTCACAGGTTGACATATTCCATTAGCAAGGTTGCAAGATGCACGCATCTCATCACATTATCATATGTTTCTCATGATCTTCCACGTGACACGTGCTAGAACATTCATGCACATCACTGCAGATTCCATCAGGATCAGCAGCGTTTCCACTTGATATTGTTTCTAGGTGCTTTGCAATATTTATTTATTTATTTATTTATGTATTTATATTTACATAGCGCGCAAGCAGCCCAAGGGCATTGAGGCGCTGTTACTTGCTTGAGCTTAGTTACAGAGGTACAGGCGTGGTAGCAGTAAATGGCACATTATATAAGAAAAACACAAATATAGATAGCATTACAGCTTAATTGATTGGTCATTGCAGTTTAAGCAGTGGGCTCTATGGTTAGTATTCATGCCGCTACAAGGGACCTTATGAGAAGAGGATAGTTTTCATTGCTTTACGGAAAGCGAGGAGGGAGGCCTCACTTCGGATAGTGGGAGGTAAGGCATTCCAGTGAGTAGGTGCGAAATATGGGAATATCTCGCATAACTATATAACATATATATCATAACTGGAAGCGGCCGGCAGGGAACATTGAGACGGTAAGTGTTTATTAAGGGCAGAGGAAAACAGCTGCCTCTCCTCAGGGCAAAAAACCACCAGACATTAGCAGAACCTTGTCTGCTGCCATCACTCTTCGCCCCAAAATATTGAGAGACTGGCATCAGACAAGCATGGGGTTACAAGACCAATTCCCCTCTCAATGCAGAGACATAATAACAGCAGGTGGGAGTGAGCCGAACACAGAGCGTCAATATGTTGCTCAAGTAGAACCGGCATTGTAATGATAGAGTCATCAATTGAGTAATAGGGGAGAACTTGGACTGAGCACTGTAATCATACTGCGTAGGTCCGAAAACCCTCCGGAAATGCAAAAGACGGCCTAGAGAGGTTGTAGGGGGGGACACAACAACATAAACCCTACATAGGTGGTTGCTGGCGGAATGGCCATGAAAGACCCCTCCTTCCCTCCTTGGAGGACAGTCATTGCTTATACTTGACTAAGACAGGTGAGCAGCTTCCCCTTGCCATCAGCCTTTCAACCACCGAAGCAGAACACAGTCTGATAAGTGTTTTGGAAGAAGAGCTTTCTCATGTTACAATGGTAGGCAGTGTGCAAGGGGTTAAGAGGATAGCTCAGCGGCAACGTGCTCGCCTTGGAAACAAGACGACACAAAGCAACACAGGTTCGATCCCCGGGTCCGTGCTTAGAAACCTCTGGGTATTAAGCGCGTTATAACTACACAACTAAGAGATATATTCCTGTAACAGCGCCTCGATGCCCCCAGGCTGTGTGAGCGCTTTAAAAATGCAAATAACTAAAATAATGAGTTCTGTAGCCTTTTAATGTGACGAGACTGGAGGTGGGGAATGGGGTAAAGAATGCAACACGCGTCTCATGTAGGTACCTTGTGCAGTGGACAGTAGCTCAGGCCCAGGCACCAATGCAACCATGTTAACATTCCACACACAACCATCTGTGGTTTCCACAGCACCATGGAGGACTCTTAACTTGAATGAGTTTGCTAAATTTGGATGAGCCTTTCTGTACATGAGGCATCAATTCATACCTGACTCAGTCACCAGCCTTGGCTGGTGTTGAATCTCTCAGCCATATTATTCGCTTACGGAAGATACAGTGAGGTGGCGTGGTGTCTAATGACCTTGGTCTTTAGGAAGATCACTGTCTACATGGAGGTATAAGTTCTGCATTGTCTCAAATTATGACTTCTGGGAACCCATCCACCAAGAAAACATCATTAAAAAACGCAGTCACTGGGAGGTTGTGATCGAATCCATGAACTTGACTTGGGACACTTGGAGAAGTGATCACATGAGACAATGTCAAACCTTGTATCAACGTGTTGTACGGCCCAGCTAGGCCAATGGCAAGGGGGCACCAGGGATCTTAGGGGTACACTAACATGGGTGAGAGGCTCTTTTCGGATGATCACAGTCTTATCAGCACATGCAAAGACAGGACATTTCTGCACACATCACTAATTGTCCAGATCTTTGGCCGACCTACAATCATCCTTGCAAATTGCTCTTTTGTGATAGTGATTCCCAGTTGTCCGTGAGTTGCTGCCCGCATCAGCATGCTTTTGAGTCCCTTGAGTGATACAATTTGCTTGTTCCTTTTGGTGAGATGGACGATCGCCCCACCCTCCTGAGGGAGACACAGAGGAGGGGGTTGACCCAGCCGCTAATGGATGTGCAGAGGGTGATTGGAGAGTGCCTCTTGGGAGCACGGCCCCTTTCAGAGCAAGGGTGCTTGTTTCATTTCCTGAGGCTATGTCGTTGCATTCAGTCAACACAGCCATAGCATACAATATTGCCCAACAGCCCACAGGCAGGGAAGAGGGAGGTGTGCTTGCTGCGCGCTTAGGTCACAGGATCACGTACAAGCACAGGTGGCTCTAGAGAGAGGCAGTACATTTCTACCCAGGGAAATCGAGCTTGTCAATCAACCAAAGGACTTCAGTTCCCAGAACACCTCATCCGAGAACAAAGATTGAAATCCTTTAAGCTGTCAAGCGGGCAACTGTGGCCTCTGAACCTGCTCTGTGCCCCTGGTAGCGCATTCTGCTGAAGGTCAAGATACTGATGCAGCAGGGCACAGGTACACACTATGCTTTTGGCATGGAGTTTATGAAAGGGGAATCTGAACAGCAGATTACCCTTTCAGAGATGGAATTACCGGCATCATTTAATAAATAAATAGCAATCAAAAAAGCGAGGGCTTCTTCACCCTTGCCAGATGGCAGTTCCCAACCCTGCCTTTTCCAAAATACCATGTGACTAACAAAATGAGAACCTGGCAGGAGGAAGTGGAAACAAGAAATAGTGGGACAGCACATACTAAGAGTATTGATATTTACAGCTCGTACATTAATGCATGACCCATGTGATAATATATTTACATATCCAATAATGCAATAATGCGCAATTGAGATCAAGGAAGATGACAGATGAGGGAGGTTGAGGTGTTAAAGGAGAATGATCAGTGCAGGTGAACCTTCAAAGATAAGGAGGTGCTGTGCGAAGGCAGATTTGAATGCTATAATGTTTGTGCATTATTTACTGGTAAATAACAGTCAAATGAAATCAGTAATGCAGCATGTTGGAGAAACATCTGCTGTTTACCTGGCGATATCAGCACAGCAGCAGAGAACAAGGCAATTTCTTCCTCCGTAAGCTGCAGAGAACATAAACTCTTTGCAAAGTCGAAGGCCTCATTCACCAGGTCATCAGAACCTGCAGGCATAAGCAGACACAATGAATAAATGGATGTGCTGAAAACAAAGCAGAGCATACAATCTGAATGTTAAGATAGAAAACTCACTTTAAACTTTAGTTCTTTTTTTTATTATACACCCTGTACAATTAGTCAAAAGATGCACAAAGCATTTTACTTGAAGCTCTATAAGCCATCGTCCCTTTGCTATTATCCAATGCTACTGTTTCTAGAATTACCAAACAGGGACCTTTTTCCTTTGAAATGAGGCAACACACAGAGCTAGCAGTTGCTGCGTGGATAGCTCATGAGCCATGCTTTCGCCCAGGTAAGGAGGCCAGCCTGCTGTTTGCAAGTTGGAATCCCTGGCAGAGGTGGTCAGCCCTTCATTTGTCAAAACATTCAGTGATAAAGCAGTCAAGCCCCCAGAGCAGCAGCAGAGTTCAAACCTAGAAATGGTGAGTCTGGAGCCAGGGTTGAGTGGGTGGCTCTGCCTGTGTGTATTTGTGTGTGTGCCCAGCCACTCCAATAGCTCACTAGGGGCACGGTACCTTTGCGGTACTGATTCTGCGGGATAGCATTGTTACTTGTTTGGAATGCTTAGCTATGGCATGTGTTTATGTGTGCCTGCAGTATGCTATATTGTCTCTGCTTGTCCCTGCTGGTAAAATGCTATGCTTGCTCGGGGTTGGTATGCTTCACATTTGATGTGAAAAAAGGGGTGAGGCAGGGGTGCGTCCTTGCCCCACTTTTATTTTGTATTTACATAGGGGAAGTCATTTCAACCCTGCTCAGGGAAAGCCAGGATCCAGACGACGCAGTGTTATTATCAACAACACCACAGGGAATGCAGCCAACAATGGAGTCGTTCATGAGGAAATGTGAAAGAACCAAGTCCATGGCGTTTAAGCCAAATTTTGCTAAACAACAAAGGCTGGTAGCTTGTGTGGAGGGATTGCCGCTCGAGCAGGTTAAGTTCTATGGTTACCTAACGGCCAGGTGAGAACTAATCTGGAAAAGTATAGTGGACGTTTCAGATCGTTTTTCTGAAAGCATGGCAGAGGAGCTATTTCTCCTGCACTAAATGTGTATAGAAAACTGGTGGTCATGTCCGCTACCTATGGAGCAGAAATTTGGGGCTATGTTAATTTTTCAGAGCTATACAAAGTCAAAAATACATTTTTGAAAAGCTCAATCATGCTAATGCAAGGGACACCTAATGCCCTTGTTCATATGGAGGTCGACCTGTGCCCCATCAGTATTGTAATCCAAATTAAACCAGTATTATACTGGTTGAGATTATGGTGCAGACCAAGTCTGGCTGCCCATGGGAAGCCCTTGTGCATTTGATTGATTTGGATGGGGGCATGGATTTGCTATGGGTCAAGCACGTGAAGCAAATCTTGATAGAGCTGAATGAGCAGGAGCTATGGTCAAGGCTGACGAGCATTGATAAAGCTTCCATTCGAAGAATAAATGAAGCAATAAACACGCATAGCAGAAGGTGAAAGGTAGCCCAATGTCAACAACTGAAATTGGGCCCGAGTTACCTTGATCACAAACTAGAATTCGGCTCCGAGGGTCATCTAGATTATCTTTGTCCTCCGTATGCATGCGCCTTATAGACTGATGTTCGCATGGGGATCCTTAGATTGGCCTCCTTTACAAAATCATGGAGTACGGAAGGATTGGGCTTGTGCCCGCTGTTCTTGTCTAGTTTGGAAACAAACTACTTGCCATTATTTATTTTTCTGCACAGGCCTTCGTGCACTAAGAGCGTTGTATCTAAAGCCAATTCTCAGGGTGGCAGGAGTTGCGACCATCTCAGAAGAAACGGCCTGCTTGACTGATACACGCAATCAACTTGTTGATGCCAACGTAGCTAAATATATTCATTGTGCGTAGCTGCTGAGGTTAAAGCAATAGTGGAAGCGCTAATTATTTAAGCTGTCAAAATTATGATAAGTTATGACATTTTTATTTAGTGCTGCAAGTACTCTCCCCGATCAAAGAAATAGAGCCCGACTCATGGAAAAGTGTGCATGCATCCCACAAAGGCCGCGCACTGAGAAGAATGACACTGTGCGAGCCTCCGCACAGAATAAAAAACGCACTGCCTGCGCATTCATGGAATTGTCTGCGTAAAGTAACCGTATACGCAAGTCGTGGCTGGAAAGCCAGCAAAATGCCCCCATGCAAAGCAAAAAGAGCCAGAACAGCTACCTTTGTGTGCTCCCCCGGGCTCAAATACATGAACCCTTAAAACAGTGCGTGGGGTCCCGAGCAAGCAAGTCTGCATCTCGCCGACCGTGCTCAGGGTTCCCTGTAACTATTACTGGCACCACGACAACATGCGTAAGATTTATCGGAACTCGGGTAAAACTCTGAAAATCTACATTTGAACCCCGGTAAACCGTGCCTGCACCCCGCTACACTGTGTAAGTGCACCCCTAAGTTAGATCAGAACCACGGTTGCATACACGCACCCCTAAATCCAATAACTGATATTAATCCTGCATGGTGAATCCTATGCGCAAGTGTCTGTATGCCTGCCTTAGGGTGGCGGATAGTATGAGGGGTTTACGTGGCCATTTCCCTGCCGGGAGGTTGCATGCTCAGATTCACAAATAGATATCGTTCCCTGAAATAGTGGGTGAGCGATGGACTGCCTGCGGGTCCTCCCTCGTAATGCCCACTTTTTGCCTTGTTCTTCCTCATTTTCCATGTTCCACCTCCTACCCTGCCCTTTGTGCAAGCCACGTCCACGCTCTGCATGGTGCCTTGCGCAAGGCACTCGGCCACTTGCAGTGACCTGCCGAGGCTGTTTGAAGTCCCCAGAAAGTACATATGAGAGCCACGCAGCCAATTCCATGAATCAATAAATGGGATTTTGCATGCAGTTTGCCGCGCAAAGTCACGATTTTTCACACAAATAATTCCATGAATCGGGCCCAGAATCGTTTTTTAATAATCGTATAATTATCAATGTTCTATGAATGTTTCTATTTGTTATGAATTTCAAACCCTTTTATATCTATTGTAAAGTATTTTTATTTAAAGCCATGTTGTACACTGATTTACATTTAATGTTATTGTCAGGCTTGTGATGTATTTTGATGTATTTACAATGGGTTTAAGTAGAATAAATAAATAGATAGAATCACTTATTTTACTAGACTATGCGAGCGCACCGAGAACCACAGCACAGCACCATCAACCGACCTCATACAGAGATCAATTTAAATTATAAAATTTTGAAAATTGGTGTTTTTTTATTTAAGTGCACATAATGATAGTGCAGCGTCATTCCTTATAGTAAAAGCAAGATAAAAACGTGACCAACATTCACCACAACATTTAGTTAAGTACAGCGCTGGCTAATGGGCCGGCTCTCGCCGGATCCGAGATCCGGCATCAGATCTCTAGCCGGATCTCGTCATCTGGCTTGCCACTGCCTCAGCCCCAGCAAACAACCCAAATGTCCTGTGTGAGATTTTTCAGTGCACCCCTGTCCACCTCACCTCCGGAGTCTTCCTATGAAGAGCCCAGATAAATCATACCAACAGCTTCTGAGGGGTGCCCTATAAATGTTATTATGTACAGTTCTTGGGGCTTTATATCTCTCAAACTCTCTCTCTCTCTCTTTCTCTCTCTCTCTCTCTCTCTCTCTCTCTCTCTCTCTCTCTCTCTCTCTCACACACACACACTCTCTCTCTCTCTCTCTCTCTCTCTCTCTCTCACACTTGCCCTCAGACTCCATTTCTATTATTGTTTCTAAACTGTTGGCGCACAACATAAAAGAAAACAGATCAGTCAATTGGAACACTGTATGAAGGCAGAATGTTGCAGGACCTACCTAATGCTTTGAACATCTGCATACCTCCATACTTTCCTTCAAAGAGCACTGTGTTGTTGAGGGGATTGAAGGCACGGCACATCCTCACCAGAACGACTTCTAAACAGCCTGTTGAGAAAGAAAGGGACTCTAATCAAATGTTCGGTTTTACAAACTGCTGTGAACATTCAGGAAAAGAAAGTATGTCATTAACTGAAAGGGCACTTTTATGCAGTGTCCAAGCCACAATGAATACCCTGAATACACAAATTATGGCTAGAATTGCCCAATGAACTGGTCACATTTTCAATTTCGCCAGCAAAGATGCCAATAGGTTCCAATGAAATTCTTTACATGTACATTGATCATACATATTTATTTAGGAGGAGCTCAAGACCCTCCTCTTCACATGCAGGCCCACACCCCTGCACTCCCCACTTAACCTTGTTATATGTTATGTTATATGAACTTAGTAAAGCGCACGTACATCCAAAGGCATCTTGGCGCTAGCTACTGAAGAGGAATCAATGTCCAAAAAAAAAACGACAGCACCAAAAGAGAGAGACGGCCTAAAAAAGAGTGGTTTTCAACAACCGGCGGAGAGTGAGGTGATCTTCATTTGCACGGAGAGCAATAGGCAGCTCATTCCATGCTCTGGCAGCAGCCACCGAAAAGGCACGGCCTCCGATGCGTGACAGGCTATAGCGGGGGGCAATGAGAAGAAATGCAGACTGAGAAGGCAGCAGGCGGGGAGGGATGTAGGGAGGGATGTAATGGATAAACTTTGCTTGAAGATACTCAGCACCCAAGCCATAGAAGGCACGATGCACCAGACACAAAGATTTGAACAGAATCCGGCTGGCCTGAGGAAGCCAGTGTAGTTTCTTGAGCAGAGGGGAAATATGGGATCCAAAAGGAGGGCGGAGTATGGAGCCAGCAGCAGCATTTTGCAGCAGTTGAAGCCTTTGGATCAGATAGCGAGGCTGGGCCAAGTAGAGAGAGTTGCAGTAGTCGAGAGTGCTGAGAACCAAGGCTGCCACTACTGGAGCCTGGCATTCAGCAGGAATAAAGGGCAGAACTTTCCACAAAATGCAGAGTTTAAAGTGCCCGGCACTACATACACTAGCCACCTCATTATCAAGGGACAAAGAAGCAGAAATTTTAACACCCAGATTACGGACCAATTGGACTGGAAGAGGAAGAGGGCCAAGGCTCGATGGCCAAAAGTGCTAGGTCCAAAAAAGAAGGGGAGATGAAGTACCCACAACCAGGACTTCAGTCTTACTGCCATTCAGTTTTAACCAGTTAGTCATCATCCAGTGCCCCAGATCCTCCAAGCAGTTCCTGAACCGTACAGCGGTCTCAGATTGAGTAAGGTCAAGGCGGACGAGGATCTGTGTATCGTCCGCATAAGAATAGTAGCGGAAGCCATGTGACTGGATAAGAAGCACAAGAGGTCTAATATAGATATTAAAGAGGATAGGAGAGAGTGCAGAACCCTGAGGAACGCCACAAAGTAGCGTGACCACATTTGATCGGAATGGGGGAAGAGAGATAGACTAGGAGAGATCAGACAGAAATGAGGTGAACCAATCAAGGACCCGGCCGGAGAGACCAGCGTTGGAAAGAGCAAGATGAGCAAGATGGAATGATCAACAGTGTCGAAAGCAGCCGACAAATCCAGAAGTAGGACTGCTCCGACACCACCCTTGTCCACCAGACATACCAGGTCATCAAGAACCGAGTTCAGGACAGATTCGGTGCCCCTCCCAGGATGAAAACCAGACTAAAAAGGATCAAAGAAGTGAGAAGATTCAAGAAAGTTGGAGAGAAGAGGAGACACCAAAGCCTCCATCAACTTCATAAGAAAAGGAAGAAGTGAAATAGGGCGATAATTGGACAGAACATCAGGATCAAGAGAGGGCTTCTTAAGAAGAGGAACAACCAGGGCGTGTTTAAGAGAAGGAGGAATGAACCCAGTGGAGAAGGAAGTATTAACAGCAGTGGTGATATGCTCAATCAGGTCAGCAGATACCTCCTTTAAAAGAGCAAGAAGTATAGCATTGTTAGGAGATGCCGACTTCAATTTAGAAATGGCTGACAGTACGTCAGAGTTAGAGATCTGCGGAAACGAGGACCAGCAGGCAGTTGGAGAAGGGCAGGGAGTAACAATTTTGGGGGCTGTGAGCGACGGCAAGCCAGCCTTTATATGGTCGCTAATAGTGGAGATTTTTTAAAGGAAGAAGACCGAACGAGAGTCACACAGGCCCTGCGAAGGAGGGACCGAGGCCCTACTATTCTCAGGGAAAGAGAGAATGAAGAAGATCAAAGAGGGCCTTAGGTTTATTAAGGGCTGATTGAACTTTCTGGCTGTAGTAAAGCTTCTTAGCAGTAGTAAGAGCCTCATGATAGGCCGAGAGAGAGCAGCAAAATGAGTTCTTAGCGGGAGGGGAGTAATCCAAACGCCACTTTCTCTCTGCCTGACGGCAATGCAGTTTCAGTGCTATAAGATCATCAGTGAACCAAGGTTCAGGGGTGCAAGTTTTAGGCTTACAAAGTTTAATAGGGGGCAACAAGTCAGCCGAGGCTAGGAAGGCGGCTTCAAGCTTGAGTAGAGAGCAGTCCAAAGTGTTGCCAGAGTTAGCTAGCAAAGCAGAGGTCAGATCGAGACTAGATACTCTCAACCAGCTGTGTTTAAGGACAGAGGGTTTAACAGGACGGGGAGGGAGAAACTGAAGGGGGTAAGAAAATGATATCAAAAAGTGGTCAGACCAAAGCATAGGACTGACAGAAATAGAGGAAAGAGCAGCTATGGGGGCAAAAACCAAGTCAAGGATATTCCCACGGATGTGGGCAGGTTCAGAGATCCATTGAGGAAGACCAAGGTCCTGCATAGAGGACAGAAAGTTGGTAACCGGACACATAGAGACAGTGTTCAAAGGGAGATTAAAATCTCCAGCAATGAGGAGATCCAGATGTTTAACTTGAAGCTCGAGCACAAGATTAGGAAATTGTTTGCAAAACAGGGCATCGTACCGAGTAGGCAATAAACCAGCAAAATAAACAGAGTGAACGCAGGGGAAATCAGAATGCGACATAAACAACATTCCATTTTTAGATTATGATCAGGGATAGAATAGGAAGCTCTAAAGATAAGGGCTATTCCACCACCAGGGTGAGATGAGGGGCGGTCCACATGTATTATATCATAATCAGAGGGGAGAGCCTGAACAATAGCAGGGCCAGAAGACTCTGTAAACCATGTTTCAGTCAATAGCAGTAGGTCGAATTGATTGTTGGAAATAAGATCATGGCATTCCAATGCATGAGCCAACAACGAGTGGGTATTAAGCTGGGCACAGCGAATTCCAGCCGTAGAGGCGCTTTTAGAAATAATAGATGTAACATTAAAGCCCGTAGGCCAAAGAGTATTTGTAGGGGCAAGAGTGAGCAGCGAGTTACGATCATAGGAGAGAAGACAGAGGACTGCATGGCCCGAGGGGTCCTGGGCGTCCTGTAGCTTCCGTGCACGGGTGGGCACATACGGGCTTGCCTTAAGCGCACCTTTGGCTTGCAGATGGCGTGCCCGCTGCTCCCACCCGCTGCGCGGGCGTGTGCCGAAGGACATAAATGGAGATAGCGCAGCTGACAGTGAGGCGAGCGACGCCTTAGTCTGGCTGATCTGTTCCCCCTCTGCTTGCCCCACTGGTTACTTGTATATCCCTTGCTGCAAAATCGACAGCCCTCCTCCTCCCCTCTCCAGTCTGATCTGCTTTCCTCACTATTTACCCCTCCTATAACTTGTAAAGTGCTCCATTGCTTTCCGACGCGATGTCTGTGCTCAATAAACATAATAATAATAATACAAATAATAATTGAGGGTATTATGAACATCTGGTGGTATTTGACCATTTGGTCGGTATTAACTTATAGTTCTTTAGTAACGTGCATGCAATGGATGGGTTCACAGAACAACTCTGACTCCAAATAATTGAACCAACTCAGGAAGATGGCAACGGTTGCTGTTTTATTGTCAATTATCTAAAACAGGGAGGTTACAATGGACATAAATGGATGTTTGCTCAGTCCTCGACAAATTTCTGATAAAAACATCATTATATGCAAGAAATACATCAGCACTGACGTCATACTACGTGGAAAATAAGGAAAACCTACAACCGATTATAATTGGTTCAAAGGGAACATCTAAGTATACTTTCTATAAGGACTGGAATTGTGATTGGCTGTCTACTGTCAGTTGGACAATTTATGCTGACCTCTAAAACATGTCATCTTCAACACTGTTAAGTACACAGTTTATCATTGGCTTTCAAACTATAAGGCCATTCGTTATCCAGCCCTCCACAATTGTTTGGACATTCGTGCCATGTCTGGAACATTCGGTTCACTTAGCAGCAGGTAAGCTCATACCAAGGTGCCAGGAGGTGGACTTGACTTTACCTCTACACCCAATTAGCCTAAAATCTCTCATCACCCATGCCTTCTGCCATGCAAATTGTCTTTGCACTTGGCCTTCCAAAGTATCCTTGTCTGTGGGAATATATGGGAGTACAGGCTTTCCCTATCATTGTTCTAGAACTTCAAGCTCAACTCTATTTCCAACCTCAGCTCACGTGACTGGAGACCATGATTCTGGTCAATTCTGCAGCATTTAAATGTCTTAAATGAATAAAACTTGGCACTCTTGGTGTTCTTTCTTTGCCTCTTAATAAGGGATGATTCGTCCTTCTAACGTTTATTGCTTTCAAGAATAGATAACCAACCTTGGCTGCTTCTGTTTTGATGCCAGGCCAGACAGCCTCGCCAGGCTCTTACACAATCTCAGCTTATTTTTTGTTGCAACACAATTCTCAGCCTTTCCACTCCAAGGGTCCAAGCTTACTAAATTCATGACACTGATGTCCAGTTCCTATACAATGGTGGCTTCACCTGCAGTCTATTCACTACTTATAGCCAGCTTCTATGATCACTTAGTCTACTTGCATTTCTGCATTTGTACAATTATTAAACAATTGCATTTCTGTAGCACTTTGCATGCATGCAATCTTCTTTTCTGCATATGAAAGTTTACTCGATTCTTAACTTCGTCATCAGTTTCTGTAAGATCCATGCATTCTCTTCAGCCAGTATTCTCAGTGCGCCACGCTCATCTTTTATGATGTTACTAGCTTCACTCTTTTACTCCTTTTCATATTCCTTCAGGGAGTTGCTCCCTCGGATTGTCGTCTCTTCTGGGATACATTCAACAGGGTTTTCTCAGTGGATACCTTTTCTCAAATACTTACTGCGGTATTGGCACAACTGCTGGTGCCAAACAGGCGCTGTCTCTGACTTCCAACATATAGGAGCTAGGGGGCGGTATTTCCTGCAGAGGCATGCAGCTGCTCCTCTACAGGTCCATAAATCCAGCCTGCAAAAAATATGGTATCCACTTTATAGCTGGCGAGAGCTCATTGAAGACCCAGACCATGTTATGATTTAACCTAGTCTTTGGTCATGCAAATGTCTCGGAGAGAGTGCAGGTTAAATGACCACGCTCTTTTAGGTTTCTCTTGAAAACAGTTAGTCCAGGCACAAACATACACCAGAAGATTTTTTAACCTAGTCTGGCACGTGTTCTCATCCGTTTATTTTCTTTCACTTTAGTGCTTGTCGATATCCAAGAATGCAAAGCGTTTCTTTGTTGTTGAATGATCAGTGGCAGAATTTTGGACGCTCATGCGGTTTGCCTAATTTTCTCAAGGACTTGACAGATAGAGAAATGAGAATGTAGCCTACGTTGAATTATCTAACGCGTGCTACAAATGCATGTCAGAAGGCCTTCAATTGTGCATTATGTTCTGGAAGAGGGTTGTCCAATGGCTCGGATTCCTTGAGGTAATGTGGTTACTGGAAGCTCCTGTAAGCGGGAGATGTTCGCCATGATTGGACAGCGTACCTTCCATTAGCAGGTGTATCAGTAAAACGTTGACTGTTTTTCACAACTGGCAATGTAGGTGCCAGCTAGTAAATGTGGAACTCAGACCCAGCGGTGTTTAGAAACATTTACAAAGATGAAGTGATCTCTGTGCCACCTGCTTAGATGACTGCATTGGTTTTGTCCTGTGTCCCAGAGAATGATCCATGGAGAAAACAGAAGGAAAAAGAGCAAAGTGTACATGCACACCTAATGTATACTCTACTGAAACCCTCATTTTCGAGAATACGGAAAATGTGTCCGAAGGATCGCGAATGCTTCTTCTGCAGCCCCCATCCCCCTCCCCTCCTTCCAATGTTTTTGCCATTCAATGCGTGGTGTGGGCAAAGGCATGGAAACCTGGGCTTTGCTAGGCTCTTGTGTCTTACTCTGCACCATGGTGAATGGGCAGAGATCATAATTATGAACAGACGCGTGCTCAGCAGTGCACAGTAATGGGGGCTCACATGAAAAAACATGGCAGCCATCATCAAATGTGATCCTAATTTGCATGGATTACAGCCTCCTGGATTGCATTAAATTTGATGAGATTCTAGCACAAGCCCTACACTTAGCTGGGAAATTCATGGAGTGGATTTTCCACACTACGGCCCACCCCACACAAGGAATCGGCTACATAACAGTGTGGATGCGGTAATACACATGGATAATTCATCTCTGTGTTGTTTACCTCATCCATGCCATTTTGCAACCCCTACAAAATGAGGATCTGATTGTTTCCTGTGAGTTAAAGTCGGATGTTAATTTACAGATGCTGTGGATAAACGAATAAGACCTCAACCACCAAGACACATCCATTATTTTCCACTTGCAGCAAATATCATCGGACGGCAGAAGTGTGCATATAAGTGAGCACCCTTCATTGGTGTGTTCTTGATTCAAAATAGGAGCTACATAGTGCGCCTCATAAAAGGTATCATCTGTGCAGAGTCAGGGACTTGGTTAGCACAGGCAGAGAGAGAGAATGCATGAATGAAGGCAGAAACATGTGTCTGGGGTTGCTGTTGGGACTCCTGTTAAGAGGAGAATTGTCTAGCATTTTGGTGCTGGACTGCCCCAGGGCAGGACAAAGACTGATATGCAAATGGATATTTCTCCTCTGTGAAGGATGCAGTGAGCTTAAAGTAGCTGTAGACCCTTCTGAGGGGGAGAAATTCCATAGAACAGGTTATTTGAACCATGCTCACTCTCAGTAGAGGGGCCCCTACACTCTTGTGAATCATCTGAAATGCATATGTCCTATACGCTTTCCATATGTGTGTATACGCCTTCTATATGTATGAGAACTCACATGTCAAGTGAGGTCTGAGTCTGATGTGTGTCAGAGGCATATAGAAGTTTTAATGTTTGTACATGCATTCAATTTTCATCAAATGTGTGTCTCATCTTCATAAGGCTTTGAGGTGAGTTTTCATACATATAGTAGTTTACGTGTTCAAAATGCATGTCACCTACATGTACGTGTGCAGTTCTTAAAAAAGATACAGATACAGAATTGGCCAGATTCATTTTCAGAAACTGTATTCAGTGCCCTAAGCCATGATAAGATGTGGGGCATGCTACAAATATCAAACATCGAATTGGTCAATTTTCATCTATTTTGGGCAAAATGTAGGTTCTTTTTTACATGGGAACATCCCCCCTGGCCCCTCTGTTAAATGCTGCTCAAAACACATGAAGCAGTCCATGAAAAATACTGAAATTTTCCAACTTTGGAGCAGATGCCTCAACATTTACTTCAGAAATCTTTCATGAAAGGGTTACACATTATTATTTGAAAATGTTATTTCCTGAAACTCCATAGACAATCTGTCTTAACCTTAACACTTCTATGGCATAGGGCTTTACAGAAGGGAGCGAGAGAGCGAGAGAAGGTGAGTGTGAGTGAGAGAGAGAGTTACAGCGAGCGAGAGAGAGAGAGAGATGGGGACAGAGGAGCCATGTATAGGTGACACAGGGTGAGGTTGAGAAAGAAAGAGAACGAGAAACAGAAGCAGGAGTCCAGAGAGGTGGAGAGAGAGAGAAAGAGAACGCGGTAGAAAGAGGGAGGCAGAGAGAGAGTGAGAAAGAGAGATGCGGAGATACACTCACATTCCCATAGAGGCGAGCAGGGCCAAGGCCACTTACCTATGCTCACCCAGTGGTACTTAGCTCTGCCGTGGAAGTAGTGCCTTGGGTTTCGCGCGGCAGTATGACATGCTCAGGCTTTTAGAAATGCAATATCCACAACCCCACATGAGTGCAGCTCCAGGGACCAGTTGAGCTAATAGCCGCATATTAATAGGAAACGCCAGATGTCCTTTAGAGTGTAACAGCACTTATTGTCTTGTGTTAACTGGTGGTTGTTTCTGGAATGCGCTTAACTGACCCATTAACCAATAATGAGCAGTTAGATATGCCAAATAGTGCGCCTCGCAGAACATAAAACTGTACTTTGCCACAGCCGTAGCGAGCCATTTTTCGATGTTTTTGCTCAGGACTGGCGGCATATCTCAGAGCGCGGCTTAAAGTAAACGAGTTCCCTTCTCTGCAGTGCATTTGACATTCGCCTTTTTTATTTAAGAGTTTGTGCATATTTTCTTGCATTATAAAATATTGATTTCCCAACTTTTGATCGATTACCTAGTAAACTGAAGTGTCTATGGTTCTAGGGTTTTCTCAATGAAAGGTTCTCGAGTTGGCCTCACACACTATCAGGTGCGAGGCCAAAGCTTGAGGCGCAAAATCCTAAGAGATGTCAACACAACATATGACTGTAAAATGAATGTATAAATGTATCAATCATTGAGCGTTTCCATTGTGTTGAAGAAATAACCCATCGTGTCATATGCAATGATATACATGCTGTCTCAAGTTTTTAATTTGTAACACCAATTACTCACTATGCTTAGACTGTGGTTGAAAGCACTACACACAAAGCACATTATTATTTTGTATTTTTCTGGCCTCTCAACGGGGTCACACAAGGCAATAGTGGCTTGGTCAATTGTTGGTGCCTACTTGGTGTTTAACTATATGGCAAATGATTCAGCAGCAGTGCAAAAGTCGTGCTGGATATCCAACACCCCAATGCTCTGTGGGTCTATCAAGTGCTGCAGGTCAGGCCTCTGCATTTAAAGGGAAACAGATTACTTGCTTACTCAGCTGTTCTGTCGGCCATGTATGAGAGTCCTTGCAACCAATCCCTTTACTTAAATTTTACAGTTATTCAGGCAATAAGCCCTGAGCCGGCGGGCCATTACCGCATGAGGTAATGCACCCGGGTCCTTTAACAAAGGCAGTAACTTATGCGCTAATGGCCTGCCGGTGAGGGACTTATTGCCATTAGTACCCTGGCCTGTTAGACCGGGGTGCTAATAGTGTTTCTTAATCAGCTGCGAGATGCATTACATTTAGCAGCAGAAAAAAAAGGTAAAAAAATGGCCACCACAGAGTGGAAAACATAGTCCGTTTTCTCTTTTTGTGGCAGCCATAGTAAACAAAGAAAATGGCCGCCATGGAAAGGGAAAGGGACTACACGTAGTCCCTTCTTCTTTTCTATGGTGGCCATTCAAGTATATAGAAAAATAAGTAAACAAAAAAAATGGCCACCATGGAGTCTTAGCAACCTATCTTTAAACCGTTTCACTGCTAGGAATGCACTGATTTCTGGTGGGAATTAGAATGTGCATGTATACGTCCCAACGACAATGAAATGGTGGAAAGACTCAGCATAGTGAATATCTAATTCTCACAAGGAATCAATATGGACCACTTGGCTGGGGAAAGTGACTTAAGAAATCATCATTGTGGGCAATTATCATAAAAATAAAAAGAAAGACACACAAGTTGAGGTAATTGATGAACCGGGCTCGAGATGATTAAACATGCTTTATATTTACAATACATTTGATATGATACTGGCCCATCTGTTGTAGATACTGGGAATGATACAGCAGCCTTGAAAACCATTACATATGTGGTGATAAAGCAAAAGGTAAGGTTAAATTGAAACAGTATGTTGCTATGATAAATCAGAATTTGTTCGAGCCGTTGTTTATAAACATTTTGTACGTGAATGTCCAGCTAGCCCAGACAGCAACCCTCTGAGCTACTGGGTCCCACAACACTCTCTCATGTCCCACATTTTATCTAATCTTTACATGGAGCTGCTGGAAGTCCAGGGGCCATACTACAAAAATATTTGTAGCAGTGCAGTTGCATTTTTGCACAATAATAGGCCAAAAGTAAAAATGTCCCTATGGCAGAAAAACTATTCTTTCAAAGCATGTTTTGCCCCAGGGCAGGGCAAAGTTTACTGTAGTGCTAATACTGCTCCATATCTGCATTAGACTACATATAGCCTCGGTGCAAAAGTGAATTGAAAGAATAGCTTTTTGCCAATACTATACACAATAGTAGTAGCAGCTGTTTTCCAGCCCTCGTAACTCCCTGTGTTCTCCCAACTTGCTCTATGGGCACCTCTCTTCACCTCTTGCAGCATTCTGTTCTCGCTCTCTCTCCTGCCGAGGGCTCTCAGTCTGTCATTTCTGACCCACCTCCTGCCCATTTCAAAGGGCGTCACAGCTATCTACAGTGGCTGCCATCCATGCTATCTCTGCAGTGTATTGCTTCACTGACCCCCTTTGCACAAATGGTGCGTCTATCCCAGTATCCTCTGGCCAGCAGGGCCTGGGGAACTTGTGTAAAATCAACGCTACCCTCAGACTCCATCACTCTCTGCTGCCAAAGAGCCACATGAAAGGCAGCCATCTTGGAATAGAGCTACTTCGAATTAAAAACAGGGGAACCTTCATAATAAATCAAAACAAAGTATTGGATTATGTTGCTATCAATTGTGTGCCATTTTCAGATAATACACTAAAATAGAATACATTTTTTTCTGGTACGTTGTATGCTCATTTTATTACAATATGCATACATTTTGCTGCTATGAAAGTCAAACTTCCACAGTGCTTGTAAAGAAAAGTTGAATTTTGTTTTACTCATGATATAGAGACTTTAGGAAATTCAGCAGGGAAAACTAACAATTCAAAGTGGCCATATTAATCATATGGCTCTGTCATCAGGTTCATTGCTGATCACGTTCTTTCTTTTCTTTCTGAAAACACCTTTACGAGTTTTCGTGACTCACCCAGTTCATGTCAATATGCACATACATTTCTCCCATTTCCCATACAGAAATCTCACTCTACGCTGTGTAGGCATGTATGTTCCATTGTGATTTAAAATCACTGTCCACTATTATTCAGCGTACATCCCTAATTCTGCTGCAGTAAGTACACTTCAACAAATGCCATGCGTATAGGAAAGTTGCCACTTATAGTTTACTTTGAGCAGGATTTCCGACCGCTTTATAAAGGTTAGTTGGCAGCAGATTTGTACACATGTTCAGAATTAATCTTCTACGATTCTGAATATGAAGGTCGAGGAATAAGGGAACAGAACACGTATGAACTACTGCCTAGCTCTGCGTGTGTGTCTGTCAGGGAGCTTGCGCATGTGTGCATATGAGTATATGCAGGAATGTGCACACACACACACACACACACACTTACTAACACTACGCCCTTACTAATAGGCTCCATAGTCTACTATTGCACGTGATGCATGCGCCTTCAGTGGACATTGTTATTCATGACGAAAAAGAAAACTCAAAATGTATACCAAACGAACATTTCTAGTGCATTTTGTCACATGCCTAATGTATGTCCATTTTCAACTGCATATCTACCACTTCCTAGCTGCATATGTTGGGCTTGGTTGACAAAAGCCTTTTTGAACGGGAAACCCCCTTTGAGAAACGCTGTGTGAATCAGCCCAAATGGTATCCAACTGCACACTTAACAAGCATTGGCAAAGCCAACAGTTTGGGCTTTTCTGTAGGCATGGGAAAGGCATTTGCAAGGCACCGCCATAGTGATATTTACTGGTCAGTGATGGTAGCAGGTGCAAAATGGTGCAAGTCCAATAACAGTTGTGACAAATGCCTAATACTTAAAGAAAAGCCAAATGGTTGGCTTTGCCCATGCTTGTTTTTAAAAAGGCTTCAGTGGAGGACACACATAGCGCTTATAGATCAAATGTCTGAAGGCAGACCCATCAAGACATTGTTATTACACCAGTAGCACAGTAACGGCTCCAATTAAGTCATTTGCTTACAGAAGACTGTTATGAGAAAACACTGGCAGGCACTTTGAGTGCGATATTTGATGGTAAGGCTTGATTAAAGCAAGCTCAAAGAGTTCCCACATGGTGGTGTTTTTCACAGGATCTGGGTCGGAATGGCCATAGGGATTAGCATGGCCAGGGGCAGTCAATGAGTGGGCAAATGACCTAACACCACCTGCAAGCGTTGTGTCCCTCCTCATATGCCATTTCTCCCTATCTGTACTCTACGGCAATCGTTTCAGCTTACAGGTGGTGCAAGCGCCGCCTAATAGCCTAAACTAAAAAAAACCTGGGAAAGCTCAGCAACTCACTCTGCCCCCTCCCCTACTTCTACCCATTGATGCAATACCCTCTTATTTAGCTTGATTAAAGGGAATGCTGGTGGCACTCTTTTTTGATGGCGGAATTCGAAGTGAGGCAAAGCGACCTACCAAAACTCTATCACAGGTTTAAATGAATAAACAATTAGTAAATCCATTGGTTAGCCAGGTATCCCAGCATGCTAGCAGCCCCTGAACATTACTGCTTGGTAACTCATCCAAAGAAACCGTAAAACCTCCTCTGTATACATAATATAATAACATACAATACATAATAATAACAGTTAATACATAACTTAAAAAGCAACCATTAACGACCACAAACAAGAAGCAAAGCAAATATCAAACCAACAACATATTCTTTGCATTCACAGCACAAAACCTCCAGTAGAAGCAGGTCCCTCACCTGATTTAAGGAGTAGTATTTGATCATTTTGACAGAGCTCCATGAATCCTGTTATTCTCTTTGCGTACTCCACCACGTACTGGATGGCATGCGTGATCTGGATAGCGCACTGCTGCCACAGGGCTTCTTTTGTCTGGAAATGAGAAAGCATTTGTAAAGTAATTAGTCTGGACAAGTGAGTCTTTGCGTGCTGACATGCAGTCACATAAACATGCCCCACAACTTTGTTCAAGATGTTTTATTCTTCAAACAATTTTATACAGACTTCCCTGGTGGGTGGGATCAGATTGTTAGGCAAATGGGTAATACTCCTCTGTGAAAGGTACAGTGAGCTAAAACGTGGCTGTAGACCTTCCCGAGTGGGAAACCTCCAATAGAACCGGTTATTTGAACCATTCTCAGAAGAGGGGCTCCTACAATTTTGTATAATTTTGGAATACTTGGGGTTTCACCCTAAATTAGCCTGGGTAATCCAGGTGTGGACCCCTTACTCACTGAGCGCAGAGAGGCACAGCTTCACCTCACTATTGAGGCCCAACAAGGCAGAAACGCGTGTCTGGGGTTGCTGTTGGTACTCCTGTTCAGAGAGAATTGCCATAGCATTTGTGCTGGATAGCCCTGGTGGGTAGGACCAGACTCATATGCAAATGGATATTTCTCCTCTGTGAAAGGTAAAGTGAGCTCAAACGCGGCTGTAGACCTTCCCGAGTGGGAAACCTCCCATAGAACAGGTTATTTGAATCTTGTTCATTCTCGGTACAGGGGCTCAGACAATTTTGTGTTTTCCTCTTCACTCATAGGAATTTTTACAAAGTGTGTATGACTAATGTCACAAGTCATACGAGCCATACCCTCCATTCATTGTGCTTGGTTAATGTATGTCTAGAAAATTACTTTTATCAATTGCATAAATCATACATTCTCCATGAAAAGTGCAAGATCTGCCAGGATGATGCTTCTAGGGGCCAAGGAATCTGCAGTGCCTTCCATGATCTAGCAAAATGATAGATATTGTCTCTGCACAAAATCCCAGTCATTTTCTTATACTTTAAGGTATTTTCTGAAATAACAGAAAGGATACATAGGGCTCGATATGTCATAGCTATAGAGCGTTACCCTGCTCATTACACTCAATTTGTTACAACACTGCGGAAGCCTGATGAAGGGTTCTGTCGTGTGAGTGGCGGGATTACCCAAAAACATTACAGCAGATCTTTTTCTTGAGGGACATATCCTGTGATGACCATCCGGGGTCTGATTGCTTCTTTAACGCTTTTACGAAGCACATGTATTATTTGTTCATATAGTTGCTTCAGGGTGCATTTTTAAGGCTTGGGCTAATTCCTATTGCCCACAACTTTGTATAGTCAGTGGGGTCACGTGGTTCAGAACATTGGGGCTCTGTCAAGTGAGGAAGAGTAGACCTATTTTAAGCCCACACCTCTGTGAAACTCCAGGAGATCTTTTTCGAGCCTGAGGTAAAGAGAGAGCTATAGTTCCATGTGTCGTTCCTGGGGCATGGAGCGCTCCGCCCGAACCGTTAGTATTTAGCATGATGGGCGGCCAAACCAACATTAGTATTTGGTTGGTTCCATGTGTTTTTCCATCTGAATTATTTTTTACAGCTGATTTTTCTACTACCTTTTTTTAATGGATTTTTACCTTTTTACTGATATTCTGCTAAAAAGTGTGAGGGGGGCCACCCTTTACCCATAAAGCCCCTTATGTGCTCCCTGCCCCCACCACCTCTATAAACTTCAAATTATTGCCTTGACCAAACCACCATCTTTTTTTCTTTTATTTTTATATGCTCTGTGGTTTTCTTTGCAATTAATATTCTTCACTGAAAAATATGTGCAGTGAATATTCAGCAATGAAAAATATGTGCAGTGAATATTCTGCAATGAAAACATTGGAACGCATCTGGATGACTTTAAAATGTGTATGTGCCAAAGGGGGATAACTAGACCCAACATTCCCCCTGGTATTCGGAGTGAAAGCTCACTCGATGAAAAGAAAAAAAACAAGTCACCCTTGTTAAGCATTAAAGAAAAGACTTGTGAACACGCCTGTGCGACGGATCGGGAGTAAAATCCCTCCTCCTTTACCTTCAGCGCAAGAGCGGAAGCATAGGAGGTGGTCCTGACTGAGGGTGCAATCATCTTCTGCATTTCATACCATTCCTGGGAGGGCAGGGGGTAGGTTGGCGGGGGGGGGGGGGGGGTTCTGAGATTGCTCCCATTGCCTCATGGCAAGCGTATCAGTCCAGTGGGGCCGGGGGCGGGGGGGGTTCTGAGATTGCTCCCATTGCCTCATGGCAAGCATATCAGTCCAGTGGGGCCGGGGGCGGGGGGTTCTGAGATTGCTCCCATTGCCTCATGGCAAGCATATCAGTCCAGTGGGGCCGGGGGAGGGGGGGTTCTGAGATTGCTCCCATTGCCTCATGGCAAGCATATCAGTCCAGTGGGGCCGGGGGCGGGGGGGTTCTGAGATTGCTCCCATTGCCTCATGGCAAGCATATCAGTCCAGTGGGGCCGGGGGCGGGGGGGTTCTGAGATTGCTCCCATTGCCTCATGGCAAGCATATCAGTCCAGTGGCTGCGGGGGCGGGGGGGGTTCGGAGATTGCTCCCATTGCCTCATGGCAAGCATATCAGTCCAGTGGGGCCGGGGGCGGGGGGGTTCTGAGATTGCTCCCATTGCCTCATGGCAAGCATATCAGTCCAGTGGGGCCGGGGGCGGGGGGGTTCTGAGATTGCTCCCATTGCCTCATGGCAAGCATATCAGTCCAGTGGGGCCGGGGGCGGGGAGGTTCTGAGATTGCTCCCATTGCCTCATGGCAAGCATATCAGTCCAGTGGGACCGGGGGCGGGGGGTTCTGAGATTGCTCCCATTGCCTCATGGCAAGCATATCAGTCCAGTGGGGCCGGGGGCGGGGGGGTTCTGAGATTGCTCCCATTGCCTCATGGCCAGCATATCAGTCCAGTGGGGCCGGGGGCAGGGGGGTTCTGAGATTGCTCCCATTGCCTCATGGCCAGCATATCAGTCCAGTGGGGCCGGGGGCGGGGGGGTTCTGAGATTGCTCCCATTGCCTCATGGCAAGCATATCAGTCCAGTGGGGCCGGGGGCGGGGGGGTTCTGAGATTGCTCCCATTGCCTCATGGCAAGCATATCAGTCCAGTGGGGGGGGTTCTGAGATTGCTCCCATTGCTTCATGGCAAGCATATCAGTCCAGTGGGGCCACAAGAGAGAATGAAGGGACACCCTAATGCTGCTCCTGGTCTCATGTTTCTCAGCGTTGGTTCAGACACGGGTAGAGATTTCAAGAGCGTTTGCGTGGGTGCATTGAAACACTTTGAAGCCCAGTCTATGTAGAAGAGCCCAATACGGCTTGTGGGAGGAGGAGCCAAGAGAACATCTTTACTTGAACCCCAAAAGCATTTGAGGGCGGCCTGGGTCAACATCTTTAGCTTTATTGCAATTGTTGACATTTCCTAAAACGCAATGCAGTGAGGAAACCCCACATATGGCGTCCATTTTAAGGTAACAGTATAGGGCCGCACAGAGTCTATAAAATGCAGCAGAAAGACTGGTACAACCCTATGAAGCATTTTGAAGGTATTCATTTTATTTGTTATAAAATAAACCTTTTTTGAGGAATAATGTGTGTGCTATGTTTAGGTTCCCACTTCTGTTAATTCACAGAGTTGGACTTCTCCCGACCAACGCAAAAGTGTATTTCTGTTGGCAGAATGGAAATTCCAGTGCGGAAATGTGATATTCTGTTCTGTAGGGGGATCGGAAGCCTGAGTTGTAGGGGTCAGGCCTGATGATCATAGAGAATAACAGGGAGACATCCATACATGATGAGCACATGTATCAACTCAAAGGAAGTCCAATTCCTGCCTGCAAATGTTTAAAGTGATCTGAATGGGGCGACAGAAAGAATCGGAGTTTCAGCAGAATCTTGAACATGGACATTAGCAGGGTGATGACTTTAAGAATCCATCAGGGGGGCAGGAAGAAATGTCAAGTGATGTCTGGTAAGGAAAGGCTGAACACAGAAGGCACATTCCAGCGGCCTAAACCAGCGGCCTAAACCACAAAAAGTGAGCCAGAAAAGATGGGTGAAAGAAAATAGGAAATAGGAAAAGTCAAGATTTTGCCCAAAGCCACAGGTAAAACCATTGGATAGAAGCATAAAACACTGTGGTCAAAAATAGGTCAAAAGAATACCCTTAACCAGATGCACGTGTGTCTGTAAAGGATTTCCACACATCAAGTGACTTCCCAGGTACTTAAAAGTACTTGCGACACACCTGGAACTGCTTTTGAATATCCGAGAAGCAAGAAGTGGTATTAGCGCTTGGAAATGTACCCAGACTAGCTAGTTGAAAGGCGCTGCAGATTCACATGCAACAAAGCTCTTGAACCTGTTTGTAATGCGCAAATAGGCCCTCCAAATCCAGACAGTTCTCTGTGAGCCTTACACGTCATCCACATTGCATGTAAAGAGGCCATTTCTTTTTTTTTTTAAACCATGTGAAATTGCTGGTTTCATGTTAAGGCTGCTAAATATTAAGGTGGTAATTTTGAAATAAATGCAGATTTCATGCAGGGGACCTCTGACATTTGCACTTATGTGCTGTTGGGTCGCCTGCATGCAACTTTTAACTTTTGTGAAGTCGGAGTGAAAAAGTAAAGAGGAAAACAAGAAGGAATTGCCTTTAACCTTTACTTTCACTCTCGGTTTTGCACAGAAGTAAATTCCAAGTGCAAATGACTCTTTGCAGGCGCCACTTCTTAATGGAGTCTAAGGCGTGGCCGATTTTATAGACATCCATTACTTTTATTTATTATTTATTTATTTAGTCTGATATAGTTTACAAAGAAAACTTTATATACATATACAACCATCCATTAGTTTTACACCTGCATGAAAATGTCATGCAGGTGTAAAATGAAGTGCTCCCGCAAGAAGGGAGAGGACAGCCCGGTGAAGATGTTAACTCTGCTCCATGCCTTGTGACCACATGATCAACGAGCAGAGGGAAACATGGAGGCCTGACAGCATTACGCCTTGCTTTTATGCCTCCATGCTCTGTACCCTCAAAATCTAAGCCAGGTCTCCCGAGGATAGCTCAGAAGCAACGTGCTCGCCTTGGAAGCAAGACAACACGGAGCAACACAGGTTCGATCCCCGGGTCTGCACTTAGAAACCTCTGGGTGTAAGCGCCTTATAAATAACCAATGACAATTACAGCCCAATTATAATTGTATCCATGATGTCCATGTGCAGGTGTGATGAACATACAAATGGGGGGAAAGGGGAGGTGTGGGATCATTACAGGAACAACTTAATCATACTTCTAGGCATGGGGGTACTTGTTCCATCTTCCACTTGTACACAGGGTATTAGTGAGATGCATGCTATGGGACAGGGATACAAGAGGGACACATTTATTATTTTGTACTGGGGGAAAGACTGTTAATTGTACCATCCTGGTAACATGTCATTCGGAGCAGTACTAAAAGAAACTTTTGCCTCCCTCCCTCTGCAGATTTGATATTTAGAGTATCATTTAGGCACAGCTGCACCCTGGGAAACAAAAGTGTCTGTTCAGTGCCACACATAATCAATACAAGGGTTCTGCAACCTTGTGTGGTCCTTGTTTTGGACTCAAATTCCCACCAGCCCCAGCCGGCATAGTCAACAATGGAAGATGCTGGGAGTTGTAGTCTAAAACATCTGGAGTCCCACCCGGTGAAGACTCCTGCTTTAAACAAATCAAATGCATACATGATCATGAATTCTCCTTCATTCCACGTCTACAACTAACCCTCAGAATATAAGGAGAGTAACCCACAGCTCCCGGGAACAATACCTTGTTCTGGTAAACTTTGATTTCTTCGTAGGTGTGAGTTTGCCACGCTAGCTGGTGCAGTTCCTCCATTGTGTACTGACACGTCTCCAGGTGGGATTTAATAATATTCTGTGCAATTCGATCTATACAGTGAGTGTAGGAAGACAGAGAGCATGTTATAGCAAAGGTGATAGCCAGCATTATAACATGCTAAATGCAATTAGACGCTGAAATACCATGGTGAAAAGAATATTAGAGGGGACGGACATCTCGTTACAAGGCTGGGTGGTATCGGTGGCCACGTCCATCTGAAATGAAACCATCCTGGACAGTTGATGCAATGAATGCAATAACAGGTGTCTGGCATGCCACGTTGCATTGCAGGAAATCAATGAATGCGTTTGTAGTGAGCATATGCCACTTTGTTTTCATAGAATTTGAGCTGCTAAGCTGAAACACAATTGGCATATGTTATTTGCCACCGCAAGAGCTCCTGGCATCCTGTGACTCCACAGTCACAGTTATTACTGCATAATTAAAGGCCTGCCACATGATTAATTATACAGAAATAGTATTGAACTGCAACTTCACACCAGTAGATGAACTGAAACGCATAATTGTTACTCTGCAACAATATGTTCCTTGTGTTCTAACCCTTCGTAGGACATCGATTGTGAAATTGACGGGACCAGGCATTAGACAAACCTTTGCTCAAGAGTAAGTGTGACTTACACCTCAATAAATTAGTAAGTTATCGATGTGTAAGTTACAACTAATTCACAAAATGAGTTGTGCCCGTTTCACAACGAATTTACTACTGGAGGAGTTGGCTCTTTTTTGGCGTATGTTATGCACATATGAGTATCTTAGACAGGCACAACATACTATCAGGCCTGCAAAAGAGGCTTTTGCAAAGGCACTGGCATAGATAGGAATTGGAGGACAATACAAATGTTAGCAAACGTCCATTAAGTCATAACTCGCAGGAATTTGCAGACAGATTTCTGAGACATTTCTTCACATTTAATAACTGAGTGACTTAGGTATAGGTGGGACAATTTCTGCTAAATTGATCGGAACAGTCAAAGGAAATATATTTTCTGCCAGAGAAGTAAAATCTATTAAATAGTGTAACATATGCGCTGCGTAGGTGCAACTCTATGTCACACACACGCACACACCCACATGGTCAGGCATAAAAGTTTCAACATGTTTTAGTTACTCATGCCTCTGACATGGCCATTGGGAAATCCATGTCTAGTGGCAAGTTGCTACCACATTTAAGAGACGCCGGTTCGAATCCCGGTCACACGCTTAGAAATTGGTCTTTGGTATTAAGCGCGTTATAAAAGAACAATTATAATAATTATTAATATTTGCCAATCAGGACTAATGTATTTTCATCAGTAAATGTATTAAAACATCTTTTTATTAAATTCAACATCCATGAAAGAATCGTCTACAATTCCCTTACCACTTAAACCACGTACAAGAAAAGCACAGGGGTCACAGGGATTTACAATCCAATTAAAAGACCTAAAGGCAGAGCAATGGAGACCGGGGGCCAGGGGAAGGGGAGGAAGTCCACAGAGGTCAGCTATAACTAGATTATGCATGACCTTAGTGGCCTTGATAAGAGCGTTTCTGGAAAAGGTTCCCCATGTCATCGGAAATATTAATACCTCCCGTAACATGGCTCAGTCCCGCCTTTGATCTTTGGCATCCTTCATCACTGAAGACACATCTTAGAGGGAAGAAGGTGACAGCAACTAAGCAAGGTGGCCTTGAAAAGTTAAGAGGCTAAAGAGAAATAAGAACGCCATGATGGGGACCAGTTGAATGGAAATGCATGTATAAAAAGGGGGAACTGAGTAGAAGAGGATGTGTGATTGACTGGGGTGACATGGAACATGCGGTCCATACTTACACAAAGAAATCCATGGCACACTGCACAATGGCCCAAATGCAATGTGGGTCAGGGAAATGCACCTGGAAAACAGGCCTCCGTCTAATCAGCGTCCGCACTGAGCAAATACGGGGAGTTTACCAATCCTTTGCAAATAACGTTAAAGAGGTCATGACATGTTTTCATTTTTTTTTTCAGGAAAGGTATCTTTATGACCAGCCAAAGAAGCTCTTCAAGACTATGTTGAACCATATCACAATACAGATTCATTTCAGTCACGTATTCACCACTCAGAACAACATGGTAACCTGGCCTGCCCATCCCTAACAGCATGTTGAAAACTATTTCTGTACTTTTACAAAACATTTCCCATAAACGCCAATGACGAGATGTGTCCAAAATGGCACAAGAAATGAAACAGAAAATATGCATTAGAGATTTGCCATTGACTACAAAATATATATTTATATCTAAAATTGGTTGACCAAAAAAAACAAAAACAAAAAAACACTCTTGTCTTTGGTCATCAACTTGTATACATTTGCTTCCATGCCTCATCTTAATTCCTCCCATTTCAACATGCTCCCTTTCTCATCCAGAGCTGAATATTTCCTCGTATTTGCCTTTTCTTCACTGTGTCAATCTGTGTGTTCCTAGTTGTAGGAGTGGTTGGATTAGTAGTAGTTGTAGAAGTAGAAAAATGCGTGTATTAAGGGCAGGACTTTACCAGTAATTACCAGTTTCAAGGAGCGTTTAACCATTCCAGCATTCAATACCACAGGCTTCAAGCCACTTGGACCGTGGACAGTTTGAAACTGCATTTTCAGCCAACCTAGGCTGCTTCTAGTTGAAAGTTTACCCTTCTAGAGCTCCTAGAACCATTCTTAGTTGATCTGTCAACTTTTTACAACTTTCCAAGGCCTGTTTTTAACTTGGTAGTCCTCTGAGAGTTTCACTCATTCTCAATTTGACAATCCAGGATGGAGCACCTGTTTGCAGTTCCTGAGTTCCTGCTAGGACTTACCTGCAAAATGGCATCTGTCATGGCCATCTCTCCTCCAGAGCCACCACTGCCACCACCACCACAACAACCTGGAGGTCCCCCAAGGGGAACAGGTGCAGAGATGTCGAAGAGGATGAAGAGGAAGAGCAAGATGAGGTAGAGGAAGTGCCTACCTCCAGCGTGAGTCATGTGTGTGGCGTTGTTCACCACCTTTGGAGATGTACCGAAGGCTCGGGCAGCCAAGGTGAGATGGATTTAGTGCAGGGTCATACTCAGTCGCGTGAAAACTGGCCTGTACTCCTACGGGACCACCTCCATGCGCTGCCACACCAGATCCAACCACGCAGGTGTTCTGATACAGACTATTCCTTGACAAGCTCTGCCCTACCTTCCTCAACCTCTCCTGCCACCACACAGACTACTCCTGTGGGGCAGAGTATCCCGTCGGCCACCTCACAGGCCATACAGAATGCTGTTGACCCTTACCTTTCAAGGGTCATAGTACCATGTTTGTACTTTGACACACCGATCTACAGGGAGGAGCAGCTTCGGAGTGCTCTCAAGGCTGCGGTCAAGGAGCACGAGAAACACAGACCCCTACCTTAAATGTAAGGCCCGTTCAACATCTTCCCCTGTCCACCTGCCCATCCATCTCTGTGGTTGGTGCCCCTTTCATCACTTCCTTCCGCCACCTTACCTTGCCTCTCCAACAAAGAAAACTAAAGCCAAAATATATAAAAACCAAAAACCCCAAAAAAGGTTCCGTTAGGAGCCACCATCCACTGTTAAAACATAGAAGTAAATAAGAAAATGACAGCACCTTTTGCAGCCTGTATAGTCCGCGGACAGTGCGATAGTCTGTGGACATCTGGTAAATTCTGTGCATGGTGTAGGGGAATTAAAATCAATTAACTTGTTTTTGGTTAAAAAATCGTGGCTCTTAAAACAACCTCTTTTTTTCTCTTTCCGGCTTTTATAATTGTTTGTATTATTTGGTTTTATTTACTAAACAAACAAATGCTCTACCAAACTTTCTTTTTTCTAACTTTCACAAAAATTGCTTCTGTTTTTTTATTGTTTTTCCTTTTTCTATACTTCAACTACTAAAAAAGACTGGAATCCATATTGTTTGTGTTCACAGAAACTGCTTCAATGCATTTTGAACATTTTCTAGAAAAATCTGATTGCCAACATTAGTCAGATTCACTCCATCTCTATGAAAAATGTTGACACTTTCAAATTTGATATTTCCATTATCAAAAAATGTCATGCCAACATCTCGCAAAAAAGCACATGCAGCTTTGTTAACATTGTGCCTTGCTTTCTCAATTTGTGGGCCAAATACATTCAAATGTTTCCACATTTCTGTGACATAGCGCAAACTGTTGCCTCACAGTGAACAACAATGATGTCTGGATGCTTTAAATTAACCATACTCTCACAAAACGGGAGCAATTCCGCCTACTTCATTCCACAAACTCCATACCATGAAACTTGTAATTGTTCTAATCCAAGATTCTCAGACAATCCACAGTGCTCTGGGTACACCTTCAGCCAATGGATCCAAGAGTCCCCCAGAATCATTACACTCTGCTTCCTCAAAAACACAGCCATAGCCATCTTCAGCACACTTAACAAACAAAACCCCTGCTACCCTGTCTTCCTGTACACCAGAGCCAAGAAATCTGGCTAATCCCTGGTGTCCGCAGACATCACGACTGTCTGTGCTCTCTGCCATCTCATTTCCATGCCAGGCATCTTCAAAGGACCCCGATGGCACGCATGGTGTCCTTGGACTACCACAGTGTCTGCGGACCCCATAGCACCGGGCAGCCCTTCTACCCTTTCTACTTTCATGTTTATACCACTCCCTCATTGGCTACTTTTAAACAGTTACACATCCATCCACCAATCAAATCCCAAAATTTTACACCTAGCCCTGTCATCTCAGTTCATCACTTCAAATGGACACTTGAACTCTAAGACTACATATATCCTGTTAATCACAGCCACCTACATCAAAAACTACTGTGAAATGTTCCCCTGTAATAATCATCTCAATAAGCATACTCTCTTTTTAACCACTCTATCAAATGCCATTTATGGCAGCTCTCTCCACCTGGTAACATCAAGTGGCAGTTACTTACATGCACAGTTTTGTTTTACAAAATACTTAGACACAGTGCTGCTGTAAATGCACATATGCATTTTTTTTACTTTCAGCAAAGTCCTCCTAAAAATAAGCACTTTTAAATGCACACCATTTTCCATTTTTTATTCCATATGAACATCAAACATTCCAACCTTTCCCATTACATCCCTTATAGTGCCACCCTTCTCCACCTGCTCTCACATACGTGTGTAAAGCCAAATGGCGTGATTTATCACATTTGTTGCACAGTGCAAAATTACTTTCTACTGTTACAAAGTGACTTTGCACTGCCAACACAAACCCTGATTCATGGTACTGTGCAAAGTGTATTTTTCCAGTACAAAGTCAATGCAAAGTCACTGTATACTGCAAAAATGACTATCCACTGACTTTCCATTGCAAAAATACGCTTTGCACAGTTCCATGAATCAGGGTTTCTATTGGCAATTTAAACTCACTTTTCAGCAGTGCAAAGTCACTTAGTACTGTGCAAAAATGCCATTGATCGGGCCCAAAGTATCTATATATCTATATACAACACTTCTCTTTACGTATAAACCATTGTTCTTTTACAACCACTATAAGACAACAAACACTACTGCAACTACAATCTGCCATTGCATTACCAGTGGGCCACAGTTTCCCCATTCTTTAAAAACACTCCAACACAATACAAAAACATGGCACCACAAACACAGCACTTCTCTTTTTAAAATCACCAACACAAACATCACCTAGATATGCATCTTTTTTACCCACCCATTTTGCCCTATACCTTATAATGTCCCAGACAACACTACTCAAAGGGCCTCATTACGGGGTTGCCGGTAAAACCTGCCGGTAGCCTGTGTATTGCCATCCAACCCTGTATTACGGTTACCACCTTCTGACATCCCAATGCTACCAAAATATCCCAATCAGCGTCAGTACACTAAGTTCCCATTCCCATACAGTCCTATAGGACTCCATGTGAATGGGAACCATGAAGCATGGGCACCATTACTAATGATACTGATGCTTCAGTGTAAACGCTGCCGTAGCAGCCTCAACTCCTAGCAGGTAAGACCTGCCGGGAGTACAATGCCCCTACCACTAAACACAGAGTGTCCAGAAAAGCTGCTGGTAACTTTTTACTGGTACCTTTAATTACAGACTAGCTCATTCATAATGAGGGCAATAGTTCAATTTCTGTAACAACATACTTAACTACTTTACTACACCACCTATAACCCACCTTCATTAACTCTTTTTCCCAACAACTTCTACTACCTTATTAAATAACAAACTCTCTTACTAAAAGTACTTTGTCATTACTACATATACCCACTAACTTTCTTTTACAATTACAGGAAAAACAAAGATTGATGAAAACAGCTACCGAAGAAAGAACACATCCTACAAAGTAAGTACATTAGTATAGCATGTACATCGCTATAATTGTAACAATGTACTTTAACTATACATTAGCCTAGATTATTCTATTCTACTCACCAACATCATATTTCACTCTTAAATATTATATTGAAACATTCACACTCTTTTGATTCCCATCTAAACACTGTTCTTTATTCAAAATACCACCCTTTCCTTACTACCTAAAACCACATCTATCTCTCAACAAAGTCTATACCACAATTTACTTCCTAATTATACCATACTCATATGCACATAAGGTCCTAATTCCAACGCAACAACTTTCAAACTCATTGGATTCCAAATCACTACCACACATTAGCACACACAGACACACTTCTTCAACCCTTTTCCATTACACCCACACAACACTCATACCTATGCAGTAAATCACACCATTATAACAACCACTGTTTACTCAAAACATCCTATTGTTCCTACTTATTCCATCGCACCACTACTTCCTTGTTCACAAACTCAAGCCTATGACACCTGTACAGCCTCTTACTCTTACAACCTTCCCAACGACACCTATCATCCCACTGCACAATCACACACACACACACACTCACACACACACTCACACCCATGCATAATACATGCATAAACATTCCACAACATTCAAACACAAACTATCTTTTCGTCCCAACAGGCAAAACACAATGCCTACTAAAAAGCAACTACGTAGAAAACAAATAAAAAATAGAACAGATAAAACTAGAAAACAAGCCATATAGTCATCCTCCTCTAAAACAATGTATAGAAAACATTAAAACAAAACAGTAACCTCACTCAACAACAGTAAACCACCCACAAATAAAACAACTAAGACCCCTCTTCCAAAATAAAAAAAGTAATAAAACATGTACAAACAAAAAGCAGACTGAGTAATGAACCTAACACTATATCCACCAATGTTAATGTAGCCACAGTAAAGCAATCCAAAAAAATCATTCTACAAAAAAAGTCCACCATAGAGTGCTTAACAATCTTATAAAGACAGCTAAAAAGTCATGATCTACCCTTAAAAACTACAGCAGAAAATGAATCCACAAAGCTCTAATTGACAGCACATTTCTACTAAAGAGAAAGTTGTTCATATTAATATTAAATGGAATGAAACCACTAACTGAATGTATCAATAAATTACAAAAAGTACTTCTAAACATGCGCAATGTCAATATAGATACCTTTTCACATTTCGTTGCTGGTGAATGGATTCACACAAGCAGCACAGAACCATATTTCAATCAAGACGCTTACAAACAAGAACAAAAAAAAACAAATGTCATAGACAATAATGGCCAAGACTATGAAATGGTAGGAGATACCATTACGTCAAAAGAAACCCTTAAGATCATGGATATAATTGCCACCATGCAGCTCCAGGCACACGTGGAGGCGTCAAACTCCCAACAGTCGGGTTTCCGCCCTGCCCACAGTACGGAGACAGCCATGCTAGAGCTACAGACCAAAATGCTCAGCATTATTGATAAGGATAAGACAGGTCTCCTCATCCTCCTTGACCTCAGCGCAGCATTTGATCTCCTTGGCCATAACTTACTCTAGAATGCACTAAAAAAAAAACACCAATTGCTCGTATGAAGCCATCGGCTGGATAATGTCTTTTTAAAAAAATAGGATATCCAGGGTGCATTGGGGGGGGACAAGTTCTCCATGGAAAAGGAAATCCTCTGTGGATTCCCTCAATGGGCCAGCATGCCACCATTGTTATTCAACCTTTACCTGAGATACCTATGCCTTGTCCTAGATCATATCAACACATTTTTTACAAACTATGCTGACGGCACACAGCTGGTGTTCGAGCTAAGTGGCAACTATTAGAAAGATAGGGAGCAACTTAGTGTGATTTACAACAACATGGAGCAATGGATGGACTCCAATTGGATGTGCCTCAATGGAAAAAAAACAGAGCTCATGGTATTTGGCTCGTCTTCAGCTAGAGCAAAACTATCCTCCTCCTACACGTCTTTTCAGATTAAAGACACACCCATACCGGTCCTGAGTAAGATTAAAACCTTGGGTATGATGCTAGAAGCATCCCTTGGGGCTGATGCCCAAGTACAGCACATCAAAAAAACTGTGCCTACCATCTCAGACTAATAAAATCTATCAGGCCCTACATTTCAGAGGACATCTGCGCTATTATAGCAAGAGCTATCATCATGTCGTGCCTTGACTATGGTAACGCTCTAGTCCTGGGTGCCTCTAAGCAGTGTTTGCAAAGCTACGAAGTTGTCCAGAACAATGCGGTAAGAATCATTAAGCACAAAACTAGATCAGAACACATCAGCGACTCCAGAAGGGAGCTACACTGGCTGATAGGGTACACTTCAAGGCCTTAACCATTGTGCACAGATGTATTTTCGGAAAAGCCCCGGCCTACCTAAAACCCAGGATTCAATCATATGTACCCTGTAGAACACTGAGATCGCCCCACCTTGGTAAAATCTAAGTGGCCCCACACAAACTTAAAAGTGGCCTGAGTAGATCCTTTCCCACCCTCACAGCCGGTCTCTGGAACAATCTCCTGAACCACATAAGACTGGAAACTAACGCCATTCGTTTCCGCAAACTGGTGAAAACCCATATCTTCAAATAAACAACATCTTCAGGCTTCACCTAGCTTTCCGAGCAATTCTACATGGCTGTCCCCTCTTCTTTGTTAGTCACTGTTTGTCTGTTCTTCGTGTCCTTGTATCTGCGCCCCGAGGCTCGCGAGTTACCGGCGCATTATAAATATCAAATAAATAAATAAATAAACCATTATAGATAAAACCTCCCCAGCAAACTTTCCACCCAATATTCCCTTTTCCCAAACAAACCTTCCAGTGTACAAATGGATGTGCAGCTCAATATGTAATTAATGACAACAATCCTTCAAATCTTTACGACAATTCCTGAATCACTATGTGAAACTAAGAGACAAAAGTAGAATAAAATATCTGCACAGGACTGCAAGAACTTTCATTAGCCTGCATTTCAGAACTCCATGCAAAAGCACATCAAAATGTTAGGAACACACCATTCTGCTATACGTGATCTTGTGCAAAGATTATACTATGCAAAAAATCCTGCTCTAGAAATGCAACATTTAAATAGCATTCTCCTACATGGCACTGCCAAAGAACTCCTTCCAGAAATAGAACAGATCCAAAGTAAATATTTTGGGACTGAAGTTGACTTACAAAATTCAGTAACTTTTCAAAACATTACCGAAAACCTCACAGACGCCACCCACCTTACAAACACATCCAAAAAAGAAATAGCTAAGTTTCAAAACATATCTGCTAAAATATCAAAGTATATGTCTGTTGTTGCAGAACCCCAATGGTTCCAATTAGCTTTATATCTAACAGCAGAAAATAAATACAAAATAACTCACCCCTCAATAGTTTGCACATACTGCAATACAAAGCTTCACAATAACCTAATGCCATAACATGCTATTACTAATCACTTAGAAATATTCCTCCTTCCAAAAGCTCTCCAACAACTTAACTTGTATTCCCTCCCTGGACGAAACTGCACCAAACTTCGCAGAATCATTGTGAGGGGGCCATATACTTTTTTGGCAACGTTTGGTGAGAATTCGTCCAAGGGGCAAAAGTTATAAACCACCCAAAATGTGCTCTTTCTATGAGTTGGGCAACCTTACTATAACTACAGGGTCACTACTGCAGGCAGGCCCTGATATATATATATATATATATATATATATATATATATATATATATATATATATATATATATATATATATATATGGGATACATTACTCACCGTAATCGTATTTCTGATGCTTGTATCTGCTTAGATTTACATGCTGTGCATAGGCCGACATCTAGTGGAAGCTGCGGAGTATTACAGTTTGTTTTTCGAAACTCGAAAATGGGCGTCGACACAGGGCGTGCCAGTAATACTATCCCTAGTGTGACGTCCACTGTACCCAAGATCCCTCACGCGTCTAGGATCCCCAGATTGTATTTTTCTGACATGAGGTAGCATGAGGAGTAGCGTGAGTACAGATGATCCAAGCAGATAGACAGAAAGGTAAGACTACAAGCAATCATGCGCCTTCTCTCGGAGGGGAGGAAGGGTGGGTCGCATGTGAATCTAAGCAGATACAAGCATCAGAAATACGATTACGGTGAGTAATGTATCCCTTCTGAGGCTTGTGGAATCTGCTTAGATCACATGCTGTGCATAGATTAGCGAGCAGTACCAGAAGAAGGAGGTGGGATGTGAGAAGGGTCATGAGCAAATAAGTGTCTTAGAACCGCTTGTCCCACTTATGTATCTGCCTTGGAATGGGTGTCAATGCAGTAATCCTGAGTAAAAGTGTGAATAGAGCTCCAAGTAGCTGCTTTGCAAATGGTGTCAAGGGGTACATATGCAATGAAAGCCAGAGTGGACCCAATGCCTCTAGTAGAGTGGGCCCTTGGCGTAAAAGGCAGAGGGCCTCATTAGACGGATGGCGGTAAAATACCGGTACCGGTAAATCCCTACCGCCTTACTACGAGTGTACTCTTTGTCGTGGAGGATGGTTCCGGGGACGCTGCAGTAGCTCTATACAATATCCTGCGGATACTGTTGACAGCACCCATCTGTCTGATGTGATCCCTTCCCAAGCCTGGGTGAAGTTTGAAATGCGTCCCCCTATTGGGGTTGCGTGAGAAGGGACCCTGAACTGAGCGTCACTGCTTTGGTGGAGGCGTGCCGCCTCCCTTGCTGGGGCTGCCTCTGCCTTTACCACGACCTCTCCTATTACCTGTGCCGTAACCCTGGGTAGACTGTTGGTTGTTGTTCCACTGTGTACCCTGCCCCTGGGAATAGTTAGATCCTCTCTGGGAATTTTCCAACAATGATGCCTGTGTTTCTGCCTTAAAACCAGACTGCCGTAACCACACATGTCTCTTGATAACAGTACCTTCTGCTATCAATCTGCCTGCGTTGTCCGCGGCGGCGAAAGTTGCTTTCAAAATGCAACCAGACACGGCTCTACCCTCTGCGGAAATCCAAGCTAATTGGCCCTTTAATGGTTCAGGAGCAGAGGCTATGAGAGCCGCGACTTCTTCCCACTGACGGCAGTTGTAGCTGGCCAACAGGGTGGTAGAGTTAGCAATCCTTGCTTGATAGGCGGACGTTGAGGCTACCGTCCTGCCGAAAACGTATAGTTTTTTGCTCGCCTTGTCGGGAGGAGCTTCTGACGAAGACAAGGGTGTCCCAGCCCTCTTACGAGTGTTGGTGACAACCAGGGAGTCTGGCTTCAGATGTCCTCTTATATAGAGAGGGTCAGACTGTGCCGCCCTGAAAAGTTTTTCAACCCTGGGATTGACTGCCCTGGTGAGGTTTGGGTTCACCAGGGACGGATCTATTCTCCGCTGAATGGATTTAAGGATAGGGATGGTCTGGGCAACAGGCCTCCTTTCTCCCACTAACTCTTCTGCAAAGTCCCTTTCCTCCTGTACCCCGTGGGTGTCAATGTGGAAATGTTCTGCTGCGCGAGCGAGAACCTCATTTAGGAGGGGTTGGTTATCGACCGGGGAGTCAGTAACCGGGGCTTCATTCTCTACCGGGGAATCTACTCTGTATGTTTCCGGGTCATCCTCTTCTTCTTCCTGGTCCTCATCATCCCCATAGTAGCCCGTCCCGGTTTGCTCTTCTATCATACCAAATTCTTGGTCGTCACAAAAGGAAGCCTCACCTTGATACCGTGAGTATGGTCTTGCGTAAGGTTGTACCTCGAAGGGTTCAGACCTTATCGGAGTTTCAAACCGGGCCTTCTTACTCGGGGGGATAGGATCAGTAGAGCCTGAGGGTGTGGCCCCTTGTGGATCATACGAGAGGAAATGTTCTGGATTTTTATCATAAAAATACGCCAAAGAAGACATTCTTGACATGACCCTATCTATGTCTTCACTGGACCATTGTTTGGAACTGGGAATGACTCTCTCAGCAAGTCTATGGGATTTATCTTGAGTAGCCTTGCTGGTTGTGGACCTATCAGCAGACCTGGGCTTGTCTGTCTGTTTAGGGGGGGGGAGTGTTTCACAGGTGTGGAAGAATGTACAGGTAGTTTCTTCTGCTGTTTCCCCCCCTCCCCGTGCGTAGAAAAATGTTTTCCCTGTCCCTTAGTGGCTCTGGAGTTTCTTCAACGCCTGGCCTCGAGGATCGGGAGAGGTGTCCCTGTCCTTCGAGCATGGGGCCTCGCTGGCTTTAATTGCGGGCTCCGACTCCTGAAGTGCGTCCTGGGGGTGGAAGTCGTCTTCGTCTTCCGACGATCGAACTTCTGTTAGCCTAGGGAGCGAGGCACTCTTAGCAAGAGTGGATGATTGCCTGGAGTCATGCAGCGATCTTGATCGAGAGCGCCCAGAGGAAACCGAATCGGACCGTTCTGTCTGTGCCTCTTTCCGAGAACTCGACGTCATCGAGTCTCGGTTGGACTTAGTGTTTTTAGTGTGTGTAGTATGTGAAGCGCTTGTGTCGCCGGGGGTCTTCCCCATAGCCGCCCTGTCGGACGACCTTCCGAGGTCGGGGACCTGCGCTCGGCTGTCTTTCGACGCCGTAATGCCCTCGCCGTCCGAAAGTACGGCGTTGCTGCCATTGCTGAAGGCGCCCTCCGCCGCCATGGCCGCCTGCCTGGCGTGGTGGGCCCAACGCTTCGTCGAACGGTCCTTAAGTGTCTTAGGTTTAAACCTACTACACGCTCTGCAGTTCGCTTCAGGGTGGTCCCTCGGCAAGCAGAGATTGCACGTGGCGTGCCTGTCGACCCAAGGGTATTTGCGATTGCACTTGGGGCAGAATTGAAAAGGGGTACCCTCCATACGCACCTTGAGGCAGCGGGCTGGTAAGTGTAGGAAATGTATAAGGTGTACCTATATACCAAGAGTGTAGAGTATGTACCACCCCCCACTCTCCCTACTTGCAGGGCCGAGGCCAGCAGCCTACCAGGCCCGGGCCGAGGCCAGCGGCCTTCCGAGGCCCAAATCCGTCGTGCTGCAGCCGACGGTCGATTTCTTCTCCAGCCGGCGTCGAGTGTCGAAGTTCGACGTTGGGGTGGGGAAGGATGTCAATAGATTATTATTTTAAATTTTAGCAAAAGTATGGCTAAGGCCAGGGGACTCCGCAAAATGCTTCCGACCAGTATGGCGGAAAAAAACAATCTGGGGATCCTAGCCGCGTGAGGGATCTTGGGTACAGTGGACGTCATACTAGGGATAGTATTACTGGCACGCCCTGTGTCGACGCCCATTTTCGAGTTTCGAAAAACAAACTGTAATACTCCGCAGCTTCCACTAGATGTCGGCATATGCACAGCATGTGATCTAAGCAGATTCCACAAGCCTCAGAAATATATATATATTCATATATTTGTTTTTTGTTTCAACATTGACAAAAGCGAGATGCTGCTTGTGACTTCAAGTACAAAGTGGAATAATTAAAGGGGAAGGACATATTTGATGAAGGATGAACTTTTGATAAACAGCTGCACCCGAAATTGAAATACACAGGTGTGTACTTATGTGGACTCAGTTTGGGAATGCCTGTTGGATCAAGTACCATCCCACTATTGGTAACATGCATTTCGAACATTGGGGCGGCACTAGGAAAATCTATTGCACTCTGGCCCCTGCACTCCTAGCTTCCTCAGACACCAGTTGCGAACAATATAGCATCCAAGCAAACACCTGCAATATAATGAGTGACAAACCCCAAACAAGTGGAGGGCGCCGTTCCTTTAACTTGTGGGGGGCTTCATTCATTGCACGATCTGAATGACACAAGGCCTAGTAAGATCGGTATTGTGTCCTCCCTTTGTTTTCCCCCTCCTTGTTTTGTCGCGACTAGAAACGCTTGTGTACAGGCGTTTTATAAATGCCATATCATATAACTCCAAGCCAGTTAAAGCATACATTGTAAAATATGATTTTAGTCCACATTTCCAGGCGTGGTGCTGTCAATGCCATCACCTTGTTATCATGATGGAAGTCTCCTGGTCTCCATAGTGTAGTGTAGTTTGTAAAGGGTAAGAGTCTTGCTCCTAGTGACCTAAAGATACATAACACACAGCTTGTATGTACTTAAATGTCTGCTTTGTTACAGATTTAACTTTGAAAACATTCACGAATCATATATACCCCTTTATAGATGTTCAGGAGATATACAATGCAACCATGCAATGCCAGCCCTGAGGCTATTTTGCTTGGATGCAGAGGTGCTGCTGGGGGTGGAGGGGCAGAGGGGGCTATAGCTCTGGGTCTTTTGGTTGTAAACCCGGATAGAAGCAAAGAGCTACAAGCAAAATGCGAGCTAGCCCTGAGTCCCGACAGTCTAGGCATTAGCATAGCCCCAGATCTTTTCAAGACCTAGCATAGCCCCTGCTCTGATGCATTCATTAGTACTTTATGAGAAATAGCTCAGTTGAAATGGGTTATACTTTGGATTGCTTAGCACAACTTGACTGATCCCTGATTATGATATGATATGATATGGTACTTATAACGCGCCTATACACAAGTGTGTCAAGGCACGACGAAGCAAGGGAGGGGAAACAGAGGGAAGACAGACAATGATCCTACTAGGCCAGGTGACATTGAGATTGCGCTAGTGCAGGGGAGGGGAGGAAGGGGAAAAGTGCGGGGGGAAGGGGAGGGAGCAGTGCAGTAAATAGGATAAAAGTGAAATGAATAAGACAATAATTAAAAGGGCAGTCAGCTGATGACAAGTTCAAGGTTAAGTGCAGACACCAGGGGTCAAGTGCTAGTAAGGGCTGTAGGGATACAGAAACAGCCCCTGAGTGTAAGGCTTGCCAGGAGGGCAGTACAGGTGTGCAACTGGCGGCGAGGGTAGCCAGATAACCAGTGCAATTTCATATTTAGCCAGGAGATCAGCAGGGGAGCGGAGGAGAGAAAGCAGAAGCAAAGAGGAAGGTTTTGAGGTGCTTCCGGAACCGGATATGGTTCTCCTCAAGTTTCAGAGAGGCAGGGAGGCTGTTCCAGAGAGAGAGGCCTCAGCAGAGGAAAGAGATCTACCACCGACTCGCTGCTTGGAGAAGCGACTGACCCTGGAGGAGTTGGAGGCAGATGAGCAAAGAGCTCGATAAGGAAGATATTTAGGAAGAGAGAGTTGAAGGTATTGAGGACCCAGGCCCCAGAAGGCCTTGTGGACAATGCAGAGGGTTAGGTAACATATATAACTCACTGAATGAATGTCTTTAATTCCAACGTCTTTTTAGAATGAGAGGAACCATGGTTTCCTCTGTGTCTTGTGCTGGGGACATGAAAACAAAAGGTAGGGCATCGAATGACATGCGTAGTGTGTTGGCAGGCTGGCTGGTCAGCTGTGGTGGAAGCTGGCAGCACAGCATTCTGACCCTTTGTTTTTTTTAAAAGAATTGGTTCAGAAATAGAAGGTCCGGGGAGGTTTCGAATGCAGAAATATACTTGCATTCATAATGCTGGATGGCTAGAGTGTACCTTGCTGCCATTTCCACAGATATGTTACATACTGATGTACATTGAGCAAACTTAAGCTTCCAGATGCATATTTATATAAATGACCGGGATTATGCCAAAAACAAGGAAGAACAAGGGAGTATATGGTGCCCGTTAAATATGTACATGAGGGTCACATACGACCTCGCTGATATCTCAGGACCTTACACCAATTGAAGCATCCTGCATATGACACCCTAGAAACACCTATAAATACATGGGGACTATTTTAATACATCTACCTAAATGGGGATGAACAGAAGGCCATTTAGAATTCTCCTTTTCCGTCACTCAAAGCTTAGCCAAGAATAAAGTGATTCCATTACAAATATTTAGCACAATCAGTGTACATTTTGAAAAAAAAAACGTTTTCTTCTTTGGTGTGCGCCCAGTGCACAGTTTGCCGGCACACTGATGAACGAAACAAAAACCGAGTGCACACATCGATGGGCACCAAAGAAATCACCATTTAAAGCAGCTTGGCAGCGAGCTATGGAATAGATCATGTTGGGTGAGGTACTTGTGCAGTTACAATCTCATGGCTGATTTACAAAAAAGTGTGCCGCCAAATACGACTGTCCCCGCACGGGCCAGGTTCAGGGGAATGCACAAAACAAGACTTCTGGCAACATTACTATGCAAAAAATAGCATGCGATCAGCAATGGTGGCTGGTGAATTTTTTAAGTGGCAGTGTGTAAATGTTTGCTCTGAATATGCGGGAGACACCAAGTGTAGTGGTTGTTCCCGGGAGAAACGGTGCATTTTTTAGCAAAATGCCACACAATTTGCAATCGGTTTTGTATGACAGCACATAAAAAAATTAATAGATGCATGTTGCTAACAGTGCAGAGGAGCTTTATCCAAAAAATGTTCCTGATGTCTTTGCCTACAATATATGGCAGTATTAAAATCATGTTCATGCTGGCTGTCCCCATACATATCCATGCAGACTGCACTAATATGTGACATTGTTACCATAAAAGAACTTACTCCTATTGGCTTTGCAGGCACAAAATACCTGTCAAAGAGTTTAGCTAGACTGTCTGCACCAAATTAAGGCAGTCAAGCAACATAATAACATAAACATCATTTTCTTCCAGTTCCACCTTTAAAAGAGAAGAGGAAAATGTTTGGTTCAAAGTTTCCTTTTCTCTTTACCCGATAGCCATCTTTTCTGTATTTTGTTTTCTTTTTGGGAAACCGTCTCGGTCACCTTATACCCATCCTTTCCCCCAAAAAAGAGAAATCACAGCACACTAGTGCAAATGGCCAGAAAGCCCCCTATGATGGACGATACTTGCTGCACAAAGGCTTATTAACAAGGCCAGTGGCGAACGAATTTAAAACAGAATCTGATTCCATTTGCCACATAAAACGCATATTGGCCCTCATTAGGACCCTGGCGGAGAGGGTTTTACGCCGGCGGAGAGGGTTTTACGCCGGCGTAGTGCATGGCGTACCTCTCCGCCAGACTACGAGTTCCCGTAGCGCCATGGATGATTTTTACGCCTGCTTTTTGCAGGCGGAGAAATCCATGGCGCTACGGGAACTTGATGTTAATTACGCCACCGTAATTTACAGTGGCGTAATTAACGCCTTCCCCACTCCCATTATACCCTATGGGGCAAGAATGGGAATGGGGAAGGGTAAAATGGGGATTGGGGACTTACCGCCCCGCCAAGGTCGGCATGGGGCGGTAAGTCCGCCAAGCACCTTGGCGGAGTTGGCAGCTTTGCGCCATGGACCATGGTGCAAATTGCACCATGGTCCTCCGCCAAGGTCCTAATGAGGGCCATTGTCTTTTATCAGAGACTAAGGAAAATAAACCAAAACTGGTGTGCAACGCTTGGCAGTTTCACAATGGATTATTAAACTGTCAACCTGTGGAATTCATAATTCTATAAAAAGATACATTATCGGAGCACCGCTATGCCAATCTAGTTGAACGAGGGAGAGGTTAGTTTGTCCATTTCGAGTCCCTGAACATTATACAATTAAAATGACTATAGGATCCCTTCTAATGACATTGTGAAGATGGGAGAGGACGCTCTATTATATAGATCCAAATTGTAAGGTAGAATTGGGGGATAGCTTCTGTCCTTTCAGAAAATGATAACTTCACGCTCTTATCTTGTGTGATTGAACAAATATGTTGCGCTCCCTAAAAATAAAAGGACAGCATCTTATACCTAAACCTACCATAGATTGATTTTTACATATACACCTACACTAGAAGACAATCTGTCCAGAAATTGTATAACATAGTTGGTGACTTCCTCAGCATACATTTATGGTACCATCTATGGTTTAGATGTTGCTATTGTAATATAAATTCAAATACTAATCCCAAATGCATCCCTTTTCTTGTCCCAGAATTCGGGGCTGGCATTCTGTAGCCATATAATATTCAGCACATGGGGAGCTGAGGAAATGGCATCACTGATGTCAATAAAGAGATGCATTGTGTAAAACAGATTGTGTGAATGTTCACATACAGGGGAAGCAGTCCATTATTGTGGAACTGGATGGTCCCTGCTGAAAAGTCTCATTTGAGTAAATCGTTTTTTAAAAAAAATATTATAGAGATAATTGGAAAACAAATTAATCTATACTGTCTGGATTGATGGTTTGATAACATATTGGATTTTGGAAGTGAGAAATATAATTCAGGTAGTTTGTTTATTTGATTATAGACTGGTGATTAATACATATTGATTTGTATTTGTAATCAAATATCATATCTAGCTTTGTTGTCACAGGGCATCTGGGCAGATTTAATAGGGGCTTTTTACCACACATTGACTAGATATTTCCTGCATGGGCAATGGGTGGCACGAGATCTTGAGTCATGAAAAGACAAAATGAAGGAAAATGTGGAGAGAGTAGGAATAGATATTTGGGAAGAGGAAAGCCTGCCTGAACGGACATTGCAAGAATATATATGTGACCTCCACTTCTAAAGAGGAGAGAGAGATTCTTGTGAATCTTTCTGCCTATCTCATGTTGATGGAGGACATACTGGTGGTAAACGAGATTTACTTGCACCAAAAAAACACATAATGCTCAAAAGACATTAGAAGTTAGTGGTCACAGAGGGCAAAACATGAAACAGTTTATCAAGAAATGAAACAGTTAAGTGAGTCTCAAGCTGACAATCAAATATTTCCACAGAAGCAACTTAGCCTAGTAGAGGTAAAACAAGAGAAATTGAAAGTGTGCAGAGAAACCAAACAATACTTAGAAAGATAACTTAGGAACACTAATGAGATTCACAGTTAGTGTTTGCAGACACAAAGCAAGATAAAGGGTAAATTTAAGGACCAAGTCATTTATACTAACAATTTGTTAGATGACATTGTGAACATAAAAATGCAACACAAAGTCAGGAAACTGCTGCAGAATTCACCATAAAGGTTGATTTGCAAGCTGAATTCGATCAATTACACCGGGATTCTAAAATAATGAAACACCAATAGATGCAGTTAGCCCAAGAAAAAGATGCTGTTCTTCAGGGAATCCACCAACTCACCTTACAATTGATACAGGCACATGCACAGGGTGATCAGAGTAAGGTTTCTTCATGAGAGCTGGTGAAAGGAATAGAAGAGAATGTGACTTTGAGAGCGAAGTCAGAAAAAGAAATGAAAAATCTTGAAAATGCAGTGTTGTAGAATGAAAAATGGAAGAAAGAATGGGCTCACTGCATTCCATGTACCAAGAGTCAGTGGAAGAACTCCATGCTTGTCAGAAAGACAAAGATTCCTAGCAGAAGGTGTTATGCAACATGTAAGACATACTTGCCTCCAAAACAAGAGCATTCAAAACTAGGCAGTCCAGTTGGAATGAATCTAGGGAACAACTAGCACAAAGTAAGCAACACATGTTAATTGAAATGGACAACAAAGCTAGATTAAGAGAAGAAATTAAAGAATGTAATTTGAGTTCAGAATCAGCGGCTAAAGTTCAGAAGCAAATATGTTTCATGGAAGAAGGGAGACTCTCTCCTCTAGCTGAGACTACCTCTCCAAAGACACAACTTTTCCAGTGACATAACAGTGGCTCTGGCACATCCTGCCTCATAGAGGGCACCAGGCACACCATTTGTCCTGCCCCAAGGCTCCCAGATACACAGGAAGGCTTGAGTTCCCTATCAGACACATAAGCATATCAAGTATTTCACATGGGAAGAGGGGGGCAGGCCCACTTAGTATGTCGGGAGTGGACAGGAGAAGGAATGAAAGTACTACCAAACAGAGAATCAGTGAAGAAATATATGAAGATGTGTTAAGGGCTCAAGAATAGCAAAGTATGATCCGACAGCGAGACCACTTAGCCGTCTGACTGACATTGAGAGACAACGAATGCAACCGAGAAGTCTAAAAGTCCCAATCTATGTCAAGGATTATGGGGATACCCCAGAACCACTAAATAGATGGGAAAAACTGATTCTGACCGACAGTATGAAGTAATGCCATACTATCCAGCCCCTCAGAAAAGAGACCCATAACCCAGAAAACAATGGGAAAGAGAGAAAGAAGGGGGTCCCCTATTTGGTACACATAGGAAACCATCATAAAGTCATTATGACAGGGAGAGAAAAATGTAACCACAGAGGGAGTTCAAGCAATTATTCTGACTCTGCTGAGGGAAGTTGAACACAAGTAAGGAGACATAGAAAAAAAAAACCACAATCACATTTTGTGAAAGACCCAATCAAACAAATTAAGGCCCTAAAAGGCTTTGTGACGTGTATCCTAAAAAGAAGAAATATTTTATTTGGCAACATCTATCATTGTACGCACAGATGATGGCATCATGTGGATTGCTGAAAATGACCAAAACAACATTGAATACATAAAAGGGATGTTTTCTCCTAGTTCTTTACTGGGCTGGAAGACCAAAATCATTTTTTATGGTCCTCCTAAAAGGCACCCATTTTAAAATATTTTTCAACTTCTAGAAACCCACAAGAAGTACACAAGGCACACAAGGCAGCCTATGACTTAATGTTTGTCAAGGGTCAAACTCATAGGGAGTTTTCTCAAGAACACAAGCGGTATTTGCCCAAATTCTAGGGTGTGTTGATACCGAGAATCAAGACGTCAAAACTACTTTCTTCCATGCCCTTCCACAATATGTAGTGATTCAGTTTGTGATTTTGATTACTTCAGGTCACACACGTGGATTATCACCCGAGCTACAAGGATCTATGAAGTACATAACCCAATATCTCTCAAAAACAAATAACCTCAAACAAATGCATGCCCCAGCCACCCTTAAAGTAGAAGAGGTGATGAGCACTCCTCAGATGGGCTTGGAGACCGGGGACCAAAGACGTGATCCTCTGCTGTTAAGAATCCTATCAGACAGAGAAGACACTGCATACAATGACAGAATACTAGTCCTCCAACTGGCCAGGAAAATAATGATCCCACAAAACCAGAGACTTACATTCGTGCTCAGTATTTAGGCTCTAGTTCTATCCTGCATTATAAATATGTTCTACCATCCCTGAGAAATACTCAGAGCCCAGGATAAGGTTCCCAAGGAAATGCAAATCAGAATCTTTCTAGGGAGAGAAACCAATCACCATCTGCTAGCACCAATTATCATGACAGCTTCCCTACTCCAGCTAGGTTGCAGAATACTAGATCCCACTACAAGGACCAATGGAGACCTACCAACATATACAATAATGGGTATCGGAATTACCAGAACTACTCTCCTAGAAGATATAATTACCCCTATAGAAGATAACAGACATTTTACTAAAGACTGCCTCACAGTTCAGAGATTGTATAAAAGATTTGTCAAATTGATTAACAAGACAAAATATTAACAGAGAGCATTGGTCACATCATGAGATCCCAGAAGGGAAATCCTGATTGTAATGCTCGTAGAAAACTTGCCCAAAATGAGTGGGCACATCAGGGTGAACATTGACAAGAGGAAATAGTTCCAATTCAAAATGCACAAGGACAGGAGGAAAGGGGGTATGTGATAGAAAAGATGGTATCCGGTCATTTTTTCAGAAACATTTTTTCGAAATACAATTATGCCGAAAACATTTTGCCGATTTTTTTTTATGTCTTTTTTTTTAGTTTATAGTTTTTTTGGTTGGTTTCGTAAGTAAAAAAAGGGTTAAGAAAACGGGTGGTTGGGGGGAACCCCCCCATTTAAAAACATTTTTTTTAAAAAGACATTCCAAATATTTTTTTTAGGCGAAATGTTTTCGACATAATGGCATTCGAAAAAATGTCATTCGAAATACTCTTGAGTTTGCTTAAATATTGGTAAAGACCAATAGTGAACCATCTTCACAGATAAAATCAGATTTTCAAAAAGTGATGTTTAGTGAGGAGAAACATGTGGCAATTTCGTTTGAGAAAGAAGAAAGTTTTGTGGACATTCAAACCCAGCAATTTCCCTTTCAAAGATGTATTGCCACTTTCAAAAAGCCAATCCCCAAAGCATCATTTTGTCTCAAGACATTGCCATTATTCCCTATTCAAATGAATGACTGAAAGGATTCAGTTCTTTCCAAATTCTGCATAACTCGAGAATGAAGCTTCATTAGTGAGAGATTGTTTAGGCAATTACAGAAATATATACATGGGAATCTGGTCTTGATGAGATGATTTAAAGCACATCATCACTAGCAAGTGTATGATCAAAGTTGCCATTCTAAATAAGACATAATGTCTGGGTCATAAGACCTTATTACTAATTTTTAAATTGGTTATGACATATTACATTGATTCGCTATTCATTTGGATTTTATTAACATTAAAGCCTGGTCCAGAATCAGGTGAGAGCCCTTCATTGCAATGATCCTGAAAAAAGGCCCTCAGGTTATGTCAATTTCTACCTTATGCTGCTGAAGTCCAAATCAAAGAGGTTACTGCTCCTGAAATTACTCGGCAACATACTTGGCTGATAAAATTTACAAGAGGACACACTTGGTTTAATGAATTTAGGTTGTGAGACGATTTGGTACGTGCAAGTGTTGTCAACGTAAATACAAGGAAGGCAGGGAGAGTGCAGGTAGATGTGGAAGGGGATGGGGCAGGGACAAACAAAACAACGTTCTTACTAAGCCATGGGACAAATTAGAGCATGGAAGTGCTAAAAAAATAAAGAAGGAGAGGGGAGGAGGAAAGTAGCCTCACAATGCGGATGCTGCAACAATGCACACGCAGAAGGTAAGCAAGCAGAGCCAACGCAGAGTAGGTATGCAGGGAACATTTCACAATGCACAAATTAAAGAGCAGAGAACAACAGGCATGGGTAAAGAGGAGCGGTCAGCAGAAAAAGGGAGCAAGGCGGAGGGGAAAAAGTGGAAGGAAGCAATGGGCAAAAAAGAAGCACAATTGCAGAAAAACTGCAAAGCCGTGTCAGGCCAAGGAGTCCGGAATGAGCAGTCCGGAGGCTGCTGAGGCAAGCGAACAGTCAGTAGAAGGTGAATATATCTGATTTGCGGTGTTAGGTTGATGCTGTAAAAGATCATAGGAATCAGGTAGTGAAAAGGAAGTTATGAGGAGGACAAAGGGGTCTGCAGAGGACAGTCAGGCACAATTCTGTAAAGTTCCAACTGGTATGATCTGATTGAAGGCTCAGGCACACAGAGAGGGACAGCGATGGAAGTTACAATAAGAGGGACGGGGGTACAGAGATAGGGGCTAGCATGGACTAGTAAGGTTTAGGGTGCAAGTCACACAGCTATGCCGAAACTTGCTGCAACACTTACTGAGGTGTCCAGGTTGAAGAAGAGGCAGCAGTCGGGTTAGTTGAAGGAGAAACAAATCCACGCAGGAGCAGGAGGGAGTGGAAACAATATGGGCCAAGAAGGAATTAAGGCACAGCACACCATCCAGGCTAGACAGAGACAAATGCATTGGTGTGGGCCTTAATGGGGAGCTGGCTTTGCCTGCCAGCTCCACAGATTGGCCCAGAAGAATCGAACGAAGGCCAATCTGCTGCTGGAAAGGATGGCAGGCCGTGGGCAGCCAAATCAACACTGGGATGTTGTAATGGTGGCAGCCATTATAGAGAAGTCACAGAGCCCTCTCTGCATACATCTCAGGCCCAGTGGGTCAACAAAGTAGAGCCCCAAATCCAGGAGGTGAAGTGGGCCTTGCAGGCTGCAGGCAATGGACATTTTGCAGATGGAAGTAAGCCGCAGGAGCCTGCAGCCTGCAACCCTCCTTGGTCCTCTCCTCAGGCCAGACAGTGACAAAGGCCTTGGTGTGGACCTTAGTGGGGGGCCTGCTTCACCTGCCTTAGCCTCACAGATCTGTATAATGAGAAAGACCTAAAATGGAGTGTCCCAGAGCTGGATAGCCCCAGCCCTAAGCTCAAATACGCACAAGACAAAGCGATTACTATCACCTTCTTATAGGGCATGCACGCCTGCAATGGCCGTCTACCCGGAGACCGCCTGGCAGCGCCGACATTTAACAGAGGTGTATTGTGAAGTCATATCGATTATATCTTCCTTGATATGAATCACTGGAAAGTGAGAAAATCAATTGAGGGAATCCCCCGCCCAGAGAGTGACCATGACCCTGTATGTGTGACATAAGGCAGGTATTTGTTTAACGACCTGACGACCTGTACCCATATGAATAGTATTGACCTTAATGTCATGAATAACCGCAGGAAGATTAGGTAGGGGGATATTGATTATGTTTGCTTCTTTGATCTTTGAGAACTTTCTCTGTATATTTGAATCTGCCCTAACTCAAGATATGTCTCCTCAATGTCAATGGAAGCCATCTATTGCTTGATAACTGCAGAGTTTACGCCTATGATTCCTAAACCTCCTGCAGTCATTAAGCCAACGCACAGTCTCACAAATTCATGATACGATTCAGACTGCCACCTGTTCAAAAGAGCCCTTCACAGGGAATAAAAACCTAACGGACACTCTAACGATATCCCTTTCCTGAGAAGAACATATAAGCAAGTAATTAACACCAAAATAAGGGCTGTGGAGGAAATTAAATGGGAACTTAGATGCTTCAGTGGTACACGACTCGCAATCTTTCTGGAAACTCATCTCTGAAATATTATCGGGTCGCCATCAAATCGAGAAGTTGAATTCTGCATCCTTCAGGATGTTTGGTTTTGACATTTTAGATCTCTTTATTGTTTGGCCAAAGAGAACAGAATTACTCCTCTTCTAGCAATGACGCTAACTTGAACCCTTTTGTATTTTCTGTTGAAGAAACTTGAACTACACTTGGGACACAAAAGAAGGGCAAGGTTCCAGGAGTTGACAGGATCCCCATCAACCTCTTCATTAAAGAATGTTGGACTGTTTCTTCAACTGTATGAATCGAGTTGACTATGTCACCTCTAGCTGGCGGCAGGCAGAGATTGTGCCCATCCACAAAAAAGTAACTACTAGCCCATTAGTCTGATAGATGGGCTAGCCAAGGTGTATGGGGCACTGCTTCTGTCTGGAGAACTTAGTGGGAGAACAAAGCATCATCTCAGATCTCCAAGCAGGCTTCAAAATGGGATTGGGCACAATTGAGCACCCCTTTGTCTATTCTCTATTTTAAGCAAGTATGTGGTTTCAAAAAAAGTAACTGTTTTCTTGGTCTTTGTTGATTTTAAAACCACATTTGATTCTATTGCCAAAATATTTCATGGAGTATTTTATATGACCTTCAAATCCTACAAGAAATCTTAAGCCCCTTAAGAAAACTTTTCAAAAATAACTCTGCCTCAGTAAGATTTGGACAGGTGGAGAATGAACAAAAAGTTTTCCAATCAAAAAAAGGAGTGCAGCAGGGATGCATGCTCACCCCCTCCCATTTTTATTATTTATGTTAATGGTTTAATTTTAAGAATGTTAAATATAAACTCAGATGCCCCTACCACTACAAAAGGTAAAGCGGGTATACTAATGTATGCAGGTGACACTGTTTTAATCTTAAAGACCAAGATGGGCATCTTAAAACAACTATCTGTATTAACAGATTTCAAACACCTCACGGAAAATTAAAACTAACATCTCCCTTGAAGGTAAACAACTTTAGCAGGTTAACTGTTATGATTACTTGGAGATTACATTTCAGGACAATGCGAAATGGTCCTCTCAATTAGACAAAGGCGAGCTTACCCTAAAAAGACACACTGGTGGAATACACACTATCCATTTACCAACTGGTTATCGCCTCCCATTAATGGTGAAAGAAGTGTATGTAGCACAGGCATGGTCTGCTGTCCTATACGGCAGCGAGATTTGGGGTTTTCGAAGCCGTCCCCACTCCCGTGACCATTACAGAAACCTAATTTCGAGAAAAAAAAAACTCAGACTTCCTACAAGCATACCAACTGTCTCATTGTTGATGGAAACTGGTGTTACTCCGCTCAGATTTGTGACTAAGAGTAGACCCAATCACATCTGGCTATGCATGAAACAATCCATTTCCATGTAATATGATATGTTCACAGATGTAATTGAATCCCCTAATGGTAAATCATGGACATGTTACAAGCACCTCTACAATATCTTAATCAGAATTGGTATGCTGCACTTACTGGATGGTAATGTGCAGATAGCAGGTGATACAGTAAGAGTAATTAAATCAAAATTAGAAACCTTGCTCTTAGAGCTAATGATTTTGGATTCAAATAACCTAACTAGCTTCCTAGATGAACCAGCACTTAAATCCACTTTAGAATCCGAGCCCTACCTCAATTACATTTCCTAACTCGTCTAGAGCTCTATAAAGCAACTTCAAATTGAATGTCTTCCCAGCAGCACAACTATGCTGTAAATGGTATTGAAGCTCCTCACAATGTTGTCCTTTCTGCCCCACCGTAGAAGAATCTGATATGCACTTTCTGCTAAAATGCATGACATACGCAAAATTATGTGCAAGATGGCTTCTCCCGACTTATCATGCCTTCTTTGCAGCAGATGATTATGCATTATTTAAAATGACCGAATATGAGGATGTTATATTTGCAGTCTTCAGTTGGCGGATTTGCCCAAATTTACTGACTCATTATGATGTATTTTAAACACCTGCCACTCATCCCCGTACTATTAATTCATGCAATAATTCTATGGCTGCACATTGTGGATAACCATTCATGTTCATTTCCACAGTTTGCGATTTTTATTGTCACACAGTTCCACTAAGTTGTTCCTTTGTGTACATTTATAGGCTAAGGCCAAAATAAAGTTGATAGATGATGAAATTATAGATAGGATCTCTCTGGTTGCCTGCGGAATAAAAATCCCAAAAGGGGAAAAGACAGGAATACTAGGCCCAAATGAACCAGATGATAACCTGTCATCCCCGGACAGATCGAGGAAATGTTTAATCCTACTGATGAGGCGACCTCCGAATAAGGAGGAATCTGGGCTAGTAAAGTAAGTAAAGATGTTTTGATGAAATGATGAATGATTGAATTAGTGTTAAAAAATAAATTGCACATTTTAAGTAATTGTTAAATTTACATTTTAAATTAAAAGGATAGAATAGGAAAGCAAAATGACATCTGTGTCCATACTTTATACTAAAGCAATATTTCTACCCCTCTCTCTTAGTTAAATAACTTTAAGTTCATTCCAGCTTCAGGAGAAAAGGAGGATGGAAGGAGGGGAGCAAATCAATACCCTTGCCCAAGGAAAGGAATTCAACGTGGGACAATACAAGGGATCCAAGAGGAGAGAATGGATATCAGAAAAGAGAATTTTAACATTTTCAACTTTACAGAAGATTTTAATTTTCCAAGACAATCAATACTGTTACACAGATTTCCTTTCTCCTGGATCATTAGCCCATGCATGCTATTTAATAAACTAAACAGGATGTGCTTGGATTATACATTTCTATTACAGAACATGAGGGGGACTTCTTTAACAGCAGAGCCCTGCACGCCACAAGGGAAGAAAGTTGGGTCCCATCCCAGCAGACATGTAACCCTGTTCTTATGAATTCAAATAAATTGTATATTTACATTGACTTCACTTCCATAATGTGCACACTATTCAGAATGTGTGGAAATCAATAGTCTACGTGGATTAATGCATATTTCCATAACAATAATAGATTTACAAATGGACTTACATACAAGTTGTTTATAAATAATGATAGATTTATAAACTGTGCACACGTTTAAAATTGTGCTGCGGATACCAAATTGTATTGTGAGTGCAGTGAATAATTTTGTTCAATAAATGCGGTTGGTAGTGGGACAAAAGCATTACCATGCACAACTATATCTCAAATACATGTTCCCTATAAAACTCAACAGTGTTGTTGAATTCTGGGAGGCCATTGGCTTAGGAATTCAAAGCCAGGACTCTACTCATCATGAAATAACCCCATTAACCTGAGCTGCATCAACAGAGTCATATAGTCAGCTTGGAAACATGGAGCTAAAATAACTATTGAAAAATACATTGGCTTGGCCCCCCTATCAATTTTATGGCTGAGTGCTGTACATGTATTGGGGAGGCTTGATTTCAGAAACAAAGGGTCAAAGAACGGTGGTTCCACTCACCTATGAACTTTCTGAACTCTTGCTAACCTATAAAATATCCTCTGCCCGACCCTTAATGGATGGTTGATTCCTGAAATACATGAGCAAGCCCCATTTCAGTTAATGATTAAACATCTGAGCTCTAATGCACAGAAGAATGTCTAGATTTGAATCTGCACATAATGCAAACCACCATTTTCGCAATAGCTCTGCAAAAGCTTGGTCTATAGGAAAAGTGCAAACTGTTTGAAAATCGGGAGAATGCACAACACTATGGCCCTCATTACGACCCTGGCGGAAATCGGAAAACGATGGCGGAAATGCAATACCGCCATCGAATAGCGCTCGGTGCGACTATGACCCGTCACCGCAAAGTACGAAGCCATTAGCGACACCGTAGTGAACGCCAACGCTAACTGCACCAAGCATGCGCGCGCGCCATGCGAAACCGCAAACACCACCATGGCGCAAGGGTACGCCAATTCCGACCCTAGCGGACATGTACCTAACGCCATCAGGCATGGCGTAATGTACCATTCCGCCATGGTGAGAAGTACGGCATCGCGAATCAACCGTAAACGGCCCCACTGAGTGCCTGTACACCGCTCCCTGCCCACAAAGTACAACTCCCCGTAGGTGCAATGAAGTCACAATGCAACCAGTGAAATGTACAAGTCACCCATGCATGGCAACGAACAAAAGAAACACAAGAGGGGCCAATGGGAGCTGCAGGGCACAGATGGCACGAATACAGAAGCCAATCCAATGGACATGACCACAGTCCCCCACCAAGAAACGCACGCAAACACAGGCACCTGTGACCAGCAATATTCCGAGAATCACATCATTCCACCAGTCCACCTGGCTGACCGGCATCTGTTACACAAATCCCAATCCCCCGCCCCTGAGCATGACAACATTCAAACTGTCATATTGGCAGCCCCCATCCCTGACCTCACGGGCTTAGTAGGCAAACGCGCCCAGTACAGTACCACGCAACTAAACTCCGAAGCCGGAACCCAATGCAGATCTCCTCACAATACATCGCCCCCCAAATAGGCATATGCCACATCACTTGCAAAGAAAAACGCTACACGGGCCAAATCAGAATAGAAATTTAATGCACATCAAAGTCACCAAGCCCATACAGCCATCAGGCCATGAACTCCAAAACACTAATCGCCATTGTGGGCTGCATCCGCAAGAAATGACCAGCCACTACTTGTGTGTCGCCCTGTTCCCTCATGGTACACAGAGCCACATTCACGTACGAAAAGGCAACATGGAAGCGCACAGAACCGCAGGGCCGTCCCAATGGGGAGGCACTAGTCCAGCTGAAAGGCCGAAATGTTGCTCCGAGCCACCAGTACTGCGTAAGGGCATGTGGGCCATTGGCGATCGTCCCATAAGATCGTAATGCTGCTCCACTGATTAACACGAAGCAGCAGGTGTCGGGAGTAAAACCCATCTGCAGGAGTGGCATACAGATGGCAGTGGCAAAAGGGGAGGAGATACCTGTCAACCAAAAGAAAAGAAAAAGACAGAATGGCCATCAGAACCACATTCCAACAACTCACTTCAATGATCACACGAAATCCACAGCCATATGCATGCTAGCCCACTCCAAAGGATCATCACCACCCCAAAACCACTTGCGACTCATAACCATCTATATCGAGGTGCAAACACCATCACAAACGAGTGTACCTGTGCATGCGTCTGTCAAAACAGAATCCATCAGATGGGAATGTTCACGTGCATGGACACAAGTGTCTGAGGGCGCGTCGAGACAGGGAGGGCTCAACAAGGCCAGATAGACGATGGTCCCACTATGGCAGCCCTGCATCACATAGCGTAGGGGAGGCGGATAGATCCCAAGAAGCCCTGTACATGGCAAACTCTGTATCAAATCACCTGCCCATGCATCCATTCATCATTCCCTCATCCCGGAATCAAAACGCCTGAATAATTACTCACATAACATTAGAAACATCCATTGAGTCTGTGCGTTATGCAGCCTGCAAAATCCACAGTGCCCCAGCCCGTAATTCCAGTGTAGTGAAGTAACATGTATTTGGGAACGTCCGGCCTCATCGCCCACGTAGCAATTGCGCATCCCAAACTATTCATATCAATCATTGCTTCCTCGCCATGGGCCCTGTCTCAAGGACATTGAACAATAGAACGTTGTATATGCAGTCAGACCTGTGGGCATCTCCTCGCTGCTAGCTGGAAACCGAAAGCGCCGCCCTTCGAATTCCTCATTTGCAACATCACGCCGAAAAGGCATCTGTGGCCGTTTGTAATCACTAATTATTCCATCGAGTGCGGCTGTGTGTGAAAATGGCAACTGCCTTCACCCACAAATGGGACGCCCCGCCCGTCGTTGCAACTCGGTACAGTGATGCATGAGGGCCCACCGTTACTCGAGTACTACGTTCCACTGACCCTTCACAAGTCTGTTCGCGACTGCACAGATAGTATGTGCAACAATGGGACCACAGCAGAATGAACATGTCAACCAATGTTACACGGCCATCGGGTACAAATACATGATTGCAATAGCAAGATGCCATTCCCCAATTTGCAGCGTTGTGCGCGGGACGTGCTCGGCCAAAGGGGAGAGCAGTTTGCACAGGTGGAATGAATCACCACAGGTGGAGGCCATACAGCCTGAAAACACATAAATTGCACAGCCAGTCTCCTCCCACAACCACACCGAAATGCTACCAGCAGGACTCGCGATGTTGGCCCTGGGGGACCTGATAGCACTGCAAGTACTCCAACTCGAAGAAGAAGACGAACACCAACTGCAACCGGCCGCACGAAGGAGACGCAGGAGGAGGAGGAGGCCAAGGCAGGGCCAGCAAGGGGCGCCAGCACAGCCACTACCACCACGCAGGCAGCCCGCAATCCCACGCCTCCGAGCACATCCGTTCGACCTCACTGCTGAGCAGATCCACACCCTCTACCGTTTGGACCGGGACACCATAGCCGCCATTGTGGACATGACACAGGCTGACCTTGTCAGCATGATAGATAGCCCAACCGCCATCCCACCCCTACTGAAGGTGGTGTCTGTACTCCACTTCCTGGCCACAGGCACCTACCAGCACACAGTCGGACAGTTGCATGGCATTTCTCAGCCACTGTTCTCACGGACACTATTTCAAGTGCTCGATGCCCTCCTGCAGCACGCAGACGACTACATCTCTCTACCACGCTCGGAGCAGGAAATTACCAACACAAAAGTGGGATTCCATGCACTTGCCGGCATACCGGGTTGCATTGGTGCCATCGACTGCACCCATGTGGAATTGGTCGTCCCACATGCCATGGAGGCCCAGTACTGCAACCGAAAACAATTTCATTCCCTGAATGTACAAATGGTGTGTGACTCCAACAGGATCATTACACATTGTTGTGCCCGATTCCCTGGATCAACCCATGATTCTATGGTCTTGAGGAACTCTACAATACCACGCTACATGGAGCGACACGCAGGGAACAGATCCTGGCTACTCGGTGAGTCTCATTACATGCATGATTATGTGGGGTATGTGATTTGGCAATGACCTGGCAGGAAGGGGCGGGGGTGTGCGTACGTAGCAATGGCATTCCACATCATACGTTTCTCGTCCACATACAGGTGATGCTGGATATCCACTGAAGAGATGGCTCCTCACACCAGTCCGGAACCCACGGGACCAGCATGAGGAGGACTACAACCATGCCCACTCACGTACCCGTGTAGTCATTGAACAGGCATTCGGCCTACTGAAGACTCGTTTCCGCTGCCTCAGCAGGTCTGGCGGGGCACTCCTGTACCGCCATGAGAAGGTTGCAAAGATGGTGATGGCATGTGTCATGCTCCACAACATGTGCGTACGTAGAAATGTGCCCATGCCCCCTGACGCAGAACTGCAAGCACCTGATGATGGTCATGATGAGGGTGGGGATGTGGCAGCACCTCATGGAGTCTGCGAGGCACCGGAGGCCCGTGACATTCGTCAGCATCTCATTGATGTATGCTTCTAGCACTCACGCCTGGTGGCTGATACATGGACACGGGACTCGTGGCACTGTGTGTGTCTGGGACATGCACAATATGGACTGTACGCCTATGATGGCCTAGTACACAAAGATCAATGTCCACACATCTCATTGGTTGATCGTGCACTTTTTATGGCATATGTGATGTCATGTTGAACACCCTATCGACCCGCCACCCAAGTGAGCCCAACACACCCCCTCCACCCTCCTACCTCCCCTCCGAACACCAGTGTCCAAAGATGCTCATTGTCAGTGGGCTGTCGCTATTGCAAGCCCCCTCTGCGGGTATCAGGGGCACCCCTGCCTGTGGAGCGCAGGTTCCTTCCAGATCTACGTTGGGGGCTGCCCTGGACGGAACTTGCAACGGATGATGTGTCTGCCTGCTCACGTCCATGCATGTCCCTAAGGGTTTGCGAGAGCTCAGTGAGCACACGGCGCACTGCGGCAAGTTCGGCACATACGTCTTTGGACGTCGCATGCAGTTCCCCCCTCAGGCTCTCGGTGCTTCTCTCCATTTGGACTCTCAGGCTCTCGGTGCTACTCTCCATTTGGACTCTCAGGCTCTCGGTGCTACTCTCCATTTGGACTCTCAGGCTCTCGGTGCTACTCTCCATTTGTGCCCTTAGCGTCTCTGTACCTCTCTCCATTTCTGCCCTAAGTGTCTCAGTTGATGTTTCTATGTCTGCCTTAGTGCCCCCACATTCATCGGCATGGTCCTTGAGGAGCGTGGCCATTTGCTGCTGTTGCACGATTAACTGGTCGAGGGACTGTTGCCTCTGCTGGGCCATGGCCATTTGCGGGGGTGTCACAGAGGGGCTGTTGTCCTCATGTTGCCTTGCCACAGGGCTTGTGGGGGATGGCCAGTCGTCGTCTTGTGGGTGCCCCTGCGTGGTATCCTCATGTTGTACGGGATGGGACAGACAGGGGGATTGGGACAGGTCATGGATGGATCTGACTTCGACATCCCCGTTTTCTGTGTCCGAGCATGCTGCCATCAATGGGGTGTCACCTATGGTGCTGCTGCCACCAGAGGCAGTGCCTTCTGTGGCATCCATTGGGGGGACCTGTGGTGGTGGTGTTGTGGGCATGCTGGCTGCTGGGGTGCCTGTTGATGTTCCCTCCTCTGTGCTGCCACCTGATTTGTGCTGCTGCCGTGTCTTGATGCGTGCAGCTGAGGTGGAGGGTCTCTGGCCGTTGGTCTTGGCCCTCTTTGCAGGTGTGCTGGTAGGGGTGTCCTGTAGCTCGTCGTTTGGATCGGACCCTGTGGTGGAGTAAAGGAGGGCGAGGGTTATTGATGGGTCTGTGGGAATTGGAATGGCATTGTATCACATGCATTGGGGTGGTACCTGAGGGTGATTTGGGTAGGGTCCTTGGAGGTGCTTTGATTTGTGTGTGGAGTGAGGGTGCAGTTGTTTGGCAGCCTGCAGTTTGGGTGTGCCTGCTGCACGTGTAGTGCGTGTATTAGGGGTTTTTAATTATTTATGTATTTATTGTGGGTTTTAACGTGCGCTATCAGGCCGATGTGTGTGGACGTTCTCCTGGACATGTGTTTCTGTTGCACTATGTGGACGCATGGTACTTCACATGGATGGACTGTGTGGATTTGGCATTGTTTTATCTGGCCCACCTACCTGAATCTTCGGATGTCTGCACTCCTTTCTCCATCCCTCCGACTCCCTCTATGCTCTCCATTCCGATGGTGGAGGCACAGATTTCTTCCCAGGGGGTCAACTTGATGGGTGATTCAGGACCTCCCCCGGTGGCTGTGGCAATGTTGCGGTTGGCAGAGAGTATGCTGCGGACGCGTATCCGCAGGTCGTCCCATCGCTTGCGGCATTGCTGTGGGGTGCGGGGTGCGGTCCCCACCACACTTACCCGCTGTGCCACCAGAGCCCATATGGTCTTCTTGTTTGCAAGTGCCGTTCTGGTCATTTGCAAACAAGAAGACGACGGCAGCATTCTCCTGGAGGGTCTCTGTTAGCACGGTGAGTTCCTCACGGGAGAAGTGGACCTGGCACTTGCGGTCGCACGCTTTCTTCGCTACTTTTCCCATTTGTCTTGGTTTCGCTAGGGTGGGTGACGGGTTGGGGTGTGTTTCAGGGTAGTGATTTTAGTGGTTGTGTGGTTTTAGTGGTTTTATAGGTGTACGCCGGGATGTTTCCCGTTCCGGGCCCATGTTTTAACTTCCGTTTCCGTATATTTCCGGTCACCGTACTTTCCGGTAGGCGCACACTGCGGTGACCGCTAAGAGGGGTGGCGGTATTGCACCTAGGGCGCCGTACGGCGGCGGTGTGGGCCGTTTTGGGGTCATTTCCGCCATCGCGGACTTTGCACTTCCGCCGTGGCGTGGTGCTCGTGCCCGATGGGTCGGAATGGGCCGCACTTTGCTCCATCGTGCAATGGCGGAAACGCTATTTACGCTGTGGCGGTCCGGTCAGTCACTTTCCGCCAGGGTCGTAATGAGGGCCTATGAGACTAAACATGATATATTAATCTCTATCTATTATTAATGAAATTATATGATTTTAATACCTTTGTGATCTTGCATGCTACAGAAGTGTGTAAAGATGCTAAATATGTAGGCTCACACTGCGATTTGAAAAATGTCTGCTTTAATGCTAGGAAGCATTCAGAAACAGAGTTATGGCAGAAATACAGATTCAAGTCCAAAATTGTACAGCACTACCCCTGTCACATGTCAAAAATATTTTGGACCTATCAAAGAAAGGGTTGCTGTCTCTTGGAACATCAACTTCTTAAGATAACCAATGGGAAGATTCAACCAATCAAAAATGATGTTGCCAAATGACATTGTTTGGGAAAATAATGCAGACTCTATTTATGTCAAAACCAGCTGAAAGGAGAGATAGCTCTGGGATTCTGTAAAGTCTGCAGATGTGGGAACCCTTCCCGAAAGGAAGAAAGCTGAAGTGGGATAATAAATTGATGATGGTACAAAATTCCTATGGCCTGTACAGTGGAAGACTGGAGCAGACTTTTCCTAAATAAGATCTGGTTCCATTAGAACAATGCCTAATCATAGTTTGGCAGGTATATATAAATGTATGTATATGTGTCGACAATTAGAGAGATCCTTGTAGGCAGTTCATTTTTTCTGTAAAACAAGCTGTTTGTGAATTGTACACACACAGTTGTTGAATTTCCCTGCATAAACCTAGGGGACCACCTTTGGTTTTGATTTAATTTTTTAATTAAACAATTTGATTATTAATCCCAAATACAGCCCGTTTCTGGTCCCAGAATTTTGGTGTGGAATTATGTGATACAGGGTGTTAGATCAGGAGATGCAGTCTTAGTAAAATTAGAAATTGAATCCATTTAATATTCAACAAGACATATAAAGACCTCAATACCAAATGAGGAAACCACCTCACATAAGTACAGAGATTTTATTTTGACCAACCAAGTTAGGAGAAATTAGACAACACTGATCTATACAATCATTTGTTGTATTCACAACTTGCTTGTGTTACTGATTCTGATCTGCACTGTCTAATTACTGAAAATTAAAGACCGAAAGATGTGATGTACGATCCTAAAATCCAAGCGGAGAGAACCTTTTTATGGCGTAGATACTTTGACAAGATGTAGTGCTGTCATGATTCCTGCCCCTCATGTCCCCAGCCCTCCAAGATGTCAGGCTGGAGCCAGGCCACGATCACCTACATGGCCCTCAAGGGCCTCTCCATCCCTCCAAAGACCCACTTGGAGTCAGACTTGGCGCTTGTGGCACCAGATTCACTCACTCCCATAGGATAACATTGGGGATTGGACTTGTAGTGCATTGATGAGGACAAGATGGATGCCCCCACATATTTCGGTTCCCAGAACTGCATGTGCAGTCTAGTCTTTTGGGTGTGGTTCAGCCCAGAGACACCTGGGATACCCAGAGACTATTTAAGCCACGCCCAGGCTGAGAAACATGCTTTGTGTTTTCTGCACCTGCAGCGTGAAACTCACCATGTTCGGATCGGTCTCCAGTAGGCCTGCATCTTTCTTCTGTGCTCAGCTCCTGCAAGAACAAGAACACCGTTAGGAACAGCCTTACCTTGCGGCGCTTCTACCCATCATTCATCGCTTCTTCTGTTCTGCGGGCATCTTCGGCAGTGTCATTTCCATCCCGTCACGCCGCTCCTAAGGAAAATGGAACAGAACAGAAAAAAGGCATTAGTAAACATTCAGCAAATCTTCGCTTATTTTTAAAGACTGTACGAGCTTCAAACGCTTACCTGAATCCCAGCCGCTCTGGGGGAACTCTGTCTCCGGAACTTCTCATCCATCTGCAAGAGGGAAAAGACACTCCAGGTTAGCGTGGAAACATCTAGAGGTGCTGCATACCACACTTACTCACCGCATTTCTTCTTCATAACCGGCATCCATGCTGAAAACGTTGCGCAACCTAAAAGACACAGAAAAAGAACTCAGTTCAATACAAATATGAAAGGGTTGCATCGCGCATCGCGCTCTCACTCACCTTCAGGGCTACTCATCTCAGCAGCACATCGCCATCCCCGGACGCCGGCCATCATCTAAGGAAGGAAAGGAACGAAGTTAGAGAACTGTTCAAAACACTCATTATACTTACTTGTCAGACTCTTGCCAGTGAAGTAACTAGGCAGCAAGGAGCCTGCATCAATCAACGCGCCCCTGCGCTGAAAGCAGGACGGAGAGCACACTTTCCAAGAAAACAAGGTGAGCTGTGGAGCAAAGGGAAGGGTTGGACCCCGGGGAAGAAGGGGTTCAAGCACACAGCGACAATAGGGAGTTAAACTCTACCAATCCTGTGTTTCAGGCCCAGTCTCCAGTCGAGTAGACTCCAGGGAAGGGTTCGAGGTCGTAAGAGGTCAGAACAGGCTGAGTGACATCTCCGTCTATACCAGGTCCTATCACAGTAAATAAAATGTTAACATTCCTTGATTGGAATTACCCAAAGTATTCAAATGGTATTTCAATTGGGCAGATAAATGCTGGATTAGGTTTTATGAAAGAGCCCTGTCATTCATTAGAGTGCAACAAAAATATTTTGCACTGTGCCCAGTTAGAATAACATCTTGTGAATTTAGGAATGTAATTTAATATCATAGGCTCATAAATGGAATTACACTCACTGACCCCCACATAAGCAGGGGGCTGATCACAGTGCCCAATATCCACCTGCCTGACACTTAGTGACTCAAATATATTTAGGTGGACAGAGTGTGGGACCCTTACATTCGCAACCAGGGAAATGCACGTGTAGAATGCATGACTTAAACCGCTTCCGTATGTGGGTCAAACTTTTCAATTTTTCATCCTGGGCCCCAGTGGTGCAGCAACTTCGCCATTTCAGGTTTATTGCCCGGTTTGTCCCAGTTATGCACCATTCAAGATATAACTCACAGAAGCTGATTTAAATGCTTTGTCTATGGTTAATAATAAATACATTTGTAAAACAGTTTATATAGATATTTTTCAGATGTTTCCAATGCTGCTTATAAACCAGATGTTAAAGAGAGTTTTACGGCTGCGTTCTGTTGTATTACCCATTTCTAAAGTGATTTTGGAGAGGGTCCTTAAGGCTATTTCTCTAACTCTTCTCTGATTGGCTTTCAAGGGATACTTGAAAAGCAGAGTATGCCTTGTCTTGATCAATTTGATTATATAAACTGTTTTTAATGGGTAAAAGCAAATGTAATTGAAAATAAAGTAACATTCCTACTTATGCTTTTCAGAAGAAATGCCTTGTGAAAACACATTTTGCTTGCAAATTGATTCCAAGTAGAAATCGATAAAACACTAGTCTGGCATTTGCACTGTTCTGCACAGGTAGTATATGCTTCGCATTTTCCTTTCTTAATGATTGCCATGAACTAAACAGGGTGCCTTAATAAAATACTAGACATTTGTCTTCAGAAAGAATATCTTCCTGTAGCTGAACATGTTTTTACTGTGTACAGCATATAATTACTCTGGCCACATTGAAACCAGAATTAGGCCCTTAGATGTGATTACAATAACAAAAAGAGATTGGATTTATTACTGAAAGTTTCCAGTGCATGAGGAAATCCTATAGGATCCGAAGAGCTGGCATAGAAAAGGAAAATTGAAGAGGGCTTTTCCTCCAGGTCTCCGACCACACAGCAGAAATTCCGATACTCCAGGTAGAAATGTTTTGTAGTGGATCCAGGTGTTGACGTAGGAGGTGATTAGTAAACTTCCATGTAGACAATTCCATGATAGTATTCTTGAGTCGTGGGACTAGTTGGTGAGGTTTTGCAGTGAGTATTTTATTTCTTTGGCATTTTGAATCAGTCTTGCTTAAGCCTGTTAGACATCTAACCCCAATGGATAGCTGGACCCAGGATCAGAGGTTCAAAATGCCTGTCTCATCCTGTGTCCAGCAAGTCCTCCTTATAGAGCCTCTCATTCTCAATGGGTACCTGTGAATGCTTGGTACCTAGATATGCAATGCCTACTGGTGCAGCCTACAAGAGCTACTGAAAGAAATTGTTTCTTTCAGAAGTCGGAACTCGACTTCTGAAAGAAATGATTTCTTTCAGAAATGAATGTTCTTGTTGCACAGCGGGATGAATGATCCATTCCTGCTGTGCAACAGGAATGATTCTTTTCAATGGAGATTACCCTTTGCGCATGACAGGATGGAACAAGGAATCAGGGACTGTATAGCCCCTGCTTCCTGGTTCCTTTTGGCGTGGTGCAGTGCAGTGAGCCGGATGCTCGCCATGTAGAGGAGTCCTTCATGCCAGCAGCAGGTAAGAGTAAAAAAAAAAGTGTGTATGTGCGAGCGAGGGTGTTTTCACGTGTATGATGGATGTTTGTATGTATGTATGCATGCATGTAGGGTAAAGTATGCAGAGTATGTGATTGAATGAGTGTATGATGGTGGCTGTGTGTGCCTGTGACTGAATCAGTATTTGCTGTATGCTTGTCGGTGTGAATGGAGTAAACGATTTTGTTTGTGAATAGATGGAACTCAAAAAGTCATGCCGGCCTTGCACTTCTGTAGTACATAGTATTTTGATGGATCCAACAGGGTCTTACTGTCAAAGGAAAGATCTAAGACCTTCTTGGCTGCTGCTCTGTCTTCAGCAATCCAGTATCCAAAATACCCAGGTGCATCCTGAGGGTAGAACTCTACAAACATGTTTAAGCTCTGCCAATTGAGAATATTGTAGCCTCCCAGCGTGGTTGAAACATTATTTGTCCTACATGAAGGCCGACATTCAGTTACACTTTCTTTCCCTGGGATTCCCAGGCCTTTGAATTGTTGGCCCGATTCCCAGACTTGTGAATTGCTGCTCAACACTTATCCTGTAGATGGAGTGGGTCCTTTACCCTTAGTATCAAAGTCTGTTGGCTGTGCCAGGCAGTGACCAATCGCCCAAAATCTGGAATTTAGAAGCCAAAGATGTCAACAATACTGGCTCAGACTGCACTGACTTCAAAGCCATTTCTATCACAGATTTTCCCATTGCTCAAAACAGGGTTTGTGGGGTACAAAGGTTATTCTGCAAAGTAAACCTGCTGCTTCCAGTTTCTCTACAGAAAGCTTGAAAGCCTGTGTTGATTTAGAAATGGCCTCAGTAAATAATTTAGTTTTAGAGACTTCTCTTGTCCTCATCGCGATAGCGTCTGCGTTGAGAGATCTTTGGCTTTTTCGGTGGTAGTTCCGAGAGGGGTGTCATTTCAGTAAGAGGGTCCAGAAGTGTGTCTTGCCCATTCTTTTGTTTAGAATTTGTACAAAGCAGGAGACATATATTAAGCTTTTTACTGTTTCGATGTATGTGTTTGAGCTGTCCTGGTGAGCAAAGGATGGCTTTTAGATGCAGGTTGTCAAGGTGATATTGCTGCATGCATTGAGACTCCAAATTCACAGCGTTGAGGAGACTCGTGCAGTCAGGGGCAAAGAGCTTCCTCAACTTGGTGGGGGCGGGGTGTTGGGCCTCAGGTCTACACTTATTGGCTCTCTGGCAAGACAATTTTTACCGAAGCACAACTGTGTAATTTTTCTGTCCGAATTCATTCCCTATGTGTGTCAGTGAGTTTTTGCTGATGGAGCTGATTTTGCCGGGTCGGGGGCTGAGAGGCAGGATTTGGTGGCAGGGAGGGTAGGTTTTGGTGGGTTGCAGAGGGGATATGTGCATTTTTGGGCATTCATCCATGATAAAGCAAGCTTCAAGAATGATCAATTACCTGGCTAGACTGCCATTTGGGTGCAGGTAGTCTAGCCATTTCTTACTGTGGCATGCCATATTTTACTGGGCATGTATGATAAAGCAAGCATGATAAGTGTTATTAATTTGCTAGGTGCAGTCACTCTAGCTGTTTCTTACTGTGTTTGACCTGTTATTTGTTATGGACAGTTGTCCATGATGAAGTTAGCATGATATGTTATTACATGATAAGTCTTATTACGTGGGTAGACTGGCATTTTTATGCAGCCAGTTTGGACATGTTTTCTTATTGTGGCATGTCATTTTGAATTGCAAAGCCAAAAGGAGTATGTCTTCCACAAGCATACTGGCTGAGCCAGCCCACACATATTTTCTTATGGTATTTTTACTGGCATTATGCGCAAAGCAAAAATGAGTATGTTCTCATATGGGAATACTGCATTATACATAGATGTTGCCAAAGTGGACATGTACAACCAGCGTGAACATGTTTTAATACTGGGATATATTGTAGGAAATGCATTATGCAAATGCTTCTGTGCACTGTTGGTGAATTTCATCTTTTCAATTTTTGATTAAAACCAGTTGCAAATTGTCTGGCTATTTAACCAGTATTTCGCAGAGAGTGTGCTTTGTATAGCACCATTTTAACCTAGTATTAACAATGGGTGAATGGATGGTGGGTGAATGGATATGAATGTGTGCATGCAAGCCTGGGGCCCAGGCAAGGGGCATTGTATCATGGATGTTTTCTTACATGTTTTACTGGTGTTTTTGGGCAAAGCTAACTTGATGAATGTTATAACATGGAGGAGGGGTATGAGTGTGTAGCACAATGGGGCAGACAGACTGGACATTTTCTTGGCATGGTATTTATTGCTCAAATAAGTGGCATGGCCAAGATGCTGTGTGTTTTTACATGGGGAGGTTGTGGGCACTTGTGCAGCCAGCAAGTAAATGTATTATTTCTGTGGCATTGCATGTTTTAGTGGTGTTAAAGGCAAAGACAACATGATGAGTGTTCATACATATTGGGTGGAGCCATTTGTGCAGGCAACCAAGGAAATGGTTCCTTACTGTAGCAGTGCATGTTTTACTGGCATTGAGGGCATAGTCATCATGAGTATTCTTACATGGTGGTGCAGGGATTCGGCAAGCAATTTGTGCAGGACCAGTAACATGTTTTCTTCTTGTGGCAGGAGACTTTTACTGGCATTAAGGGCAAAGCCAACAAGAGAATGCTCACACATGGGCATACTGGCAGAGCCAGCACAAACATGTTTTCTTGGTTTGTCATAACTGTGCATAATATTACTGGCCACGCACAGAGTTGGCTGGTACATTTGGGTGTCTGGGCTCAGGAGTCAGGCACAGCTCCCTTGTTTCGACCCTGGGTAAAAGATTTAAGATTTGATTAAGACACATACTTCCATCTTTCATCTAGTGAGGCGCGCAGCATTTCCCTGCAGCAGCGTGATCCTCAATCATGCACCTTGCACATGCTTTGTGGTCCAGGCATTGCCGTAGTGTGGCGTGGCCTGTGCTTTGTTGCCGATATTGGGGGGGGCCTCAGCATGACTTGCAGGGTGGCCCCCACATTTTGTGATACACCACTGGCAATGCCACCCACTGCTCCCAACCACATTGGTCAGCCCTCCACCAATATCAATTTAGGTTGTGAGTTGATTGTTATGGGCCTCAAAGAGCCCATCACTGGAAGTACATATTTTGCCACAAACATTTAATGCTTTGCATTATTCTGTCTGCTTAGGCCTGCAAAATGCGAGCAAGGGTCTTAAAAGACCACTATGTCCACTACACATTCTTCTGCACTCGGTCTGTGATGGGTAAGGACATACACAGAGGAAAATGCCTCAGCGACAATGAGATTAAGTGACGTCCTCCGGGGGCGGGACTTCCATCTGCCAGGCAAGCTGCATGCGCGAGGGCATTTACAGAGCTCATTTCCAGTTACTCTTAGGACTTTAAAAAGACGGAAAACACATGTTTATTTCCCACTTGCTTGTGCAAACACACATGTAAAATAGAGTGCATGGATCAGGACCACGCAGGGCAATGTCAAGAATCCCACATACCACAGCTGGGCGCAGAAACCACTTGTAAGGGGGCAGCAGGTATCTCCGCAAGGGATGCTATAGAATGGGGCTCTGCAAACTTTTAGACTACCATTCCCAATGGTGAGGGATCATGGTAGTCCAAGACATCTGTAGAGCCACATGTTGCAGACCCCTGCTACAGAATGAGAGTAGAGTTTGGTTTAACACTCTTGGCATTGCTGTTGAAACTGCCCCCTGGATTGGCAGGCGCCACGGTGTGCATAGTGAGGCGATGAGCCATTTAGGAACTGGAAAGAGATTCAAGTAATGTGACACCAACAGTGGAGCCTGTCTGAGTCTGATGTGCAGGCTTAACAATGTGCACAACATACTTGCACGTGTAAGGCTCAGACCTGCAGCAGTTCAGAACATTTGGTGCAGTGCAAGTAGTGGTGTGCAACGGGTTTCCAACGTGAAGATGATTACTCTTAGGAAAATCAGCAACCTTGAGTGAACTGTTTGGTCCGGAATAGTGCAAAGGGAGAGAAAAGGGGTGTGTGTATCTCTGTGTGTATATGAGTGTCTTATTTCACAATTGCTTGACCTTTTTCCAGGGAATGTGAAATGGAAAGGATAATGCTCTTTTGACTTTCTTGAAAACACAGCATTTTCTCAATAATCCAGCACCTACATATTTGAAAGAACTACATTTAAAGAAGTTGTACACTTGAATTCGGACACATACCAATGCAGCAACTTCTATGGCATGAGCAATGGAGGCATGAGAGTATGTCATATGAAATTCCCCAGCTACCGAGAACCCGTCCACAAACCCTAATCCTTTGGTCGGTATGTATTTCTCTAGCGTCAACTTCAAATGCTCTTGGAATTAAACTGCCCATCAGTGGGAAGCGGAGCAGGGTAGCTAAGATGCCTGCAATTTGTTCAAGCTAGATCATCCCACAATGCTGTGAAACATCGCTGCTGCTTTTTGCGGAAGTATATTTGAGGACATCCAATATGTTTAGGGAATTCTGACACCCCTGGTTTTACACAGTTGGGCGAGTTGCGCTCTAGTTCAGAATGACACACTGGTCAGATCTTCAAGGGTCTAAGTACATGTCTATCAACCGTGGATAGATGGATGACTTTGATCTTCATGGGTCTAAGTACAGGTCTATCAACCGTGGATGGATGGATGACTTTGAGCTTCAAGGATCTAAGTACAGGTCTATCAACCATGGATGGGTGGATGACTTTGATCTTCGAGGGTCTAAGTACAGGAATACAGGTCTATCAACCGTGGATGGATCGATGACTTTGATCTTCAAGGGTCTAAGTACAGGTCTATCAACCATGGATGGATGGATGACTTTGATCTTCAAAGTTCTAAGTACATGTCTATCAACCTTGGATGGGTGGAGGACTTTGATCTTCAAGAGTCTAAGTACAGGTCTATCAACCGTGGATGGATTGATGGATGGATGACTTTGATCTTCAAGGGTCTAAGTACAGGTCTATGAACCATGAATGGATGGATGACTTTGGCCTCGTAGGATCTGCGGATGGGTTAGCAGAATATTCCATAACCATTAACCCCCATTTAGGTGGAGGTCTGCTTGTAGCTAGAATGGTTTAAATTCCCTATGTGCTTTGTATGGTGCTGACTTGCCAACCTTCTGTTCCACTGGTGCTAAGAATTAGAACGTAGGCATTTAAGTTGCACAATAAAAGGTGTGCATCTTATTTCCCCTGTGTGTGATTGGTCCCCCATGACATCACCATAGTTCTTTAAGAAGCTGATTGAAGTGAGACAGGGCACATGTCTGTAGTCCCTTAGTTTATGAGATAGTTTCTGCTCGTATGTGGAATATATGTGATAGTGCGCTCTTACCAAAACTCTGTTATCCTTTTATCCGAGTATATTAAAGGTTGCCCAGCATGATTTCCCAGGAGAACCCCCAAACTTGTTTTTCGCCAATCCATCAACTACTACAGGAGCAGCTGTCTCTGAGTAAGTAACGCAAGCGGAGTGCCCATGAAGCCACTCAACGCACACTGGACATGTTCCAAGAAATAAAGGCCAAATTAACTGTTGGCTCAGTGTTCCTCCATCTTTTCTCAGCGGGAGCTCATTGGAGGCAGCCATAACAGAAAGGTTTGTGCACGCCCGGAGGGAAAATGTCAGGTCGGGACATAAGAGAGGAACTTGGGATCAAAAAAGAAAACAAATCGTTTGCATGTGATTATCACTGCCTGTGCTCAGCTGCACGGGTGGTGGACCCTGCCTCCTAAAACTGGATGACATCCTTCAGACTTGGGGCTCTTCCTTCCGGCAAAACAGTGGCTTTGTGGGAACAAGCAAGAGATGAAATACCCATCTCCCCGTTTTGTCCGGCCTGGGAAGAGGTAGAAATCCATCGCTTCCTTATATGCCAGAAGTATGCACACATCTGGGCACTGGCACTCATGGCATGACAATGTGCCCTTGCGGCACTCATATGCCCCTGATACATTGCCGACCCAGTCGTGACAACGGTACTTGAACGCTGTATCAAAACAGCTCTTAGGATTTGAGCAAAGGAGGCGGGATAAACGTGCTTCCCCTTTTACTGGCAACTTTTAAAACTTTTCTGTTGGAATGTCATTTATCTAAAGGCTGATGTTGCCTTGGGTTTCAGTTATTGTGTTTTCCCATTTCATTGTGATTGTGTGTTACCTAATGTTTTATTGTTTCATCCCCTTTTATGCTATTTCCCACCGCAGTAAAGTTCATGCACACACAACATCAGGGCAATGTGCTGGTGCAAATGTATCGACAGCTCCGCTGACAGCTGTGCTACAGATGTGCCACCGCTGCGGCTGCACAAACAGCTCAGATGACAAGTTCGTTTTATAAAACGAGCACTGCACTAAGCTTGGCTGGGCTGTGTTTTACTACCTGGTTCTGGCCGGTTAGAGTCATGCGCACTCCAGTGCCCTTGGATGAAGGCCTTCTAACCGGCTGGGACTATTCTGCAGATGTGCAAGAGTTCTAGACTTCTTCCCTGTGTGCAGTGCGGCTTTGTCATATCTCGTGCAAAATGGCCAATAGGCCGCCGTGTTTTTAGCTCCAGTTCTAGGCAAGAGCTGTTTGCATACTGGGGAGGTGGCGATTTTCCTAATATGAATGCAGGCCTACACGTGCCAGCATGCAAAGCGCTGTTGGCTCAATACCAAGACTGCTCTAAGGTGGCCCTGAGCACATGGGGCCAGTTGGCACCTGCGCATGTACAGTGAAAAGTTATTAATAGGCTTACATCGTCACTTTCAATCTTTCCCAATCTGAAACAACACGTACCCCAATTGGATAGCTGTGCTTGCCGCGCACAGTAGAGTAACCATGAGTGAAAAGGAGATTGCCCTTCAGCACAAAGCACTTGTGTAGCTATGGAGCATGTCATAGCCTCGGGCGTCATACCGACAGTGCAGCGCTCCACTGTGGTGTTATGTTCCTTTAAAGACAAGGAGCCCGTGTGGAGGGCTCGTGCCCATGTCTTGTGTCAGTGACCATGTGACTGAATCAATAAAAGTAATGAGCAGTCTCCCGCTCGTCAGTCTTGGACCAACTGCCTGCTGTGTCATTCTTGGCAGTGCGTGGCGCTGCGTAGCAGTCAGAGGTCTTACCCTGCAAGGCCCTATACCAGGATGGGGCCCCTGCTGGGCAACGCTGTCCCCATGCCCCTCTGCAGTAGCGGAGTCCCTGCAGTTCAACTCTGCATGTGTGGGCTGGTTCCCCTGCTGGGCAACTCCAGCTCCGATAGCCTGGGTGCCCCCAGGCCATTGTCCGGGTCCATCAGGGTAATCCCTGCAACCAAGTATGGTGGGTGCCCCCACCGCCCAAAGAGCTGGCTCACGTGCCCGTGAGCCAGCATGCAATTGGTGATGTCAACATATGTGCTGGGTGCCCCCAGCGATGGCCGGACTGGGCTGCGTGACGGCAGGTCCAGACATAACATCCGCCTGACTAAGAGCAAGTGTAAGACTTGTAGCCTGTAGGGATGAGAATACGGCAACTTCCTCACAAGATTTCCATCTGGTTGGCTTTCAGTTTTTAATTGTTAAGTCTGAATGCTTGAGGAGAGACTTCACTAGCACTGGGGCAGATGGCGGTGGAGGGGCTCGGACGCGACATGCACGGCGCAGACTGCAATGCCACCGTGCTCATGAATCCTCTCTTGCTTCTGGGATTGACAGAGTAGAGGAGTTTGGAGTAATATTATATTACTCACAGAACAGCTCTATGCGCTCCACATGAACACTGCACTTTCATGATCTTACGAAAATAGAATCCAAAGGCAGGTCCGTTTTTCCAAACCCTACAGAATAGCATAGTTTGCACAGTTAGTCTAGCAACCTGTTGGAAGATCTTCCGACGACTATGATTTCGGAACACACTATCGCAGAGTGTTACAATAGGCGGTCAAAGTGGCATTGCATTAATACTCGCTTGTATGTGTCACATTTTTTTATATTCAAATGACACTGTTGAACTTCAACAAAAGGTAACAAAGGGTTTAGCCGTGAGTTCAAGTTTATCCTCTACTGGCTGGATGTATCATGAAGTGCATGGTGCACACGCTGCACCGCACGGCTCGCACTGTTTACCACCGCAGCTTCACCACTCTCATGCCCTGCATTTCACTGAGCCTGCTGCAGCGGATTCACAAAACACGCCTTTTGCTCTCTACTCGTAGATGTGAGCTGACGCCTCCTAACCCAGCTCATTAGTTTTGGCTATTAGGTGGCGGGGAAAGCGCTACCTTTAAGCCGAAACTATTGACATTAAAATATGAGCTTTAACTCCAAGATAGTGGCTTTGAATGAGGGTCTGTAATGCTTTTCAATGCAGATGACATATGAGGATGGATTTCTCTTTGCCTATGTTTTTTGAAGGTATAAGTGAGGAGGTGGGTGTGTGAGGGGATGTGTAAGAGCACTGACGTGGGGGTGATGGCCAGGGAGCACATTAGCTCATTCTGTAGACCACTGGATCCCGCTGAAGTGTCAAAGGCTGCCGAACACTGGAGCCATCACCCGTTTCGGAGAATGTGACATCTGAACATTTAGAGCCCGATTCATGGAATATTTGCCCAATTCAAAGTGACTTTGCACTGCTGAAAAGTGACTTTGCACTGCCGACACAAGCCCGTGATCATGGAACCGTGCAGAGAGTATTTTTGCGGTGAAAAGTCCAGGCATAGTCATTTTGCACTGCAAAAATGACTATGCGCTGACTTTGCCCGCACTATGCACGGCAAAAATACACTTTGCACGGTTCCATGAATCGGGCACTTAGTGCCTGATTCACAGTGTTTTCGAATGGGATTGCACCATTATAAAACACTTCTGAGGCCCTAAGTCCGAAGTACATTTTGGGCTTTTTAATGTTGGACTTCTCCCCAGACAAACAAAGAATTGGAGCACACACACATCTCCGGTTATAGTGGTTGCAAACTCTTTTAGCCATTTGCTATTTTGCAAAGTAGCCGGGAAAGGTACGCTCGCATGCAGTGCCCACACGAGTTACTGAGGTTTCTAAAGTCCTACTTCTATCCAGGCAACACAATGGAAAACACTTCACTCCAAGGCCAAACAGAAGACACAAGAATTATGCAGTGGCATATCAAACACATTTGATGTAAAACTGCTGAAAATAATGTCTGGGCTCGTGGGGGGGTGGGGTTTAAACAAGTAGAACCAAAGCAGAAATAAGTGTGTCAGCTGTCCCTGATTGGCAACAGCAATCTACCCCCTCGAATCTACCAGTTTCCAGATGACGTTGAACTGGAGTGCAGCTCTGTTAAGCTTTTCTGAAGCCCGGGTTTGCAGAAAGGCACTGCCAGAATTTGCCGCTCGCGTCTGACTTCACTCAGACAGTGACTGGCGCGAAACGTGGAGTGCACAAACTGAGTGACACAATCGCGCCAACGGACGCCATGGAAGTGTCCTTCTTTAGAACGGAGGAACCGCCCAGAAGGAGGCAGCGGGCCCTCCGGATAAGGAGGTGCCACTCTCTGCATCTGGTGAGGCCCAGACATGCACCGCTTGGTCAGCCGCGCACTCCTAGAAAGAAAGGGTTGCAATATTAGATAAGCCTGTGCTGGAAAAGTGTGTGGCATGTTTCTGCGACAAGTGTGACGGCGGTTAATTAAAAATGACACTGAATGTCTTGGCTTGGCCCTTGGCTTTGCCACAGAAGTGAATATATGTGCAAGGACATCATGGCAGGCCTTGGACTCTGAACGCACATTGTCATTGTCTTAGGACCCCCGACCTTGATTCCAAACCCTTTGCAACAAAGAACACAACAAACACAACGGAGGAAGTTTGCGACACAGACAATAAAGGGCTTCTCGCTTCAACATAAAAGAGTCCATTGCGAACACTGGACTGGGCACAAACAATTACATTCCTAGGGTGCAGGTGCACTCCCTCTAGAGGGAAGGAGCGGAGGTAGGGATGAAGCAACAAATGTAATGTTGATGTGTTACAATGTAATGTGCACACACTAAAGAAATGACGCACAAAGACACACGCCATGGCTGTTGCCTACAAGAGGAAGCAGGAAGCAATGCAAAAAAGGCAGCCCTGAACATGTCTGCCATATCACAGAAGCCTCCTGAAGCAGCAGAAGGTGGCGAATTCTGGAGGTGAAGACATGTAAATATTTTCCAGGAATTCGCTTGAATGAGCCAGCAAACAAAGGCATTGAGTCTGAACCAACAAAGGGGGTATTCAGTGTCATTTTCCCATGAGAACATGTTTTTAAACAATGTGTTGAAGTAAAGCATTTTACAGCACACATTTCAGAAAATTGGGTACAAACACGGACACCGACCAATATATTTTTTGGGGGAGCATATAACAAGAATCCAGTAAATGCAGGCCACCAACACTACATGGTGGTATTTTGCCAAACATTTTCAAGTGGTAACGAAAAAAAGCCAACCTTACCTCTCAAAACACACATTTATGATGAAGGGTGCCCAAAATATATGGCAGCATTGCCACTGTAGAACACTTTCATGAGATCTGTTCCCACATTACATGCCAGATGTACCACTATATAGCATTATGCTTGTTGGGAGTGTGATCATTCCCACCAGCCTATGTGGGAGAGTGTATGAGAGAGGGGTCAAGCGCTTGATTTGCAGATGGGTCATTTCAGTGTTAGTTCCCCAACCACAGAGTTTGTACTGGGCTTGTGGACCAGTGCTCCACAAAGAGTGACCAACCGGTTCTGCACATGTGTGCTGTGGCTAGCTTTGCCAGCCATCACCAGTGCACTTTCACAGTTAAGGGAGGCAGTGTTTATGCATGAGGGCGGACCTGTTAGTTCTCATGTTACTAAAGGATATTGTGTCTCACAGTGGCAGCACCACCCCTTCACTCCAATGGGACATTCGCTACTGTCCCGCTGCATCCATTCAAGACATACTGACAAAGAATACAGCATATCACCCTTCATGAGGGCTACGGAGGAGATGCAATAATACCTTATATTAAACTGGCCACATGATGGCCGATGCTGGCTCAGTAACGCACATGTAAATCATTAAGGTCTCCATGTCACTTTCATTCAACTATAATAATCTGAACAGGTACTTGGATGTTTGGCACTAGGATAAACACTGCACTAAAGTGCATGCTCAGAATTATGACACATCAGTGAATCCTGCTAACTCATAGCCACCTTCACTAATCACACAGCACAGCGCACTGCATGCAGGTTAGTCACACATGTTATTAAGAATGTGTTAAGACATGCTTTTAAATTAGAAAATGCAACATTACATAAGAGCAATACAAAGGAGACAGTATGTGTCACAAATAAAGTTTAAAGACCCTTTAAAACAAACGGCACCTATTAAGTGTACATGCATGTGACAGAGAAGAGGCACCCGTTATTCCAATAATGTATACTCACAATACCTATCCCGTCTGCATCACACAGTGTGATAGCATATCTGTGTCCTGCAAGTTCACGTTTAGCGATTATGATTTTTTAAAACACCTTTAGTGCCACAGGCCAAATCTACGCATATTAAACCCACATGCAGAAAGCATCCCCTAGAGACGTAGTTCAAAAGATAAGTCATGTTTACCTCTACATGTTTGATCATTCAGAGTTCTAGGTGCGCTTCAAATTACTGACTCACCATCCCCATTTGAAGTCTATTCAAACAATCTACACTTTCAACCACGTATATTTAATGAATACTTATCTACAGAAAAATCAAGTAAATCTCAATTAAATAAATAAGCATAAAGCCACATACACACCACAATCAACATTTAAATATATAATCAGATCACATACTATAATCCCTAAATACACGACTAACAGGTATACTGCTTTCCTGGATTGGCACCTTACTCCAATCTTGAATCTATCACTCATAAATATGATAACATTCCAACTAGTGTTGTTTTTCAAACTGATATTTTCGGAAGTACTAATCCCAACTAGGTTTCGGCTGTTCAGTCCGAATTATTTTGATGGTTCAGCCTTCTTCAGGGCAGCATATTTCTCATGGTGGGCATGCATTTTACTCATTTAATCTAACATTTTAGAAAAGGGCTCACTGCCTCCATCCTTCTTTGTGTAACTTCTGTTTCTCCATATATATCCAGTTATGTGCTCAGAGGATGTTTTTTTGGCCATTTCTGTGCTCAAGCCTTCACAGAGGAACGATTGGATGGGTGCCAGAATACTATTTAAATCCACTTATGCATGAAGTATATTTAGGGCATGATTCAGGGAACTTTTAACGTGATGTAAAGTGACTGCCAACAAACACCCTGATTCACAGAGCAGTACAAATTGTATTTTTGCAGTGCAAAGTGACTTTGCCCCACTTTGCACAACTGCAAAAGTAGACTTTGCACTGCACTGTGAATCAGGGTGTTTGTTGGCAGTGCAAAGGGACTTTGCACTACGCTAAATATTCCATGAATCGGGCCCTTAGAGTCATCTTTCCAAATCATTTAAATTTTGCGAATGAATTGACAATGTTCAAGATTCACCAGATTACTCGAGCGCAGACACATTCTTATTTTTAGATGTCATTTTAGCTCTACTATTTTATGCATTTATTGATTTATAGTTTTAATCTGAATCATAATTATCCTTTGGTTTTGGGTTTTAATGATCTTCTTAAGTATGTTATTTTATTTTTTCAACGATGCATGTCGATTCTTAAAGAATAATGTATTTAATGCTGCTAAAATCCAAATTAATGTTCTAATGTTACTAACTAAACTTAACAAAATAAGAATATGACAAAATTATGAATCTGTTTCAACTGATAATGATGTGATGATTATTCTGGAAATGTAATTGAAAAAGTTGATTTATCAACTAAAACAATTTTATAAATAAAAAAATAAAAAAATGGTTATAACATAGAGAGATTGGCCTACAACTACCAAGGAGGATTGTATAACGCTTTTTGAAGACTGGAAGATTAATCTCACTCCTCCAAGAGTCAAGAAATGTAAGTAGCCCACCCAAGCAATTAACAACATTACATAATAATGGTAGCCACACATCTAAGTTATTCTCGCATAAAGCCCACAAGACACTGTCTGGGTCGGGAGATTTAGAGAGTGGTCGCTACTTCAAATTTGAGCAGTGTAAATAATAGCAGTGGAAAGTACCCCCATTTTGCACCACCTTTACCCCAGAAATTACCTTTGATGACTCTGTAGGGGACCTACTCCCATAAAAAGCAGAACAATAGGTTAATAAAAAGCAGACAAATAGGTTAGCCCACTGTCCAGGATGACATTAAATTCACAAAGAGCCAATATTGTTTAGCACTAGAGTCTCTTGCGAATACAACAAGCCCCCTGCCCCCCCACCCCCAGCTATCTGAACTAGGTCCACTTTTCATGAGGCCAGGCAATCTTTATATTTCTATATTTCTTCTTTTACTTCCTCTTGCGCTTCCCTTCCCTACGGTACCTATTTCCGGAGCAAAAGCGGTGCCACTTGACTTCTTTACAAGGCAGTTCCATGCATTTTTAAACCACCCCAATTTGTGATTCCTTCTAAACATTGCAAGTTCAGGAGTAAGTAAATTACCAATGCCCTCCACGAGGGCCTGAATGGGTAAAAACATCACACGTGTAAAGGTTGTGAGAAGCTTATAGGAGAGGCATTTACAAAGCGTGATCCAGTGAAGAAGCTTCCACACCTTGAGGAACTGCTTGAGCACACTAATTCGAGGATCACACAATGAATGTGCCCGGATCTGCTTTCAAGAAAAAGTGCCCCGTATCATGAGAGGAATGTATACCATTGTTTCCCAATAAACATTTGCTTGACCCACTACCAGCAATTACACATGCACCCCCAAATACCACAATCACTTATCTTTCCCCTGAAGCCCTTTATTACGTTTCAATTAACTAGTCAGTCTCTATTACTCCCACTTCTCTTAGCCTCTTGCCTTTTCCACTATGTCCTGTTCCCCCTTGGAGCACAGTCGCTTTATCCCGGGTGGGGGCACAACAAACTAAACTAGGGTGACATGATTTTATTTTAAATGGACAGGCCATAGACATAAAAGTAGGACTACCGTAAATACAAATACAACTGTAGTCCTACTTCTATGTCGCTGGCCTTTTGCAGGGGGGAGGGTGGGGATGGGGTGTGGTCACGGGCACACTCTTCTCATTGGAGGAGAGCGCCAGGGAGGGGAAGGGGGAGGAAATGGGGGCGTGAAAAGCATTTCACGCCCCCCCAATTGCGCAGGAAGAGTCGCGCCTGGACCCGATTTTGGCATTTCGAAATCACGTCCGGGCAAAAACTGGGACCGTAGCTCCCACCCTTGCACACATACATAGGATATCAAGAAACAGAACATAATGTAACGTAACAGAGAAACGGGGGTGTTCACCACTGGACATGACTGAGCAGCTCTTCCCTACACCCACGTTTCCATCACGCTCAAAGGTGCACCACAGAAGGAGACATGCAGTGGCCATTAACAGCCCCTTTTGTTCACATGCACTCTAATTGGTTGGAATTCCGATCTCGCCATGGCAACGACCACCAAGTTGAAAAGTCGGCCGTGTAATCAACAACAGCTACTGTAACAGCCAAGAACAAGTGCTGATAAATATTTACGTCCATGTTTTCTCATGCACTTAGAAAAAGAAAAAAAGGCGAACGCATTTGCATGCTCTCTCAACACAATGTACATTCATATTTCTTCAAGTGCTGAGACACATTTATTAGGGTTTTGCAAGAAAGGATAGGCCCCCTCTAGGGCCGTGGGCGTTCACGCGATTTAACAGTCCTGTTAGATATGGTAGCGTTTCCATGTCTAACAGGACCGGGAAGGCGCATAATTTAATATGTTCTTTTTTAAACTTCCAGGCACCCTACTCTAGGATTCCCGCCCTTACTGGAGACTCACAATTGCTCAAAAGCAGGTATATTGCCTCTGCAAAGAAACGTAGAAGAACACTTCCTATGCACGCTAGCAAACTTTAACATGCACGTTTGCCACTCTGTGAACACTTATTTAAAGGCTCTGTCGGGGGAACGAACGCACTGGAGGGCTGTAGGCATTTATTGAAGACTCAGAGGACCTTCCCAGTGCTGCTGCACATAGTAGTTTTGCTGTATCTGGAAGTACAGGCTCTTCAGGGACTGTTTTCCTGTACTGCCGGAGACTCAAACGAATCAGAAGTGCTTAAAAACATGTATGCGAACATTTGTAAAGTTATTATTTTAAACGGTTGGAGGAGGCAGGCAGGGCACTTGTCCATTTTCTGCTGTCACGCTTTTCTGGAAATTGCATGAATGTGGTCACAATAACCGAACACTGCCATGAGTTTGGAGACAGAAGGACGGAGGGGAAAAGCCCAGCAACGTGTGTGTCATGTTGACGTATCCTGGACAACGGGGGCGGGAGGGACCTGGGCGGGAAGAGAAGGGAAGTGACGTGGGAGGGGCGGGGCTAGTTAGTTAGTTAATGTCGGGGCACGAATAAAGAAGGTTTTGCAGCACCGCTCTGTGTCGGCCTGTTATTGCCGCGACCCGCGCTCGCTCCCTTACCCAGGCCTGGGGATACCACAATGGCGACGAAGGTGGGATCCTGAGAGGCAGGGTCCCCGGAGACGAGCGCCGTGCATCGGCACGCAACAGCGACGAGAACGCTCGCCGACCGACGCCCACAGCAGCCCAGAAGCGCGGGGTGTCGCCGCAGCGTCGGGGCGTCGCGGGACCTGGCAGACAGGACGGAGAGAGAGAACGAGCTCGTCTAAGCTCCTCTCCGCTCAAGATCGAGCCACGGAGAGAAGATCCGGGCCGCGACGGTGAGCACGGAGAAGCAGGCGAGCGCACGTGCGCGTAGTGATACGCGGCAGGATACGGTGCGGGCCCAAGCACCAGTGGCCAAGTGCTTAGTCACGATCAAGCCCTGACCCACGCCAAGAGAGGGAGAAGGCCCTCGCGCAGCCACAACCCAGGGCCTAGGACCAGGCCAGGCCCACGCCAGAGCGCTTCAACAGGCGTGGTGCTCATCGATGGTGCTCGTGCCTCCTAAGGCGGCCATCACACCACGACAGCGGAATCCCGCGTAGGGAAGCCACGCTCCCAGCACCATGTCTGATCAGGATGCAAACCAAGGTGCGGGAGCTGCAGGAAATGGGCCCCCAGCACCCCTAGACCAAATGCTGGATCACGTGCCCTACCAACTGCCGGACACACTGGCTGCCCAGATGCCTGGAGCCTTTGACGTGACGGACACGAGCAACATGGGCCCCAGGTGGACCAAATGGATTCGGGACTTTGACCTATACATGGGGGCCACGGGGCCAGTGGCGGATGCAAGGCAAGTGTGCCTACTAAAGCTAGCGGTCGGCTCCGCCACCCGAGACATCATAGACGAAATGCCCCAAGACTCCATAGACTCCATACAGAAACTAAAAGACGCCCTGGCAGCATACTTCGCGCCTCACACCAATGTCGATTACGAAAGGCACCTGTTCCACACCACAAAGCAGGCAAAGGGGGAGACCATGGACGCGTATGTAATGCGACTCCGCACAAAGCTCAAGCACTGTGACTTTGCAAATTATTCGAACACTGAAGCCCTCAGGTCGCAAATAATATCAGGTTGCGAGTCCCAAACATTCCGCAGGAAATTGGAAGGAGACGATTCGTGACACGGGCCAAACCCAAAAGAAGATCAAGACGCCACGTCCGCTATCTGGTCGAACAATCCCCCACAGAATCAGACCCTAGTTCTTCCCGGAGTGATCACAAAAAGAAGGCGTACGTTTACGCTTTAGGAAATCCCACAGCCACCGCTCATAGCCCCACCCTCATCATCAAGCTGCAGGAAAGACCAACGGAATTCCTCATCGATACTGGCGCCACCGTCAACGTGGTGAGTGAACAAGTGTATGCCGAACTAACCCCGAAACCAAAGCTCCAGCCAGCCACCGTTGATATCTACGCCTATGGTGCGAAAACTCCCCTCAAGTGCGTAGGAAGGTTCAGTGGGTTATGCCGATACAAGGGGCAAGAGATGAAAGTCCCAATCCACGTCCTGGCCACTGAAACGGACAGCGGATGTGTCCTGAGCTTCAATGCCGCCGCAGATATGGGCCTGATACACATCTTATATAACATCATGGTTCACAAGTACATCGACCCGATTGACATGATTAACAACTTGTATCCAAAAATATTCAGAGGGATTGGGAAACTCAAGAACCGACAAGTGAGATTACATATAGACGACTCCATATGCCCAGTGGCTCAGCCATACCGAGGGATCCCTGTCAACATCCAACAAAAGGTGGAGGATGAGTTAAAGAAATTGTTGGAACAGGACATCATTGAAAAGGCCTCGGGAGCAACCACCTGGGTTTCTCCCATCGTCCCCGTCCCGAAGAAGGGATCTGAAACCATCAGGTTGTGCGTCGACATGAGACGTCCCAACCAAGCAATCCGCAGGGAAAGATACCCTGCGCCACATATAAGGGACTGATACATCTGCTAAACGGAGCCAAGGTTTTCTCAAAACTAGACCTCCAGAAGGGATACCATCAGCTGGTCTTACACCCCGAGAGTCGCAACATAACCACATTTGTCACCCACGTTGGGTTGTTCAGATATAAAAGGCTGAGCTTTGGGGTGTCGTCAGCCGCAGAGATCTTTCAAGCCGAGGTCCATAACATCATAAAGCACATTCCCAACTGCCTCAACTACTCGGATGACATTCTGGTGTTTTGGACTGACGTAAAGAGCCATGACGAAACCCTCATGAGGGTGTGTAAAGCTCTACACGATGCAAACCTCACACTCAACAAGGACAAGTGCGAGTTCCGGAAGAGCACGCTAAAATTCTTTGGCCACGTGTTCTCAGAGGTGGGGATGACCCCAGATCCGGACAAAGTCTCAGCCCTGAATGAAACAGCTGCGCCACTCAATGTGTCAGAACTTCGCTAGTTTCTAGGCCTAGCCAGCTACTGCAGCAGGTACATCAAGGATTTCGCCTCGGTCAGTGAACCTTTGCGGAAACTAACACACCAGAACGAGAAATTCAAGTGGACCGGTGCATGTCAAGGAGCTTTCGAAACCATCAGGGAGAGGGTTGCGAAAGCGGAAAACATGGCCTACTACGACCCCAACCGGAGAACAGAACTAACAGTGGACGCCAGCCCTGTGGGATTAGGGGCCATCCTGGCTCAATTTGATCCCAAAGACCCACAACAGAGACACGTGGTAGCCTATGCCAGCCGCAGCTTATCCGCCACTGAACAAGCCTACTCCCAGGCTGAAAAGGAAGGACTAGCGGTGGTGTGGGCATGCAAACACTTCCACTTATTCCTGTATGGAAAGCCATTTCAGGTAGTCACCGATCACCAGGTGCTACTGTTTCTCTATGGCAATCCCCAAGCCAAGATGCCCCCTAGGATCGCCCGGTGGGGGCTACGTCTGCAAGACTACGCTTTCAACATCATTCACAGACCAGGGAAGGGTGAAAACCCTGCTGACTTCCTGTCGAGGAGACCGAGGGACGAGAGCAGACCTGAACCGTCGGTGGCGGACCGCTACCTCAGATACCTGGTTCATCAAACCACGCCGGAGGGGGTTAACACAGAGGAACTGGCAAGAGAAACTGAAAACGACCCTGCATGCCGCATCATATGTGAAGGTCTCACATCTGGACAATGGAGGAGGGCTAAGGAGAGAGGAAAAGCGGCAGGAGGCCAAACATGGGAAGACGTGGAACGACTTCTCCTCGTGAAAGAAGAGCTAGCCGTATCAGAAGACCATCTCCTACTCAAAGACTGCAAGCTAGTGATCCCAGCAACCATGCGGGAGAAAGTCATCAACCTGGCACACGAGACCCACCGAGGCATTGTCTCCACACAGCGCATGCTGCGCCAAAAGGTGTGGTTTCCACGAATGGATGCCCGAGTGGAGGCCGCCCTGAGAACATGCCCCACCTGCTGCATCATTACACCAAACCGACATCCGGAGCCACTACAAATGTCCGAACTTCCGCAGAACATATGGGAAGCGGAGGCCGCCGATTTCTTTGGACCCATCGAGGGGGGAAGATATGTCCTTGCAGTAATGGATGAGTACTCCCGATATCCAGAAGTACAGATGATCTCGTCCACGGCCACGCATCACGTCGTCCCAGCACTGGACCACATTTTCTCTGCCTATGGAGTGCCCAAAGTACTCAAGACCGATAACGGGGCCCCGTTCTGTGGACATCAATGTGCCCGGTTTGCGGAATACTTGGGGTTCCGACATCGGAAGGTGACCCCGCTTTGGCCGAAAGCAAACGGGATGATCGAACGGTTCATGGCCAATCTCAAGCGGGCCTTGCAGATTGCTCGCCTCACGGAACAACCATACAAACAGGTACTCAACCAACTACTACGGGACTACCGGGGAACGCCCCATAGCACAACAGGGAAGACCCCTACCGAACTCATGTTTGGGTGCAACCCTCAAACCCGAATTCCCCAAGCAGAGGCAAGTGCACCACGCCCGGCGATGGATGCCGAAGTCCGAGAGCGGGATGAAGCAGCAAAGAACAGAATGAAGGAATACACCGACGCCCGCAGAAAAGCCCAGACACCCCAAATAACCATAGGAGATGTGGTGGCCGTCCGACAACCCTCGACCCATAAGCACACGCCTGCATTTCGGGAAGAGCCTCTTCTCGTTACCCAGAGGAAGGGGTCGATGATCACTGCACAAGGCTCCACGGGAGCGATAACCCGGAACTCGTTCCACTTCAAGGAACTCCCACCGCCCGGAACAAGACGCCTGAGCGGCAGGGTACAGGCCCCACCAGAGGAAGAATATAGTGATCAACAAGGAGAGGATCCGTGGGACGCCGACGAATCGGATCAAGATCCAGAAGCCGAGACGGCTGTGAGCAGACCGTCACCAAGGGCTGAGCTGACACGACCACAGCGAGTCCGGACCAGACCTCGCCGGTGGATCAAGGAAATGGACTAGAGACTCGCCAGATCATCGCCTGTTGCGAAGAGTGTGGTAACAGTTTAAAAAGGGGGGAGATGTCATGTTGACGTATCCTGGACAAAGGGGGCGGGAGGGACCCGGGCGGGAAGAGAAGGGAAGTGACGTGGGAGGGGCGGGGCTAGTTAGTTAGTTAATGTCGGGGCACGAATAAAGAAGGTTTTGCAGCACCGCTCTGTGTCGGCCTGTTATTGCCGCGACCCGCGCTCGCTCCCTTACCCAGGCCTGGGGATACCACAGTGTGTATTCATCTGAAAACACCATCTTCTCTTTCCACACTCAGTGACATTTATTTGAGCTCATAGAGTTGACACTAACAGAGCTAACGAGTCTAGAAGTTAAGGAAACGATGTTGGAACCATTGATACGTGAATGCTGCCAAGTTCACAGATGCAGCAGGGAACCTTGGTGGAAATGGACCGCCAGTTAATATTTGCAACCACATGTTATTATGGGGACACGGGAACATTAGAATGCAGATAGGCCTCCTACACCGCCATTAGAAAGTTACAAGCCATTCAAGTGCCTGTGGCAGTCTCTAGTTCTACACAAGGGGAGAGGCACATGCAAAAGTGATTCGAAAATCCTTCAGCTCCTGCCCATGCCCTTCTGTGGTATTCAGGGGACATATTATGCAAATGACATGTACGTTTCTGATGGCCGCACCCTAACTTTTTTTTTATATAAACGTGGCTTGCTGTTGCAGCAACACTGAAAAAGACATGGAAAGGTGGGGTCAAGAAGGCTCGCCCTTGCAGTATTTCCGTGCACCAGCATGGCCAGCTACGTCTGATTTCTTTGCATGGACAAGGAAAGCCCATTTAAGAGATTCCACGATACACCATTGACGGATGAATCTCATTTGTTTGTTGGGGATTCATTTTGCTCAGAATAGTTGGGAAGCTTCGTTTGTGGTGCTTGCAGGATTTTATGTGCATTGCAGATAGTTTCACCCCTGGTCTGTGCAGAAATAAAGCAGATCTGTAATATCAAAACAACATGCATGCAGTAGAAATGAAAATCCACCAGGTGGCAGTCTTGTACTGAACACTGTCACTTTTATGATTTTCATCCACATATTTCTTCCCTCTGTATAAATTAAACCATTTATTAAGTGATTTCAAGATTTTGCACTGAATTTATTTTCTTGCTAGGACTTTCATAAAGTTGTACTTTAACAAACTAGCATAATAAATTGCTACAAGCAAGGACATTGAAAAGTTCTACATTGTGTGCAAAGGAGTGGACATATCCAGGACAATCTTGCACTGCATGTAGGAACGAAAGGTAGATTGCAGAATAAAAATGAAGTGTGTTAACATTTTCTATATAATTGCTGATGCCTCACCTAGCCATTTCTGTCCACATGTGTGGCTTAATCTCCAAAGTGGTAACTAGAGGCGGAAGTCAGTGTAAGCGGGTGTGGGATTGGGGGTGGGTGGGGTTCTTCTTGAGGAATTCCATTAGGAGAGATTTAACGAATGAAAATGCAGAGTTGGACTTTCAGTGTGGGTTGACAAGCATATACTAGTGCATAGGTGCTAAGTTTTCACATGTCACTTGCGATACCTTGAGCATGCCCTTGTTTTTCAGTTGACAACCCTTTGCATGCTGGGTCATGTAGTTTCGCATCGGCCGTTATGAACATGGGCCTGCAAGTTGCAGAAGGGAGGTGCTCATGGCTTTCGAAGGTTGGGTGACAGGGGCCCACTTGAGACCTGTGCCATGGGGGGGAGGGGCGAGCTCATAAGGAGACTTGAGCTAACACCGTGAGCCCCAGGAGTGATCAAAGCAGACACATGGGACTGGCTTGCTATTGGATAGGGAGGGGCAACCCGGACATAGAATGTGAAAATGCAGATGGATTGGAATTGCTGCAGCAGGGAGGGAAATGGGCACATGTCAGCATCCCAGTGAGTACATCGCCCCACTTCTATTTCAGATTTGTGGTTTACCGGGGGAGGGGGGGGGGTTGAGGGGCGAGGGTGGAGGGGATGGAGGGGCATTGGGGGTGGGGAGGTTTGTGCTCAATGCATTTGTTGCTAGTTTCGCTCATTTCGCCATCTCGCACGGATTCAGGTTATCCCTTTTGTATAGTATTTGTTAACCCCTCTCAGCACATGACAACATTTGGGAAACCGGTTATTGTCTATGTACACTTAACACGTTTGCACTGTTTCAAGTTTTGATATCGACTAAAATAGTCAAACTTCTTGCTAGGAATGTAATACCGTCTCTCTTGTGCCAATAACCTGCAGAACAGAGCACGTTGGTTGGACATGCTCCCCTACTGGGGGTAATGAATGTGGGGTTTCACCAGCCCCCGATGAAGGCCTGGGCAGCCTTGGGACTGAACTAAGGGTGGGGATCGGTGCCAATCAGAGCTGACATTCTTTACTACTGTAGGGATTTGGTATTCACTGGATAGTTGAAAGTTTAAGGTGACACAGCGGTGCTGGACATGCTCGACCAATACTGGAGTTGTGTCTGGGATGACTGGCAAAGGTCTTTTTTATTATGAAGCAACTAATACCCTTAATGAAAAAATGCAATCCCTGATTAAGGTGACCTTTGCCACATAGGTGGACTTCAGCGGGACCATCACCCCTTCAAGTGAACGACTGGGCCAAAGCAGACATGGAACCCTACACGACTCAATCTGGCCATAGACCCAGCCAGAACCAGTGGCTACTGGACACAGGACCCCCATACCCCCTCCTCGCAGATACAGTGGTAAATCAATTTGCTTCTAGATAGAATTGTAAATATTAGCATAGAGGGAACTCATAAGCTTAGCATGCGCCACATCTAGATAGAATTGTAAATGTTAGCATATGCCGCACCTAGATGGAATCCTCAACGTAGCCTGCGTCGCATCTAGACAGAATTGTAAATGTTAGCATGTGCACACATAGAGGGAACTCCTAATCTTAGCACGCGTCACATCTAGATTGAATTGTAAATGTTAGCATATGCCGCACCTAGATGGAATCCTCAACGTAGCCTGCGTCGCATCTAGACAGAATTGTAAATGTTAGCATGTGCACACATAGAGGGAACTCCTAATCTTAGCACGCGTCACATCTAGATTGAATTGTAAATGTTAGCATATGCCGCACCTAGATGGAATCCTCAACGTAGCCTGCGTTGCATCTAGATAGAATCGTAAATGTTAGCATGTGCACACATAGAGGGAACTCCTAATTTTAGCACGCGTCACATCTAGATAGAATTGTAAATGTTAGCATATGCCGCACCTAGATGGAATCCTCAACGTAGCCTGCGTCGCATCTAGACAGAATTGTAAATGTTAGCATATGCCACACTTAGATGGAATCCTCAATGTAGCCTGCGTTGCATCTTGATAGAATCGTAAATGTTAGCATGTGCACACATAGAGGGAACTCCTAATCTTAGCACGCGTCACATCTAGATAGAATTGTAAATGTTAGCATATGCCGCACCTAGATGGAATCCTCAACATAGCCGGCGTCACATCTAGATAGAAATGTTATTCAATGATTGATATACAACTCTCCTGCCAAGCCTAGACCAAACGTGCAATCATGAATCAATAACCAACCCATTAACAATCTCACTCCTCTGCATACACCTCTCAAACTCGAACCAAACACAACCGCAAGCCTTAAACGCAGCAAACCGCACAAACTTCACTACACTGCAACAACAAAACAAACTGCACATAGACTTGCACAACAGCACATGACGACTACCGACCGAAAAACACCCCAAGCCCAGCCAACGGAACCACCAGGCTAAGGCTGCCAACAGCATATCACTGCTCTATTGCACTTTTGCAGCTCATTCCCACTAACACCCCCCTCCCTTTCTTTTTTCAGAGCCTCCAGAGCGCCAGAGCGCCAGGGGACCACTCCGGTGGTGACAGTGCACGGTACAAATATCCTTTAACATTAACATTAACAAACAATCAGGTAATGTATTGCACATCAAGCAGTAGATGTACTGAGAGTGATTGAGTCTTTAGGGGAGGAGTCCTGTCCTAGATTACACTGTCACTTATTTAGTCATAGGCAAAGCTGAAGGTTATCACATTAGCACACAGGGAACGCTGGCTGGCCAATCAGCTGCTCCGGAATGCAAGCTTTATTTGCTGATCCAGGCCTGAGTTCCATGCTAATGGCTGCCGCGACCCCGGGATGGGTTGCTCAGCTTGGCTCCAGCTCCCCACCTCTGCACCCTTCCACCACCCACAATGCCCCCGCATCTCCTGAGCTTTGTGCTCCAGCTACTGCTCGCCCACACCCCCTGGGACCCGTGCCAGGACGCTTCTCCGGACTCAGGTCTCCTCTTTTCTCGTGCTGCTTTGGCCTCAGTTTGCCATTTTCCCATCATTTGGCATCAAAAATTGCCAAACACAAAAATGCCGAATTTCGAAGTGCACTTATCCACGCAACTATATGTGGGGGTGGGTTAGGATAATAAAAATATAAGAGGCGTATGAGGGCTGCGTGAGGTCTCCCTCCACATATCATTGCGGTGACACGTCTGAAAAAAAAAAAGAAATGGACATTTTCATGTTCTGCATTTTTTTCCCTTAGTAATCACACAGATTCCAAATGAAAGAGGGCTCCACTGTGAATCCTGAATTCATTTCCAGACCAGCCATATTTGTGTTTTTTTTTTTACACACTCCACAGCCCATGCTCCTGGTGCGGACCATTTGTTTTTTAAATATTCATGCCCTTAGCACTTTAGGGCTGGGCCCAGATGGTAAAAGCAACAATGCCCCCTCCTTGGGCCATTACTATGTTGTAACATCCCTTAGGCCTTCATTCCACCTGCGTTGTACTCCTATTGTCTCTGTTTTTCTCCATGACTATCCACTGGCATTGTAATTCCACCAAATGGTCCCATTGTAACCAAGGGACAGCTATCTATCCTCACCGTTGTAAGTGCAACTCCGACTGTTTTCTAACCAGATTTTGATTGTCATCATTATCCTACTCTGTATTCCTCTCGCAGCTAAGTAAGCCAACTGTAACAGCGCCACAATGCCCAAAGGCCGATTTGTGCGCTTTATAAATGTAATAAATAAATAAATAAATATAGGCCTATTCATTTGGGTTGAAGGCCTTTATCATCCGTTATTGGCCCTCAGAATGCAGCATTATTGCTTAAGTAAAGTTGACATTGTGGATGTTTAGATGAGGTCTGGAGCAACATGTTGACCCTTTCAATGCATTTCTCCCAGCGTAACTAATGCTAGGAGTCATAGTCCAACCATTTCTGGCCAGGGTTTAGAGGCCAACGTAGACATCTACATTACTAAATATGAATGTTGAATTTAGATGAGACACATGGAATGTGCAACAGTGTAATCCATACTTGTTCCTGTGAATGCATATGTTAGGAAGGATTGCGTTCATTCGTGTTGAAGTTTGAAAGGACACAGTGCCATGTTCACCAGCAGCATGGATACAGTGTATGCCTGCAGTTATGGAGTTATCAGGCTCTCCATTCATTTGGCAACAAAGAGAATGCACCAATGTGACTGGCTTGAGAAATTTGCTGGATCCAATTGGCTTTTTTACGTGAGGTGATCAGGGACTGTTCTTGGAGATGGTGCAGTCCCTTGCTGAAAGGAAGCATCAACGGTCCTGTGCAGGACTGGGGAACCATTGGCTTGGAATGATTTTATAGGGGAGTCCAGATGCAGGTCCTGAGTACGTTTCCATAGAAACATAGGTTACAAGATGTCACTGGAGACAAATCAGTGGTTTGGTTTTGTATAATGTTTGGGGCTATTTGGATGGTGGTGTATGGAGGCAGTGGGTCCCAGTAGAAGACTGTAGTATTGTGAGACTTCACAGAGGGCCAGCATTGCATGCTTTCTTGAAGACCATGGCAAAAGGCTGATCTGGGGCCTTCAGCGACCAGTGGATCTCCTTTCACATTTGAGATTTTCCCTGACAATATATCAAGTGTTCTTGAAGCAGCAGAGGGACATTTGAGCTCTCTGCCATTCTTATGCTAGTAGCATGTTGACACCTACCATCCATCTTGGAGTCGCTTGGAAAGAGACAGCAGACTCCAACTCTCTGAGTTAATCTCCATCATGGAAAACTGAATGGTGTCATGCAACTAAATGGTGGAAAAACTCAAATGAAGGTCAGTTCCAGACCGAGTCAGCATCAGACCATTATTCCCTTTATCAAAGGCTCAATGTGCCCTGAAAGCGCCCTTGAGTGCAATCCCGTGACTCCACCTGAGTGCATTTTATTCATATCCAACGCACTGTTTAGTCATGAGTGCATGGACCATGTGCTGAAGAAGTGAACACCGCTTGATTCTTTCTGTCTCAATGAGCTCCAAACAGTTGCCTACATAGTCCTCTCCTCATTAACTGGGTGAGGAGTATTCAAGAAGGACTGATTCAGCAGGTGTAAGTCATGTTGAGTGAGAAAGCGCGAAGGCCCCCTAGGTGCGGACTCTGGGAAAGGTCTTGCCTTTGGGTAGGGCAGTGTTATTGCACCATACATCGCCCTCTGCAAAGCACCTCCAAGCCATGCACAGGAAAGTTGAACATGTTATCACTCCTTTCCGTGCTTGACCACACCTCGCCCATTCTCGAAGGTCCCCCTTAGCGCCCAGCGCAACAAAGAGCCGAGCTCAAGAATGTAGACACAATATTTGCAGCTTTTTAGGTGGCAAGATAGAGAGAGAGGTAATAACAGAGAGAGAGCAGGACCCTACCTCTAAAACGATATCTCTGCCCGACAAACAAGAAACACCCCTCTCCCACTGCAACAAGACTGCTGCAACATGTCCAGAGAGGGACCTTGTGTGCCCTTGGTGTGTGGATGCATTGCTGGGACTGTGGTGCGTGCATTATAGATGTGGGGTGTTTGGCTTGATGCCTATTGGCTGGCGCATTACATAGCCCTGTGTGAGCAGTTTAGGGAGTCTGAGGGCGCACACTCTAAGTCCAGACCGTAGTTCATCTGTAAATATAAAAAGCTAATCTAGGTCAAGATGTGTAGGTTGCCAGTGCTCATTAAAAGTGAATAGGACCCTGGCATGCAGCTCTGGCATGGTCTTCCAAATGGTGTAAAGAACGTGCAACACAAAAGGAAATGGACTGCAGCAGACCAGCGCCACTTTGGGTGGCACGGTGCAAGGAAGGGCACGCCGCTTGCTTGCCCTTGGCATCTAAGCTAACCCAGCCTATGCATGTGAACTCATTTTAGCCAAACTTTAAGAGTCAGGTTTGCTCAACAACTAAAGACAGCTTCCTTTTTCCAAACAGTCTTCATACAGGCACCTGATGCATAACCTTTGCATAGCCACTCTTTCCCTTATGCACATGATGGCATGCAGCTGTGAGACTACATTACCAGCATTTAAAGAGAATGATCCCGATACATAGCTGTAACGGGCAAACTTCTCATGAAAATGCAAGAGGTAGTGGCCGGAGGTGAGGGTGAAAAGCGAGTCAATGCCTTCACCTGGACTTGCCTCCAACCAGTGTAATGCACTAAACAGGGGTCTGCGACCCTCAGCTCGCCAGATGTTCTGCACTATGACTCCCATGACGCCTGGCCATTGACTGCTGGCTAGGGCTGAAGGGATGTGTAGACCAAAACATCAGGAGAGCCAAAGATCATTTAGCCCTGCACTAACAGATGTTAGAGCATTGCTGCCCTGATTGCACCCCCTCCTTGCTCCCCTGGCGCTTCCCCTCTCCCTCCCCCCTTGCACTTGCACGATCTGAATGGCACAAGGTCCAGTAAGATCGTTTGTTTTGTCCTCCCACTGTCTTCCCTCCCTTATCTTGTCAAGCATAGAAACACTTGTGTACAGACATGTTGTAAATGACTCATCATATCATATCATACCATACAGGCCTCCAGATAAACAATGGACTGGACTATTTTACTCCACCCCAATCAGGCCAACACTCAGAATTAAGTAAAGCAGGGAGTAACATAAAAGGTAGGCGCCTGTGCCTTTACGCCTCCTCCACGGCTCAGGTGATGTGTTCGGAGGAGTGGCATGAGCAGCCCGTCGCACAAGGAGGACCACCACTAGAGTGCCGCCTGGTGTGAAGATTGCCGCAAGGAGGACCACCGCTACAGTGCCGCCTGGTGTGAAGATTGGCGCCATCCTAAAAATGCTTCTTTTCATTTACGCAGAATTGCTAGTTACAACGAATCGTTCCATTACAAGAAAAGTGCCTATTCTTTCAAATTAAGTATGTCTTCGCTGACCTAAAAATACACTGGTTGGGGGTGCGAGCTATGTGTAACTCCCTAAAATCCCATTTACTTCACAATTCCCAAAATAGGGAGTAACAAACTCTGACCTCAAATCCCTCGAACCGTGGCAACCGTATGCCCTCCTTTTGCCGACAGGAATTATTTCCAAGTATTTTACTTCACAAGAATTCTGCTGAAAACTCATTAAAAGAATGAGGTGGGTAAAAGGGGTGGGGAGGGCATTGGGGAAGGGTGATTAGTGTAGGGAAAGGGTGGGCTTGGGGGGAATCATAACATAGATGCGTTTGGTCGGCATTATGACTCTGTAACTTGGATAAAGTTTATCTTTCAGCCTGAGAGGGGGTGATGTGGGGCACTGCAACACCTTTCATTTTTGCTCAGTTGTTCAATTTAAGTACCATGTTGTCCACATCTTATGCGTTTCAAAAAGCGTAATGCAAGTTTACAAATGTACAGTTTCCTTTTTTGCCGCCCGTGCTTTGTAAAGTGCTACATCACTCCTCGAAGTGCTCGCACTCAGAGTGCACTTCATATGCCCAGCACTATACCCAGGTGGCACAAATTAAGATGTGCTATTTGTGATAGATGTGTTCTCCCCAACCCGATGCGACGGTTGTGTGACATACACATTTATGAAGTCTGGCATCCATATTAACTCAGCCCACTTGATCAGTTTTGCCTTTTTCCATGCTAAAGAAATCCAGATAGTATTAGTACACTTGTGTCATTCTTTGCAAAATGTTATTTTTCCCTGGAAGTATATCTTCATACATACAAATAGAAAAATGAGAAGAGGTTTGGGGTTCCTCCCCATACTTCCAGGGAAAAATAACATTTTGCAAAGAATGACACAAGTGTACTAATACTATTTGGATTTGTTTAGCTTGGAAAAAGGCAAAACTGATAAAGTGGGCTGAGTTCATATGGATGCCAGACTTCATAAATGTGTATGTCACCCAACCGTCGCATCGGGTTCTTCATACATACAAATAGAAAAATGAGAAGAGGTTTGGGATTCCTCCCCATACTTCTAGAGAAAAATAAAATGCACATACCTAGTTTTTAGAACAAAATATCACATTTCGTTGTTTTACCTTCCTCGTGCAGTCTTTTTACTATTTCCATTACTTTTAATGTAAAATGAGTGAATGCCACCTCTTTCTTTCCTGGCCGGGTTATGCTTCCTGGCACCTTATTATTAACTAGAACACAGTAGTGCTGCCTTTACTCCCATTGAGCAGTAACTATGCACACATTTTGTAATGCCTGGCCACCGTCGCCCCCTTGCATAGCTCTATGGCCGTGTGTCATGTCATGAGAAGTGTATAGGCAAATTGACATTTTCATCAATAATGGTCCAAATATGTAGCAAAGAAGACGACCTTGGATCATGCAACGCATGACTCGCATGTATGCCACAGCTTAGCAGTCGGTACCATATAGACATACATGGAGTCACTTACCTATTTCTGCCATGCTTATTCCAGCTGCTAATTGTCCATTATTGAAAGAACTATAGGGAAATAAGTTCGGTACAGACGTAAGGTCATAGATAGGCTCTTGCTTGATCTGCTTGAGCCCGGTCATGTCTATTCCAGACTGATCCGGAGACGGCTGTGAAGAATCCACGCTGTAGTAGCCCTCAGACTTGGGCAGCTCAATGACGTGCCCGTTGGCGTAGGTGGCACCCGTTTCGTTGTTGAGGTTGCTCAAGCCGTTGGTGATGCTGCTGCTGTAGACGCGGGCCAGGGCTTCGGCTTCGCCAGTCTGCTGTTGCCGCTGCTCCTGCAACCGCTGCTGGTGCTTCTGCACTTCTGCATACAAGCTGTCTCTTTGCTTTTTGGACATCCTGCCAAATTTCACAGCTGTTGGAAAAAAACGGGATTTAAGAAAAATCAAGTAGTGATAACTTGCATAGCATTGCATTTAGCAAATGGAAAATGCAAGAATGGGGGATAGTAAACAAAGAACTTGGGTGTGTTATGGAGGGAAACATGAATACCATGAAAAGAACACAAAGAGGTAAAGGTTCATCGCCATCATTTGGATCTGGGCTGAAAATGGCCTAGAGGGGTTGAAGCATGCAGTGATAAGATATCTGATCGTTTATCCGCCTCGAGGCCATTTGGATCCGAGTCCCCACTCCATGTGTTTCCCTGCTCTGGCCAGGAACCCGCCTGCACCTTTGCCAACATCAGATTTTGGTACAGGGAAAGAGGCTGGATCCCTAAGGATTCCATCTGTTTCTGAATGCCACAAGAATACCAGCAGAACCCATAGAAATCCACTCTATTTAGGACTGCCAGGTTTGGACACGGCGGCCCCATGCAGAAAATATCAGAACATCCCTACAAGAAAGGAGGGGGGGCAATGGAAATGGTCACAGACCTGCTCCTGCCATCGGATTCAACTTCACTGACAAACTGGGCGCATACATGTTATGGAAATACATGCATGTTGGCATTCAGTCGATCAAAGAACAATACTGTGGCATTTGTTCATGAAAACACTTAACCGTTAGAGCTATTATTACAAACGGTATGCTGTATTCAGTGCCTATGGGCAATATTTTGTTAGCACGTCTCCATTTCAGGAATAATGGATGATTGCAAAGACACTGAGCTAAGCCAGGACCTAGTAAGTCGCTTTTGCTCAGTAAATATTTGGAACTGTGCGGTTGAGAAGTTGAGTTGGCAGTGGGTCCAGCCTTTATGGATATGGCAGAGGGCAACCCAATGCTCATCAATTATCTATCTTTTCTAATGATCCACTCCCAGGTGTTGAAAGGGAACGGATCTGGCCAAAGACCCAGATGAGACATTGTAGTGGTCATGAGTTACTTCCTTCTTCAAAAATAGGGAGGATTTTAATTTTTCATGTCAACAAACATTTGTTAACCTGTTCAATATGGATGTTTTGTTCATTTGAATGCAGACTTGATGAAATTCAGAATGTACTAACAAAAAAAGTTGTCCTTTTCCTTCAACCCTTAAGTGTTAAGGGCGAGCATTTTCCCCCTGAATTCCCTTAAGGACTCGGTGTAGTCTCCACCCACTTCCACAGGTAAGTGGTGAAGGCCCCTTTAGGCACAGCGGCAGTGGTGGCAGACCACCACCGTGTGGGTGGATCAATATTGTGGATGCCAGATCAGAAAATGGTAGATTGGGTCAAAGCCAAGTGGGTCTTGAACATTCCTTAAAAGGGGGGGCTCTTGCTCATTCCTGGGGAGTAAAATGGAGGTTTTATGATTTAGAATGCAGCAAGGCCTTGGCTACGTGAAGTGTGCCAGGGGCTGGAGTGGGCTTGGGTTCACATTTTCACGGGTTTTCCGTCACATGTCAGTGCTATAGAAGAATCTACGTGGGCGCCTCTGTAATACTGAAAGGGTGTGTATACCAGCTGCTCCCTCACGTTCATCGGGGGAGGGGGGACACGCACTCATTGACAAGGGGCAGGCCCCATGGAAATGTGAAGAACCTTTAGCATCTGCTACATTCGAGATTACAATCCAGTGCCATCTCCTGTGCCAGTGGCAATGCTCCTCCCATGACAACCCTGGGTGTGATCGCCACAATGGGCTTCATGTGGAGGGGGGATCGTCCAAGGTGGATGACGTCCCATCAGGCAGTCGGATGCTCCGGGAAAGGGTGATGGCGCCCGGGTGCCTAAAGACTGTGCTCTCGCTAGCTGACCAAGACACACACATGTTACGCTCCACAGAAATAGGCACTGCATTTAGAGGCAGAGTTCACAAGTTGCCACTACAGATTAACTCACGGTGCCCCCCTAGGTAAGGGATGACGTGTCTTCTCTTGATGTCACTTACACGTGACCGTGTCCAGACTGCAGACAGTAACAACCTGCTCATACATTTGCTTCAATCCCGAGATTAAATATAAATGCATTAAACTAGTAAATCGGTCAGCAGATTAAAGGACACATATAGTACATGCTTCCAAAATAGGTTTGGATGGATGCAGGTAAGTGGAAATGAGGGGTCCTGGATTGTCTATTGGGGCGGGAATCAGGAAGGGACCTCGTTTAGGGGTCGCATCTACGACCCCTGAGGTCCCCTTGCTACCCCAGTGGTCTTCCTTGATACCCCTAAAAATAAAAACTATTTTTTTAAATGCAAGTTCCTGGGCTGTGGCCAGCACCATGTGGCTCTTCGCTTCTGGAGAGGCTGGCTTTCCTGTTCCGGCCTCTTAAAAAAATAACATTTTGAAAAAAAGAACAGGTGTTCCACAAGTCTAACACTTTCAGCAGTGACCCTTAGTAAGAAAGAATAGGAATACCAAATAATTTTTCTTTCTGGAATTCTGTACAATAATTGCTAGAGTCATTAACGGTTTATTCCAGGCACACTTCACGGGGTGATTCACTGATTTAATCTATTCTTAAACACCTCACCTTTCATCCTTCTGAGGCCGATAAATGAGCACCAACACAGGTTGGATGATATTGTATGCATATTTGTTCTATATAAAGCGATTAAGCGTAAGTGCTATATAATATCACGCCTGCTTGCATTCACAGTCATTTGATATTATGGGCCTATACACACTGATATTAATGATCTAAATGGCGATTCATTCTTGCATGAAATGTATAACACATTATAGTGATATCGTAACAATATTTTTCGTAGTGTACTTAGGAACAATGCTATGTGATGCCACTTCCTGTTTTGGCAAGGGGTGAAAGGCTGTGTTCCCTTGCTTCCCGTGATATCACTTCGGGGTGGGGTCAAATCACATCACATCCTGTGATGTCATCAGAGGTGAAGGGTCGTGTGATGTCACTTTTGCTAGCCCTGGCATTTAGGTGAAATGACGTCCCTGGAATCAGGGTTTGGTTGAGGTTGGATTTGCTCAGTTCAGTGGTAGAACGAGCCCTTAAGCACGTCTGCATTTAGGTCTTTCATAAAAGCTCTGAGGCAGTTGCCTCGCACCTGGAATGGTTTTTACTCGTCTTGTGCCTGGAATGGGTTTAATGGTTGGACCAGGCTAGGGAGGACGAGAGGTTTGCAGGAGGCAGAGGCCGGCTGTTGAACCTGGAGGCCAAGTACAAGAAGCAGAGGATTCTGAATGTACTTCTCTGGAAGTGAGGATTTAATTAATATTCTAGGGGTTCTGCTGAAGGAAGGGCAGGGCTCTCTTCTGAGCAGCAACCGTTTCAGAGTAGCACTTGACACTGTTATCAATAATAATGGCTGCCCGCCCAGTATCATTTTCATTTCAGAACTTCACCAAACAGTAAAAGAATGCAGAACAAACTAGGCACAGTTACATCTTTGTCTAAGAATTTAGTTAACGACAGATACCAGGTGGGTACCTCAAGGAGGTACGGGCTCGCCTCTTGGATGGAGACAGACTGTACTCAACAAGTGTATTTGACTTACCTCTCCATCTTCCTCCGGTCGCTAAAGTGAGTACCATTAAAATTGCGTAATAAAAACAGCTACAATTACAGTGCTTAGAAGCGGGAACGTGCATCGCTATACAGAAACCTAATATGATTATGTATGCTTTGTAGCCCGTTCCGCCTAGCTGCAGGGATTGAAGCAATAGCCACGAGAAGCAGTTACAACCGGTGTATCGGCGTGGACGGACGCATTCTCCTTACCGTCTCTCGACATTCCCAGCGCTAGACACTTCTGCAGCCGGCAGTGCTGACAACGGTTTCGGTTCGTTCGGTCAATTAAGCAGTTCCGCTGCCGGGGGCAGGAGTAGGAGGCATTATTCTGTTGACTCCGCCTGAAGAATCCCTGGAGAAAGACCAAAGAGAGCAGGAGAAAGTATCAGACCCTGCTTTGGAGCGACCTCTGTGAACTCCCTCTGTCATTTGTGTCACAAACTGCCGGCACATCCTCTCCTGCAAGGACCTGCCGACTGTGGACAGGCTCTGCAAAGATTGCCTGAGATGGATATGCAAATAGCTCTTTTTGCAAGAGAATTGTGTAATGGAGTCTGCTTGCTTATGCAAATCTGAAATCTGATGCAATTATTCCCCTAAAAATGCCAACATTATCAGGTGCGTTCCCAGGTGCACTTACGAGAGAAGTCATCTCGGGCCGAAGAGCAGATTTTAAGACCAGGAAAGCCAGTGTGTCATGCGCTGTCATTCAAATTCAAGTTGAAGTGGCAGGCAGAGGGCCTCTTCAGCAAATCTGCTGTAAGCATGTTTTCGGGGAACCTATCAAGACGCGTGCAAGTTATACAATATAGCATGCAATTCCTCATCAGCCAAGCCTGGGCCGCGCGAGGCAACGATTGCAGTGGCGCGAGAAAAGCATCAAATCCAGTCCCCAGCAGTATCCCAGTGCGTGTAATAGGGAACAGAACGACAACAACAAAAAACGCGCTGTTCCAATACTTATTACAAAATAATTGTTGCAATGTAGGTGGGGGCAAAAAAGCAGAAAATGGACGTTGCACTGTGGATGCTGCTTAAGGAATGAAGCTGACCCATTTCCTCTCAAGCGGTTGATCTTCAGTTACTATGTTGCTCATTCCGAGTTTGGCTGAGGGGTAAAAAAGTGTTAAATTATGTTACCACTAGTTCTCTGGCAGTAACGGCATTACTTCCGTTTTTATCGCTCGACGTAAAGGTGAACCCCCCCACTTTAAAGCCACACATCGAGGGGGAGTAGCCTACATGGAGTCCCATGGACGCCTAAAACTGGGACTGACACCCCCCTACCACTGCTTGCAATTCTGTGGTAAAACAACAGGACCGAGTGTTGTTAATGGCAAACGATTTTGATGGTAAGTGGCAGAATTACCTCCAAACTTGGAATGACGCTCTCCGTTCCTTATTTCACAATAAGCTACAAAAAATTTGAAAAATCAGTTTGCCGTTTTTGAGTTTCTGTAAAACATAATGGGGCTTATTACAAATTTGGCGGTATTTCAGTGGTAAATCTGAAAAAATATCACCAAATGGGATTACTATTACAGCCATTTGGTCATGTGGATTTGCTGCAGGAGTGCAAATGGTGGTAAGGCGGTGTAAATACCCGTTGTGGAGTTTTTTGAGGAATTGTCACTGGTGGAATTATCAGCCGCAGTAGTTTGGCTGGTTTTTGGCGGTAAAGTGATGGATTTACCTTCAGTTTTTTGTTGGAGGTTTATCCACCACCTTGCCACCAAATCCATAGGACAGTGGTGTGCTAATGTGGTGATAATGCAGCGATAACAAAATTACCACCACATTACTGCAGTTTTTTCCAACACTGTCGTACTAGTAATGGGGCCTTATGTACTATGGTTCGTGGACATTTTCAGCAACACCTGTTTTCTCCTGTTCCGACCGTGAACCTGCGCACATGGAAAAAGCCTTGATGGCCAACGTCTGGGAGAGTGCACAGATAGCAGGCCCTCTGCAGTCTTTTGCCTAGCACAGAGGCAACATTGCTGCTCAATGACCCACTAACTGCTCAGGAGTAAGATGTGCCAGTATCAGTACTGTGCCCCATATCCTTTCCTTGGAAGAGCATACAATGGCAGTGCACTCTCAAACCATCAGAAAGGGTACCCTCCGTTGCATCGCAGACCATCACTGCGAGTACAATTTCATTGCATCTTTTTACAATGTATTTCAGAAAAAATATACATGGGGGTTGGGGTATACATTAAGGTGGGAGGTTGGGGAGGCCCCAAGGGGGCATTTGTTTTCATGAAATCCATTGTAAAAAATGTGATGTTATTGCATTTGCATTAATGGATGTGATGCAATCATGTATATCCAAAATAAGATGCAATTCTGTAGGTTTGCTAATTAAATCGAAACTTGTTTAGTACAGCTAGCCATTTAACTTCCTGGGTTAATGAAAGCACAACTCACCCTGCATTGCTCTCAGGGCTCTCTCCACCCTCCCTCTTTTCTCAGTTCAAAGGGGCTAATGGAGAGAGAGTGCAGCAGTAATCATCTCCTCCACTCTTAACCTCTGAAGGAGTGCTTGCAAAGAAAAGTTATTCTTCAAATAATTGCAAACCAAGTGAAAGTGGTGATGATACTTTTATTAAGCCAACTATATCCTGTTTACAAAGACCAGTTTCTGTTAACTTAATTTTTCAAACAATTCTGCAATTCCATTCCTAAAAAAAAAAGTTTTTACACAATGTATATTTACAGTATTGCTACTGTAAAACACTGCATACACATTTTAAAGTACAGTTTGTTATGTTATATAGGGTTTTATAAAGTGCAACAATCACCAGGAGGTACTTTGGCGCTGTAGACGAAATGAACAAATAGTCAGATAACATAATGAGTTCAGAAAAATTGAAAAGAAGAGTTTAACGTTTTTTTGGGAAGGTCAAAAGTGTGGCTCGCTATGAGGGATGAAGGGTTAAGTGTTTCAAATTCTCAGCACCTATACTAGGAAGGAGTGGCCACCCAATCTTTCCTTCCTGTTGCTAGGGGTTAGTCTGCTTTCTGACCAGTTTCGATTTTAAGGATTGTGATGATGTATGTGAACTCAGCATGGAGAAGAGACGATTAGAGCTAGGATGCTCAAAACCTTTAAAAACTAGACACATGCTTTTGAAAATGATCCGGTTCTTCACTGAGAGCCAGTGTAATGAGCGGAGAGCTGGTAATGTGTTCATATTTCCTGTATTTTATTAAGAGCCTTGCTGCAATGTTTTGCACTCTCTGTATTCTTGCAATCATATATTTTGGGAGACCTAAGTAAATGCTATTGTTAAAATCCAAACAAGAAGACACTAAATAATTAATTACCAAAACGTAGTGTCGAAATGATTGATAAGGAAGACTTCTTTTATTTTCTTAATCATAAAAAAACATTTGGTTAATCAAGGTTAACTTGCTATACGCATAATACCTTGTTCTTGACCTCTGATCTTTGGTTAGGGCGCTGTCCAAATGTACTTGGCCAGCACAATGGTGTCCAAGTGTTTGGTTTTTCATTTAGCATCAAGATTTTCTTTTTTGTCTAGATTAATTTAAAAAAAAATGTGAGTCCATCCAGCCCTTGACATAAAGCAGACACTCTCTGGTCTTACTAGATAGATTATCAGCTCCTTCCTTAAGGTACACCAAAATCTGTGTGTCGTCAGTAAAGTTGAACAAAAACTACACCAGATTGGTGTAGGACCTCCATTAATGGGTAAAGGTACACATAATAAAGAAGTAGTGAAAGTGCTGAACCTTGAGGGACCCTAGATTTCAGATGCTGGTGTTGAGAAAAGAAAGGGCCTATGCGCATTTGTTGAATGTGTTCTTCCAAAAAAGATTTCATCCAGTTCAACACAGTACCTTGGATTGCCAGTATATAGAACTTGTCAAGTAGAATTTGCTGGTCGACGGTAGCAAACACTGCTGACAAATCAAGCTGTATAAGTGTGCCTCTGTCATCTTGACTGCTTTCCCACTTAGATGGTCCAGGACTGAGGTAGTGACAAGGTCAATAGTAGACAGTGGCTTAAAACCCAACTGAGCTCTGTCCAGAAGATTAGATATTTCCACAGAATTCTGGAGCTGGCCAACAGCCCTCTTCGGTTGTTTAGCTAAGAAAGGTATTTGGGAGATAAGGCAATAGTTTCTCCATTCAGTGTGGTCCAAAGAAGGCTTTTTTTAAAATCTCATATTCTCAACTATATTTCATTTTGTTGGCGAAGGTGTATCATATTGACAAGTGAACACTTTTGAAAATGTAAATGATCACAGAGCCAAAGGTTTCTGATGACAAACCTTGCCCTATGACCTGCTTGTTGCAAACATCTGTGCAACTGGTGCTCAACCCATGGACTGACCCAAGCTCTTGACAGCCGATCTTTTCATCTTACTGCTTTATACCAGCTACCCTGAAAGAGAAATGGCTTTAAGTTACATTAGTACCCGGCGAGGGTCAGTGACTTTGTTACAAGCAAGCTCATTGGCCCTCGCCCAGGCCTTACCTCGCAGACAAGGCTCTGAAGCCTCTGCTTCTCTGCTGCAGCATCCCAGAGTGGCCGCCATGGGAAGGGAGAGGGGACTACACGTAGTCCCTTCTACCCGATCCCTGGCGGCCGTTTTGTTTTACTTTTTTTCCTCAAGTTGAGAAACGGTCACAGTGCCGTTTCTCAACTCGAGAAGGACTCCTATTAGTACCTCAGTACGATGTGCCAGGGTAATAATGGCAATATGACCCTGGAGGGTGGGCATTACTGGTTGGGTAATGCACCCGGGTCTTCTTAATATAATCTCGGGAGCATTAGCCGACCGGTAATGACCCCCCCATCCTTGGGTCATATTGCCTAAATATTTTACCTAGTTTGCCCAGTTCTCTGCCTGCTACGCCATCCACTCTGCTTAGTCTCTTACTTTCTTTCATATTATATAATGAATAGACAAAGCTAAATAGATGTTTATGCAAAGTAATGCTCAATAGTTCCATGCAGTCGGTACATATACAGATCTGCTGCAATACCATACACTGTAGTTAGCCTCCAGAGCTTACTTGGTCCTACAATTATTATTGCATTATATTAGCACCTGTGGGAGAGAGCTGGCCAATACAGGGGCCAGGAATGCAAGCAGAATCGGCAAGTGGCTGCCCGCATTTCATGCTGGCCTGCTGCACCTCTGCCCAGTCCTCACACTGTCCTGGGAGGGGTGCCCCAGGCAGACGCTCTCCCCATCCCCGCTCACTCCCCTGCGCACCTCCTGGATCACCTACAGGTCCTAGAAATAGTTATTTTCTATCATTGATATAAGTGTAGTTTCTTTTTAAGGGAAGCATGAATTGTGCAGTCTGGCTCCATTAACAATACAAAATGAATCACAAAAAAATGATCAGCACCCTGGCTGGCAGCTTGGAGTACCGAAAGTGATAAATACTGTTTTGATGAGTGCGCAGGGTTGGAATTCTGCTCTTGGGCCCATCTTGCTCAGGCTTGAGGACCATTAGCCCTTCTGCCCTCTAACAAAAGTGATATTTAACACTATATTGAAAATATTTCGAATCAATGACAGACAACGCCTATCTTGTCTACCTGAAGTTGACAATTACCATGTCTGCAACGACACCATGCTTAGTACTTTTTTCTCAGGCTATGACTTTTCTTTAACATTGTGAACTTTTTGATATATGAAACATCTGAACTTCTCCTTGCACAGCAAATGATGGGTCAAGCATAGAATATACGGGACATTGCACTGTGCAACCCAGACTATAGCCAGCTGCACAGAGCCTTGCATTGAAAATGATTTCATAGTCTTTTCAGCATATCGATTTATTATCTATGTGTGTCTATTCATACAGCTAACCTTTACATTTTACATACACTCATCTCACTAATGTCTTACTTCAGCTGTGCACAAAAATGATGTATTTTTGCTCATTTTATGTCTTGGGTACAAATACCTTCTGGTGACATTAAAAATATTGGCACAAAATTGCAAATCAAATAAATTTGTTTTCCTATCAAGAAAGTTTGAATAAGCAAACTCTAGTAATCAATTTGAGATCTTCTGGGGCATTGTTGGTGTTTGGAGGTGGCTTCAGAATAGCTGTGGTGCGGCTTGACACGTTGTTGCTTCGTTGCTAAGTACTTTCCTCAAGTCCTCCTCCAGTCCTTCTCAGTTATGCTCAGCAGACATGCAGTCCGCCATCACAGCATCACAGAGCCTCAAAGCAATTAAACATTTTATGTGGGTTAGCCGATTGCCTGGTGTCTGGTTGCTTGCTGCTGCCACATAACATAATGTAAGAGCGAGAGGGCACGGTAATTGGAGTATGGAGAAAGAAAGGCTCTAATACACTGAGGTAATCGGGTGCTCTGCATTTGCAGTTTTATTTGCAAGTTCATAACTCTCCTTAGTTGGTTTCACTTTGACTTTTTTACGCTCAGACTGGAGCTATTCGGCTCCCAGTCCCACACGCAGACACAGTCCTGGTCAATTCCCGCTCTCAGCAGTGAGTGCACCCTGCACCCTGAAGGAAGAGCTGGACACAGATGGGAATTGTAAACTGCGATGGGGGTTGGGAAGGGTGGGCCATACCGGCTTTTGACTAGAGATGCAGAGACACAGAGATGTGGAGATTCTGAGATTGTTAGGGAAATTGCTGGGTTCCAGCTGGCCCTGGCTTTGTTCAGTCTTTGGTTTTGGCTGGTGGCACTAGGGCATTGCTTTGGAGGCTCGGAGGTGGAGTGTTCTCAGCATTCTCAGTGTTAGTTTGATTTGATTTTTTACCCCTTTAGGATAGTACTTTGACAGCCCTTGATAAGTTGAAAGTGGGGGCCCGGGTTGAAGAAGAAGCTCAGCATGATGCAATCAATTTATAATCTGCGCAGTGGTACTCTGCAGGACGACTTGCAGGCACCAGAGTTTGAGGAGCCCCTGCTTATAGCAACGCCAATATAAATCCCAGCGAATATTGGAGGGCAGGTGGTTATTACCCAAGTCCATGGAAACATCCATGGAAACTGGTCAAAGGGAGCAATACAGGAGACTATTAATTTAGACTGAAGTGAGGTGGCTTCTAATTTTTGTAAAGCATCACAGGACCTTAAGGCCTGCTTGGAAATTGGTTTGGAATATACCTTAACTGCGACAACACTGAGTGTGGAGGCTCTTTTCAGATCAGCGAGCCCGGGATAGGTGACCCGTGTGGCTCCGTATCCATCAGTTCTTTGGGAAGGGGGCCCTTCCCTCCAATGGTATTAAGTCTGAAAAATACTAATGAAGCTCGAATACAAAACAGCCCCAACTGGAAGTAATTCCCCCTCGATGGCACTAAGACTATGAGCTTATGCATTCCCCTGGAAGTTAATACCTAGAGGGACAATGGTAGGAATGAAATTACCCTGACAGCTTTAAACGTTGTCCTCAATTTTCTGATGAATGTGTTTCAGTTCATCAAGGGGGAAGTCCAGGTCCTTTCAGGGATCCTGATGGAACTCACCAAAGAGGTTGGATCCTGTGACTGGCCCTAGGTTGGCCTAAGGACTGCATTAAATATAGCAGTAACGGACGCCCTACAAGAGTGTAAGACAGAAGTAAAAATGCAGACAGTAGGCCTAAACGATCTACACAGACAGTCAGTAAATTCCAGCCAAACAAATCAACAAATTAAACTGTGATTTTTCGATTATGATTAAAAACATCCAGAAGGAGGTCATTGGGATGGAGGCAGAAAGTGTTCAGCAAATAGGGGAGGGTGTCAGCTCACGGTTTGATGACACGCCGCTATCCGAATCAGTGCTGGAAGAATGTAGGCGCTTGGCACAAGTGGTTGAGGTTTTAGAGTCAGAAGGAGGTGAAGAGGAGCTGGAAGAGGTGATAGAGCAAATTAAGACTCCAGAAGTCATGGAGTCAGAAGGCCAAGCTCAAAAGCAACTGAGAATTTGTGCAAGGTCAAAAGGAAAAAGGAAGAAGAAACCTAAAACAAGGGGCATAGATCCCACACACTCTTTAAATGAACTTAAATCGAAGAATAGAAAAACACTAAAAATTAAGAACTCTGTGAAATCGAACTTCTTTCACGCATTACGTATCCCGGACTCAGGCATACAAAGAACGGGTGAAACACAGGCCTGAAATTCTAAGGAAGTGCAATAGGAAACAAGGACTTCGATATCTGATGTAACACAGAGTACTTCCAGCTCATTAATGAGTGACAACTGTCTATGCATGACCCCAACAAAAAAGAAAATGTTGGACAATCCCCTAACTTCAATATAGGGGTACAAACTGACGAGGCCCAAACACTGAAAAAATGTGTGCCAATTTTCTACTGGGGGAAAAAGCAAAGAAATGAGGTGGTCCATAGTTCGCAAATACTCCTACAGTCTTATACTGGAGTACAAACCGATAACGCAGTCGAACTAATGAAATGGGAGCCAATCTTCTTTTGGGGAAGGTGCATGGGTCTGGGGCCACTAAAAGTGGCCAAATAGCATCAGAAATTCCAGCCCCAATAGAAGCCTGATCTAACAATGGCCCCACTTCATTAAGGCTTCTGGACAGAGGGACATCTGATGTTGGAACTCCTCGACTATCTTGCCCGGTTATTTCAGGAGTGGTGGATGGCCCCAACATAGACACCAAGACTATCCTCCAAGCAAGCCCGGACCCGGAGGACTGAGAGACCCACCCTTTTGCCATTCCAAGAGTATGGATGAATAACACAATGAAAGGGAGAAGCCAGGATGCCCTAAATCGTAGCACCATTTTGGCTATTTTTTAGAAATGTTGTGCTATAATTTTTCTTCCACTGAGATTGAATATGTTAGGTTTCCACACAAGGGTTGTGTTCATATAGTTGAAATGAGCTTGAAAACTAAATTAGGAGCCAAAGCGGTTTGGCGGTTAGTTTTGGCCTGAGCCGTTGGGTTACGAGATTTCACCCATAATCCTCGAAAATTATTAAATGGGGGTGGGTTCGAGGAGCACCAGGGAGGATGTTAACAATCTAATTTCCCTGGGGGGATCTTTCCACATTTTAACTACTCAAATACCAGTACGCCCAGCAGCAGCTCCAGAGACCAAAAATTATTGAGCGACACAAAGAAGCAAGTGTGGTCTTTGCTCCCGGATATCTTCACTCACATTTTTCAGAGGTTGGGGTCCTCTGAGGAGCAGCTCTAGTGATTACGCAACTGCGGTTCTTAAGTTGGAACATGCTGGGTTCCAATTCATTCAGGAACTCGGCAATGACAAAGGTTACATTTGTTGGATATGACATGGTCCTTTTTCATGAAACATGGCTGATTGATCAGTTCCAGTTGGAAGGCTTTTCCATTGTGCACCTATTGGCATAACATCAGAAAAACGGCCAACCTGCAGGAGGACTGCTCATAGCAATTCATTGCTCTTTAATAAAAGGAGTTGAATTGATACCTACTGATACAAAGGGGTTACCAGCTGTGAAATTATCCCTGAGAGGCAACGTATCCTAACACTTTTTAGTGGTAGGAAATATATACTGGAACCCTGCCTGTTCGACTGTCTCGTCCGTCTTGGAGTCTCTATCAGAATTGTTAGTGAGGACTAAAACTTTACACGCATCAGCTGGTTTAATTTTAGCTGGAGATTTAAATTCCCAATGCATTGCTACATGCTCCCCGGCATGCACAACATCACAAAAAAGGCAAAGAGCGAATGGATAGAAATGGTTTTCCTTCAAATCTGAATGGAACTTGATGCCAGCTAATGGACATTTGCAGGGGGGATATCCCTCCCACAGACTTGGAAGAGAGGACTAGTAGGCTCAATAATAGACTACCTATTTCCTTCTACAGATTTGTTTACCAGGTGTAGCAGTGCTCAGGTTGTTCAAGATGGGAGCAGTGATCATAAGCCACTGGTGGGGAGTTTCTCTTGGGAATCACTTAGTGCAGAAAAGGGGCTTTGATCAGACTTATTGGTGAACAATGGGAAAAATAGGATTGTGAAATTAAGAATGGGAGGTCATATATTGAATGGAGGTTTGCAAAGATCGGTCAACAGTATGTCTATTTTAGAACTTGAAAAAGCCTGCGATTCAATTAACTTTATTGAATTCTTGTGGGATTTGGAGCAGCCCCAATGTCCAGTTTCACATAGGTGACAAAATCAAAATCTTTTTTTCGATGAGGAAACCTGGCACAGGAAAAGAGAATTGAGAAAAGCAGTCAGGTCCCTTAAACAGGAGTTAATTAATGTAGATGACTGCAAATGGAAGCTGTGGACTTTGCGGAGCAATTACAGAAACTATTCTCGATATCTTTGACGCCAAAGAGATGGCAAATTGATGTTAGGAGCCTTGACTAACATTAAACTAAACTTTTGGTCACTTATCAATTGCCAGAAAGCTATCCAAATTGATTTGCAAAGTAATGTATTGCCGGAGTCTATCTCGAGTGATAATTTCAGTGTCCTGTATAGAAAATCCACTAAGGGGCGTAACAATTTGGATTTGAATGTAATTTGGAAACTGAATGTCTCGCAGGAAATCATAGATTTGCTTAAGATGTCTTCCTCTTCAAGCGCGGCAGGCCCTAATTGTCTGACTAACCAAATATTGAAGTGAAATGTTGACTTGTGGGCTGAAATTTTTCTAACACTATTTAAGGAGGAGCTGTGGAGTAGGTCTACACTAGCGTTTTAGAATGAAGCCATAATTGTTCCAATCTTCAAGAAGGGTGATCAGGCATAGAATTATGGCCCACACGCCCTCTTGGACGTTGATAGTAAAATCTTTGCAGGAGTGGCGCTAAGAGACTTTAAGCTTAGCCCACTGATAATAATATTCTTTCTAAACAAATATGCTTCAGGACCGGCATGTCAACCTCGCTGAATGGACTCATTATGACCCTGACTAGTAAAAGATCTTGGTTAAACGGGGGTCCATTACTATATGGTGCATGATCTGTCCAAGGCATTTGACCTGATCAACAGAGAGCAGGTGTGGGCTAGTGGGGCCTCCCGCTACCTTTTCTGGCAATAATAGTTCACCTGTATGAGGATACCAATATTCACGTTAGACTAAATATGGAGGGCCACTTGTCAGCTCAAATTCCGGTGGGGAGGGGGGTGAGATAGGTTGTATAATACCCCCCCCTCCTTTTTAATTTATATCTGGTGGATCTGTAGTATACACTGACTCTGCATGCTTGGGGAAGTCCTAAGATTGGCACTCAGCCAATGATGTGGCTTGCATATGCCGATGATATAGTGCTATTGGTTTATACTGCTATGGGCTACAGCGCCTCCTGGGAGATTTGGAATGTCGTGCAAAAATAAATGAGCTGCAAATTGACCCATCAAAGTCAAACATTTTGACTTTCAAAAGACCGGGTAAGATCATCGGGAACTTTGGGCAGGCAGGTAATTCCAGTGGAGAAGGAAATGGTATTCATTTTCAGCACTGCCCCAGCTCGAGGAAGATCTAAATGATAAAGCCCTTCTGCTGTCCTGCCAGATGAAAAAACTACTAACAACATATTGCAAATTCTCGTTAATTCCATTATTGAAATTCTATATTGCACAGGTATTGCCCTCTTTGCTGTATGGAATGGAAACAAGGCCCTTGGTCAGTAAAATTCCTTGGAGCAAGACAGAGGGACATCTTTGGAGATACGAGCTGGACATCCAATCCATGCAGCTGAATGTGGAGTGGCAGCTTTTAGATAGGGAGAGTGGCCCATTCTTGCTGAACTTAAAACACTTTGTGAATAAGGTCCTGACTGACTCTAAGTGGTTCATAGGGGATTTAATTGCGAATCCTATTGGTGCCAAGAAGGAGTTGGTCAGAACGGACTGGATTCATACTATCGAAGGTATGCAGGGACTAGTGTTGGCAAAATCCCTTTTCCCTTATGATGAACCAAGAAGCTCTCTCCCCGGGCATCTGAGGCAGTTTTCGAATTCAAAACAGAGGCAGGAATTTTGAAGATTTCAACAAAATGTATTCCACACAGTGGAATCCAGTGCTACAGGTCAAAGATAGTACAAGTAGTTTACACCTGTTCTCTGTGTGAGGAGGTTGGGAAGCAATCGCTATGGCATTTAGTGATTAGTTGCAGAGGCACATGGGATACGCAAGTTAGGCACCTAGGGCAATTTGTGGACAGAGGGGATAGCCTGTCCTCTGAAAGTTTTGGAATAGGTTCATAACAGGCCAAGAAACTCATTTTACTCTACAGGTTCTAAAAGTGTTAGAGGTATTGGGGTTCATAAAAGCATAACGTTCGTTTGCTATGTTAATTGATAAATGTGAAGTATAATTTCTCAAATTTTATGAAATGAAAGGATGAATATATTATGTAATTTTATTGTTGTGGATATTATAATGATTGTTGTGTTTTATGCAGAGATTTGATATTTTTGTTTGTGTACTGTGAAAAGTCGGTTATTCGGCTACAACACAATAAACAAATGACAAGGATTGTATGCCTTTCGCTCTATCTAATCGCTCCCAATGGGCCAAAATATGCAGCTCCTCTGAGGGAAGGATTAAAACGATGAACTTAGTGATGTGGGTGTGGCCCATGTCTTTGCTTGGTTAGTGTGCCTGACTTTCAAAAAAGACTAGAACGGTGCTGTTCATCACATCCTGCATCTATCAGGTGTAATACCTAGAACCCATGATTCTTGGAGGGTGCCTGTTGTAAGGTCGGGCTGTCAGGGGATGGGCTTCATATCCAGCCTCCCACCCCACCCACCCAAAATGACAAAACATTGGCTGTTAGGACTACACAGGAGTGGAGAATCATCACATGGTCAGGGATAATCAAACACAATTCAGTTTTCTAATTATTCACCCTTCATTAAGGGAGGAAAATGCTAAATTAAACCGAACTGATGTCTGGCTAGTGTGTTTCCCTGTGCCTGGCCTAAAGCTGGCCAAACTAGGTGCTGGGGAAGGCGCTGATAGGCAGCTCACAGTTCGTGCCCATCACACCATGAACCAGAGATGTGCTTCAGCAGCACTGAAACACGCCCTGCCAATGCTGCCAAAGATGCAATCTGAATTTAAGGCACAGAACGATCACAAGTGCTCCATACTCAAACTTTGTCGTTTTTTACAACTTCATAAACAGTTTGTTTCACAATATGCAAAAAAAATGTTTCAGAATCAGGCACTGCGTCTAACAAGAATGCTGAACTCTGCATCTCTAAGAGCAAAAAGGTGAATTGCGTCATTTAAGGAAAGAATTAAAATGCTTTGCACTATCCGCTCAGCCTTCTTTTGCAAGATTACAAACTACAACAGAAACTGGCCAAACCACCTGTAAGGGTGCAGAAGGAGGAGACTGACACACAGGTGGCATGTTTGTTGGCATACACTTTTATTTAGGCAAAAATAAAGTGGAAACCTGTATTTCCCTAACTCTAAGAGGGGGTTCCCTGCCTCTACTAAGGAACTAAGGGATCGGTCAGAATGTCTAAGTAAATACAAAGAGTCCACCGTCGTGTCAAAATGCCTACTTCTGTCCCTCACTTGTAACTAATTAAAAAAAAGGTAGTGGATCTTCCTGGTCTAGAAGAATGACTCCCTTCTTCTGGACAGTGAGCCCCAGTTCCATTCCATTTATAGGTGGGAACTTCGCCTGAGAGAATGGCTCCCTTCCCCAAGTCTCAGTTCCTTTTGAAGGAAACAAAGTTCCAGCTTGTGAGGCTGTAAATTCTCTGTTCCAATTTAAAATGTAAAGTCCCAACTCAAACATCATTCCTTATGACCATAAGTTGTATTACTATTGGGTTCCCGTAGAATGTTTTTGGTTCCCAATGTCTCCACAGTGCCAGGGAAATGACTCCCTTCCCAGGGGCTTCTTCTGTTTGGCTTCATGATATATCCCACCAGGGATTAGTGTTTCCTTGCCCTGATCTTTCTTAGCTTCCTGGGGTAAAACACCAGGAGGTATTGCTTCCTTCTCCTGATGTCTCGTGGCTTCATCGTTCACAAAGGCTGGATGGAATTACTTCCTTCTCCCAAGCTCTTCTCAGACTTTATTATGCAGTTCACACTACCAGCTGGAATGCCTCCCTTTCCCCTGGCTTCTTTGCCCCTTTTGCTTTCACAATTCAGAGTTCAATATTATCAGGGGGAATGCTTCCCTTTGCCTGGCTTGGTTTGGCAATTCCAAAAGTTCACTGTTCACATGAGCTCTCAATCTTATGGTTGCGGGTCCCAGACCTGTGTATTCCTCTTGTCTTTTTGCAGTAGCCCTAGCTCACTATCCTGCCAGAACTGTGACTATGAAGATGACTTGATTTGCTGTTCATAAAAGGGTGCATGTCCCAGACCTGTAGGATTCTCCCCTTTTGGTCCTGCAGACCTGTTTCACTATCCTGCCAGGTACTGTGGTTATGAAAACAACTTATGTTACTATTCATAGAAGGGTACAGGTCCTTAACCCATGTTCGGACACTTGTCCGTCCCTCTGGAGGCCCACCAACCATCCCAGCAACCAAGGTACCAGAAAGGGGCTTGCCGGTGTTCTTTGGTCTGTTGCGTGCTCTCCTCTGTGTCTTTTCGGGTCCGTCATGTTCCCTGCTGCTTTCCGGTATGCTGCGGTGGCATACGCAACATTTGGTTCATCGCGGGCTGCATGCCTCCTTTCGACCGTGTGTTCCAGCTGCTTCTTGTGCTTGGATGTCTGCTTCTCCATGGCTCCAGTCAGTCTCTCCATGGCTGACCGGATAGGGACAGCTCAGCATGCAGGGCAGACTCCCCAGCAATGACTTCCTCTGTTTTCTGCTCCGGTATGCTTACTGTCTCGCAGTTCCTCCAGGGAGGGCTTCTCTCTTTGGCTGGATGGCCCTTCCATGCTGGACCAATTGGAGCACCACCATAGACCCTATAAGTCCCTGTTCTGCAGCCCCTCCTGTTCACCAACAGCCCGAGAGTTCCCCATGCCCACTGTTCTTCAAGGGAAAGTATCTGGCTACTTTCTGGTTTCCCTCTTCAGTTTTGAATGGGTTCTGCCCAATCAGTGTTCGGGAAACACTAGAGCGTCGATTCAAGTTCTCATGAGTGCTCTTTATGCTTCCACACTTCTTCTTCATCCCAGTACTGGTCTGGAGCTTTTCAAGTGAGTTAATTGGTCTCTCACTCATCTCAGTACTTAAGGGATACATGTCCCTTGATGAGTCCACACTCTTCCTCATCCCAGTACTTCCTATATTGATGGTATGGCAAAAACATATAGAAACACTGGGGAAAGTGTTGGTGGTGGAAGGTAGAGGTGCGTTAGGGTTAGGTGGGCTATGGGCATACCATGTTCTCCCCAGGTCATCACTAATGCCACAGGGGATTTCCATCACCATGAGATCCACCTGCTGAGTACCACCCCCAGATGGATTATCCGGTAGCGGCCTCACCTCCCTGGCCTCATGGGAAAGGGCTCCCTGTATGGTAGAAGTGACGACATTTAGGGATTCGTCACACACCCCAAAACCTCTGATGACGGCATACCCTGAGGCCCTGTCAATTAAAGGTCCTGTTGAGTAAACACTGGTGCAGGTCCATTGTGGAGTTGAACTCCTGAATCAGGCGCATGCTCAGCACCTTCCTTAGAGCACAACTCAAGCACCTATTCATTCAGAACTGCCTTGTTCAGTGAAGCCTTTATAAGCTGACAGTGCACTTGGAATCCTCCGGTACCTCCCTGCAGTTCTCAAAGTGGTGGTTTGCTGAAAGGTCTGTTACTTTAACAGTAGCACAGAACTACTACTCTTTTCATAGTACTGTACTGCTGGCTACCCACACTCTGTACAGTGCTCTGCTGCTCGCGGTCTACGCCTGCACTTTAAACAATGAAATAAAATAAAGGAAGGAAATAAAAGAAAGAAACATATTTGTCACACCAGGTAGCCATCACAATTGTTAGATTGTAATCTCCTGCAAGAAATACTTAATATAATGAATGTTTTGGACTTGGATTCATGTTAAAATGGGTTTACAGATTACATCAATGGTGTATTGTAATTGTTGCTTATGTTTTTAACAAAATTATATTTAATTACGGAGTTGGTCCAAGGACGCTCATTTTATCCACAAGCAATGTACCCATTTCATTTGAATGCATTGCTAGTTTGTGGATACTGTGGCTATCAGTCTTCCTCTATTCTTCAAATATGTTTCGAATAATTAGACTAGTAAGGATACCGTATAGCACCATAGTGTTTTTTTAAAATTATTATTAAAAAACTCCAGGGGTGGCAGTGCGGATACTTTGCACTAGTACAAGTGCAATTAGCACAATGAAAAACATTTCTCTACTGCAATATACTTATATTTTTAATGCGTTTTGGCATCTTTTGTAACAGGGCTTTGGTTAAGGCAAACATTGCCCCGGTGAAAGAATGTATTGAAAGCATTTTGTTTGTAGTAGGGCAATGTTTACCCTTGTGCTAAGTCCATTTGTACCAGTGAAATGTTTCTGTGGTACTGCCCCAGAGACCCCAAATCTGCTGCAGTGTCAATGAATTTTGCACATTTACAAATGGCATATGTGCATGCGCAGCTGAAGTAGCACACGTGAAAATGAGCTGTGCATTCTTTTGCACTCACGCAAATGTAATTGTGCTGCTGTACATTTTCTGTAATGGGGCCTCTGCCTTGCAGCATAAGAGTATCTTCAAAATGTTAACATTGTAGCAAACTCCATTCAGAAATACTTTCCCATCCAATGACACAGGCCCCTTAAGTTCAATATCATTATGAATGCTCACATGTTTTATCACAGAGCCCCTTTACCGAAAATGTGCGGCAGCATGAATGCACTTTGTGCATGAACAAACAGCATTTGCTCATGCATGTCTACATTAGATCTGGTTTAAATTTGTCTGCACTGCAATTGCATTCATGCAAAGGCAACGTTGCATGGACACATTTGCGCTTGTGCAAATGTAACCACTATGCACATAGAGTGCTCCGTCTGGTAGTGCTGTTTTGTCCATTGCTCGGTAAGCACCAATCATTTGTAAAACTCTGCAACACCTCTAGGGTATGTTATTAGCATTCCAAACTATGCAGACAAAAAACAATCTTTGTTCATTGACATATGTACATCTGAATTACGAAAAAAATATTTGTAAAAGTGGAATATCACTTTTGCCATACGATGGTGAATTGAAAAATACCTAAAAATCCCAGTTCTTAAACATCTGTTTCTCCAAAGGGCGCAGTATTTGTGGAAAATAATTGTTTTGAAATAAAATGTCAGATAATTGTAAAAATGCGTGGCCTTTCTCAATAAACATTAAAACGTATATACCTTTATTTATAACATTGGTGACTTTGGGGTGTTCCAAATAATGTAAACTCAAGTAATAACCTATTCTGAAATAAATCAACATAAGGGAAACCTAGAAGGATGTTCCTGGAAGACAAAAGGGCGTTCATCCATTGGAACGAGAGACCATCTCATTCCAAAGCTAGGACTGTTTTTCTAAAAGGGATTATTTGCAAACTTGCATTTGACATTGAGGTGGTTGCTGTACCTGACCAGCACCACATTTATTTAAGTTTCAAGCGCCCCCGCATTTGTTTTTGGGACTCATAACTAAACATCTCCTTCTCCTGCAAAATTAGATCCATGAGGAGAATTCCACAGGACACAGATGGATTTCTTACTCTATCCTGATGAAGGCCAACCTGTACTTACTTTAAAGATGTCGAACTACGTTTCGGGCATGGTTGTAAACACACAGTAAGCAGAAACCTGCATAAAGATATCTATATATTGAGATTGTCTAATTTACTTTTGGGACACACCTAACACACAGAATATTTTGTGTTCGATATACTCAATTTCAAACTCACAATCTTAATATTGACATGAAAAGGAAGCATTAAAAATACATATCAAGGCGCCAGAAAGGATTTTGATGCTTATTATGTAATTATGCTGCGCTCATCACCTAGCAGTGTGTCAGATCTACCACCCATTATGCACAGGTGAACGTGGCCAGGACCTATAGGGAGTGACGCTCATCTACTTTTCAAAAATAGCAGACATTGTTCCCATACCCAGGGCTTTAAGTGGGCCGGGGCCTGCCGGGGCCGGGCCCCGGCAGTCTCCAAAAAGTGGGACTGAGCCGGGGCCCTGCCGGGGCCCCCGTCCCACCACACGCAACATTGGCGGGATGAGATGCGCCTGCCATGAAGTCAGGCGATCTGACAGAAGTGGCAGCCAACCACAGCGATGCTGTGCCTGGCTGCCACTTCTGTAAATCATAGTAACTGCCTCTGGTGACCTCTCGCGCGAGGGGTCACCAGACGCAGTTACTGTCCCTTTGTTTCCCCAGGTCGCCGAGGCGTCTTTAACCCTCGGCGAACCTGGGGATTCCTTGACATTTTTCGAGGTTTATGAAAGAAGGCTTGAAAAGTACACAATTCAAGCCATCTTTTATAAAGCTTTGCCGACGGACAATTTTGTCCGTAGTCAAAGCTTTATAAAAGATGGCTTGAATTGTGTACTTTCAAAGCCATCTTTTATAAAACCGAAATGTTTTAAAAAAAAATGGCCTGAAAAGTAGGCAAACCGTAAGGTATGCACACACACATATATATGCATGTTATATATCTGTGTGCGTACCTTACTATGGTTTGTGTACTTTGCAAGCCATCTTTTCTAAAAATAGAAATACATATTTCTATGTTTAGAAAAGATGGCTTGCAAAGTACACAAACCATAGTAAGGTATGCACACAGATATATAACATGCATATATATGTGTGTGCATACCTTACGATTTGCGTACGTTTTAGGCCACGCCCCCGCAAGCCACGTCCCCAAATGAGGGCCCCCCCTCGATTTCTTACCCCACTTAAAGCCCTGCCCATACCTTTTTAACTCAGGCACACCATTCCGGGATGGTGGTCAAAGGGCACATGATGATTCATTTCAGACTTGTGTTGCTGCAGATGCATTGAAGCGACATGCGTGTGATGACTTCCGGGGTGGAGTCAGTGCTGTAGGTTTTGATGAATCCAATGATTCTTAGCTTTAGTGCCCAGGTTGGGGGGAGAGGTGGGGCATTTAAAGTGCTCAACCCTGCAACCAAGGCCTCTCTTTCTTTTCAACGGGATCAAATCATCTTCGAGATGCAGACATTTTTACACGGTGTCCATTGACTCTGCCCTCTGCTCTGCTCCACACTGAGCCTATTACGAGCATTTTAGTGTTGTGCCATCTGCAATTCCGCTCTGGGGATCTTGTCCTTTTTGCTGTCTGACTACATCTTCCAGCCACATGCCGCCCAGTGCTGCCTCCAGTTTCCAGTATGGGTCAGCACACAGAATAGGTGAGTGAACTGAAAGTGAAATGCTTTCCAGGAGGGAACTGAAATTGTGCCATGTTTTAATATTGGTGACTAGTCGAAGCACACTCTCCACATCCTCTCCCCAGCACTCCTCTTTACTGCCTCTTGCAGGAAACATGGGAAGTCCTGCCAATAATGTAGGACAAAACAACTTCCAGCGAGAACCCTTCACCCTAAAATTATGCATTATATATTATAAATTGTTTGAATTTGGCTCGGATATTGTATTTTATTCGTCATTTATTTAGCACCCTTTCCCCATTTGTATGGCCTCAATGAGCTTTGTGGTTGGAACGCCCTCGGGTACCGAAGTCCATGTGTGTGAGATTCTAAGAGTTCATTTTTAAGATGCATGTGTGTGTTTTGCCAGGTTAGGACTTAGGTGGGCTGGCTAGGATCTAGTAAGCAGTCCGGAGGTCAGACACGTGGGTGACTGCTGTTGGTGGTTTAGGATAGAGTGACAGTGCTGGAAATTCGATGTGTGCGCAGCTAGACTGCAATATTTTCATAGGTTATCGCTGTATACTAAGGGGTGAGGTGTTGAGGTATGTCAGGGGCTTCAGTGTGGACGGCTACCCGAGCTGCTAGACTGGAATTGCATAGCCATAGCTGCATTCTGTAGTGCATGGATGAGTGGCCGTGCCTGCGGCCTGTGTACACAGCATGTGGTGCAAGGTATACATATCTTAAACTCGGACAGAGTTCATCTTCGATGTCTGCTCCCAGGTCCAGTGCGATCGGCTGGTCTCGACAGTTGTGGTCTCCCTAGATTGGGTCTGAACGGTGGGAGTGGGGCCTTTGGGGGACAGGGGAGGGATGTACGATCATCTGGGGGTAAGGAGGCAAATCTATCATGGGGTGTCGCTGCGAATGCTGCTGGCATCCGTGGAGGTAGAATCACGTAGATTTGAGATAGCTTGGTAGAGGGAGACACGTCTACAATAGGGGCACAACAGTAAATGCAGTAAAACCTAGATTTGGGATACCTTGATAGAGGTAGAAACGCATTCAATGTGGGCACAACAGTAAATGTAGAATCTCCCAGATTTAGGAGGGGTTCCTAAGGCGTGGACCCAAGAGTTAATGAAATGGTACTTAATGGTTGGAGTGCAGCAGGACTATTACTTACTAGCTAGCAACTGTAGTAAACCATGTTATTAAGCTGAGAGAGGCGACAGGGTTTTCCGGAATACAGTAATTGCTGTATTCCCCAACCAGACCACACTTACCTTGTCCATCGCTGCTGGTTGATGATGGCAGGCTTTTCAGGTGAACACGGGAAAACACAGCCTGGCACTGCTGTTTCAGGAGCTGCTCTTTGCCAACTGGGCTGCACGGGTAGGGGCTGACCTGGTGGTTGTTCTCAAAGCGGTTACTCGGGCCAATCAGGCCTCTGGGGCTGGTCCCTACAGGATGGTCGGGGTGCTACCTGGGACGGGGCAAGTGCACAAAGGGACACCTGACTGCCTCAGCCAATTGCTAAAGTGCTGGGTGGGGAAAGTAAAAAAGCCAGAAACAAACAAAGGACTAAAGCACCAAGCCAGGTCACGCCACAGGCAGATCAGCACAGAAAACGGGTTGGGAGTCAAAGGAAAACCAGAAACAAATCCCTCTAAAAATCAGCAACTAGCCCAAAGAAAAAAAACCTGATTGCAATATACTGACAAATCCCTCCAAAAGGCACCAGAGGCGTAGCTAGGATGGTCTAGCCAGTGGAGTTTGAAGCTAAAGTGCAAAAAAGGTATAGTGAACAAAAAGCAATGGCTGCGTACTCTCAAAGTGGGGAAAAACCACTGAACAGGTTTTCATGCCATGTTCTTTCTAGAGAGGCGCGCTAGAAACCTTTTTTTTAATTTTTGCAAGGAACTCAGGGTTGGTCACCCCAAGTTACCTGGGGGATCCCAGACGTGGACCCCTTGCTCACTGTGCTAAGAGAGGCACAGCTCCTCCTCACTGATGTCTGGGGTTGCTGTTGGTACTCTTGTTCAAAGGAGGTTTGCCTTGCATTTCGGTGCTGGACTGCCCTTGTGGGCGGGACAAAGACTGATATGCAAATGGATATTCCTCCTTTGTGAAAAGTACAGTGAGCAAAAAGCGATGGCTGCAGACTCTCAAAGTGGGTAAAAACCACCAAACAGGTTATAATGCCATGTTTGTTCTAGAGAGGGGGTCCTGCTACCTTTTTTGTATTGAAGCTAATGTAGTTGGGCCCCCCGCAGTGACATTAGCACGGCTGAGTTGGCATTTACAGGTTTTGTGTGGGCATTGCCCGCTCAGGCCCTACCCTGTCTATGCCCCTAAAAGGCACACATATTCTAGTAAAAATCAGACTGAAATCAAAGGAAAGCCCTCACAAGACACCTAGCAGGACCTTGGAGAGATGACTTACTCCTGTTACTGCGCCCAAGGAGAGCGGGGGACACCCCTGCAACCCCTGCTCTGCTTGGGAGCATTAATGGGCGTCGGTAAAAGGAAATGCACCAAAGTTGCAGTTATTGCATAGTCGCCGTTATGACGTCAACATTTTGGTGCATTTCCCTCTGATACAACTATTGTGATATCTTTGCACAACATAAAAACTTGGCATACAGGGACCCATATTAAACTCTCCATTTTTGAAGTTGGGTGTGAGATGATGTTTAGGCAATAAGCAGGTAATCATTCCTAGTAGTGATCTATTTCAGGCAGGTAAAACAAAATTGAACTCTAAAATAATGTCTTTTTTTTAATAGATACGTTCTTGCATATAACAGATGACATACATTTGAAAAGAAGCCTCATTAGCTTAAAGGTCCTCTTCACATCATGCAGAACCTATAATGAGGGTCTTCCCGTGGTACTGCACTGATGCAGAGACATCTGTAGGGCGGTGTGGGTGAAAGCAGGGGCACGCTTCTATGCGTCAGTTGTATTTTGGTTGGGAGTCTTTTCACTCCCTATTTTTTTGGGGGTTTGTTTCTGTTTTTATGGGGTAAAAGTGTTTTAAAGGCCGCTTATACGCAAGGGCTGCTTGTAACACAACATGTTTAAGATGGAATTAAAGCGACTTTCGGCCTAATTCTCAGAGTGCTTTCCAATGGGGTTTTGCTATTATGAAATGCTTCGGTGAATGTGGCCCTTTATCGCTATGTCTGCGTGTGACACCAAAGCAGGTTGGTTTGTTATGACCCGAAACACTAGCGTTTTTTTTAAACAAGGTATCATATTTTATAACGCATTCAATGGAAATTACTGGTTTACACCTTATTCAAGCACAGACATACAAGTATGACTGTGGGGTCCATCCCCTTTCAGGACAGGCACAGAGGAGCCTGTCTGAGACAGCTGCTTCGTACCCTTTCACTTTAATTGCCAATCCATCCAAAACATTGCCACGGTAAGGCAAGAAGAAATCAAGGAAAGGATTATGGGAGAAGTCACAAAACTGCTGCACACAATCTGGGCACCTCATTGAGAAAATGTACTTTATTCCTATGTATTACTCTACATTATTACCCGCCACGCGCGGCACACCGGGAATCCAACGTGTTGATTGGCTCTTTTCCGAGCCATACCACATGGTATTCCTGTGTACGGCGTGCGTGCCGTGTACTCTGTTCCCGGCGAGGGGCGTGGCAGCCCCTCAGCCAATGAGGAGGCTCGAAATGGGGCAATCCCCGCTCCGAGCCTCCCCATGGCTGGAGGCTGCCTTGGTCCCCCGCCGGGGACTCAGGTAAGACTTTTTTTTTTCCTCCGTCCTTCCACCTCTCTGTCCTCCCCACCCCACCCCACTTACCTTCTATCCCTTGGTCTCTGGCGTAGGACGATGGAAGCCTCCAGGCATGTGGAGACTCGGAGCGGGGCCATCCCCGCTCCGAGCCTCGACACAGCTGGAGGCTTCCATCGTCCCCCGCCGAAGCCGCTGTACTTTTTTCTTTTTTTCCCTTACCCCGTCACAACCCCACTTACCTTCTTTTTTCTTCTTTTCTTGGGCGCGAACGCACTGGAAACACTTTTGTTCCCAGCGCGTCCACTCCCGATGGCCGCCATGGAAAGGGAAAACGGACTACGTTTTCCCTTTCCCGGCAGCCATTGTTTTCACTTTTTTTTCTGTTTTGAAACGCGGCAGCATTTCTAAACAGAAAGAAATGCCATTAGTACCCCGGTCTAACGGCCTGGGGTACTAATGGCTATAAGACCCATGCCGGCATGCCAATACCACCCACGGTAATGCCCCCGGGGCTTCGTTAAGGCCCTCACTATGCTCAGGCCTGTAACTACGGCCCTGGGGGCATTACCTGGGGCGGTATTGGCCCGCCGCCTCGGGTCTTATTGCCACAGTATTCTTTTTAGTTAAAAGCAAAGTTTACACATGTGCTTTCATAAAACTTTAAAATGAGTTTATTTTTAACCACCTGCCCGCTTGTATTTTCTCTAAACGTTTCTCTGGCTCCCCACCTAATGAACTCATAAACGTTTACATGTTTTAAGCCTTCTTTTTATTAATTTATTACAAATGTGTTTTTTTTAAACTAAATGTATGTGTAATGTGTACAACATTGGATAGTAAACCACATTAGTGAAGTCTGTAGTCTAAAATGTTGCATTTTTCACAATACAATTTATGTAGAATGCTGCCTTGGCAAAACAAGTGTCAGCACTTTCTGAGATGACCCATGAGATTTCTGGTTGCAACAAAAGTGTCCCTTTAGTGAGTGCAAGTCCGAGTGGTGTGTGCAGCAGTAGGTCGCACCACTCAAGTGCAACGCGGGGCAAAGGGAGCGCACCCGAGAAGAAGGAAAGAAACATGGATTCTGAAGATAAACATGTAGTTTCCCTGCATGACTCCGGTAGTGACACAGACAGTGTCTATGCAAGAGGGCGTCTCGGACCATCCGTACTGCTTGCTGTTCATGGGAACAGTAAGCAGGCACAAGTGAAGGATATACATGGCTCACTGCTTCCAATGGGAAGCTTGAGTGTGAACTTTGCAAGGGTGTGCAACACCTTGCAGAAGAAATAGGTCCTGGTGTCCATTTCTCCATGAAACGGGCTCACTGTTTGGTGAACTCCCATGGATCCACACAAAAAGAACAGCGTGCTTTTCTGCAGGCACACTATTTGAGCAACAGTGCTTGCCACTTGAAGGCGGGGCATATTTTGGAAGGGAGGAAGCGTGAAACCATACGGCAATTACGCGTTAATTTGCAAGTCAAATTGTATGAACAAACATGTAGTGTTTTCAGGACAGTTTATAAAATCGGCAAACACCAACGCCCATTTTCTGATGTACAATTAGATATAGATGAGCAGACGATGAATGGTGCCGACTTGGGCAGAGTTCTTCATTCTGATCGCAGCTGCTCTGATACCATTGATCACATGACTGCCACCATGAGAGCAAGAGATCTTGCAGAACGAGCCACAGCTATGTCTAATGATCGATGAATCCACACGATTAAGCAGAATGACAACCCTCCTTAATTATTCAAGAGCATGTATTGAAAAGCAAGCTGCACCAGTGACCGTCTCCTGGGACATAGCAGAGTTGCCAGGCCCTGCTGAAGGCATTTTAGAAAAGTGGCTGGCATGCAGGACCATGGCATTACCAAAGAGTGTTTCAAGCTGAATTTGATACAGCATGTTACTGACAGAGCGACCAACATAATACGGGGACAATCTGGGAATGGGGGTACTGCTGAAGCTCAAATATCCACAGATGCCAATTAACCGTGCCAACCTTAGGTTGGAGCCTGCGGTGCTAGATGCGTCAGAAGAAGTCATGGGTATACATCACCTTAAGTTTCTTTTTTATAAACTATGTGCAATATATCATGCTTCACCGAAAGATTAGAGCTACTGTTGAGCTGGAAATGAGGTGCCTTCAAATAGGAAAGGGTCTGGATGTCCACTGGGCGCCCTCAAGGGAAAGATTAGTGAGAGGTGTGTTGCGCAACTGCAAAGCAATATGTAAGAATTTGTATACATCTTCTCGAGATGCAATGAGGAGTGAGATTGAGCTTAGAAAGTATGCCGACTTAAATGGTATATTTACTTCTAGAATGTTTGTTGGAAACCTGGGGAAACTTTATGATGCCCTGACAGAACGGAGCGCCCCCTCTAAGCAGCATCGTGATATGACTATCTCGGATGCAGACCTGTAGATCAAACACAACCTTGTGTCCGAGTCGCTGGCAGGTTAGACTGGGCCTTTTGCTGAACTGTCAGGTGCTGCTGTCGAACAAATACACCTTAATGGTGTCTAATTCCAGCAGAGTAATACTAAAGGTTGTATTATCATAAATAGAGGACAGTTTTTTAGGAGCCTGGAAAATAAAATGCAACAAAGATTGATGACAGCAACAGCATCAAATGTTTCAAGCAGTACAACTGCGGATGAAGGTGAACGGAATAGCATGAGCTGCTACATGCAATGAAACTGTTATTGGCCGAGTATTGGCCAGTCCCATTAGATATTCTGTAGGGGTGAGACTGACATACAAACCGCCTGCAACACGCTGCACTGACTTTATGCAAGACAATAGATTTCTGCTTTCAGGGAGTATGATGTCCAAAAAACGGAAACCGTTGATGCACAAGATGGAAACCTTTTCCATAACAACCGCTGATTGGGGGGAAAGTGGCGCGAGTGTCATGAGCGATGTGCTTATCCCGCTGTGCAGCAGAATGTCGGTTGGTCGCCTGTCCTCTGCAATGTTCCTAAACATTGTAGGAGCCGCTATTGCAAAGTTCAAAACAGACTGGCATGTGCAAAAATAGACAGATAAGGGCAGGGCTGCTGATGGCGCAAGCTGCATGGCTTGCAGGCGAGCTGCTCACGACTCTCCAAGTGAAATGATTTGGAATGTTTTGTCATCTAACTTTCTCTAAACTGATTGTTTGAGGGCGTACTTTCCTAATATTCGTTTAGTGTATGACATACATTAAGAAATGTCCAATAAATATGTGTACGCAGATGTCCAATCGTAAACCGTCAGTCCTAATTAGAATAAAACATTAAAATCTGCTTTAAGAAGCTTGCTTCTTTTAAGTGGCATCCTGTGTGACTTGACTATTCAGTGGTGCAAAATTAGTGGTCAGATATGGACGGTTCAGTATTGTTTTACAATAAACATTTTGATTGGCAGTTTTTGTTTAACTCTTCCCGCATTGGGAGCCTACACCCACAGGCTCTGCTGATTGAACCGTGCCAATTTTTATCCAGGAGCAGGATCTGCGCAAGACCCAAAGTGGTAAAATGACTTAATTTAAAAAAATAAATTAAAAAAATGTATTATTGTAACTCTCCTGTTCCAGTCAGTGAGAATAATTTTGCCTTTTCTGGTGCCTCCTTCTTCCATGCTCTTTCACTAGGCCCGCCTCAGACCGCCGCCCCACGCTTCTTTTCCATAGTTCCACTACTTTTACATTTCAGCCTCTGCCATTATGCAACCACAGCAGTCTTGGTGAAGCCTGGCCAATAAAACTGCCCGCATTTTTAGTATTTAGCTCGTATAAATCAAGGCGACTTTCTCAGGGGGTGCCCACATGTCTCCCTGAACCCTGGACAGGTAGGTGTGGTCCAAGGGAACACTCCCACTCTCAAGGTAGTAGACACAGATGTACTGCCACTCTCGGGAGGGGATGTGGCAGGAAAGCGCTTGGCTATCTATGCCAGCAGAATCATGTTCATAGTCTCTCTAATGAGCCACTGGATGGCAATAACCAGATGGCTGGGTAAATGAGCCACTCTGACTATTTTGCTGTCCGCTTGGACAAGGTGGGTTTTCCCATTCGGTGATGTTCATCATTTTTCCAAGCAAGCAATACATATTATGCAATTTTGTCCTGTATGTTGTCTTGCTTCACGTCAAGGAACTCATTCCCACTCCCACACCATGGTACGTTATAGCAATGAGAGGAAACAGTTCTTTTTGCCCCTCTCACCCCCTGTTCATACACACCCACATATACTGCAACACAACATCACATGGAAATCACGCTCTAGCAGGACATGTATCATATTCAATGTGTTCACGCGACACAGAGGACAACAAGTGCATCAGCGAAGGTTAAAGAAAGATGAATTCCAAAAACAGAGCTATATCCAATGCCACTTTGATATACTTTTATTTGTTCTCAGGAAATGGGGATGTTGCCCCTAGTTTAGTGTTGTGGATAGGGTTGGGCACATTTCAGTAGCTGTTCTTTTTTAACCATTTCCTATAGCTTTGAGATCATCATCCATCATGAGCAGAGCCCTTGGTGACAAAACATTGTACAACATTTGACTGCTGTTAAGTCATTCCAAGGCCCACCTGGGTATGTGAAAAGTGAGACTTTAATACATTTACAAATCGCAACTCGAAAACCCTGCGTGAACTCTGCTCCATATTTACCTCGGGCATTCTACTTCTACCCAACCCAGCCTATACTCTAACCATCTTACCACCAACACCTCCTGCAAGCCCACCCTCCACCACAGCCTTGACTACAAGTTCCTTAATGCATGTTCCTTGGCCATAACGTGTCAAAAGACGTGTGATCGTATCTTGGGCACTCATCCCATTCATCATAAGAAAGTGGTTCGTGGATAAACGTTCCTTGAGTGTTCACAAGACGGTTTGTATAGCTTCACAATAACTGAAACGTCATCCTAATGAATGACAATACACAATATGGGGGCATTGCTAGAGTGTACAGGGATCACACCATACGCTCCTATGCCCACTCTCCAGTGCGCAGCATATTGCTCGGATTCAAGGGTTTTCTCACCCACATCATCTGACTTTCTCTTTGCACATACAAGCCACTGATGCAACCACTATTAGTGACACTTCCTGTGACTTAGGCACCTCGTTAATAAATATAGATTGACCAACCCAGACATTGCCAACACCTTGTTCAACGTCCCAAATAATCCACCAACAAAGACATGATCACTCAGAGCTAAATGACTTCTAAGTGCCCAGCTAAATACTGGAGGGTAAATTCCACAATGACCTGGAGCACATTAACAAGAATCTCAGTAAGACTGAGATTCTACTCATCGGCACACCCACTCCCACCTTCCCTGCAGCTCTCTGGCCAGCCTCTCTTGGCCCTCTTCCTGCTCCTACCTGTAAGGCAAAAAGCCTCGGGGTCATCTTCGACTCCACACTCTCCTTCTCTCCTCATATATCTCATGTCTCTAAGAAGTCACACTACCAGCTGCACCTCCTCAGAGGTATTCTTCCCTTCCTCTCCTTCCCCCAGAGGCTCACTGTCTCCCGAGCCCTTGTTCTCTGGAAGCTGGACTACTGTAACAGCCTCTATCTAAATCTGCCTGCCTCCTCTCTCTGCCCTCTGCAACTCATCCAGAATAGAACTGCGAGACTTGTCCTTGGCCTCAAGCCCAGGGACCGTATCTCGCCAGGGCTGAAATCTCTACATTGGCTCCCAGTGGCTGTGAGGATTAAGTTCAAAACCCTCTGCATTGTCCACAAGGCCTTCTGGGGCCTGGGGCCTAAATACCTTCAACTCTCTCCTCCTAAATATCTTCCTTCCCGAGCCCTTCGCTCATCCGTCTTCAACTCCCTCAGGGTCAGCCGCTTCTCGAAGCAACAAGCTGGGGGTAGATCTCTCTCCGCGGGAGGGGCCTCCCTCTGGAACAGCCTTCCTGCCTCCCTGAAACTTGAGGAGAACCATTTCCGGTTCCGGAAGCACCTCAAAACCTTCCTCTTTGCTTCTGCTTTCTCTCTACCTCTCCCCTGCTAAATTCTTCACTGAAACTGCACTGAATCTGCAACTGGGCCACCCTCACCGACCTCGGTCTTGGGCCCAGCCACTCTCCACTTGCACTGCCTCCCTGGCAACCCCTGCACTGTGGGACTGTGTCTGTATCCCTACAGCCCCTCCATCCCAGCACTTGTCTGCACTTACCTTGCACTTGCCACCAGCTGGCCCTATTTATTTTTTATTCTACTTACTTTGTACTGCACTTCTCCCTCCCCTTCCCCTTGCACTTTTTCCCTTCCCCCTACCCCTGCACTTGCGCGGTCTGAATGTCACCTGGCCTAGTAGGATCGTTGTCTGTCTTCCCCTTGCTCCCCGCTCCCTGCCTCGTCGCGCCTTGAAACACTTGTGTATAGGCGCGTTACAAATGCCATATCATATCATATCATATCATATCATATATCATATCATAACAAACTAACTAATCAATGCCAGCTGAGACACTGACAGACAATGTATGCTAGGCCACAAAAGGCAGTATTCTAAGCACCTACACTATGTGCCATTTCCTATTATGACTTTCTTCTAGCCTATCTGTGTTCAATGAGCCAACAGCATTCTCAAATGACGGAATGGATATAAGGCTCATTGTCCAACCATTTCCATCAGAAATCCCTGTTCCTGGCTAGTGACCTTGCTGTTGACATGCTGGACATTGCTAAGTTCCTTTTACAACGCTCGCTACACCTGCTTCTCTCACAAACCACACCAAGCTTTTTCTCCCTCCTCCGATCCACTTCCTCTAATGGTAGGTGCCGTCCTGTTGAAACTTGAAATATGTCAGGCTGGCCCCGTTGCAAGATCGGGGGTAGAACATTCATACAAATATCAGGCCTATGTCTCTAGAAGGTTGGTAGACATAAGGGCACAACCATTCATGAGTTAGGCCTTTGATTTATGGAGCCCAGTGTGATGTTGGTATCAAATACCAAATTGTATTGTGATTAATCGCAATCATGAAGAATGGGCAGGCTCTGACATGAGGCAGGAACCTTCAAATCCCTCTGCAAAGCTGACCACCCTGACATATACCGAGCTTTGCAGGGATGCACCTTCCAAGACCCATGACTGACACTATCCTGTCCCCTACAGCCTTCCAGACAGCGCTCTCTCAGAGAGGACAGAGTGTATGTTCACCCATCTCTTAACTGACTTATGCCCCACTTAAGACAGTGTACCATTCAAACTTGAACAGTACAATGTGGGAGGTCATGTAGGGGGTTAACATCTGTAATGCATGCATCTATAAACAAGCTACAAATCAGGTACACAGGCAGGTAGAGATAAGGAAATAAGGAATCTCAAAAGGGGCTAGTTAAGTCGTATTAGTAGAGGAGGGAGTGGCAGCCTCCCAACCACTGAGAAGGCCCAGAACAGGGTCTTTACTACACAGGTATAGACCCCACTCTAAGCATCCTCAGAGGGGGGCCGCCCATTCATCTGGCGGGATGAAGGTAAGTGTGCTCTTCCCCTGCAGCCCTTGCCCCTTACCCTCATCCCCACCCCTTTTTCCACATTAACAAAACCCCCTCAACCCCACCCCAATTATCGTGCACATCCCTCGTAGGCACCAGGAACACAAGTGTTCCCGGCGCATCCCAGATCCCACAATGACCACAATGGAAAGGGAGAAGGGACTACATGTAGTTCCCTTCTTCCCGATCCATGGTGGCTATATTCATTTGTAGTTTTTATCTAGAACTGAGAATCGGCAAACACGTCATTTCTAACTCAAAATAAAAACACTATTAGTACCCCGGTAAAACGTGCTGGGGTACTAATAGCAATAAACCTCAAGCAGGGAGGAGCATTACATGTCTGTTTATGCCCCGGGGCTTCAGTTACAGGCCTGAGTACATTTCTCCATCTGTCTGAGCAAGTGGTCAAGACCACAAAATCTCAGACACATATTACTTTGCTATCCTAATTAAGGAACCAACATCTTGTTTTCTTTTGTATCAACAAACACATATATGTTTTATTTTGGTGTAGGGGATACTTTGAGACACATTCTGCCTAATGGTAGAGAAGTAGAAAGATAGAGGATGTCAAGAAAGAATATGGGAATCCATGAGTAATTTCTTGTTGGGAGAAAAAAGAACATCTAATATATGTCCTTTACTATTATGCGTGTGGTTTTAGTTTCAGATGTTCCAAAACCTTGTTCAAATTTAAGTGACATCAGGCTTTCTATCAAACCTTGGAATCCAGGCACCGAAGCTGTGCCGCTCAGGCATTCAGGTGAGTCACAATGTATAGATGGGGAGGTGAAGACTAAGTCCAGGGATTCCAAGGAGAAATTGGATGCGGCCCTTGGCTGATAAATAAAGACAAATGAATGTTACATTTTGTGAAACTGGACACTGAAAACAGAGATGCGTGCAGATCAACACTGACCCTCTACCTGTCTTGGTCGCTTGATCATATCATTTTGTTGGTTGCGGGTATGAAGTCAGATATGAAGACTGTGTTGCTGTACGAGAGGCATGTTTCAGTGATGGATAGCAGATCACATTTCATTTCTGAGATAATGTGAGGAAGTGTCATCTCTCAGATGTGCAAAGACCTGGCTTTTTTGATTTTTATTAAAAAATAAAATGAAGCAGATAATTCAATCTATGAAAGGGTAATTTGTTGATGATATTTCCCTTTCATTAATTCCAAAAGCATAGTATGATTCTGTGTCCTCCTGCCTCAGTATCCCGAATTGCAACACCTGCTCTACCCGTGGCACCAAGCAGGTTCAGAGGTCACCGATGCCCATTTGACAGCAGTAGTGACAGACAAGTCTCAGACGCACAAGGGCATCATTTGAGATATGCACAATGATAATAAGTAACCAATAATGGTGGCAGGATATTCTCTTAAATAAAGTTATGCCTAGGTTTAGGCATAGTGCATGGTTCTACTTATGATCATAACTATCACATCCTAATTGATATCGCACATGTGTCGGCTTCTATGAGTCAGTTATGCTAAGGAAGGTGATGTATATTTTGGTCAGCTGGGTGTAGCCACCCACATGGCGGGTCAAGAACCTGGAGGGCCGCATCTCCTCTTCGATCTCTTTGTGAGGGCAGGTAACACCCTCCTCTCGAGACAGCCGCACAGCTTTCCTGTCCCCTCCACTTTGCTGGAGCAAAGCACTTGGGTTTTGACATCAGTAGGGCAAAGTCTGCTTCATTCAAGCGAAGGTATTGGACCACGAAGTCAGGCTGGCTTTAGTCCAATCACCTGGGAACTTTTACCTTTAAAAGAAGGGGTCTCCCACCCCTTCATTCAATTCTCTCAGGTCCTCTCAGATCCTTTTAGGCCACAGATTTGCTCTGAAGAACTCACTGGACTTCCTTTGGGAAAGTTGTACATTCCAAAGCAAAGCCTACGGTGAAGTAGGAATCATCCAAGACAGAAGGAAGATCTATCTCCTACCCACTCCCAGGGCACATCGGGAGTCACCTATGCTGTGGACCAGGACCTACCACTCTGCACTGGAATTGCCGGAGCTGGGAGAGCAGACATGAATGGAACCATCCTGTCCTTGAGTCCCTCTGAGCAGGCATCATAGCAACCGGAGGGCAAGATTAGCTGAAGCTCCTTGTTTTACCACACCAAACTGGTGGCTCCGTGTTCACTGCACCTGGAACAAGTGAGAAGGCACTGGAGCTGGTTGTTGCTCTCCTCTACCACTTCGAACTTGCTTGTATTTTAAACCAGCTCAACACTGCATCATGTCGTAGATAAAGCTTGTAACTGATAAGCCTGAAGCAACTACTCCACTCTGGGACCTGAACTGAATCACTGGAGAGTCACACACCAACTCTAACCAGGGGTTACAACCATGGTTGACACAGCTAGTTCTTGAATCACAGCCTCATCGACCTGCACATTGACACACCCAAGATCAACACTTCGACAACTGTTGTCCGCCGACTTGAACCACTTGAGAGTCACTCATTGACCCCTCCTGGTGGCTAAAGCCTGACTCAGCCTGGCCAAGTGCAAAGCAAACCTGGGACTGCCCATCCTGCATCCTCAAGAGCCGCCCTTCAACTGCACAGAGCCTACCGACTTTGCCTGTACTCGACAGCCACTTGCTGCATGGGTCCACACGATCCAACGTGCCCAAACTGAGCGTGATCTGCTGGCACCTACATTCATCTCCAGGTATGACTCTGTCAACTGACCAATTAATGAATCCAGGTATTGTTGCCTCAGAACTGCCTCCTCGATCCACTTGGACTCTAGACACTGGTTAGGTCATGATCGCTCCAACTTCCATCCAAGATATATCCTTTTTGTGGATAGTGATTTACTTACCACCCCGGGAAACACACTCAGAGTACTACTTTCTCCTGTCTGTTGCATCTTCCCTGTTCTTCCTTTGGGGTGGGTTTTTGCACATTATTTTCTATTTGTTCTACATGCAGATGGTGTGTTCGGTTAAAGTATACTTATTTTTTATAGAACCTTGATTGTACCTTTTCTTTTTTGGGGAGTGTGTTACTGTGTTGTTTGGGCACTACTGGTTCACCTTCATATCCATCTTAAGAGCATAGCCCATGTTACAACAAAAGGCGGAGGAGGTACATCTCTTAACGGTCCCTGTTTACCTTTATGACTGCGTTGTGTTTTGGTTTGTACAAGTGTGAGAGCTAAGTGGTCCTTTTCCCCCTACATATCCTTGTACTCCTGTGGAGCAGAATCCAATTCATCAAAGATAACATCAAAAGTGTATGCTCTGTGGGTAACTGCTGATTTCTAGTTGATTAGCATACCATGTATATTAATGGTTCTATGGGTGTTCATCAGTAAATAAGAAGGCTTCTCATCAGGACAGGTGTAACGGCCTTGTTGGGTAGAACAGACAAGTTTGAGGAGTTCCAGTTTTGAGTTACAAAAGGCAAGATGTATTCCTGTCATTGTGTAAGGCAGCATTACAACATAAACCAGAGTTGATCCAATGAGTATAATTTAGAGCTTTCTACTGGTAATTGCCAGCAGTTGTCCGGGCCAGGACTGGCACAGATGAGTGCCAACACATGCAGCTACTCTGCAGCTTCAGCATTGGCTCTGATAAGAGTCTCAAATGGTGGAAATGAAAGAAAGACTGTCCTGAACGCTACAAAGCTTCTCCTTCCTTAGAACCACCCAGTGTGTAGTCAGGATCACCCTCATACTCTTTGCACACATTTGAACATATCCCTCAAACGCCACCTCTCTCCCCCTTCATCCATCCTCCTCTTTTTTGGTGTTCTCCTGCTTTTAAGAGACATGCTGATTCATAGATTAATTAGTAAATAGCGAGCCATAAAAACATGTTGATACATTATGTGTTACCATACTACTTGGGAAACTACACACATAGTAAACCTGCAATAAAAAGGAGAAAAACATCAAAAAGAATGTTGTCTCAACGTCGAATGAGAAAATATGACAGAGGGCAACAGTAATCACATCCAAAAAAACCCACATTGACTAGCAACTTCTTCAGCCTATTACAAACAGGTGTGAACTGCATTGAAGAGCATTCACTTGTGCAAAATGATACAAGGAAGAAACATATGCTGTCATGCTTCATACGTGCATTTCCTACCTTACAACCTTCACATGTAATGACGCCGTAGTGGATTCCGGAAGATTTATCTCCACATATTTTGCATGGTATCACTTCAATTTGTGCTGAAAGAAAGAATATTGCCATTTCAGTCTGTTGCTTATTGACTTCTCTCTCACCATCCACAGAGATAAATACATGTTACACTTGTACAATGATTAAGGACCCCTCACTAAAATTAATTAGATCATCATGATTGTAGGAAATAAATCTGACATTTGATCTCAACAATTTGACATAAATACAATGTCATTTACAGAATTTGATCCAAATAGAGCTTGACCGTAAGACTCTGCTCTTCCTTCCGTGGTCCCTGTGTGTGTCACCTTCCCGTTTACTTGATAGTGAAGTACTGTGACCTGAAACATGAGCGCTTTCCAAATTATACAAGTTGCTAAGGTATTTTGACAGTAGTCAGGACCAAAGAGGAGGGAATGCTATGAGGGGTGTGTGATTGAGAAGTATATTGTCGATGGGTATGCATTTTAGTGTTGTACAAGGGAGGACAATCAAACAGGGCAGGGTCCACAGAGATCCATACGACTGTGGGCCTCATTACACGGTAGGCGGTGAGCCATGGCGCTATTAGCACCATGGCTCATGCCGGTAAAATACCGGCACCGCCTTGGTGGAAAGGGGATTTACCACCCCAGTCCAAGGTTGGAGGGGCGGTAAATCCCCCTTCCACCATTTCCCTTCCCCATTCCCATTTCTGCCCCATAGGGATCTATGGGAATGGGGAAGGCGCTAATTACGGCACGGCAATTTTGTGGTGCCGTAATTGGTTCTCCTCAAGTTTCAGGGAGGCAGGAAGGCTGTTCCAAAGGGAGGCCCCTGCCGCGGAGAGAGATCTACCCCCAGCTCGTTGCTTTGAGAAGCGGCTGACCCTGAGGGAGTTGGAGACGGATGAGCGAAGGGCTCGGGAAGGAAGATATTTAGGAAGAGAGAGTTGAAAGTATTTTGGCCACAGGCCCCAGAAGGCCTTGTGGATAATGCAGAGGGTTTTGAACTTAATCCTCGCAGCCACTGGGAGCCAGTGTAGAGATTTCAGTCCTGTAGAGATACGGTCCCTGGGCTTGAGGCCAAGGACAAGTCTCGCAGTTCTGTTCTGGATGAGTTGCAGAGGGCGGAGAGTGGAGGCAGGCAGATTAAGATAGAGGCTGTTACAGTAGTCCAGCTTCGAGAGAACCAGGGCTCGGGAGACAGTGAGCTTCTGGGGGAAGGAGAGGAAGGGAAGAATACCTCTGAGGAGGTGCAGCTGGTAGTGTGACTTCTTAGAGACGTCAGATATGTGAGGAGAGAAGGAGAGTGTAGAGTCAAAGATGACCTCGAGGTTTTTAGCCTTGCAGGTAGGAGCAGAAAGAGGGCCAAGAGAGGCCGGCCAGAGAGCTGCAGGGAAGGAGGGAGTGGGTGTGCCAATGAGTAGAATCTCAGTCTTACTGGCATTAAGGCAGAGGTCATTGGCGGCACACCATTCCTGGATAGCAGACAGACAGTCAGAGATGAGGGAAGGAGAGGAGGAGGCCGAGGGTAGCCTGAAAATGAGCTGGGTATCGTCCGCATAGCACTGAAAGTTGGGGCAGAGGGCGGCGATGCAGTGGGCGAGGAGTGACAGATACTGGTTGAAAAGCCAGGGAGAGAGATTAGATCCCTGGGGAACACCACAGGTGGAGAAGAAGACGTCAGAGAGGAAGGACCCAAGTTGGACCTGGGAGGGTCGATTGGAAAGGAAAGAAGTCAGCCACGCCAGAGCCTGACCAGTGATACCCAGGTTATCACAGAGACGGTTGAGCAGGATGGCATGGTTGACAGTATAAAGGCAGAAGAGAGATCGAGAAAAATGAGAACACAAGGAGTGTTAGAGTCAAGGTTGGAGAGCAAGTCTTCACGGATGTTCAGGAGAGCAGAAATACACCCCCAAAGTCTTCAAGCTTCCGGTCATCCATATGGTAAAGTATTTATACAGAGTGTCTAATTTCTTTAACCGAGGGCCAGAGGCAATGATGAGCAGCTCTGTGTTTTCGTTGTTACGGGCGAGGGAATTTAATGGCATCCAGTATTCGACTGCAGTGTACACCTCGTTCAGGGACTACGTAATTACCTGTCAACTCCAGGAGAACCTGGGTGTCATCAGCATAGTTTGTGGGTGTAAATTTTAGGGGACAAATCAGAGCCCTGAGGAACACCGCAGGAAAGGGTGGGAGGAACAGAGGAAAAGGGTGAGAGAGAGAGAGAGAGAGAGACTGAGTATGCCCAGTTAGAAAGGACTCCAACCAGGCCAACACCTGGTCGGACACCTTGGCCTCAATCAATCGCACAACCGGGATGGAGTGGTCGACAGTGTCGAATGCAGATGACAAATCCAGAATCAGTGCCCCCACCTCACCCTGTTCAGAGAGCTGGGCGAGATCATCTACTACAAAACAGTCTCTGTTCCCCTGACCAGGACGAAAGCCTAGCTGGAAGGGATAAAAAAACGGATTTCTCAAGGAAAGAGCTGAACAAAGGAGAAATCAGTGTATCAGGCAATTTAATAAAGAAAGGAAGCAAAGAAATCGGACGAAAGTTAGAAAGAACTTCACTGACTGTAACTAATCACCTGGCGTACAAGTACAACAGTTCCTGCTAATTTAGATATTCAAAATCGTCAAAAACCAATGTTTCAAATTTCGGAGATTTTTTAAATCAATTGATTCCACAAATAACACACAGCCCCGAATTCCATTTTCAAGCATACGAAATTGTATGCCGGAGTGCAAATATATGCAGGAGTGCATGAGATACACACAGAGGGAACCAATGCCAGCCATTAGAATACATTGGAGATGAAGATGCATTGGAGATATGTGCTTAGTATTTGGTGCACACCCTTAAGACAAAAAAAGGAGGTTTGTAGAAAACAAAAACACATTCAGGAAAAATAGGAGAAATGATGGATGTTTAGAGACTTTTTGACTGAAGAATAGTACCACAGAGTTGAAGTAAAACGGACGAGAGTCTTTAGTTTAATTTAATTTAAATTTACTGAAACAATTGGACCAAACACATGCACAGATTTCGTGAGATAATTAAAGGTAAAGGGCTTTATTAGAAGATTTGAGGTATTTTAATAGGAATACTTTGTGTGCATGTGATGACTGCATGAAATATTTAAGGGACCATGGGCCTCATTACGAGGTTGACGGAATGGGTTTACCGGCGCCGGTAATGGTGCCGGTAAACCCATTCCGCCCTATTACGAGGTTCCCTTGCGCGACCCGCTCAGAACGTCTGGTCAGACCAGATGTCCTTTGCGCTCCCACAAGGGGACCAGGGAGCTAATAACAGGCCCCTTATTAACAGGCCCGTTATTAGCTCCATCCCAATTCCCATTGAGCCCTATGGGGGCTCAAATGGGAATCGGGATGGGTTTTTTGAATGAGGAATTACCGGGTCCTCCAAGGTTGGAATGGCCCAGTAATTCCTCATTCAAGGAACCCGGACCCCGATCCGGACCCGAGTTTGAAGGCTGCCTCCAAACTCGTAATGAGGCGCCATGACTCATAAAACGTGTACCACCACGAGGTTCGTAAACACAGCATGGACATGTAGTATAATTTAAATAACACATTTTAAACATTAAAAAGCAAAGGTCCCTCCCTGGCAAGTGATGGAAATGCATGTGGCACAGCAGCATATCAAGCCAATTACCATTCACATTGCACATCATCCTGTGCCTATTTCAAGGCATGGTGCGCTATAATAGCACAATTGTGCTGTTGGGTGGAATGAGGACTCCAGGGTGAACGTATATGTTCCTCAAAATGGAGGGGTAGAAATGCATCAGTAAAATGTTGTGGACATTTCCTTTTTTCGAGCTCTCCTTTTGTTCAAAGCAAGAAATAATTTGACATTCACCTGATCCGTGAATTAAAAATTTCGAGTACAAAATACACATTTTCAGGTCATATTTCAACTCATGATCATAGTTCATTGACTCAGTATTCTCAGAAATGCAGTTCCAGCTCATTATGAGGATGGGTGGTAAAAAGAGACCGGTTTGGAACACTACTGGTTTGTGTCCTTCCCACCCAACACATACAGAGCTATAAGTGCAGTGTGCATGTACATACTGGCCTTTCATACACCCACATTCAAATCTAGTCAGCCAGTGTCAATCATACTTTGCCCTGAGCAAAGCTATAATGTCATAGCTATCCTGTCGAGAACTGCTGGGGTCCCTTCCCCCTAAATTTGCAACAATGTGTATGGGATTTGCAGATTTCCTCCTTTATTCTGCAGTTGAGCCTGGCCCACTATCCTTGCAGGTTTGCACCAGGAAGAGCCACAGACAGCATGTAGACGCACAATGCAGGTTCCCTGGTACAGGATGCCACGGGCATCTGAATAAATCAAGCCAATTAAGAGCGCTGCAGCCTAACGGATGATGGATTCGATGCTCTGATTTCGTCAAACTAATTAAAACACACCAGTGTTAGATCCCAGGGTTTCACGGGCACTCCAGGTCAATATGCATCACAGTCCCTTGATTGGCAGAGCAGGACACATCCTGGGAAGATCAAGTCCATTAGGGTTTTTACAAAACGGCAGCACTCTGGATCACAATGATTCATTTAAGGGTTAGGCAACCAGGAGAACATCGCTTGTAAAAGCTGCATTCGTGGTGTGGTGGAAAAGGCCAAAAGCACACTGCTCAACATGTTTTGTGATCTTTTGCAAACAGCACACACACATGGAATCCTTGCATCTCTGTTTCAGGGCAGAACTGATCTGTCTGTCAAGCTGGCATTATGAGGATCTATCGCTAACTCTCTCACTGCAGGATCTTCCGGGATTGCCCTGTTCTCTGTGGTCTACTTGTCGAGCGAATTTACCAATTTCCCATGTGCAGCACTGAAGGGTTCCCAGAGCTCAGTGTAAAGCAACCCACCGCGCTTGGGGATGGTGACTAATATGCAAAATGTGAGCTTTGGGGGTGAAGTCAGCGCAGAGAGATGAAATCCCATCTCACGAAAAGGTCCGTCTCTGCTCCCACCCTGCCGCCATGTTTGGGTCTGAATTCTCTGATCCCACGCAGAGTAAACACGACGAGATCTTGACAAGAGATGGTGTGACATCACAGACCGGCGAGTACAATGACAAGTCTGCACTTTCGACAGCACAAAACGGGCTCATATTCAGAGTGGTTCTGTGGAAAACTCAGCTGTGTGCTGAGAAAAAATAATGGTACATCAGATGCCAAATTCACACAAGGGGCAAACATAAATGTAGCACTGGCATTGTGTGTGCTGTTGGTGTGAGTCACTATCATGATAGTGGGTGGGTGTTAGGCCACGCACCACAGACATGCTGCACTGTCTTGAGATGACGTTGGCTTATCTGTGACACGTTCCCCAGGGTATGATAGGTAGGTAGCATGTCACAGTACTCCGTCTATCCAAATGAAATCCGTGCAGAGAGGGAGACACCTACGTTCCGCAAATGTATGAGGTGCTGTTCATAGGCCTCCTTTGCCCACAGTAGGCCGGCCGCAAGGCAAAGTAAGGTGCAAACGCATATAAAAGCGGAGCTGTAAATGGAGCCGCGCCAGACTGGGAAGTCTTTGTGTACTGTTCATTGACTAGATTTCCACATATTTACTAATGGCATCAGGAGAAATTGTCAGATTCTTTCAAATATTTTCTAGTGACGTAGAGGAAATGGTCATATTTTCACAGCTTCACACATTTTTATCAGCAGGGGAGAAAAAAGCAGTTCAGTTGATACATTTGGCAATGACAAAAAAAACGAAGGCAGTGCGAATCCTATGCAGATATGTTGCGCCACGGGCAGTTGAACGAACATATCCAATTTGCGTCTGCATTTACAAGAAGAGGCACAGTGCATGATGTAGTATTATTTATTCCCCCATAGAGTTTGGGTGGGTGATCTTCGAAAAGGATTATGAGGGGAAAAGGTAGGGCTATAGAACATGTGAAGGGGCATTGAAAAACGATATTGTGATAAGAGGAATATAACAAAGAGAAATGGTTTTGTTAATGTAAAGAATTTACTTGACGTCATTGCCATCAGTTACTGCAATAAGCCCACTAAATGAAATGGTTGCAGGGCCATCAGGGCACGACTGAGCAGAAGCTCGATATGGAGGAAAGAGATGAGTGCGCCGTCGAGCAATGGATCAGCACATGAACGATTACGATGTTCCTACATTAGACATTTCTACGATTCAGATTTGAACACGGCAGTTCCGACAAACCAATCTGCACCAGACCCCAAGGTAACCGGGCGCAGCAGAAAGAATATGCAAAGCTTACATATTACAAAAATCGAGCAATGATAATGTTGCAAAAATATAGTTTACACACTTACGAAATATGTGCAGATAATATTATATTACAGAGAGATAATATACAGAGGTACAGTAGGTTTACAAACAATGTTAAAGTTATATGCATTTGTTGGTGGTTTTCTAAAAATGCATCTATACAAACCAGTTGGGCTTAGGCTAGTGCCTAAGATTCCCCTGGACCCTGAGTATAATGCATGGAATGTTGGAGTGAGTGACAGAGAATGCAGCCTGAGAGAATGGTGATGTATGAGTGGTGATCTGTGAGAATCAGTTGGAGATGTAGACCCTCATCACAACGCTGGATGTAGAGGGCAGCACCAGGACCAGGCGCCAGCGAGGTGCCAGCCAGCAGGCAAAAGGGCATTGGATAAAGGAGCTGTGAAGAATGAGTGCCTGGGTGGGGGTGAGGCACCATAACATGAAGGGACTTGAAGCCATTGCAGCACTTTGAAGCGGCTTATGTGTCCTCTAGCAGAGCACTTGGAGGGATTTGGAGCCCATAGCAGCACTTTGGAGGGGCTGAGAAGCTCGAATTGTGACTTTGCTGAGGAATGAAAGCACTACAGGAGTAAAGCACAGCATTGTTTATTCAGTACTGTGCGGCTTAAGGGGTGAGATGGAGAGGCAGCCTTACATCATTGTGGGTGCTGCTCGTGGGCGGCACTGCTAGAGTGTTCGGCATTGCAGCAGATAAAGAAAATGAAGCGAATGCCGGCGAACAACTGCAGTACGCTGAGCATTCACAGAAGAGTACTGACAGAGTTATTGGAAATGGGCTGGTCAAGAGACCAGTGGGACGTGGGGCCGTGTCCCCAGAGGTACTTTTGTTTTAAGTTGATGCTGACAGGAGGAGCAGCAATGAAGACAAATTGGTTTATTTGTTTTTGTTAGGGTTACTAGTTGTTATAGTACATGTGATGTGAGGCCTGTAGATATTCTATGATGAATGTGATGAGATGATGTGTGCAACTGATTTTGTGTGCACTGGATGAGTTTGGGAGTCATCGCCTTTATTAGGATTGCACAGTAGTGAAGTGGATATTTGTGAGTTAATAGTAAAAGTTATGTTTAACAGTTTTTTCCCACAGATGGACTTTAAAGATTAATAGGCAGTGTGGACTGGTTAGTTTTGCAGTAAAAGGAGTTCAGAAAGGTGATTTGTGAAATTTTGCCACACTAATGATTTCACTTTTACATGTGGGACTTTTATTCATGGTAGAGAACTTGGAATTTTAAGAATAGAACTCATTGTTAATAGAAATGCAAATGTATTGAAATTGTATGACATGTTGAAGTGTTAGTGAAGAAAAGTGTTGACTTATGTCCTGTGGTATGATGAATAGTTGTATGATGCGGTGAGTGGTGTTATGAAGAGCTCCTTGTAGTTGAGGAGGTGTGTGTAGAAGGTGTTTTTCAACATGGGCACATGTGGGATAGTGACACTGAGTGTGTGGTGTTGGCTATCCGGGTATTCGGAATATCCAGCCTGGTTGAATGGGCATTGTGGTGTGTGCAGCCTGTGAGTTGTGGTGTGGAGAGGGCTGTGAGGGAGCCGGGTGAATGATGTGATGTTGTGCACTGTGAGATGAGGAAATCTCTAGAAGGGCTTCTATGCCTGATAATGTTTAGGCGTTTGGAAGGGTATCTTTGTTGATGTTGATGGTGTCTCTTCTTTACTGTGTAGAAAAGGGGAGAGACGTTTGGAGAAGTAATTGTTCCACAGGGTGAGGACGGTGTTGGGGTTTGTGTGTGTGTGTGTAGAGTGTTCCTGTTTTGTGGTAAGAGATGCATGTGTATTGGATGGTGTGTGTTTGTGACTGTGTGTCTTTTGCTGGTAGGTGTTGTTTGTTATTATTAACGGGGGAGATATGTAGTGACTAAGCTTCCCCTGGACCCTGAGTAGAATGCATGGAATGTTGGAGTGAGTGACAGAGAATGCAGCCTGAGAGAATGTTGATGTATGAGTGGTGATCTGTGAGAGTCAGTTGGAGATGTAGACCCTGAGAGAAGATGTCGGTGCATGTTGCCCTTAACTTATGGGTACCTGACCTTATGTACCTGATGTAATGTACAAGAAATTATTAAAGCAGTCACTGGTACATCCCAGGATGTCAGACTCATCATTGGCCAGGACCCATCTTTCCAGCCAGCACACACGCTATTAAAGATCACACATCACAGTGCTTCTAAACAATAAGCAGAACTCAGAAAATAAGGCCTTCTGGCAGTAGGCACTTCAGAAAACTCTGGGACCTTGGTTGATGTGCTTAGCACAAATGTTCAACCAGTCGCAATGGTAAAAATACTTGCCGGAACACCAATATGAAAGATATAACCGAAGTTAGGCCTGGAGACCATTATGGAAATCTTTCTTGGGCTGGTCGAAAAGAGCGTGTCTGGAATATATGCAGATTTCAGAGGTATTTACCAACGAGCTCTGGGGACCTTGCTTTGAAACTGGAGAGGAAGAAATACTCAAGCAAAATCATGTTCCTATGGGTTGACTTCCCCCAAGAAAATATCTCAAGTCATGAGTCAGAATGCCCATTTACAGCACATATTTGTGCAAGACATTTTCGTTGCAGGCTATTTAGACACAATTCTGAAGGAGAACACATGTTACATTCTAATACTTCAGATCCTAGGTCTGACACACTACAAGGCAACGTTATGCTGCATCAACCCACCTATGTGCCCATCAGAAAATGGGGTCGTTCTGCCTTGTCAATCATGGTTTGCCTGATAGAGTATTTCACTGCCACACTTGGAACAATGGCAAACATAAATGATATGCCAGAGCAAAACTTCACCACTTTTCAAATATTTTGGAATGAGAATTGTGCCAGTTTTAAATCCTGTTCCAGGAGATATGATATGTACATCATTGATTATGTGCTAGTTAACAAAACACTGGCCCTCATTACGATACTGACGCTAAACCATGGCACTATTAGCACCATGGTTGGTGCCGGTATCGTAACGAATCTGCCAATGTTCAATGGGGAATTACCACCCCATTCCAAGGTTGGCGGGGTGGTAATTCTCCATTGAACATTGGCCCTTACCCATTCCCATTTTTGCCCCATAGGGCTCAATGGGACTGGGGAAGGCGCTAAGTATGGTACCGCAAATTGCGGTACTTAGCACCAAGGTCCCTTTGCGGGTCCCTACTTTAACGACTGGTCTAGACCAGCCATTCAGGTCGGGTCCCGCAAAGGGACCTCGTAGTAAGGCGCTAATGGGTTAACGGTGCTGCAGCCTCTTACGGCGCTGTTAACCCATTAGCGCCAGGGTCGTAATGAGGCCCACTATTTTGAATTTTCAGGGAAAAACACAATCAAGTAGTAGCCTATGAAAATGTGTTACAACAGCCTGCCAGGTCACTTCTAAAGGATGTGGGTGTACTGTTCAAATAAACAGAATGGTCCATAACATTAGGCTGTTGCACAAATATTCTCGGTGCCTCTAATCATGTGATATTCAGTGTAGCAACCTGTTAAGGTTCCTGCTAAAATACATGACAAGACTCTCAACTATACCAGCTCCACATTATCATGCTAGTTTCAAAATGCCTCGGTAAATGACGTTGTGCCATGCCGGTTTCAACAGTGCCATCCAACTTTTTGAGATACGCACAGCCATGATAATTTCCAAACTGATTCAAGAAAATGGTCACATCAGTTTTAACAGTGGCATGTCTGCTTTCTCCAATTTAGTACATGGACATGGTTATCTGTACTTTGGAAAATTGGTATGCCGCTCTCACACTGCCCTGAAAAAATGTACATTACTACCGGAAAATTACCATGGCAGTTTCAATAGTGCCATGCCCAGGTTCCGTTACTTAGAAACATTGTCATGCTTGTTTACAAACAGCTCCGATGACAATCCCATGACGGGTTGCCCCCTTTAAGCCTACTGGCATGCTAGTTTCTCCAGTTCCCCAAGAAGATGGCCATTCCAGATCTACATTGCCTCCAGGAAATGAACATTTCAGTTTCAAAGCGGTCATCACAGTGTTGCAGCATGTACACACATTCATCCTACTTTCCACACTGTGCCACCCATTCCACCATGCCAGTTTCTCAATGCCACCAGAACGGCACTAGCCCTCCAAAAGATTGTCCTGCTACCTTTCACAGTCCTTGCCAGTTTTACCGCATTGAGCACATTGCCATGCTAGTTTGCACACTATTCCAAGAAAATAACTATTGGGGTTTCCCAATGGACACACAGATGACCATGGCACGTTGCACCGTAGATTCAGCCCCGTGACACTTGACATGTTTTAAAGACCTGCCCATTCCACTTCACATTGCCCTGAGAATTGCCCTCTGCCACCTTCATGTTACCCACAGAACTGCCCAATGCCAATTCAAATGTCCTATAGTTTTCCCACTCCACATTTCTTTATTACCCGATAAGCCAGGCGCCAATGCATATCGAAGGCACACATGTATGAGATACACACAATTTGGAAATGATGGTGGTACTTTGATGGTATAGCAGATTACGCACTGGCGTAATACTCCAATAGTGCGTATGAGCAGTTGGATATATTGCACATGGTGTCTTCCAGATAATACGTACCCTGAAAAATGCAAAATACACCATGACTAATGGTGACTAAATTAGAAAACATCATTGCATGTACGGCTGCAATGTGAAACTATATATTCACTGCTGAGAAGCAGAGGACCAGGATTATGTGTGAATTTAAAATATTTCCAATGTTTTAAGGTATTGTAAAGGTTGAATTGGGAAAGGATTAACATATGTGGGCTGCAATACTATGGCCAGGCTTCAATATTTTAATGAACACTTAATACCAAACTTAGAATCCCTAACTGTTGCCACCTGTGGCAAATAGAGGAACAGGAAATGAGGCACTATGAGATTAAGTAATTTTCAGACAATCCCACGATTTTGGATGGATGGGAAAGATTCCAGTTTGGGTCATTCAATACTGCCAGATATAAAAGCACAAATTATCGATGTGTAATCATTCAGGTCCCAGTCGTTGCCATGTGACAATGGTTGGAGTGCTGTTTGCAGGACCGTGCCATGCAGTGGTGTCTTGCAACTAATTGTATACATCACAGATCATTTTAAGATGTCACAAAGCAAGACATCCGCAGAAGACTCAAAGTTAGGGAGGATGAGTACAACTCTGAGTAAGGCCTCCAAGGGCCAACAGGAAGATGATCTAACCAAGCAGGGATGCATCTTACCAATACAGTGCAGGGGGTCAGTAAAACACAAACCGTTGGTGTGGATTTCTGGGCCTTATTCCAAGTAGGACCATGGCCCAAGTCCAACTTCCCCAGGCTGCATCCGTTCTTGGGCAGTGCTGTACCATCTTACACGGGCCACACAAAGCCACTCACAGTTCCTGAATTTCCAAACGCCCAGTATGCTACTGGTGTGATCAGTGGCAAACATTGGCACTCTTCTGCTTGGTAGCATGATGTCCAATCTATATTCAATTTCTCCCCTATCTGCTGCAGTCACTCTTGCCTACTACCCAGACAAGGGTGGAAAGGACATTTACAAGGTTCCTTTACCTTCTTCACTCTCTTGGGTCCAGGTATCTGGCCTCAGTGGGCTTGCTTCCCTTATCCCTTTTCAGGCTTCTACACTAGCCAGGATCTGGGAAAGAAAACCCAGTAGGTTGAGGACAAGGATTTTTTTCACTCCATGTTCTTGTTCCACCCACCTCTTTCTCAATCCCTGTCTTTTCTTCTGGATATTGTTCCCTCCCTCCTCCTTCTCCAGCCTGTCCCTTGTGCCCTCTTCTTCCTTACTCTTTGTACCATCTCGCTCTGCTACACTCATCTGGCATCCTTCCAAAACCTCTGTGATAGGTTTTTCTTGAAGCCGGGCCCTCCTGGCATACAGGTGAGTCATGTGTTATGCTAATCACAACTGTGGCCCACTGCTTCCCGAACCAAAGTAATACATATGAAATATGGGGGTTAAAATCATGGTGGCCAGCCATCTCCTCCCCCCTATTCTGGTCCTGTAAGGATATGGGAGTCTCTCCTTCTAAAGTTTAGGGGCCTTCAGTGTGGGTAATATAGGCTAGACAACAGGATGTGCATGAGGAAGATGATGTCGGGGATTCCCCATATACTGCCTTGGTGTCAGCATCATGTAGCGGGTGGCATTCCCCAGGTCCAGAGTCTCTGCATCCCCATTCCCTGGTAATCTCAATGTGACTTCATCACAAAACACATCCCCCGCCATAAGCTTGAGTATCAATGACATTATCGGAAAGGAAAAATACTCCCTATTCTAATAATGGTTTTGTTTGATATTTTGGTTGTTCTAGACTCAAAGTATGAACCCTTTGAAGGGACCTAACAGAGGTATGCATATACATATAAATCCATGGTGGTATAGTAGGGTACATGCCATGGACAAATGGGATTAGGGGTACAACCCCTGAATACAAGGTCATCAAACCAGCTCCATTACCTGGGGAGTTGGATGTCCGGGTTAGGGGGCAGGGGGCTTTCTATTGCAGCCAATACTAACTTTACTTGGTATCCTCGGTGCCTGGACATGTGTTACATTGATATGGGATATTGATAGAAAGGGCAATTTGTCACTCTTCTAATTATATTCCATATTTCGTTTTTTTCTGAAGGACTGTATGTGGTACATTGTCTGGGGTTTCCATGTATGCAAATACAAATAAAACCTACATCTCTGATGATCTAGTAGTAGTGATCTTCAAAGGCAAACCTTCAAGTCAGTAGAGGGTAACATTTTGCGGTTGTGGACCACCATAATTTTGTGTTAATTCCTGAGACTAGTAAGCATCCATACTCAGCGATTAGTGGAGCATCCTGGTAAGCAATGTGGTCATGCACAGAACTTTATCAAAAAGAGCCCAAAAAGAATGATGTATGCCTCTACCAATTATTTTGATTTTCATTGGAATTTTGTCTGATCCGAGAGTAGCAGTACATTTAGAAAGTTGTGCAGACATATCTGCTTTCTTGTTGAAAATTATCCCAGGGGATTTAATAGGCCAAAAGAAGAGGCAGGCTATTCTTTTGTTTACCTCATCTGCCTATTTTATATATCTCTACATTTCACAAAGAATGGGGATCAAAGCCGTGCACTAAATTGGATTGATTCCTTTTTGCGGAACCAGCAGCAGACAATTTTAATTAATCCGGATAGTTCAGTCCTTGACACTGTCCCCTTTCGAGCAACTCAGGGTTCGATTTCATCCCTAATTATTTGTAGCCTTTACATGGAACCACTGGGAGACATCATAGCCAAACATAATTTCTGTATACACCGATATGCTGCTGACACACAACTATATTTTAAATTATTTACAAATTGAGATTTAACGTGTTTGGGTGAGTGCTTAGAGGAAATTGAGGTATGGCTGGATTTGCATTTTTTTAAATGGAATACTTATACAATTGAATAACTTTTTTTTACGCACAAAAAAGCCAGTGTCCTCACTCATAAAGATGTTCCATGAATCAAAAGTTTTAGGTGCCCCTTCACAGTTTGCTGTGACATCTAAGTCATTCGGCTTTACCCTGGACACTCAACTTTCGTTTCTTCCACATATAAACGCATTGGTGAAGTCACTTATTCTCATTAAGAGCAGTGAAGCCCTTCACCCTGGAGTCTCATGTTCACTGTTAGTTCAGTCCTTAGTCCATTCTCGGATTGTCACTGGGAATTCTGTGATAATAGGTCTTCCTAAATATAGGATTCTGCCTTTGAAATTGGCTTTTAATGTGGCCGTGTCAGGCAAAAAAAGGTGATCACATCTCTTCTCTTTTAAAGAAATTTCACTGGCTACCCATTGGGTTCAGGATCAGATTTACATTGTTATGTATAGGATATGAAACCCTTCATTATCGATCCCCTGAAAATCTCTGGGGGCTTAAGAGGACTGCAGAGACAAGAGTATTTACAGCTTGGAGTACCAAGTTGCAAACATTCATTCTCACTGAAGAGATCTGTGCACCTTGAAGCATCTCCTGTGCTAGATGAAATTACCAATAATGATATTGGACCCAAATAACCGGACAGACTCAAAGATTATGGCAAAGTACTACTTTATTATCAGCATAAAATACGGTAGGCAATCTGGCAAATAACAGGCAGTAATTCACACACTCACACCCAAATGTGATTATGCAAAGTTTTTATACCTCGATGTACGTCATCCTATGTGGCAAACTAAAACTTATTGAAGGGAGGTATTGGTTAAGGAAACATGTGTGCCTATAACATACATGTGTTAATAACCTAATTGTCTGCACCTTATCTGGTGAGCCCACCTCGATCCTCCTCGAAATACTTCTAATAATAATTGTAGTGGAAAAAATGGAAGCGGGTTTGTCTTTGCAACATTGTATAGCATGTTGCTACATAGACCCTCAGATTGGTTGGCATGCTTTCCCAACTTTGGACTTTTGGCTCGTTAGCAGCACGTAAGCAAAACGAAACTCAGGTGTTGAGAGCAACGTCAGACTATTCCTCACGTTCCCAATTAGTCCATCATCTCTCATCAGTCAGGCCCTAAGCCAAGGCTTCTCCTTTGTATTTGACCTTAAAGCCTGCTCTCTGATCTAAAACATTCAAGGGAGTGTAGGCACATTATTATCTTCATTTGGGCTTAATGAATAGCCCTTTTTTGACCTTCTGAATCACATATGAGGAGACCACACATTTGTCAATTTTAACCTTCTATTTACTGCTATTTGATTTGCTGGGTGTCTAGCCACCTTGCTCACTCCATCTTACATGGGTTTTCTGCATCTTTAATTATCCATGATTTGACTCTTGCAGGTGTTTTCTCCTTTGCTTAATCTAAGAGAAATATGTCTTACATACATGGCTTATCCTTTTGACTCCCCGTGTGCATGTCCACCTGCTCCTCTACAGGTCACAGAGGTGGCTGTCAAACTTTGGAATGCCCGCCCAAAAGATCTTCATGTGATTAAAAACGACCTCAGGTTTAGAAAGAAATTAAAAGCCTGGTGTTGGACTCAGGTCCCTAGAAAACTAAAATACCTATTTATGTTTTTTATTAACTGGAACTTGTCATACTTTTAGCAGTTTTATGAATTGTGAAGTAAGAACAATTTTAACATACTTTAACAGGTCAACCAGAGACAGGTGCACTACTTGGGGTCGAGGGATGATATGTGTCTGTTTTGAAGGACTACAACACTTTGAGAGAAGAGGGGGCACTCACTGAAAGGAGTCCCCTGTTTGAGGCAACCCAACCCAGTGAGGTGATGTAAATTGCATCTCTGCTTTCCCTTAGGTATGGAGCACCTCAGCCTGTCCCTTCCTGTAGTCCCTGATATCAGGCGTAAGCCTGATCCAGGAACTACACAGCAACATTGGGAACTCCAAAAGCTCCAACACCTGTTTGACCAAAGAAATTCAGGATATTTAGCTCCTAACCACCAGTGAGCATCGTTAAAGTATTTGATGCATGTTACCACGTACGGTTAGATGTCTAGCCTTAGCCAATAACCGTGCATTGGTTCAAAGACATGCTCTTGAAACTACAGAATAAATCCAGTCGTCTTTGTATTGTTTGACGCAAACACAGTTGACTTGTACTAAGTACAAAGTAACCAAATAGTGAACAAAGAAAGTGTAAGAAAATGAAAATCGGGGTGGGAGAACTTGTTTAATATCAATGATCCAACTATATATTTTTCACTTGTTCTTTCACGCTTTAAAATACACACTGCAGTGACCTTGTTCTATTTGTAAAACGAAGAACCTTTTTAATGGATAAAAGCCCAGTTTAAATTCATCAGTTAGAGTGTATGTCTATGGGCCCAGGAATCCTCGTCTCCAACACTATAAATGTACAGGGTGATAAAGCTGCTGTGACCGGAACACACTTGGCAAGAACCACAACAGAACCCATAGTCACCTTTGAACGCCCTATCTTCACCTAGACACGAAGGAGCTTTTCTGGCATCAGTATTGAATGTTAAATAAATAATGGTCTAAGTAAGACAAATGAAATCCCATAATAAATCTCAGAGGAGTGATTTTGAAAAGGATGCACAGTATTAGATGCCCTGAGACTACCGCGGCACAGCATAACATCCTTATAACAAAGCACATAGCATAGGATGATGTCTAAAGCGCAAGTGGGTTCATTGTAATATGTGCTGCACAACACTATTGTTTTAAAAATGTAGTGCAAATTAGGCTGGACTCATCAACTCACTACATCCTTAAGTCCCATCAGGGGTTAAGGATATCGAAGTTTGTGAGTGAAAACATGAAAATGTCAAAAAAAGAATCTTTGAATATAGTGATGGTAAATCTTAAAAGCCATATACATGTCATTGTTCTGCATGATGGCGAGGCCACCCTAGTCCAAAGATCATGTGGCCAATCCATACAGGGTCATGACCTTCCAGGAGTTACAATATCCACACTTAGGTGCATCTCAAGAAGAAACTTCGTATCCCACAAATACTGTTTGAACCCAAAATAGAATATTGAAAGTGAAGGATGTGTTGCTATCTGTGATTAAACGAACATGTCTGGAATCCTGACACCCAGGCCTCGGTGGAACTCCAGAGAGTACCCATATCACTAGTGCGCAAAATGTGCCCATCACCCAAGTCACTGACCTGCCATTTTAGTTTTTCAAAAAAGGTATGAAAAGGAATTAAGTGAAAATGCTATGATGATGCAAGTGAGGGCAAAATGGGAGAATTAAAAAATGGCCCAAGAATTATTTTCATTTAAGGACACGGGGCCCAGTATAACTTCCAAACTTTACCTGGGCACTAAAAGTAGCCCCAGATACCCTATTCACATATACTGTATGTGTTCTTACTCTGCGTCAAGCTCTTTCCACCCATAAGCGTGCATTTTATACTGGAATCTTCTTGCCTTGGGGTATATTATCTTCACTTATTGCTGTAGAGTGGATGCCTCATGTTATATAATTATGAAAGAATGTGTTGTGTGGGATTAGGCCAGTGGTATCAGCAAACAGAAGAAAATATGTGCATTTCACATCCTGGAATGCCTGTCTGCTTGCTTTAAGAAATCTGGCAAATGTACGCATTCACGAAGTAGGGTTTCATGCGCCTTCGCTGTTTTTTAAAATGTACTGTAAGGCTAGAGAAGACTACTTGCAACCAATCAGAATTCCACATTCAAGCCTCGGCTTTCAAAAACTCATCATGGCGGCATCTCCTGCAAACACCCATTTCATTTACACCATCACCAGCCAGGGGTGTTGCTAGGTCTAGAAAAGATCCGGGGCTATGCTAATATCGGGGATGTCGGGACTCGGGACTAGCGAGCAATTTTTGGTTGCAGTCTCTGAGCTTCTATCCGGGGCTACAACCAAAAGACCAGGGGCTATAGGGCCCCGCCCCCCAAAGCAAAGCCTCTGTCTTCAGCGTTGCAGAGAAATCAATTCAAAAGGAGGACTTTGCGAGGGGTACCCAGGCCATAGTGCTCCTTTTCAGATCACAGCAGAGTGAATGCATCAAACGGCCAAGCTTAAACACATGTCCGAGCCAGAAACGGAATGCAATGCGTGCCTCGAAACAGCAGGTATTTCTGTAATGAGCACCCAGAGTACCAGCTTTCCTGTAAAGATGTCATGATAGCCACTTGCTTATACATCCTCTGTGTGTCACGCTCCTGGTTGTGCACAGGAAAGCTGCATGTCCGGCTGTCATTTTACCAAGGGCAGCGTTCCTAGAGCCGACGACGCTCTGATCTCAGTTAAACAGTGCTTGGGATACACTGATAAACAGCATTTAAGCCCAATAAGAACCACGGGATATGTGTGGTCAATACGTTTCCACTCAATTAATGTTTAGTGTAAAGCAGAAAGGAGACCTCAAGAGAGAATTACGGCAGGATTAAAAGAGTCCTTGCGGGGACTGACCAAAGACTCCCTGTGCAGTGTGTGGAGGACCCCTCCGTTAGTGAATGCTGGATGTCCTTAGAGGGGACACTCGGACATACAGGTGAGTCTATGGTGGCAGGGACCACAGCAAAAGGGCAGTCACACAGGAACTGAAGTAAACTTTCCACAGGATGTTTTATGAAGCTATCCCCACAACGGCTTCTCTGTATTGGGGACATGGGAAAGATTGATCGGTGTTACCGAGACAAAGCCTGGGCTACAATAAGCAGCTGTCTAGGGGGCCACCAGGGGTCACAAAGAGGTCGCATTTTGGCTATAACAACACCAATCCTTTACTATCATGGTTGCGGACACCAGAGACACATTTTGCCTCCTTTGCTCAGTAAGCGGACCACTCAATGAATGCTCCTTTTTCTTTGTTGGACAGATCCGCGTGGTGTAATTCTGGCACAGGTTTGCTGCTGCTGGATGTTGTGCACACTACGCGTGATAACGACTCTCCTCATGAGAGCTGGTCACGTACTCAGAAGGATGATGGGCTGAGTAGACCTGCCAGGATTCAAACTCGTGGCCGAGACCCTGTAAGGCAGTATAATGAAAAGAGGTATTGTAGAGTGTACCTCTACTGTTGCATTTAGCCCTGCTAGAAAAGGGACTGAGTGCTAGTTGTGGGCATGGGGGGAAGAGAGGTATGAATCTGGAAGCGTTGATGAATGCAGGCCAGTGTAGTGCCCAAGATTACAAAATGTGGAAGACAGTGCTGCAAAAGTGTTAGTCACTGGTGTGGTGATGTGGGATAGGACTTGAGAAGTGAGTGGTGCTATCACTCCTTTAGAGTGTTATTTTTGTAGGCAGCTCACTGCCATGTGTAAGGATTGATAGTGTGAGTAGGGTAAGATGGTGAGAGATGAGAATACAAGTAGGTTCATGGCGAAAAAGAGTGGGGATTGGGTTAGAAAAAAACAACCTCTTGGTTCCAGATCATTGTTTAAATCTTGCTAAAATTGTCAATTTTTGAACATCAGTTAAAGGGGCCTTGGACGACTGACCTGAAGGAGTCTGATCTACTGATTTCCAGGGATTAATAGCGATGCACGGGTCAGGGACACAAAGAGGCAAATCCAAAAGAATCAGATCTCCCAAATGATTTGGCTGCAGCATTGTGTTAGGGTGTGTAGTATACTGTTGGGAGAAAGCAGAGAATGTTCAGTCTTTGGGAATGGGACCGCTGTATATTGGTAGGGATCCTTGTATTGATCGGGTCTTTAAAGTGCAGGGTTCCACTGTCATTTGACTAGACAGGTTTTCACAGATTTTCTAAAGGCCAGATGGTGTACTTCTATGCGTAGCCATCTAGGGATAGAGTTTGAGAGCTTCGTTGAGAGAACAGAGCAAGACAATCCTCTGTGGATTTTCCACCAGAAACTTGGCACAGATAATACCACCGCATTACTGGAACACCGTGTTCTAGAATTATCATACTGGATGGTGTAATGAGTGTTGCATGCGATTTTGAATGCAGCCCTCCGTTTGATCAGAAGCCAGCAGAAAGTTCGAAGGGCTGGGAAGATGTGTTTGCAAAGTGTTCACAAAGTGACTACCACACTGCTTCCGAGACTTAAAAGACACAGTCTGTTCAACAAGTAATCCAGAAGCCCTGTGTAAAAACCTTTGACATAGCCTTGTCTTGAGATTACTACAGCAAGTACTGGCTTCGTTATGTCTGGGGAAGTCAAATAAGTCATAATGCACTCAATAATGTGGAGTTGAAATAAAGGCCTCATACAATGGCATTAACCAGCATTTTGAGTGTGAGGGCTTTGCCCAGGAGATGTCTCAGGTTTTGTAATGCTTCTGTTGGCTGTGATCAGGTTCCCAATTCTTCAGGCCAAGGGACTGGCAAAGGGTTTGAAGTTGTGCTGCCACAAAGCATAGCTTTCCTGACCTGTTCAAAGAGCAGCCTGAATCCCGGTACACGGGGGCAGGGTGGGTCATGGATGACACAGTGATCAAACAGGTGTTTCCTTAGTATCTGCCCATCACTGGTTGCCAACGCCTGGAACCTGGTGCAGGGCAGCAATGTTCTTTGCAGAGTGACAGAACCCTTAGATACAATGCAATTTGGGGAGGGCGCATGACATTGTGGAAGGAGAATGGTGAGGGGAAAAAAGAGTCAAGGGGCACAAGCAGTATAAATGCCAAAAATAGATGCATTGGTCCATTGAGCCACATACCTGGCTCGGAGAGGTGCGGCAAGGAGCCAAAAGCAGTGATTGGACCCTATATATGAGACGATGAAGGAAGAAGTTGCACGGGCCTTTTACGTTGATGATCCACCTTTGGCAACAACTGCAGAGATGCAACACAGTGCAGATCAAGGATTTATAAAGTAATTGCCTCCACTTACTGCCCCAAGATGTCTAGTCCCAGTAATAGTAATGTTGATATGTACTTATATGTTACTAAATATTATTTTGCTTGCCATATGCAATACTTATCACTTTACTGTAGGTATATTTATATACTGTATCATTATTTCAACTGTCAGTGGAGTCGAATGTCCATGTCTCAATTGTGAGCCCGCTTCACCGACTGCAATGCATCACCAGTTCCTCCTTGTGCAAAGTGTCAGATCCTACCTTGGGATGCCAGCTACAGGTGCTTCAGAAGTGGGGCCTTGTCATGTTGGTCACAGGGCTGCACTGGAGCAAGCTGTAGGCAATAAGCCCAGCATACAAGCTCCAGGACATGCTAGAGATTGTCTCCATATAGACAGCAGCACGAGGAGAGGAGGCTGCAGGGCCCCAGCAAGTGGCCCGTGATACAGGGGGGGCTAATTCGCTCCTAAATGACACACACACATGCATACTCGGTACAGGCTGGCACTCATGCTACCTGCCTGTGCCCTTTATTCATTGCTGTGACATTTCATGACATCACTGCCTGTATGCGCGGGTGCGTGTCTGTGTGCATGCTTGCAGGGCATGCCGCAACCAGGGGCGTTGCTAGGTCTGGAAAAGGTCCAGGGGTTCCGCTAACGCAGGGACTGTCATCACTCGGGCTAGCTAGCCTTTTGGTTGTAGCCCCTGAGCTTCTATCTGGGGTTACAATGAAAAGACCCGGGGCTATAGCCCCTCCAGCCCCCCCCCGAACCCCCCCAGCAACGCCTCTGGGGGCCTGCGCCATCACACAAAGCACCACGCAATGGGATATTACTGCAGTCGTTCTTGTATTTTGATGTTAGAAACGCTCAGGTTTCTTTCATAAATACAAAACATGCACAGTTCTAGCTTCTAGAGGAATTATAGTTTTGGGTTGGGTTTACTTTAATTGCAGCTTGTTATGCAGGAGTACCATCTGGTTGCCAACACAATGCAGCAAAGAGCGCCCAGCAAAGAGCGCCCAGCATGCAATATGCAGAATCGAACTTGAGTGGTACCAATAGAAAGTTCATTTTTACCATCATGCAATGTCATCAAACAGATACACGGCACTCTAGGAATGGAGGCAAAACAACACATGCCTAAACATGAACCTCATACAGCAATTCCATCAGGCCATGTGTCTCTGTGCAATTGTTGAAGTAGGTTTGCTTATGAAGCACTGTAAGAACGTCAGTATTCCTCTGAGGGCAAAGAATAATTGCACTGCTTTATTTTAAGCACTGGATGTGTGAGAACACAGACTGAGGCTCCCAACATCAGAATTCCAGTCAGCAGAGCTGCTTTGCAGACTCTTACTGGGCTGTACATAGAAGGCCCCCCCTCCTCTTCGTGTGTGTGCACTCATCGTCCAGCTCATTGACCTTCCCAGCTCAACGAAGAAATGCGATTATTTTACGGCGGGTTTTATAGGGTAGATGCACGAAGCCAGCTCTAGTAAACATCCTACCCGAGGGGAGACCCTAGAAAACGGAGGCCTACCCATTCCACACACTTTCACCTCCCATGTCCCCTCGACCCACACACACACACACATACACACACACCATGGTGTGTTCTGCCGACAGAGCACATAATGGTGAAGCGATCTTTGTGTACAAGTTGTACACAGTATCCTTAGAATTCGATGCTGTCATCTAAGAAAATAGGCACAGCACAAGAACATTCTAGAAATGGTTGCATGGCACAGCATGTGATCATCTTTCACAACAGCCATCCACCATTCATTAGGTGCTCAAATGTTGCACATGTGCTGGGACCGCAGGTAAGCGGGGGTTTTACTGCATTCTATCATTATGGAAATGGCTGGCTAACAGCTCCCTGCAAAGCAACTGCACATTTTGTGTACCACCTCAGACTGAACTAAACAAACCTCCTGGAGCATTTCAATAACGATGCTCAGAGACGCTTCTGATGCTCGTTAACATGGAATTATGGTCCAGTTCCCTCCAAGAGTGAAGCAACCGTTCTGCTGATGCGGCACACTTTCCCTAAAGGGATTAGTGGCCTAATCCTGAATATGATGGCCGAGCTCATCAGCTGTGGGCCTGCCTGTGTAATCTGCAGCTGCACTCCCCGCCGTGTTAGGTGCATGGCAGACAGCTGCATAAGTGGTGATGGTAGGGCCATCTGCTTGGGCACCATCTTGATTGCTGAATCCATGGCTGCAGCATTTCCAGTGCCTGGAAAACTGTACGTTGGCCATGACTCTGAAGCCTCCCTTCTCAGTGCGCGTGAGCTGGTCATTCTTCCTCTGTTTACAATTTCCTTCACTTGGTTCACTAAACCTACACATAATACATTCCTGCCCAATTATGTCTTCATAAGAAACCTTCTGCAGGGTACCTCAGACATGGTGAAATCTGTTCAGCAGGGATAATCAACTGATTTTATGATTAGGCATTCTTGTAGTTAGGTGTCTTCATATGTATGCGCTGTGAGACAACAGCAATGTATTGTTTTCCCTGATACAAAACCTTACCCATCAACTTATCCTCTCTTCCCACCCATTCATAATGTCACTTGCTTACGGATCAATCCTACACTATCAAGATCCTGAGAACCACAGTGCTTCGCAAAAAGCGCATCCATCTTTGAGTGGTGCATCTGGCCAAAGTTGGTATTGCAGTGTCCAGTACAGTGTGAATAAGAGCAATAGATTACTGTATGTATCGTCCACTTCAGAAATTAGATCCACTTGCTATTTATTAATAATATGCATTCTGTGACTTTGTTTTCAATTAGACACACACTTTAAAAAAGTTGTATACAAGAATGAGGAGCGGTTAAGTAGCTTGAAGGCAAAACTAAATTCTGAAAGCTGAAAAGAATGCAAGACATTGGCCCTCATTACAACACCGGCGCTAAACCATAGCGCTATTAGCACCATGGTTGGTGCGGTTGTTGTTATGGGTCCGCCATGGTTCAATGGGGAATTACCACCCCATTCCAAGGTTGGCGGGGCGGTAATTCCCCATTGAAACATGGCCCTTCCCCATTCCCATTTTCGCCCCATAGTGCTCTATGGGAATGGGGAAGGCGCTAAGTATGGTACCGCAAATTGCGGTACCGTACTTAGCACCAAGGTCCCTTTGCGGGTCCTCACTTTAACGGCTGGTGTAGACCAGCCGTTAAGGTCGGGTCCCACAAAGGGACCTCGTAGTAAGGCGGTAAGTGTTTAATGGCGACGTTAAACACTTAGCGCCAGGGTCGTAATGAGGCCCATTGTCTTTATGGAATAATGTTTCATTCCCCCCAGCCTCTTCATTGGCTGCCGTAATGTCTTAGGTTTCACTCACAGACCTCCCACTAAGATTCTTTTTGGGACCATCACCTTTCTCACCTATCGGTTCATTGTAGGCAAGGAGCCCTGCTCGCCACCAGTGTATCCAGTTACCTGCAAACTTCGAAGCCCATTCCAGATTACTGTACCTCTTCACCAGCTATGCCCCCTGATATCCAGTTACTTCCACTTCAGTGGTCATGTGCAAATGGTACCTCCTCTTTTCTCTTGCACGTTCTTACAATGTCAGAGAATTTGACCAGAGATTGTAACTACTGTCCTATCTACACATTACTGCTGCCCTTGTTGAACATAACCTTTGAAACTAAAACATGCTTTCCATCGTTGGTTGCTTTCTAAAGTCTCATTATACATTTAATGACGAAAACCACCATTTTCCTACTGTTCCGCTGCCACTAAAACTCACCATCAGTCCTTTCCCTTTCCCTGACAGATAATTCAGAGTATTCTTCTTCTTACATCTCAAAGGAGCTCAGCAAAAACTATGCCTGGATTCCATCTTGATTCTGGTCATGGAACGTTCTACGTGTCGCCACCACTGCTTTGCAGAAGCTGCCAGAGGAGTTGCTAGAGAGGGGTGAGGGGTTTATAGACCCGGGTCTTTTGGTTGTAGCCCCGGATACAAGCTGAGGGGCTACAACCAAAAGGCTAGCTAGCCCCGAGTCCCGACAGTCCTGACATTAGTGTTGCCCCGTATCACTTCCAGACCTAGCAACACCCCTAGAAGCTGCATTCAGTCCTCTTTATTTGGCTAGCTTTGCTCACCTAGAAGAAACCCATTAATACACATCTCTTCTAATTTTCCAGTACGTCATTGCCCAATTGCACCTATCTCTATTTTGGTGTTCATCCTAAATGCCTACATCCCCCTCTTCACGTTTACGCTTAAATAAAAACAATCCACAGGTCTTGCTTTTTTAAATGGCCGCCTTGTTTCACAAATTATCTACTATCTTCAAAGCACTTTTTCACCAAACTGAATAGTTCTGTCCATCTACATTCTACCTAATCTCCATCCTCATCGTTTTCATTTGCTACTTTTATGCTGTCCATTACAATACCAATGCTGAGCCCTTTGCACGCCTTCAACAGATGACTAACCTATGCATATTTTCTGGCTCCATTTCTTTCATAAAGGTGTTTATTGGCATCATTCAGGACATTTGCTACACACACGAAATTGAATCTAATGAATATCACGACAAAAAGCCAACAAACTGCCCTGATCACCTCCTCGGATGATGCCAAGTGTCTCTCTCTCAGCTGGTGAACTCTGCTTGCCTCCCACTTCATGTACCATTTGCCTGTTTACCCACTCTTCACCCAATTAACATACTTCCCTCCAAAATCTTCTACCTCCCTAAATTACACAAACAAATACCTGCACGTGGTCCCCTTTGACCTACCAACACAAATTGCGTTATTAGGATTCTCACGTCTTTGGCTGTAGATCTCCCTCCCCAGAGAAGTGTCTAAGCCAGACCAAGAGTGTTGTTATTTGTTCAGATCTTGGTCTCTCCTTCCTGGATATGCATAGTCCTAGGTGTCACCATCAAACACATAGAGGCAGACTGGCAGTCAGGAACCAGGTACTTCCTATCTGTGCCATCAACAACACAACATTTGCAACCACCTCTTCCTTTGTCCCACTATCAACACCCATCCATTCTTGCAAGGTGAAGTGCAGCAAGTCAACCATAATGGCAGAAGCGCACTGAAGAAGACCACTATACATACATACATACATACATACATACATACATACATACATACATACATACAGCCAAAATGAACCAGGGGCAGTCATCAGGCAATAATACTTTTTTCAGCATTTAAGCAGTTCGACAATGGTGAACCAGACTTCTCAGTGCTGTTTGGGTCAGTTTGAGATGCGACAGTCGTGGTCGTCCAATGAAAAGCAGATGTCGAGGTTTGATAGAACTGAAAAAGGCTGCGGTTCAAAGCACTACTCAGGTGATTTGGAACATGGAGGTACCCAGGTCAGGTTCGGCGGTCGAGGTTTATTGATGGTCAATTTGGAGATGGACTGCACAGGCAAGTCTGTTTGATGTGAGGGCTCGAAGTATGCAGTTCAGAGCGAACACCACTGTCAGATCAGTCAACTCGATCTGCAATGACGAGGCTGGTGGTTCGAATGGCGGTTTCGAGCAATGCAAGCGCAGGCAAGCCAAGGCAATGATGCGCTTCAGCTGGCGTGGGGCAGCAGTAAAATTTTCAAATGGGCAGAAATGGGGTTTGAATGTTATAGAGTGCCAAAGGCAGCTGTGGGTATGAACTGGGCAGAGCAAGCTTGAATCATAGCTCATTTAAGTCATCTGTAGCAACTGCATGATGTTGGTGTGATTGCAGGTGTGGAAGACAATCATTGAATACTATAAGGAGGGCAGTAGATCCAACACCTGGTGCATGATATAATATTGCAGAGGGTGGAGAGTTAGAGACATCAGCAATCATGCATTTCACAGTGAGATGGTTGAATGCCCAAAGATAGAAACTAGCCATGCACCCAGAGTAACAGCCAAATCTACATTGCGCCATGCACTGTGAAGGCTAGGAAACAGAAGTGAAGCCTAAGAGATGAGTTTTCCATTTTTAACAAGCTTCATGGTGACCAAGCATGTATGTCTCTCCATGTGTTCTGATATCGGAGGTGGATGAGATGGAGTGGGAAGGACGCATGTGGAAGGGAATTGTATCCTTGGGCATCACGGGTAGGAATATATGAGTCAGGCCCAACAACTGCTAATGTGTTTGATGATTATGCATCGTGTGACTGTGACGGTGGACACATTCATGACTCACCCGTTCATTCTGAATGAATTTAATAGCCCTCTCTGAGCCTCCTTCCTTTGTCATTTCTCCTGACTAGAGAAAGGAACTCTGGGGCCTTTTTTCTACAGTGGATGCGGGGGCTTCATACTGGCACCTCCTTCTCAATAGGCTAGAGTGAAGGATTCCAATTGGTCATTTCTAATACAGACCGCATACCCAAGAGAGCAATGATTTAGTGCTACAGGATTGGAACAATCCTGGGAATGGGGCGCAATCTAGCAGAGCGACAGGGCGTAGGCTTCTCTGAATCTCGAATAGGCTTAACAAAGATGGTGCATTGGCCATGTGCACCTCCATGCCCTATCATAGTCACTTCTGGGGTTTGCCAACCCTAACTTCATGGATCTTGACACAAGGCATTGTGCTTCTGTTTATTCTTGATGCCGAGCAGGGTCTGGATCAGGAAAAATAGACAATACATTGAAGATCCATCAATGTACTTCTAAGGAACATGCACAGATGGAGGGGGACATGCATGCATACCTTGTCTTAAACACATAGGAGCGTGCCTCAACATGAACATGAATTTAAAATGGCTGCATTTATTTAACATTCAATTTACAATGAAACTTTTTTAATAAGGATTGGTGGAGATCTCTCCATGTGCTATCAATACTGGTGTATATGACCTCAATGACTGGAAAAGGGTAGACCAGAAGGTGATGGCTTGACCATGCTGAAGGTGACACCACGGCCAGACTCTGTGACGTGTCATTGGCTCCACCCTTTAAGGCATTTTATGGCCACCATTTCTAGGGCGGGAAGCCCACGCTCTCTATGGAGCAGGGCGGCCTACATGTTTCATTAACATTGTGTTCCACATTCTCCTGGCCATAATTCCCGCTAACAGTGCCTATTGGAAATGAATGCTACAAACTACCCCTGCTCCAGCTCAATTAGCCGGTCTGTATTCCGCACCGTCCTCCCACTTTTAAGCATGGGAGATCACGGACCTCGGAAGGATCAAGGAAAGAGTGCGCACTCAAACTGCAAAGCACAAGAGCACTATGTCGGAGGGCAATATTGCGATCAATACTGGCGAACTAGTTTATTCACTTTGAAGTCAGAACTTCCTTTGTATATACTTTTAATTGCTGTAATGACATGATAGCTATCTGTTGAAGAAGCGCCTTCGCAACGATGCTCGTTGTGCAATGGTGTTCTCTGTCTACGACTCCCATGTTACGGAGTGTATCCTCCGGGCCTGCGCACCAAAAGTCCTGCTTTTCAGATTGTGTGATCACGTAATGATGCCTGAAATAACACGCGGAGAAGAAAAGATGAGGCAGGCCCATCTGCCACGGTGCTTGCTTTTCGGGGTGTGTGCTCACACATTAAGATGCAAACACAAGGAATGCAGGAGGTGAACTCGAGTCTTGGCACTTCGTTCCCGTGTAGTGCGCGCAGTCCCGAAAGGAGGCTCGGGATCCGCCATAATGAGATTAGCTGAAGAGGTGTTAACCGCGGCGTGGCCTGCTCTGTTAAATTAAAGCCGGGCGCAGGAGCGGCATGAGAGAGCTCGCTTACCGGAAACACAATTATTCACCACACAAGAGGCAAACCATCATTTGCAATGTGGTCTCTCATAACTGGCCGGAAGATGCAGAGTACACATAGTCCAAAATTCTGTATATTTCTAACTTTGCATTCAGGAGAATGAGTGAAAAGGAGCCTACCAAATAAATGCAGCTATTTCCTTATCTGGGGTTTTACATAAAATGTGGTTTCATTTCCTTGTTCCAGTGACAGAATGGGCCTCATTATAACTCAGGCGGTCCGGAAATAACGGTGGCGGTAAACCCGCCGCCACCGTTGTTTCCGGACTGCCTGATTCCGTCTCCTGCAGGCGGGAGGTGATGTTCCCGCCAGGTCTGACCTGGCGGGTTTAACACCGCCCGCCTGCAGGCAGACGAGGAAACACCGGCAGCATTACGAGATGCTGCCGGTGTTTCCATGATCCCCATTGAGTCCCATAGGACTCGATGGGAATGGGGATTAACACCATTCCGCCTCTGTGATTCCCGGAAAACCGGGGTTGTAATGCCCCGGTAATTCCGGAAATCACAGAGGCGGAATGGTAAGACAAGTCTGGCGGTAACCAGGCGGTTTTACCTTCGCGGTTACCGGCAGACTCGTAATGAGGCCCAATATCCTTTCTACCTCTACCATTGGGCCTCATTACGAGTCCGGCGGTAACCGAGGCGGTAAAACCACCTGGTTACCGCCGGACTCGAATTACCATTCCGCCTCCGTGATTCCCGGAATTACCGGGGCATTACAACCCCGGTTTTCCAGGAATCACGGAGACGGAATGGTGTAAATCCCCATTCCCATTGAGTACTATGGAATTCGATGTAAATGGGGATCATGGAAACACCGGCAGCCTCTCGTAATGCTGCCGGTGTTTCCTGGTCTGCCTGCATGCGGGAGGTGTTACACCCGCCAGGTCAGACCTGGCGGGAACATCACCTCCCGCCTGCAGGGGTTGGACTCAGGCGGTCCGGAAACAGCGGTGGCGGCGGTTTTACCACCACCGTTATTTCTGGACCGCCTGGGTCGTAATGAGGCATTGGGCCTCATTACGAGTCCGGCAGTAAACGCGGCGGTAGAACCGCCTGGTTACCGCCGGACTCGTATTACCATTCCGCCTCCGTGATTCCCGGAATTACCGGGGCATTACAACCCCGGTTTTCCGGGAATCACGGAGGCGGAATGGTGTTAATCCCCATTCCCATCGAGTCCTACGGGACTCGATGGGAATGGGGATCATGGAAACACCGGCAGCATCTCGTAATGCTGCCGGTGTTTCCTCTTCCGCCTGCAGGCGGGCGGTGTTAAACCCGCCAGGTCAAACCTGGCGGGAACATCACCTCCCGCCTGCAGGAGTCGGGATCAGGCGGTCCGGAAACAACGGTGGCGGCGGGTTTACCGCCACCATTATTTCCGGACCGCCTGATTTGTAATGAGGCCCAATGTGTTTCTTTGATGATTAAGGGACCCTGATCCTTTAGAGGTTTTGGGAGGGTTCTTGCACTGTTGGGTGTCCTGACCCACGTTTGAGCTATCATGCTGCAACATTTGGTGCTGTGGGCTTAGAAAATCCAAGATGGCCAAAAAGCCCACATGTGCGCCAAAATCCAGGAGAACCACGCAGTTTGTGCACACTAAAATGGTTGCCTAACTTGCCACCCACCAGTGCGAGCAGGATGGGCCGGGGTGCCATGAGTGAAATGTGTGCCAAAGGAAAAACCGCACTTTAAAATCACCTTTTGTTTCCCTGAATGCCAGCTCAAAATGCCCATTTCAAACATTGCAACATATCCAAAAATCTCACTGAACACCAGCAGACATCTGGCAGAATGAAGTATGTGTGCATACAAAATCTGGGAAGTTGAAGAGCCCCAAAACAATGTTCATAATAAGACTGGCTGAGCTCTGCAGGTCTGCAGCAGCCTAACTGAAACTGGATTTAAAACTACCAAAAATCGAAAATGTTTAAATTAACTGAGTGACCTACTTTTGAGTGTCACATAGTTTGTCACTGTTGAAATGTCATAGTTTAGAACTTAGAATCAGTGTTTTAGCTGCATGTGTAAAAATTGTATGTTTGATTTAAACTGGGAACAAAAAGTGACACGTTAGCTAAATTCTGGCTTAAAGGAACTGAATTCTGCCTGACAACTTCCCCCAACTGGAGTGAAACTGGATCCACAGCAGTTCCCAGGCCTAGCTGCCTTCTGCTGCCCACACTAAAAGGATATGCCATCTCTCCGATAATTGGATTAGGGGTGGAGCACCTACAGACTGCAGGAGGTTGAACAAAGCCCTTCCTTGACTCAGGCAGATGGTTTATTGGGTGGGGCGTAAAATAGCTTCCTCGTGGAAGAAGCTGGGAGGGGCAGCCCCCTCTGAGGACAGGCTGAGTTTAAAGAAAGTGGATAGACTGGTTTCTCCACCATGTGACCTGGGAAGACACATCCCTGTTGGCCAGAATATGATTTTAAGAAAGATGTATAACTCATGGTGCGGACTTGTCAAAATTAGCTAAATGATACCATCATTCTTGTGATTTTTCTGCCCACATTTTAAGAGGTTTTAGGACCCGGTGGGATGATCTGGGGGGTTGCTAGCGGAAAATAGGGTTTCACTCCAAATGTCTGCATGTTAAAAATCTGACACTTCATCAATTAATGTCCACACTCCACGCGCACATGTGTGTAAATTTGGGTAAATGTCCGATATTGCAAAACCAGTTAAAAAGTGCAAAATGTTGCCATTTCTGAATGCAAGCCCCCAGGAAGAGCAGAGTTTGAACAGAGTATACCTCATGTGATATGTGATGGGTGCATGTCATTTTAAACAACTGTGTATCTGTGCAATATGTATTTGAATCAAATATAGATTTGTGGGCAAACTGACCAGGGGAGGAACCTCTGACCCATAAAACCTACAGCATCACTCTGACTCACATGTCCTTCCCCCAATCATGGGAGAGGGGAGAATTGGGCCAATGACAAGTAGAGAGGGGCAGGCTTAGCTAGGCCCAGGCACACACCCATTTTCAAAACACATAAAAAGAGACTGCTGGGACAGGTAGAGACATTCAATTCCATTTGCTGCGGAGCATGCTGACCGACGACTTCACATCCAGAGATCCAGACTTCAAATCCATCAATCTCCAAAGACCAGAACTTTACTTCAGAACTTAAAGCAAGGGCCTAAACCCACAAACTGAGAACTCATCTCAGCAGGCCCCAGCATCCTCAAAATCATTTGCAGACTATTCACAGCCGGGCTGAGCTGTTGATTCTGGCCTGAAATCCTGCGCCAGAAAGATCCAGAAGCAGTGCTGTACCCAGAGAAAGCAGAGCAGTATCCAGAACCAGAGATCCAAAGTGACCCAGACCGCCGTGAGCAGAACCGGAGAGCTGACCCAGATCACTGTGAAGTGCCGAGACCAGAACCGGAGTCCAGTCCAAAACCTGACCAGATCCGTGGCGAGGCCTATTTCAAAAATATATTGTGAGTACCTAGCAGAACTGTGCAGAACCAATCTCTTAGTTAAAATAATCTAATCCAAACTATTTTAATCTAACCAGAACTGCCTCCTAGAAGTTGTCACTTGTCATTTTGTAAAGCTGCACCACTGTCACTTGTCAATTCTGAAGCTGCAAACTGTCACCTGTCATTTTGAGTTTACTTTAAATCCGAAAAACTACCTTTATTTAATCGTCTGTATCTCTGGAGCCGTTTGGGCTAGGAACTTGGTTTAACTTTCCTCTGAAAGCTTAGGATATTACCTTTCCAACAAGCCTAGAGCCGACTTCCTACCCCTTATACTTTTTCCGCAATCACGATTCACGCACTTGCGAATTTTACCGCGATTTGCGATTTGGTTAAAAATCCAACCACGTGTAACCATCAGCAGTCCTTTCTTTCCTTGCTAAAAATTCGTTTGCCTCTTAATCACCATCTCTGAATCATTGCTAAAGTGAGCCTGCACTCATCCCTAGTATCTCTCACTCACCCTGAACCTCCTAAAGGGAATTAAAAGCATTTTCAGCATATTTCTCACTTCATTGCCACCACATTCAAAGCACTTGGGCCTGTGTTTTAAAACTCATACCGGTTTTCTCTAAGCTTGCTGGGGGGAACTGAATTTCGTATTGGATTTGATTGCATTCCTAAGAACTGTGTGCTCTCCTCTTCATCTCCTTACATTGCATAAAGGGGGGGTGAATTGTCCAAGAAAGTGATTACATTGGGCCTCATTACGACTCAGGCGGTAAGGGGTTTACGGCGGCGTAAACAGTGCCGACCCTTACCGCCTGATTCCGAGGTCCCTTAGCGCCATGGTGAGTTTAACACCTGCTTTTAGCAGGTGTTAAAATCCATGGCGCTAAGGGACCTTGATGTTAATTACGCCACCGTAATTTACGGTGGCGTAATCAACGCCTTCCCCACTCCCATTATGACTTATGGGGCAAAAATGGGAATGGGGAAGGGTAAATGGGGATTGGGGACTTACCGCCCGCCAACCTCGGAATGGGGCGGTAAGTCCGCCAACCACCATGGCGTAAACTTAGTTTACGCCATGGTGGCAAAGGTACGACCCAGGCAGTAACTTACCGCCTGGGTCGCAATGAGGCCCATTGTCTTTTGCTGAAATCCTATCAAGTTATTTTCTGTACTGCATTTTCATTCCACATTGCATCTATTTGAAACCATAAAAGTATTGTTGCTATCTTATCCATCCTATACCCACTTATCATTGATTATAAAGAAGTGTGCTAGTGCCAGACTATCCATTATTGATTACTGCTCAGATTAAGTGTGATATTCAAATATTAATTCATTATAAAAGTGTGATATATATATATATACTGTTTAATTTTTTTTTTCAAATAAACCTTTTAAACTTGCAAAACAGAACTACTTCTTGGCTCAATGGGGTCAGGGGGATTCTAAGAGCGGGGTGTGATATAGGGGTAGTCATCCAGAACTCATGAACTGGACATAAAGATATATCAATAAGGGTTTCCATTCAGTATCCCAGACTAGGCATTGACTTAGCTGTAGTGTTGAATTGAATCTTCTTACAGCACAAAACATTCTTCACAGGTGGTCCGCCTTCTGCAATGCGCAGCAGCACAGTGAGCTGCACACCCGAATTAAATGATGTAGCATTGAGCAACGTGATTGGGGGTTGGCGTCGGCGATAATGACCGGATTAACTGAAAAAAGTAATTCTAGAAAAAGACCACTCTGACACCACTCGGAGCGGTCTTTCTAAATCGAACTGTCACGCCCCTGCCACAGACAAGTGCGTGCAGGGGCTGCCAGGTGCAGCCAGGGCGAAAGATGGACCGGACATTTGAGGGAGAATGTTTGTAGCTTGGGTGGGGCGGGGGATAAGTTATGTGTAGGGGTGCTTGGGTGGGGGTTGAGGAGGAGTGTATGTGTCACGGAAGGGAGGGGGGCGGCTGAATGAGTGTGTGCATGTCAGTATGTGTGCGTGTGTATGTCTGTAATGGGAGGGGGTTTATACTAATGTATTTGGTCAGGAGCGGGTCAGGGGCAAAACAGGGGTTTGAAGGGGGGGGGGTGAAGCCCTGTGTTTCAAGGTGAGAGGCCAGGGGGTTGGCTTACGGGAGTTTGGGGAGTGAAACCTCCCCGGAAATAGTGATCTATCTCGAATATTGAGGACTGCACCAAATCGTCCGGAAAATAAATCTGCCATAGAACCAATGACACACTATTGAAATAAAACCAGAATGTGTGCTCTTTGCGCCTGTTTATAAAAGGAAAGGAATGCTTGAAACAATAGGACCACCACAGTGATGCGAGAGTACCTTCTTGCTGACCATGGTGGGCTGATAGCAAAAGAGGGTTCTATGTCATTCTTTCGCGAGGGTTTTTTTTCACAGTTTTTTGCCACCTTCTAACCACCTATTTCCCATACCCTTTACTCCTTCTATCCCTTTACTCCTCGCCCCACTTCTTGTTTAATGAGTTTTTTAGGCAATCAGCAGCAAACAACTCTGGCAATGAATGAACGTTGTACCGTGAAAGGGTAGGAGGTCTGCCAGCATTGCCATGGAGGAGGCGGTAAATAGGGCTGTGTGTGTGTGGTGGGCAAGCTGGGAGAAGACTGGGCATCCCGGGGCATGGGGGGCAGCTGGCAGCTCCCTCTGGTTGTGCTCTGGTTCCGGTGATTCATGACTGGCATTGGAGAGAGCTGATTGGCTGAATCTCGTGCACTGGGAGCAAACGTATTATATAAGTGCATGCCATGAAAGCAGGGAGAAGGAACAGGTTACTTATCTGTAACTGTTGTTCTCCAGCATGGGTCTGGCATGGATTCACATGCTCATGAATATTCCCCGTCGTCAGGCTGGGAATCCTCGGTAAAGAAAAAATCAGTATCAGTTTCGTTTCTGATCTGTCTTTCGTAGAAGTAACCAATCACTGATCTCTGCGTAATACTGACCACAGCCAATGACTGCCCTCTACCTAAGCCCCGTCTCTGGCAGCCATCTTCAGATTTGGTAGCACGTGAAGTGGCAGTATGACCAAGTGAAGAGCCGCAGAGGGGTAGGCGGGAGGGTTCGCATGTGAATCCATGCCTGACCCATGCTGGAGAACAACAGTTACAGGTAAGTAACTTGTTCCTTCTCCAGCATGGGGTCTGGCATGGATTCACATGCTCATGAATATAAGAATAGATAGCAGTACACACATGCACAACCACGGGGGGTGGCAAAAGGCTCAACATTAAGCAATACAAAAAAACTCAACATTAAGCATCTCTTACCTCCTCACCAGGCTCACCTTAAGCGAACAGGTTGCGCAGCACTGCTTGGCCGACCCTGGACTCCTCCCTGGAATCCCAATTGACGCAGTAGAATCTCGTGAAGGTGTGCGTTGACCTCCACGTAGCAGCCCTGCAGATGTCCAGCAGGGGCACACCAGATAAGAACGCCATAGTAGAAGCAATCGCTCTGGTCGAATGAGCTCTCGGACGGCCTGGCAGCGGTCGGTTAGCCAACCGGTGACAGTGCATGATGCAGCCGGAGAGCCATCTGGAAATAGAAGACTTCGAGAGAGCCTTCCCTTGATTCACAGGTCCAAAGTTCACGAACAGCTGTGATGTCCTCTGGAAACTCTTCGTGCGTTCCACGTAGAACTTCAGCGCTCTAGCCACATCCAGCGAGTGCAAAGTCCTCTCGGCCGGCGACGAAGGAGACGGGAAGAAAACAGGTAACACCAAGGGCTCGTTAATATGGAAGTCCGACGGCACCTTGGGCATAAAGGAGGGGTGCGTCCTAAGCACCACCCTCGAGGCATGGAAAGCCAAGTACGGTGCTTTGCAGGATAGGGCCTGGATCTCTCCCACTCGTCGTGCGGAGGTAATGGCCACCAGGAACGCAGTCTTCCACGACACAAACTTCATAGGTGCGGAGTGCATCGGCTCGAATGGGGGCCCCATGAGCCTGGTCAGTACCACGTTAAGTTCCCACGCCGGGGCCGGGCCCTTCACCGGCAGGAACGACCGGAACAGTCCTTTCATAAACTCTTTTACCAGTCGATGGGACCACAGGGACGTCCGTCCTGTGGTTCTGGTATATCTGGAGATCGCCGCCAGATGAATCTTAATGGAGGTATGGGCTAGCCCAGCCTTTGCCAGCGATAGCAGGTACGGCAGCACTTGAGGGGCCGTAATCCATAGGGGGTTGATCTTCTGTGCTTGGCACCAGATAGAGAACCTCTTCCACTTATGACCGTAGCATTTGAGAGTCGAGGACGCCCTGACCTGCAAGAACCTCTCTGCAATCGGCCGGTATATCGTAGCCTCCAAACTCTAGCGCTGCAGGAGCCAGGCCTGCAGGTTCAGGGACGCCGGGTCGTGGTGGAAGATGGCGCCTCCTTCTCTGGAGAGAAGGTCCGCGTCCGCCGACAGCTTGATGGGAGGGGACGTTGACAAGTCCAGAAGGTCCGGGAACCAGATCTGCCTCGGCCACGCCGGTGCGACGAGGATCATCCTGCACCGGGACCTCTTGAGCTGGCTGATGAGTCGAAGCAGCAACGGCAGCGGAGGGAATGCATACAGGTATAGGCCGTCCCAGGGGAACGAGAACGCATCGCCCATGCTTCTCGGCTGGGGTAACCTGCTGGCGAACCTCTTGCACTTCGAGTTCGTCGCTGTTGCAAACAGGTCGATTTGGGGTTTGCCCCATCGTCGGAAGAGTAGATCCACCTGATCCTGGCGCAGTTCCCAGTCGTGACACGCGCGCAGCACCCTGCTGAGCGAGTCGGCAATGGTGTTGCTTTCTCCTGCCAGGTGGAAGGGAACCAGGACCATCCCCTGGGCGACCGCCCAGTGCCACAGATCCTGTGCCTCCTTGGATAGGGCTGGGGATCTGGTGTCTCCCTGCTTCCGTATGTAAAACATTGTCGTGGTGTTGTCCGTGAAGATCTGCACCACCTTGCCCTTGAGCGACGGGAGGAACGATTTGAGAGCCCAGAACACGGCTCGGAGTTCCAGGACGTTGATATGCAGGAGCCTCTCCTCCGGGAGCCAGAGGCATCTTGCGTGGAGATCTCTGGTGTGGGCGCCCCAACCTTCCAGGGAGGCGTCCGTCATCACAGTCTCCTGGTACGCTGGCGTCTGAAAGTCCTTGCCCGCCGTGAGGTGCGCTTAAACGCCCCACCACTGAATCGCCCGCCGGAACACCTCGTTGAGGGGGACCCTGTCTTCGAAGGTGCCCGTCGCCAGCATCCAACGGGCGTCGAGAAATTCTTGAAGAGGGCGCATCCGTAGTCTGCAGATGCGCACCAGGTAGATGCAAGAGGACATCATCCCCAGGAGGGACTTGATGGACCTCACCCTGGCCACGTCCGTGGCAAGCAGGCGCTGCACTTTGCCTAGAATGGTTTTCGTCCATTCTTCCGACGGGGCCGCCAGGCGCCTCACTGTATCGAGCTTTGCTCCCAGAAACAGGGCCACCTGCGACGGCACCAGGTGGGACTTTGGGTAGTTAATGGCGAATCCCAGGTCTGTGAGTAGCTGGACGGTCCTCGCAGTGTGTTCGACGGCGAGTTCCCTCGTCCTTGAGCGGATGAGCCAGTCGTCGAGGTAGGGGTAGACGTGAATCCCCTGCAGGCGCAGCCGCGCCACCACTGGTGCTAGGCACTTGGTAAAGACCCTGGGGGCCGACTTCAATCCGAACGGCAGTGCTCTGAATTGGTAGTGGCGTCCCTGGACGATGAACCTGAGGAACCTTCGGTGACTTTTGAGGATGGGAACGTGGAAGTATGCATCCTCCAGGTCCAACAACGACAGAAAGTCGCCTTCCTCCAGCTGTCCCAGTATGTGCTGGAGGGTGACTCTCCTGAACTTTTATGATCTGATGTATTTGTTCAAACGACGAAGGTCCAGGATGGGGCGCCAGCCGCCCGTCTTCTTCCTGACGAGGAAGTACCTTGAGTATACCCCGGAGCCCCGGAGCCTCTTGGGGACAAGCTCGATGGCGCCTTTCCTGAGCATCGCCCGTACTTCCAACAGCAGTTGCGGGACGTGATTTTCCTTCCTGGCCACAGGTGGAACGTGAGGACACTTCTTCAGGAATGCGATAGAGTGTCCTCTTGCCAGGGTATCCAGCACCCAACGGTCGGTGGAGATGGACTTCCACACGCCGATGAAGTTCGTCAGCCGGCCTCCCACCGGGGTGCTTCGGTGGGGGCCTGAGACCATGGCCGGTTCAGTCCTGCTTGGAGGTGGTGGCCTTGCCGCGCTGGCCACCCTGCCGACGGCGGCGAGGCGCTCCCTGCTTGCCGCGACCCCTGTAAGCCTCCTGAGACAAGGAGCGTGCTGCCTGGCGGTAGGACGACGAGCCACTGCTGGATCTCTTGGAGGCACCCTGTCTGCCTCCAGAGCTCCGAAAGGGCCGTCATTGCTGAAGGGCTCCTAGGGCGCGGGCCGTCGCCGTGTCCGTTTTTATGGCTTGGAGGGATTCGTCCACCGCCTTCCCGAACAAGTTGCTGCCGTCGAACGGCATGTCCAACACCCTGGTCTGGACGTCCTGACGGAAGTCGGTCGCCCGGAGCCAACCCCGTCGTCGTAGGCAAACGCCGTTGCCCAGCTGGCGGAACCCGGTATCGGCAATATCGGTTGCCACCGTTATGGCGTGGTCCGACGCCACCTCGCCCTCTTGCAGTATTTCCAGAGCCTCGGACCTCTTGTCGTCCAGCAGGAAGTCCAATATGGGGGCCAGCTTAAACCAGAGCTCCCTGTCGTAACGGGCCACGATCGCCAGGGCGTTGGCCGCTTTGATCGTCGTCGCCGCCGATGAAATGACCCGCCGCCCCATGGCGTCCAACTTCTTTCCCTCGCCGTCCGGCGGGGAATTCGATGTCGAGGCTCCTGACCCCGCTGCTTTCTTCTTTGCCGCCGCCGAGACGACCGAGTCTGGCGTTGGCTGGGCCCTGAGGCACAGGGGCGGTTTCGGGGACCCGGTACTTCTTCTCGTACCGGTCCCGTTTGGCTGGTGCCGTGGAGGGGTTCTTGAGAACCGACAGGCCCTCCTCCCAGATGTCATCGATTAGGGGCACCGCGATGACCGTCTTTCTCTTGGCCTCCCGGCGCTGATAGAGGAAACCTTCCTTTCTCTGCTCCTCCGGGCAGAGCTGGAACAATTCGGACGCCCTGGCGATCATGGTGTGGAATGAGCCAATCTCGTCGGGAGGCGAGGCCCGTGCGACGGGAGACGGGAGACCCGTTCCGTCGTCGTCGCCCTCAGAACCCGTCGTCGAGCCCAACGCACCGTCATCTCCCGACTCGTGGGAGGATGAGGAGGGAACTGTAGGCCTTACGGGGGCGAGCGGAGGAGAGGGTTGGGTCCTCCGTCGTTTGTTCTGAGGACTTCCCGACGGGCCAGGTTGCGGGCCCGGGCCGTGGGAATCTCGTCCTTATCTCAGAGCATAAGGACTGGATGGCAGACAAAATGGCCGCCGAGCCATCCTGAGGCCTAGGATCCGGCTGCGCCGGAAGGGAAGGCTGCTCTTCCTCACCATCGTCGACTTCCTCGGTTATCTCCCGAGGATCTTCCTGACGGGATCAAACCTTCTCGAATTGGACTTCGAGGTTCCTCACGACCTCGGTCAGTTCCTCCTCCGAGGCTGACTCCGAGCTCGAGGAGGGCACCGTGCCCCCACTCGCTTCTTCCATCATGGCGACCACGACGATTGGCTGAAAAGAGGATTCCCTCCTTGGAGGCAGGGAAACTCTAGTCCCGGAGGCGGTCTCCGCTGGCGGTGTCTCTGCCGGCTTGGCCAGAGTTGCCGTGATAGCCTCGATAGAGGCCTTCGGCTGCTGGGTAGGGGCCTTCACCACTTTAGGTGCGTCACGGGCCCTCTCCTTCAGGGGAGGGGCGACGCCTCGCTCCCCTTCTTCCGAGATCGGACAGGGCTTCTCCCGAAGCTTACCCGGGGTCTCGGACTTCCTCTTCCCCGAACCGGAGCGTTGGCTCGTGGTTGACGGTGCCGGGGAAGGTGCACCCTGCCTGGCAACCGCCGAGCCCGACCTTTTGGCGCTCCCGGAGCCAGCGGACTCGCGGCGCTTGGCCTGGTGTTGGGCCCCCGTCGCCGGGGCGCCCGCACAGGACTTAGAAGCCCGCTCGGACCCTTTCTTCTTCTTCTCACCCGTCAAGCCCTTCTCCAACCAGCTTGCGAGACGGGATCGACGGTCCCTCATGGTCCGCTCCGACAAGTTCTTGCAGAACTGGCAGTCCTTCTCTACATGAGTCTTGTCCCCATGAAGACAGTAGAGGCATCGCAAATGTTTGTCTTCCTTAAACACATTCTGCAGCCCGCATCCAGGGCACTGCAAAACAGCTTGTGACCGGGTGACGAACTCGCATCCTGGGCCATCTCGAAGTAGGCCGCAATTCTTCTGGAATCCTCCAAGAAGTTGATTTGACGGAATCTTCACCCTTGAGGTCGTAGGAAAATCCCGCAACAGGTAGCCGTTAACGGGAGTAGAAAAGGTGGAGCTTGAGGCTCGATTAACCGAAAAAATGTGAAAAATCACCTGAAAAAGCTCGAGAGCTAAGCACGAGGACTCCCAACACTTGAACGTGCGGTAGAAATCTGAAGATGGCTGCCAGAGGCGGGGCTTAGGTAGAGGGCAGTCATTGGCTGTGGTCAGTATGACGCAGAGATCAGTGATTGGTTACTACTACGAAAGACAGATCAGAAACAAAACTGATACTGATTTTTTCTTTACCGAGGATTCCCAGCCTGACGACAGGGAATATTCATGAGCATGTGAATCCATGCCAGACCCCATGCTGGAGAATGAGAGGCACCATTTCCTTTCTCCCATGTGGAGGAATGCCACCGTTTTGGGGACTATTAGGAATTTATTTCACTGGCTTGAGGCCAGGTCAGCGTAGAATACATTGTTGTAGCTCTGTCCGGGATTACATATTGTATTCACAATGGTGGACCGAGCCCCCTTTGTTATCAATATTCTTAAAATGCCAGTCGAGAAAGAAAACTTCTTCAAATGCAACAAAGATTGTTGATAACCCTTGGGTGCTTCACTTGCCTTAAGCGCAAGTGCAATCTCTGCATACCCACTTTTGCTTCTTGTAATATCCAGGCAATACGTGCTTTTATGCCCCACCTAATGCCTTGCACTAGTAAGAGTAGACTACCTGCTACCATGCTGCACATTGTGGGTGACGGCAATGGTGTATGCAAGAATAGGGGACATTCTGGAGTGGGTGGCAGTGGAAGGATGCACACTGCAGCCAGAAATCACCACATGTGCACGATGCTGTCAGCCTACCCAGGAGACATGCTGCTGAAGACCTGCGAGTACCACTCGAGTTCTTCTGACTCAGCACAATAACAGAAACCATGGGATCTGCTCAAGATGGCATTCATTGTCGGCAACTTTAAGGGTAGAGTGAAGAACCTGCTACGCGTATTGTGTCTGGAACTGAAGACTAACTCAACTCTACGCAGCTCAGCAATGTACCGAACCGCCCAACATGTGGTAAACCCACAGCTCCAATGGACACACACATAGCAGCACAGTGTTATATTATGGTATTACCACCTGTAAAGTGTGTACCTATGTCCAACCAGAGGTACCATGGTACTAAGGTAATGGTTATTCTAAACAGACACATTGGGGGCAGAGTCTGCTGCTTAAAAGAGTGCTGATGCTTATCTGGAAATACATTAGTCTACAAATGGTGGTGAAAAAATAGATGGACAAGAATGTTTGCAATGTGAAAGAAATGTTATTCCACAATGTGGTCACTAGCACCGAGAAAGATCTAGCACTGACTTCTGTTCTTGTAGTTGGGGATGTGGAGTAGGCCTTTCTCCACAGATCTTGGCGCTTGAGCAGGAGAGTGTGTATTGAAGCTTTGGTAATGAAGGCAGGGCTTGCAGTACAGTAGAACTTATGAGTAATGCAGAGGGTCTTAAATACAACAATAAGTTTGCTTCCTGGGGACCCACACACCCGCTGCTAATCTTCCATGCAAGGCATTGAAACAGAAGGTATGCAGCGGTGTCCTGCACTCTTTCTAACTTGTTTACCACAGACTGCGGGAGAAGTAGGTATATGGAGTTACCCTATAAAACAGAATATAGAATTGCTGAATCACTATTTCCTGTTGGGAAAAAGCTATCAGAGGTAATATATTATTTAACAAAATAGATGAAACAGGGCCCATGGGTAATCTTATAAATCTATCTGGGGAACAATAGACAATTCATTCTCCAAGAAGATTCACAGATTTTGTTGCTGGAACAGGTAAGGAACCGAAGACTGATGGCCCGATGGATGATATCCAATTGGAGGAGTGTGGACCGCTGAACATAACCTCTGTTTTTCAGGATTGTGGACCGCACTACAAAAACCTCGGCATTGGAAGAGTGGAGAACACACAATATGACCTTTTTATTGGAGAAGTGTGGCCTGGACAACATAACCTCTGTATAGTAGAAATGTGGACTGCACAACATAACCTCTGCATTGGAGGAGTGTGGGCCGCTTAAAAAATCCTCTGTTTTGAAGGAGCATGGACCACACGACATAAACACTGCATTGGAGGAGTGTGGACCGCTTAAAATATCCTCTGTTTTGAAGGAGTGTGGACTGCACAACATAACCTCTTTTTCTGTTGCATACAATTTAAGGTACTTGAAGTTCAGCTAGTTTTGGACCTCTATCATACATTTGCCAAAAATGATGTTTTGGTTGCCATGGTCCTGATCAAGTTTTAATGATATCCAAGCATCATATGCATACATAAAATATTGCATATCCAAATGAATGAAGCGATTTAGCCAGGGGCTGCAGGCATCAGTTAAATAGAGTTGGCGATAACGGTGGCATGCCAGATAGAATCTTTTGAATACATTATTAAAATTCTCTTATTTGTTCCAATTGAGTGCAGCCATTTAAAAAGCAATTACTCTATTTTAGAACACATATAGGAATACCAATGTGTGCCAGGAGGCCAAAAGCCTGTCAAAACCAACCAAGTTGAAGTCCACCGACAGATCGAGCAACACACGAAGGCAAGAATTGCCATTATCTGCAGACTTGCAGATGTCCTCGGCCATGGAGGTGACCATGCTTTGAATTGTACTGTATAAAGCCATGCACCATTCCCACCATCCTCCATGCTTGCACAATCTTCAGAAAAGTTGGGCCTCATTAACACTCTAATTCTTTACTTGATGCTGTGAAGAGGCTCATTAAGGGGTGATGTTAATCAATAACTAATACACATCTTTCCTTAGCACCAACAAAAACGAAGGGCGCCTTGTTTTATAAGCTTTTTTCTTGGGTAAGCCAACTCTGGAACATTATTTTCCATCACCATTCGTGGGAGAAGCAGGTTTGGGTGAGTCAAGGAAGTTAATGTATATCATTGTCAGCATTATAATGTTGCATTTAATATACATTTACTGCCTATGGTCACCTTAGTCAAGTGCTATGTAAATATAGCATGTTTCACTGTCTTGCAAAGAATAATATTACATATGTACTGGAACAACTAATAATGTGAACTACAAGGTTTACATGACAATATCAGATGGCTTTGAAATGGCCATATTTTGGATATTAAGAGAGAGCCAAATCCAACTGTAATCATCAAATTGATGAAGGACTCAAAGTCATCAGGAATATTTGACGGGTCTAATAACTCCTGAAATTTCTTCTTAGGCTACAAGGTCACAATCCTGGAAGCTTTCTGTTATTCTGTGGTTGGTAATCATAGGCTACAAGCCACACGTCACAATCCTGGAAGATGTCCATCATTCTGTGCTTGGTAATCATAGGATACAATTCACACGTCACAATCCTGGAAGCTTTCCATCATTCTGTGGTTGGCAATCATAGGCTACAAGCCACACGTCACAATCCTGGAACCTTTCTATCATTCTGTGGTTGGTAATCATAGGCTACAAGCCACATGTCACAATCCTGAAACCTTTCTATCCTTCTGTGGTTGGTAATCATGGGCTACAAGCCACACGTCACAACCCTGGAAGCTTTCCATTACTCTGTGGTTGGCAATCATGGGCTACAAGCCACACGTCACAATCCGGGAAGCTTTCCATCATTCTGTGGTTGGTAATCATAGGCTACAAGCCACACGTCACAATCCTGAAAGCTTTCCATCATTCTGTGGTTGGTAATCATAGGCTACAAGCCACCCGTCACAATCCTGGAAGCTTTCCATCATTCTGTTGTTGGCAATCATGGGTTACAAGCCACACGTAACAATCCGGGAAGCTTTCCATCCTTCTGTGGTTGGTAATCATAGGCTACAAGCCACACGTCACAATCCTGGAAGCTTTCCATCGTTCAGTGGTTGGAAACGATAGGCTACAAGTTACACGTCACAATCCTGAAAGCTTTCCATCCTTCTGTGGTTGGTAATCATATACTACGAGCCAAATTTGGTGGTTTATAGTTGCTTAGCAGTTAATTAAATTGATGCCTGTGGTGTAGACACTTTGCTGATTATTACTCCTAATGACACTCGATGCCCGTGTTTATTATCTTCTTAAAACAGTGTGATTTATAGTATCGCTTATATCATGTTTTATCCTCTTAACACTTTGGCGTACACATATATGTAGGATGTTTTAACTGGATAAATGATAGTTTTCTTTACTCGTGAAATTTGTGAATATGATCTTTAATGTATCTAAATTTGTATCCTCACTCACTCGCCAGACTGTTCTTATGGGCTCTCGGTGGGACCCTGAGTACATTCCTGGAAAATGTTGGAAATCCGAAATCTCCCCCAGGCCCCTGTTATGGTCAAACAAATAAATACATAGAACGCAAATGCATTTCAAAGCAATCAGCAGCTTAGATGCTGGTATATATATATATATATATATATATATATATATATATATATATATATATATATATATATATATATATGTATATATTCAAATGTACACGTATTTTATTTTATGTTTCATGTGATACATGTTTTATTCTGATTTTAAAGAATTGTGATTGATTGTTGCTGATTTTTTATTTATTGAATGTTTGTGCAAAGTTCTTTATTGTACTAAACCGCAATACATATGTATTATTATTATTATTATTATCATTATTATTACAAGTCATACTTCTAGAAGCTTTTCATCATTCTGTGGTTGATAAACTGAATGACCTCACATTTGGTAAGACACTGGAGGCATGCGCTATGTGTGCAACCTAAAGAAAGAAGCGCCACTGGAATGTCACCTGCTAGAAGGTGTTGCTGATGGCAGAAAAGGGGGGGTCACTCAATGAGGATGCGGAAAAGTGACCCTTTGGCTTGCACAGTTGAGACTGACAGTGTGAATGTGATGCCGATGGCCTAGACAAAGGGAGCAGAAGTGAACAAGTGACCGGGGTAGGAAATAATGTTTTGGCTTGATTGAAAGTTGGCTGCATGACACATGCCGAAGACTGAAGACGATGAGGCGATGAGCAGGAAAACATCAAGTAAGAATGGCCCAAAACCCAATCACAGAGAAGGGATGTATCGTAAAGATACATGCTTTTCCTTGCCCTATACTATCCAGCAGAAGTGTCCACAAGAGCATCGTTGTGAGATTTGACTTTTCAAGTATACACAGAAGGGCATGCCAGTGATAATAGTTGGGTCTAAGCCCTGACAGTCCACTTGGCCACGTAGTCACCGACACTGAAGATATGAGACAGGACTGCATGACTCAGAGTAGTGATTATCAGCAACTTTTTGATTGGCGTTAGATTATTATACAGGCAGACCAATAGATGGCTAGGAGGTGGGTCGTTATGCAGCATTTCTTATTTATTTGCATTTTTAAAGCGCTCACACAGCCAGGGGGCATCGAGGCGCTGATAATACATATCAACCATTTGAAGAAACTACATGCAAAATGTAAGAAAGGTTTCGACCATGGATGCCATTTGGCATCCTAGACAACTCTAGAACTAAGACCATTATCCCATGTTAAATGGGCTCTGTGTTAATCCAAGTGACCCAATAAATCAAATAATGCAGGTGGCAATGGGCAGAACGCCATATGGAGCACACACCTTTAAAGGCATATGGAACATGTTCAAAGTTTGCCTGGCTCATGTTGTAGCTTCATGTGTCGGGGATAACACAGTTTCATGTTTACAACAAGGGCCTCCTAGCTCATGATATAGCTTCATGATTTGGAAAATCAGTGCCAAGTTCACGATATAGCTTCATGTTTAGGACAGGAGAACCTAGCACATGATCTAGCTTCATGTTTAGGAGAGGAGCACCTAGCACATGATCTAGCTTCATCTTTTGGACAAGGATTTCATAGCACATGGCATAGCTTGATGTGTACGACAAGGACCACCTAGCTCATGATATAGCTTCATGTTTAGGAGAGGAGCACCTAGCACATGATCTAGCTTCATCTTTTGGACAAGGATTTCATAGCACATGGCATAGCTTGATGTGTACGACAAGGACCACCTAGCTCATGATATAGCTTCATGTTTAGGAGAGGAGCACCTAGCACATGATCTAGCTTCATCTTTTGGACAAGGATTTCATTGCACATGGCATAGCTTGATGTGTACGACAAGGACCACCTAGCTCATGATATAGCTTCATGTTTAGGAGAGGAGCACCTAGCACATGATCTAGCTTCATCTTTTGGACAAGGATTTCATAGCACATGGCATAGCTTGATGTGTACGACAAGGACCACCTAGCTCATGATATAGCTTCATGTTTAGGAGAGGAGCACCTAGCACATGATCTAGCTTCATCTTTTGGACAAGGATTTCATTGCACATGGCATAGTTTGATGTTTATGACAAGGAACACCGAACCCATGACATAGCTCCATGTTTCTGTCATGATATGATCAAATGCTTAGTACAAGCAATGCCCAGCTCATGATATAGCAATACCTTTTAGGCAAGGAATGCCCAACACATGACATAACTTCATGTGTCAGACAAACAGTGGCAAGCCCATGATAGAGCTTCATGTTGCAGACATAATGCAGCTTCATGTTTGGGAGAAGGAGAGGCTAAAGCATGACATAGTTTCAAGTTTTGGACAAAGAGTCCCTGGCACATGCTAGAGCTTCATGTTTCGGACACAGCAGGGACCCTGCCAGTGCAGCATGTCTATGACAAAAAATGAGGTGACCCCACAAATCTAATCAGGGCGTGGATTCAGTAGGAATCCAGAAATATAACAATAGAACGAGTCCAAGACGTAGATTTAACATCTAACATAAGGGTACATAAGAATCAAACACTTATGCAGACTCAGCACAGAACAATACAACAATCATGGGCATACAACAATTTAATATCATGGAAACAAGTGTATTAATAATACAGGTATATTAAAAAAGCATTTCTGCAAAACATAGACACCTAAGCCACTAACGCGCAGCATGTCTAGCCATGCGCATTTGCTGCACTTTACTCTGAGGTAATCCAACCCTCTCGTCAACGTGCCTCCGAGAAGAGGGACTGACACTGCTGATGGTTTGTCTCGGGGAGTGGGGTGTGAACTAGTGTTTGAGTTGGGGCTACTGGAACCAGCACTTACAGGTGTGCTTGAAGTGATATCTGATTGAACCAAATGCTAAAGTCCACTGCAAACCTTGCTGAGTCAAATCATTGTTGGCCTGAAGATAAAATCATTAATGGTGCTTCTGAAAAAGAAGTTATTTATTGATCAATAATTATTTTATAATTTGCAATGAACAGAGGATAGTGGCACTGTCATCAGAGTACTTGTAATATGTGGTATACATTTATTTTCTAAGGCGGTTTTGTCCGGTTTGACCTTAAAGAGCCAGGCGCTGATGGACGCCCTGTGCACTTGCTCGTCCAGATTTGGCACCCTGTTCTAAACTTTTTCTATTTTCCAAAATGTGCCGTGAAACCACCTGTTTGTATTTGTGCACTGTAAAAGCACAAATAAAAGAAAAAAATACGTTTCAAAGCTGGTTCCATGCTGGATGAATTGGGATTGTGGGGTGACAAATTATAAAATCGGTTGAGGGATGTCCTCCCGTCTGCATTGCAGCAAGGTACCGCAGCATAATAAAAGCAGGTTACAAGTATTCTTGAAAACAATGCAGCAGCATTTGCTCAACTACCATCTAAACTAAAATGTCCAGCTTTACCTGGGTACCCCAACTTCACGGCAGACATTATTTTATTTTGGGATTTATAATTAAGCGATGGGGGCTTACTTCAGCAAAGCACCACTGAGTGCGAGATTTCAAATATTTTGATCAGCTGACTGCTACCATATGCATCGTGCTACGGAGAACCCGCTGCACCTTTAACTTTTGTTTTGACCTTGTGCATTCTGACGCCTGCCTTATTTCTGCTCCTACACTGCTTCTTGCATCACCGATGCATGGCCATTCCATCATGGCCGCTCGCACTGCATGCACACGAGTGCCTGGTATGATATGATATGATCGTTTATTTATATAGCGCCTATACACAATGTGTTTCAAAGCGCTTCAAGGCAAGGGAGGGAACAAGGGAAAATACAACCACATTCTTACAGGCCATGAACAATAAGGATGTGAAATTAACTATCGTACTCGGCCTGACGACATTTCAGATAGTGCAAGAGCTAAGACATAGATAAGGAAGCCTTTGTTCTCTGCTGCTCCTGATTGGGCGGGCTCTTAGCCATAACGGCCTATGGGAGAGCCGGCAGGCTTTGCAGGCCCTCCTCTCAACGTCCACTTCTAAGGCCCTATTTACCTCTGTCCACCACGGTACACCCCCGCCACCCCTGTATGGTCGCCTGTGAGCTGCGCTAGTCTCCCACCACCCCCCATGGTCGCCCGTGAGCTGCATGAGTCCCCCCATGGTCGCCTGTGAGCTGCGTGAGTCCCCCACCCCTCCCTATGGTTGCCTGTGATCTGTGTGCGTCCCCCACCCCTCCTATGTTTGCCTCTAAGTTGCGTGAGTCCACCACCCCCTCTATGGTCGCCTGTGAGCTGCGTGAGTCCCCCACAACCACCATGGTCGCCCGCTTGATACTGGCATCTCTCACCCCAATCTTTCTGCCATCTGAATCTATTTTACGTATTTATGTACTGCTGCCACCCTACAACTTGGGGTCGGGCAGCATGTCTATGCCACCAGTATTGACTTATGCATTTGTCTGTCTCTATGTACCTGATGCAGTTCCCCGTAACAGGAGCTGACCTTGTTCAAGAATATATTCTGTTGTATCTACCATTACATTGTGTATCTGATGTAGCTCCCCTAAATATGAGGCGCGATTGCCCTAGTGCATATTCCCTTGATCTGCATTGTATGCTGATGCCATCCTTCAAGATGGAGCTGTGCATCATGTCTCTGCCACATATATTGTCTTTCTGCATTGTATGCTGATGCCACCCTTCAAGTTGGAGCTGCGCATCTTGTCTGTGCACATATTTTGACTCTCAGCAATGTATGATGATGCCACCCTTCAAATTGGAGCAGTGCATCATGTCTGTGCCACACTTATTGACTTTCTGCATTGTATGCTGATGCCACCCTTATTTAAAAAGATGCCAGGCAAACTGTATGTCTTTGCTAGCTCTTATGTAACCTACATTTCACAAGCACTATGTAACTAAGTAATGCAAATAAATAAATAAATAAATAAAAAATAAAATAAATACGAACACCCTCCATTGCATTAACAGCGCATAGCGAGCATGTTTCTTAGTTTAGTCCAATGTGTACAGAAATATGATTTCATTAGGATGTTTGTTTTTATTGCAACAGACATGGAAGCAACAAAAAGGGGAATTATGAGATGTACACGGGGCATGTGCACTAGCAACCATGAGTGGTTTAAACTCGACAAGCCTATGCCAAGTGCAAGCGAGGCATACCATTTAAAATGAGCAAACTCTAAGAATCAAAGACAATGGGCCTCATTACATGGTAGGCGGTAAGGGTTTACCGGTACCGGTATTTTACCGGTACTGGTAAATCCTTACCGCCTTACTACGAGGTCCCTTTGCGGGTTGGAGAATTTAACGCCTGCTTTTTGCAGGCGTTAAAAACCAACCCGCAAAGGGACCAGGGAGCTAATTATGGTACCGCAATTTGCGGTGCAGTAATTAGCACCTTCCCCATTCCCATTATGCCCTATGGGGCAAAAATGGGAATGGGGAAGGGGGAATTACCGCCCCACCAACCTTGGAATAGGGCGGTAATTCCCCTTTCCACCTAGGCGGTGCCGGTATTTTACCGGCATGGACCAAGGTGCTAATAGCACCTTGGTCCACCGCCGTCCGTGTAATGAGGCCCAATGATTTGGTATCATTTTCTTCAACAATGTTGAGCAAAGGTAAGATATAGTATTTCGTAGGACACAGTAGACTTTTACAAATTCCCTGTCCTTGGTTGAAAAGAGAGGAAGAATGGAATTGGTTCCTAAGTTAGCTGCTTATCGTGTTCATGAAAGTATAAAAGAAGAAATTGGCCCCCGGGTTCAAAGGAAGAAGTCATGCGAGAAGAATACATTGAGGCGTTAGTAACTGCAAATGCAGAAATTGTGCCATAGGAAAAGGGCAGCAAGAAAAACAAATCATCACATACCGAAAAGGAAAAGAAAAGTGAACGCAAAAGAAGGATTTGGATACCTAATTGATGTACAGGGTAAACCAATTCAGATACATGAATTAGCCAATAAATGTGTTGCTTGTCACACACAGACAACATAACTCATATTGGGCTAAATATGTTTGCAGCTGAAAAAAGCATAACGCCGAGAATAACTGCATAGCTCCTATGGTGTCTGACCATCCACCATCCACCAAAGGACAGCTAATCCTAGTGCACTCTTAACTGGGAATATACCCAATAAATCATACTTATTGCATTTAGATAAACATATTCGCTTCATTCAAAACACATTCAATAGAGCAAATTCTCCAAAATACATATTTAATATCCTCTTTTTCTCAACAATATTCCTAGGTTCGTCAATCGAATTATATTCACTCATTGTCCAATATGGATACAGTGTTTCTTGTATATGTTGGTCCACTACTATTAATCCTTGTCCGCATCATGAGTTCTTGTCCATCAAATCACAACAAATACAACATATTTTTCATCTTTTGATGTTGCTGCCGACACGTTTCGGGTATCTCTCTATACCCTTCTTCTTGGGCTACACTGATGTGGCTTCTTTATTCGTTTCAATAGTTTATATTCTATAAAGAATATATGACATAGTCTGACTCACTTTCAATGTACGTTTCATATCTTACTATTTCCATGTTGCTTCGAATATATTTCACAATCGTGTAGGTCACCGACCTTCAAGACTCCTTGGTGTCTCAACTTCTCAAATTACCTAAAACCAAAAACCAACAAGACAAACCTGTTATTGTGCTCACCCATGACACTAGATTTAACTAAACTTCCATATACAATCCGTTATTCAAGAAGCACTGTTGCCCCCAACTTACCCGACGGTATGTCATCTAACACTTCTATTAGGCCTCTGCTCTCCTCGGTTTCCCTGTACCGCGTTCTGTTTGTATCTACAAGTACATGGGGTCCCATTAGTGGCACCGCAATCATTTGCCTCATAAACAACTTTGACTCTACATTCTAGCTCAATCTTCCCCCTCGTCCCTCTACTTACTGTGTCCGTCCGTTGCTCCTCTGACTCGGACTGCAAGGCATTCACCCGGAATACCGGTTGGGGGCCTCGGGTCCCCAAATATGTTTACTCAGTATCCATAGAAACCATTGTTGAGAGAGCAAGGCTAAGATTGTATTCGCAGGGCGGCCATTTTGACCAAGCTGTAGTTACCCGCCTTTGCATTAGTCTGTCCATCCCAGTAACCAGATCTAACAATTTCATAGAAAAAATAGACTGTATGTATATTTCTTCTGCTAAGCACTTATAATGGCACATCTTTACAAATTCCTCCAAAAATACACCATATGTATATTTCTGCTGTGCAATATTTATGGCACGTCAATCTCTTAAATTGTTATGCTCTCAAATTCTAAAAGTAAGAACACTGTGCTAACATTCTCTTACAGTTGGTAGCTCTCATTCTCGCAGTGTAACCAGATCAACTGTTATAGTTTCCCCTGACCAAATTCCTCGCTTTTCTTAACTTATGCTCAGACTACCCGGCATCGACACCTCACTTTCCAGCTGATTGTGTCTGTGTTCGGGCATCCGGCCTCTCCCTGAATCTTTAAACAATCGCTCAAGCTATACATGTTATAATTGCTGGGCTGCAATTCAGAAACGTACCTACAGGTTCCATAGGTACCTTACGTAAAATTATGTGTATGGTGAGTTCCAATGGGCCGCCTTATCTAATGGTTTACCACATGCCTATTCGTGTTTCCCTCTGGCCCTCATTGGCCGTTCCCAAACATCTTGCATCACTATCAATGTCCTTGATTTTGCATTTATATGACAGATAGGATCATCATTCCTCAGTCATTTTCAATCCTCTTGTACCAGGGCTTCAGTCACAATCGTAAAGTCCTCCCGAAAGTCTTCCAACTCCTAAACAATTAGTTCTATCACACCAAACCTATGCATCAAACCTATTCATCAGCATTGCTCCTCTGTTCACAATCTGTTCTACTCATTCCTAGTCTACAGAAAACATGACAGGTCCCACTCGGAGTTCATACCCCTTGGGGTTAGTGAGTCCCAATGCTCTATCCACTTATTCTAACCATACATCAATCAGATGAACTAGATAACGTATATCCTAAAGGTCTCAGCAAGCAGTATGGGCTAAAGACCAACTTACCTTGATGAGAAAGCACCTGACAGGGGTTTAGGACAGGACGACAGACGTGCTAGCAAATTACCAAGAAAACTGCAATTCGGTGTACTTGACTTAAACATTAGAATAGGTTAACAAATAAGGTAGTATGGTTCAGTGTATATCGTAGAAGAAGTGTGTCAACGGAAATCTAATATGCAAATGTGAAAAATACATGTTATGTTATTAAATCTTGCTGTAGCCTGGCTTTTGGCATTTGGGTGGTCTCTTTGCACTTCAGCCCCTGAAAGGTGAAGATGGGGCTATGGGTGGATGAGTGGGAGAAGGCGGTGCAGATTGAATGTTGCAGTTAGATTGGTTGTGCAAGGCACTGGAATACATGTATAGATTCAAAGGAGAATAGGGGAAAATGAGAGAGGGAGAGAGAAAGAGAGGGAGACAGTGGCAGCAATAGAGTGAACCAGGGGGGATAGGGAGCAGACCATGAGACAGAGCGCGAGAGAGACAAATACACAGAAAGAGTGAGAGAGAACCACAGTGAAAGGTGAGAGAGGGCCTGCACAAACAGAACATGTTATAGAAAGTGAGCATGAGAAATCAATATCAAAAAGGCAAAGAGAGATAAAAACGGAAATGCAGAGGTGAAAACAGAGACAACAGCACAAGAATATCAAAGAATGTCTGAGAGAGAAAGAAAAAGAGAGACAGATAAGAGAGAGTGAGAGAGGGGAGGGGACGAGGGAGAAGGAAAAGTAATGATATGTCTACTAAACATGTGTAGAGGGCTCTTGAAAAGTCTCATTTGAGGGCGACTGTCCTACTACAGTGGGTAGGTTTTGCCACATGGCTGCAACCAGCTTTTATTTCTCCAAACATACTAAATACCTGCTAGGATGCAGGTTCAGCAGTAACACGGCCTCCCAGTGACTCTTCTAATTCTGGTACATGTACTCATAAATAATCATAAATATATCAAACCTATGTAAAACGGGAAACTTCAAAGGACTCAAATCCGCTCTGTCAGCACTTTCTGTCTCGTCTCTGGACAGATAGAGAAAGTGCATATTTCCAAGAACTTTCCGGCAACGTCAGCGTTTCATGTGGTAGTTACCGGGCCCTTTGAAAGCTCCGCTCAGATGGCGCTTCAGGGAGAGTGTGTGAGCATGATGAAGGATCCGGTTGTTCTTTAAAAACATGAAGCTGGCGCGTGCTTGGAATTAACTCATTTTGTTTCATCCTTTGATGTAATGTGACATCTTATAACACTCCTCAGCCGAAAATAAAGGTAGCAGCTCTTTAGGGCGTGCACACGGGTCACCCAGCGGGGTGGTGCATTGACAGCAAGGAAAAGGTCGGTTCCATCACATGCATGCTGGTGGCATGTGGCGTGTCATAAGTGCAACTTTCCTGGTGTGCAGCAAGTAGAGGCATGGAATTTGGGGCTGAACATGGTGGTGGGGACACAGGGGTGGGGGTCAGAACATGGTGTTATTAACAGCAGTTTTGTTTGGGGAGGGTGCCGACCACCAGAGAAAGATACAACAGCAAGTGAGCCACAAAAGCGGCGCTATTTGATGTTTATGTACTTCTGCTGGACAAACGGGCAGCAAAATCGAAAATGCCATTCGTATACTGGCAATCAACGTGCCACAATTGTGGCACTGCAAAATGGTTCGTCACAAGAATGCCCCATTTACCACCCTACCAATAAGAGGGGGAAGAGAGCAAACACGTACAGAGGGCATATGAGCTCTGACAATAGTCCACATTTCTCAGACATTTCCACTAGGGGGCGCCGAAAACAGAACGAGGCCTGAAGTGTACTGGATTGGTGATGCTATATGTTATGTTATGTTACGTGGCATTTATATTGCACCTTATGTATCATTGGTATGATCTCAAAACACTGGTAGGTTGAACGCCCTCGGGAACCATAGTTCAAGTCAGTAGAGAGAGAATGAGTCATAAGGTGCGTGTGTGCACCAGATATGTGTTTTGCCGGTGTGTTAGTTGTATGATAGCGGCTTCTTAGTGGTAGGTGTAGCGGTTGGGAGGTCAGGTCAATGTGTTCATTCTGGAGGGATGATGCCCAGACTGATTTGTGGCTTCGTTATGCCTGAGGAGACGCTTAAGCTAGCGGTGTGCTTAGCTGATGTTTAATTAGGATGATGAGGAGTATGTGGCGGATGTTAGTATGAGAACAGCTATACCAAATGTGTCATAGTATCGCTGTGTTCTAGTTGCGTGTTGGTGTATAGGAGAGAGTAAGCGTGGTAGTGTAATATGGTGGTTATCAGTTCCATCCACTCGATCTGTTCCATCTACTCCATCCGTTCCGTCCACTCCATCCGTTCCGTCCACTCCGTCTCTTCCATCCATTCCATCTGTCCAGTCCACTCCATCTACTCCATCTGTTCCACCCAGTTCATCTGTTCCATCTATTCCATCTGTTCCGTCCACTCCATCTGTTCAATCCATTCCATCTGTTCCGTCCACTCCATCCGTTCCATCCACTCCATCCGTTCCAACCACTCCATCCATTCCATCCACTGTACCTGTTCCATGTACTCTACCTGTTCCATCCACTCTTCTGTTCCATCCACTCTGTCTTTTCCATCCACTCTGCCTGTTCCATCCACGCTGCCTGTTCCATCCACGCTGCCTGTTCCATCCATTCCATCTGTTCCATCCACTCTATTTGTTTCATCCACTCCTTCAGTTCAGTCTACTGTGTCTGTTTCATCTTCTGCATCTGTTCCATCCACTTGATTCAATCCATATGTTACATTTTGTAAACTACTTGTCCTTTTCATTAGTTTATTCTGCTTGTTCGCCATATCCGTCTATCGACTCCATCCTTCCGTTTTCATCCACTCCTTCCGTTCCCATCCACTCCTTCCGTTCTCATCCACTCCTTCCATTCCCATTTACTCCTTCCATTCCCAGCCACTACTTCCGTTCCCATCCACTCCTTCCATTCCCATCCACTCCTTCCGTTCCCATCCGCTCCTTCCGTTCCCATACACTCCTTCCATTCCCATTCACTCCTTTCGTTCCATCCACTCCTTCTGTTCCATCCACCCCCTCCATTCCATCCACTCCTTCCGTTCCATCTGCTCCTTCCATTCCATCCACTCCTTCCGTTCTATCCACTCCTTTCATTCTATCCAAGCCTTCTATTCTATCCACTCCTTCCGTTCTATACACTCTTTGCGTTCCATCCACTCCTTCCATTCCACCCACTTCATTTGTTCGATCCAGTTCATCCATCCCATCTAGTTCATCTGTTCCATCCACTCCTTCCGCTCCATCCACTCCTTCCGCTCCATCCACTCCGTCCGTTCCATCCACCTCGTCCGTTCCATCCATCTCGTCCGTTCCGTCCACCTCATCTGTTCCGTCCACTTCATCCATTCCGTCCACTCCTTCCGTTCCATCCACTCCTTCCATTCCGTCCACTTCATTCAGTCCATCTAGTTCATCTGTTCCATCTAGATCATCCGTTCCATCTAGTTCATCCGTTCCAATCACTCCTTCTGTTCCATCCACCTCGTCAGTTTCATCCACCTCGGTCATTCCATCCACCTCGTCCGTTCCATCCACTTCATCCATTCCATCCACTTCATCTGTTGCATTCACTTTATCCGTTCCATCTATCTCGTCCATTCCATCCACCTTGTCCGTTCCATCCAGTCCTTCCGTTCTATCCACTCCTCCATTCCATCCACTTCTTCCGTTCCATCCACTTCTTCTGTTCCATCCACGCCATCCGTTATATCCACTTCATTTGTTTCATCTAGTTCATCTGTTCCATCTAGATCATCTGCTACATCTAGTTCATCCGTTCCATCCACTCCTTCCATTCCATCCACCCCGTCCATTCCATCCACCTCGTCCATTCATCCAGCTCGTCCATCCCATCCACCTCGTCCATTCCATCCACCTCGTCCATTCCATCCACTTTATCTGTTAATTTACTTCATCCGTTCATCCACTTCATCGGTTCCATCCACTTCATCCACTTCATCCGATCATCCACTTCAACCAATCATCCACTTCATCTGTTTATCCATTTCATCCATTCCATCCACTTCATCCGTTCCATCCACTTATCCGTTCCATCCACTTCATCCGTTCCATCCACCTCATCCGTTCCATCCACCTCATCCATGCCATCCGTTCCATCTGCTTCATTTGTTCTATTCACTTCGTCCAATCATCCACTTCATCCAATCATCCACTTCATCTGTTCATCCATTTCATCTGTTCCAATCGTTCAATCCGCTTCATTCGTTCCATCCACTTCATCCGATCATCCACTTCATCTGTTCATCCATTTCATCTGTTCCAGCCACTTCATCCGTTCCATCCACTTCATTCGTTTCATTCACCTCATGTGTTCCATCCACCTCATCCGTTCCATCCGTTCCGTTCGCTTCATTCATTCTATTGACTTCGTCCGATCTTCCACTTCATCCAATCATCCACTTCATCCAATCATCCACTTCATCTGTTTATCCATTTCATCCATTCCAATCGTTCAATCCACTTCATTCGTTCCATCCACTTCATCCGATCATCCGATTCATCCGATCATTCGCTTCATCCAATCATCTGCTTCATCCAATCATCCACTTCATCTGTTCATCCACGTCATCCGTTCCATCTACTTCATCCAATCATCCACTTCATCCAATCATCGACTTCATCCGCTCCATCAACTTCATCTATTCCATCCACTTCATCCAATCATCGACTTCATCCAATCATTCACTTCATTTGTTCATCCACTTCACCTGTTCCATCCACTTCACCCGTTCCATCCATTTCATCCGTTCCATCCACTTCATCTGTTCCATCTACTTCGTCCGTTCCATCCACTTCTTCCATTCATCCACTTCATCCGTTCCATCCACTTCATCCGTCCAAACCACTTCATTCATTTTATCCACTTCATCCGTTTCATCTACTTCATCCGTTTCATCTGTTTCATCTACTTCATCCGTTTCATCCACTTCATCCATTTCATCCACTTCATCTGTTTCATCCACATCGTTTGATTCATCCACTTCATCCATTTCATCCACTTCATCCGTTCTACTAGGTTTCTCCATTTTAGTTCTTCATTCTCCATGAAGAATATAAAGCCTAATGCCACTGATCTGTAGATGCCTGATATTCATACTGGCCCATGCATAGGGATTTATAATTCGATTTTTTTTACACCACATTAAAACATGAATAATTGTAATAAGTCAACCCGGAACTGCGGTTCAGGCCGGCCCCTTGTTGGTATAGGAACTTAATTTCTGTTAACTGCTCTCGATGGTTTTGTGCATTATTCTTTTCGCAGTACATGTACCTTTGACCAAATAAATGACTTTCAAAGACAGCAATATTGCACCCACAGTTCATTTTCTTTCATAGATACATAAACAAAAAGTTATAAATTACATTTTCTCTATCACCACATACGTTTTTGCCCGGTTTCATTACAAAATCATATGGATGGGACCGCTCTTTTTATTCTCTTTCATATAAATAAATGTTCAGGTGGAGAGGCACCCAGATGGGAGGCAGGGTGCCGACCAGCTAAATGATGCTCTGCTTGCACAACCACACAATGGGCCACATTATAAATTGGGCGTTATCCTTGCCAGAAAAACCGGCAGGCTGCCACGAATTTCCAGCGCCCACGAATGGGCAATAACTGGGTCATTATGGCCCTGCCGGACCCGGTAATTACCCATTCGCGGGCACCAGAAATGCTCCCCATTCCCATTGAGCCACATAGGGCTCAATGGGAATGGGGAGGTCGGATGCACCGGCACCATTCAGAATAGTGCCAGTGCATCTGACATGCTCTGCTCGCGGGTACCACTCCACCTGCCAGGTCCGACCTGGCAGACGAGAATCAGAGACGCCAAATGGGCTGGCAAGCCAGGTAGGCATGTATCCACTCTTAAGTCTTGACTTTGCCATCAACCGGCAATACAACTCTTATCCGCGCAGTATTGAGTGGTCGGACAGCATTACGTACATTATTATGTGCTGCTGGAGCACCTTCTGGGACTTGGGAGCTGACTAAAAACATTAATGTTAGTGGTCAATGAGAGACTTTCAAGCAATCCTTCTGTAGTAGAACGTGTGGACGTTCTCCCCTGATTCTGTTGACAAACGCTAATTGATAGAGGCAACAGAGAAGCTCCAAAACATCTTGTGGTTGCCCTCAAAAGAATGTGAATCTGGGAGAAATATATACATGTAAATAATCATATAAACATGTAAATAATCAGTCATCAAAATGACGTGTTTTCCTATTTACACTGAGTGTGGACACAGAGAGTCAGAACAAAGCATAAGCACTAACACTGATGATTCAGAGCCTGATTACAAGTTTCCTGGAGTGATAAAACATTTACAAACTTATTTTCCAATGACAAAATCACATTGAAAAACGCTTTGTAAATCTACCCCGCTGCATGTTTTAGAAATATTAGTACTGAAATTCTTAATTTCTGCCTGCTTTTGTATGGCGATAATTTCTTCCACACAAAAGCATTGCTACTGCATGTAATAATTACCGCATCCAGTAATTACTGATCGCCATCGAGCCCGATGGGACTCCAAAAGGGGGACTGACAGGAAGTCCTGCATGACTCTGAGTCAGGTGGGCCTTTCCTCTACAGCCTGCTGACCGTCTGCAGTAACGCTATTACTAGTTAGGGGTCTCTCCGGAAGTAGCGCCACCAAACTCGTGAGCATGCCCTAAACATCCCCTTCCCATCCAATACAACATGATGCCGGGGTGACAATTAAATAGGACTTCCAAATCCTCTTTACTAAAGACATATTCTAAATAATTGAAATGATCAATATTCATTAGAAACCTTGGGCAGAGGACTATAACTCTATCACCGTGTAACTTTGGCTTTCATTTAGAAGGCGATGCTGACGTTCCGGATATAAAATGGAGGCTTGCCCAACAAAAGGGGATCAGCAGAAGAACACCCCACCTGTGGACTCAGAAAAGAGCCCCGACAGGCGGCAGTGCCCTTTGTGTGCATCCTCCCAGTATCCCTCGGTCCCTCTTGAATGTGACTGCTGTAGTTGTGTCTTGCATTCAGACCTTCAGTCATCCATATCGGGTTATACAGGTTGGCACCGAAAAAACGGATCCTTTGCAGTACCAGGCAATGCCACTTTTACCTACCATTGATTAAAACCACTCTTAATCGTCTTTCGAGGTCTACAGAAACATAAAACGCAGCTAGCCCCACTGGGTGGAATGCAAAGGTCTTGCGAATTAGAGTGATTCCTTCGCATTCACGCTCACTTGAAGTAACTGTTGTGCTAAGCAAGCCGCGCGATGCAACCATTAGAAGAACTCATGATTTAAAGTGTGTCTTTTTGGAATCCCCAATCACTTGCTCCACATTAACCATCAGGACTGCGGCAAATGTGCATATTATCCATTCTAGCCCTGAAGAAGGCCACTTAAAGCAGCCCGTTATCAAAACATGTTTGACATAACCTTGACGTGTATGACGGTAATATGAATTCCTGTGGCAGCACATTAAGCCAAATGATATAAACATGACTAAGCGGAACCTCGCGGCCACACTTACGTCCTTGCCCATTGCAATAGGTGCATTCATTGTCCAATGCACTGACTTAATGCAGGGATAATTGGCTGGCCACATCTCTGGAAAATAGCAGTTACATGTACCCTGATGTACATTGAAAGCATCATAAACTATTGACCTCCCAACCACTGGATGGACTAACAGCTTGGTGTAGTCGTCCGCACTGTCAACATGTTTGCATGTCAGAGCATATGCGGGCATTTACCGTCATCCATTTCTAAATATAGTGCATGAAACAACACAATCTACAGAATTCATTTTGTAATACACACTTCATCCATACAATTCTAGGAGAGCTGCCTAATGAAACAAGGGATGAACGTGAACGGTGACTCCTTCAATGATGGTGTGTGCACAACCTCATATAAGGATGCAAGTAGACACAAGGAATCCCTTCAGTGACCACTTCATCAAAATCACCACTCATGCCGACCACAGGACGTCCAGCACAAACGGTGACTCAGATAGCACTAATTACTGACTCCACGTTTAGCAATTTCGGTGCTTTTTGCCAGAACACATTACACAGCTCATTGTGAGTAGTGGCCTTAAGGAAATATGGGGAGAGTAGCATCTCTGGAGTCACACAGCGTTTCCAAACTTGAAGAAAAACACTGGCTATTTCACCAGAAGTGGCCCAATGTAACCATGACATCATGATACACTGTGCACACCCCTAAACATCACTGCACAAGTCCACTCATTTGCACTGCATCTTGCCAGCCACGTTCACTGGTACACCAGTTTGACAGCTGGGGTCAGGACATGGGCTAACCGACAAGCCAGACAACACTTCTTTTGGATAAACACAAAGTTTTGCAATAAAGTAACATAATACATGCAGCACAAAGTGAAACAGGTTAAAATACGTCGGCAATTTCATTGACTTTGGCGTGGGCATTAGTAAAACGCACACCTTTAAATGTATTCATTATAAAGATGGGTTCTCTTTTTGAACCAGGTGTCAAGGCCTGGTGCAAAAGTGATAGCCATCCTACAAGAAGTCCAAGAGTGCAGGTGTGATCTTTAGGGCAATATGTCACACAATGTCTTCCGCAGTAGTCAAGAATTTCCATGGTTGGGAAGATCTCTCACGCTAGTGGCCATTCAAGGGGCTTCTATTGATTCCTTGAGACTCAAAATATGCAATAAAAACACCAGTGGGGTTGTGCAGCTGTGGATGTAGCTTATTACAAAATATGAAGGCTGGCACCCTCCCTTCAAACAACTGAAGGGATGTCTTTCCTTGCCCTTAGTAACTCCATTCACAATTCTATGCCAACCTCAGCCAGGGTGGTCATTTGGGGGTTGCTGGGGTTGCAACTGCGACCCCTGAGGTTTCCCTTGCTACCCCTAAATTAAATTACAACTATTTATTTTGTTTTGTTTAATGGAAGCTCCTGGGCTGTGGTCAGCACCATGTGGCTCTTTGTTTCTGGAGTGGCTGGCATTCTTGTTCAGGTCTCTTAATTAACAGGGGGTTCCACAACTGGAACACTTTGAGCAGTGACCCTAAATAAGAAAGAATAGGAATAACTAATAATTTGCCTTTCTGGAATTATATACAATAATTCCTAGACTCATTAAAGGTTTATTTCAGGCACACTTCAGAGGGTGGGTCACTGATTTAGTCTGTTCTTAAACACCTCAAATTCACATGCAGACAAAAACCTCCAAAACGAATTTAGAGTAGAATAAGCATCCATTTCGGACTATGCATTGTGCTTTTGCAAGTTGCAGTTATAGCATGTTTTTTTTCTGCCATTGTCTCTGTTACATTCCATCTCAGTGTCCTCGATCACTTGAGAAAATCATTGTGCCTAAAAGCTTGTGTACATTGTAGACATGTTTGACCATATTACAACAAGTGACCCTCAATTTAATTGTGCCCCAATTAATGCTTTGTTGTAATGTGTCTATCTTTCCCATATCCCTGGCATGCTGTTCAGGATGTTTGTCTGCATGTATGAGGTAACGAGTGCCCAGAATACGGGATGTCATGGGAGTGCGCTGCTTTGCCTATTTTGCCAACCTCTGGAGCCTGAAAAGCTTCACATGTGGCCAACTTTGCACAGGACCTGCAGATGAACTGTCCTGCTGTTAAATCTGTTACCAGTTTAATGGTATCCACTACAGAGTGCAATTTGCTTTCTGACTTTGAGAACATTCAGCCATGTAATTGCTCTTTTTACTATAGCTGGTAAGATAGCTATAGCCGGTCAGATAGCTCGGTGGGTTGAGTTCCAGCTGCGGCAATGTGTGTGTGATCTACAGATTGCAGGTTCCAATCCCGGCAAGGCCAACTCAGCCTTTCATCCTTCTGAGGTCGATCAATGAGTACCAACACAGGTTGGGTGGTATTGTATGCATATTTGTTCTATATAAGGTGCTTAAGCATAAGTGCTATAAATAACACATCATCATCGTTTGGCCTTGGACATCTGCTTACATTCACAGTAATTTGGTAAAAGGAGCGTATACACACTGATATTAATGATACATATGGTGATCCATTCTTCTATGAAATGTATATCACATTAGTGATATCATAAATATATTTTTCGTAGTGTACTTAGGAACAATGCTATGTGATGCCACCTCCTGTTTGGCCAAAGGGTGAAAGGTTATGTGTAATCACTTTCTGTGATGTCACTGTGGTGGGGTCAAATGACATCACTTCCTGTGATGTCATCAGAGGTCAAGGGTCATGAGATCTCACTTCCGCTACCCCTGGCATTTTGGTGAAATGCCATACCTGACCGCAGCCCACAGTCATTCCACACCAGGGCCTTTTCTCTGAAGCTACTGCAGGAACAACATATTGGGTTGTATTTTAAGTGGTGTAATTCCGTTCATGGCCATTTTAGATAGATTTTAAACTTTTCTAAGGATTGTCCAATGCCCTCATTATCAAAAGTCTCTTGCCACAGTAAATGTGAGAATGATTTACCTGCTTCTTTAAATTGTCCATTTCGATTATTTAAATATTTTTGCTACACCAGCCGCCATCTCTGTCTGTGCTTGTATTTCAAATGGAACTGCGTTGCTGTCTCTCCCCTCTAAGTGCTCCAAAACCAGACATCGGAGGAGTACATCCACTTTGATTAATATTGGTATGGTGAAAACTGTATGCCCACGATGCATATAAAAGGGAGAGGGCCATATGACTACCAACAGATGTCAACTCTTCCATTGTGGTAGAAAAAACATTACTTCTCATTGAAATTCTGGATAATTAAGGTATCTTTACACAACAAAAACAACGAAAAACAGCATTCTGGTTGCCTTTTCCAAATAATATTTTAAGATGAACAACAGTTGTCTAGGGTTACAGTATGCTGTCCTGATTACCGATCTATACGGAAACATGTTTGAACACCCCCCCTCTTGTGCCCTTCCAATCCAGTTTACAACATTGTATGGACATTATGACTGATGAAACGGACCCGCCACCACCAGTTCTGTGTGCATAATCTTCTTAAAGTATAGCACACAACGACTACATTAGCTGCTCAGTCATGGTCATTTTCATGACGTAATGGCCATTATCGAAGCGTTGGTTTCACCCAAGATGCACTATTCAACCATATACTACTAACCCCTGTCTAGTAGCCAAACTACACATTTTGCAAAACTGCCACCAGACTAGTTTCCAAAATGGGGCCGCAGACACTCTCGTTGCTTCTGATGTGTGTGAGCTTAAATATCCAACAAACCTCACCCCCAGAGCATCATTTGACACAGAGTTTTGGCTTGGGCAGACCCTGTGATAGGTTCTGCTCACTTTCTCAAAAACACAAATGCTTATGCCTTGCTTCAATCGGCCCAGTGATTTGATGTGTCATAGGAGGATATGTCAGCTACAAACTAGCCACCTCCTTTGGAGCAACACCTATATTAAATACGAATATTATTTTTTCAAATTATTCTCTACATGGACATGTAATATTGGTGAAAATAATAAATTCAGATGTGCGAAAACATTCTGAATTCGGAGACCGCACTTATGTTTCTGCCACTTCATGCATGATGGGAGTTAATAAAACATGCAATGACATCATGACATGCATGTTGTTGGTTTGCTTATGCTGAATTCAGATCTGTGTTTTCAGGGAGACAAATGGTTCAGAAATTTAAATTGATAATTTATTTCCCTTAGACATCTGTGCTGCACGTTTTAAGTTGCCTTTTGCTATACAACAAAACATATGTATTTATTTTTATTTTACATTTTTAAAGCACTCGCACAGCCTGTGGGCATCGAGGTTCTGTTACAGGAATTGTTTGTTTTTTCAGTGGCGAAATTGGTTTTTTTTTGTTGTTGTTTTAGTTGCGTATTTCTAACGAGTTTGAACACCCAGAGGTTTCTAAGCGCGGACCCGGGGATCGAACCTGTGTTGTTTCGTGTTGTCTTGCTTCCAAGGCGCGCATGTTGCCGTTAAGCTATCCTCCTGGGACGATGTATGGGACATTATTGTATGTGTGGTCTGTTTACTAGCAATGCAATTACCTGTTTTGAGAATTTTGAACAAAGGATCACGATAAAAGGCAATTTTCACTCAGAGTATTCCAAGGTCATGGGTTCTTGGGCCACTCCAAGGCATTTGTTTTTGAGAATGCACTTAATGGTTGACCAGACACCCACCAATAAATGTCGGAGTGGTCTTGCGGGTTAGCTAAAAACACCAAGACCATGGTTTGCCCTGAATTTCAAATATAGAGGTTGCATCTAATGCTGTTTTTGAAGGTTAGGAAATGTAGCCTATTGTCTTCAGTAACCTCAGCTGCTCTGCTTATGATACATTGATGTAAGGTATGTTAATGGGATCTGGAGATTTCCGTGTACAAAAGCGCATAATCAACGGCTGTCCCTGCATGAACACAGGGTTTCAGGTGAATTAGGGTTCATAGAATGTCAATGCAGCGTGAGGGGTATATTCTGACCTATCTAACAGAAACATTTGAAATGTAAAGAATGTTTACTTAGAACAATAATCTGACAACCTGTGGGTCAATCAACATATACTTTAAGCTTTGATTTATAATGAACATTCTAATTTTGCAAATAGCTTTGCCTTCTGTACTTTTCCTTATACAACACCAATATTCAAGTTGCACAGTTTACTTTATGGCCTTTCAAAGTAGCAGCAAACATGCAGGCGCACATTCATAAGCATTTTTTCTTTCAATGATGAATACACACTGGAACTTAAAAAATAGGCAAGCCGGAGTGTGCACACGCTTTCCAAAATAGAACTGACTTGTGCTGCTTGGCGTTAAGGAATTACATTATGCTTCAAACTAGAAGAACAAAGACAGCACAATAAACCATTACATTAAAATCTAGGGGCGAAGGATAATAATATTTTACTTTATTAATTCTGCCTGAGCCACTATCTAGGCTTTTGTTACCAATAACATTCACATTCTCACACATCCTAATCTTGGACTAGACGACATTCTTGAGTCAGCTTGGCAGCCCCACAAGTAGTACTCCGAAACGTACCTCTTGTACCAGAAATATACACTGAGAAGCTGTTTAAGCCTAAACCTACATGCCTGCTATATTTGCCCAGTCACACTGACAGGCCTCCCACTCACCCAATACTACTCAGTTTCTATAAATGTTGTTGAAACTGGACAATGTATTGTTTTATCACTATCCTTTTTGATGAAGTATACAAATGTGAAAAGAGTGTCATCTATTTGATTGTTACCGCACTCTTGCTCTAAGGAAACGTTTCTGTTGCAGCACCCCTACCAATCTTTTTAATTACTCCTTGTTGAGGATTTTCTTTTTATGAATATCAATTGGCATTATTAGTCCATATCATTTTACAATCTTGCTCACACTCTTCTTGGAAGAGTCACACACCTACTTGACAGCCAGATGAGCGGGAATGTTGGGCTGGGTTGAATGTCTGAAAGTAGTTGGATTGAATTGACACCAATGGCATATTTAACTTTTACACATTTCAGTGAAATTCATGTTTGCGCCTGGAGATTTGCCATTTAATATCTTGCAAATCACCTTTTCTTCTTCCGTTTATACTGTGGTCAAGCAGGTCTAGTTTCCATCAATCTGTTCTGGGCCTAAGATTTGTACTTTCTTACCTCTCTGCAAGTATGACCTTTGCTTACGCACAGCTGAAATGTTGACATGATGGAAGTGATTAAAGTGATTTTCTGGAGCTCATTCCTCGCTGCACACATTACCAAAACTGTACAATATTTTATTTCTTTGACCACCTCTTGCAATTGTACTAGTCCTTGTTTAATGAAAGCCCCTTTCCCCATCTTGTTATTGCTTTCTATATTACTATGTTAGGCTTGACTGACACCCTTGCTTTATTGCCCCTTGGAGTTCCTTCTTTTTTGCACATTCCTCCCAAACCAGTTCTTGGTGTTTTCTTCCTGCTCTCGTTTTCCTTCACTGGAAGCTGCAGGGTTGTAATCAGATATTTGTGTTTGCCCAAGGCTAACTTAGCAGATTTTCTTAACTACGAGCTACCTCCAAGTAAGTCTTTCTAGTTCTTGATATTTTCTTTTGTTACCCTTTTTAAGGTGTCTGTTCAAGGTGTGCATTGCAGTTACAGTTTTATGTTCCTTTCGTTCTCAATGTGTGTATTTCTGGCCAATATTGGGCCTCCTTTACTACATGACCTTAGTAAGGTAGATCCTCATTTGCATCATTTGTCATAGTTCGCAAAACTGCGTGTTACGATCAGGATCATCTCTCTTCCTAATTATTATGTGTTCTGGCCAATCGTCCATGTTGGCATTTGTATTATCTCAAATGATCACCACTGGATCGAGACAACCGAAGAGAAGCTGTGTGTGCCTTTTTCCTCATTCCTTCACTTATGCCTTTCCTCATTCCTTCACTTATGCCTTCCTAGATTACTGCAATGCCCTCTTGACAGGCTCCTCAAACGACATTAAAAAAAATACAAGTCACACAGAATAATGCCCTCTGTGGAGCACTGAACATCTCTCAGAAAGATCATATGTCTGCAGCTAGACACAATGTCCACTGGGTTCCTGTCCAAGACCGCATCAGATTCAAAATCCTGTCTATCGCGCACAAATACCTAACCAACACAGCCCCCAAGGATCTTTCCAAAAAACTTGCCATACCGCACTCTAACAGACCCACCCGGGCCTCTACTTCGCACCTCCTGAAGACTCCTAAGTTCAAGAGCCCTACCACTCTCCATCAGATCTGACCCCTCCCACTGGTCATTCTGCAAAAAACTCAAAACCTGGCTCTTTACACAAAACCCATAGGGCACTACGCATCCGATCACTGTTCTTATTTTCCTGAAGCTGTTAGTGCCACATGTATGTTATTACTACTAGCAACCTAACCTTGCTCTTTACTGTCTTAAATACCTGCTGTACTGTTACTAGCGCCCAGATACCCATGGGGTTGGCGCGCTTCATAAATGCCAAATAAATAAATAAATAAATAAATAAGGATACCAAGTCGCCAGACCTTCCTCATTTTGAGTAGTTGATTATGAATCTCATGACGGAGATGTTAAGGGGTGTCATGCCAAGTCTTTTCTGCCAAGTGATGCACTGTGTATGGTTGAGCTGCCTTCCACCCATGTTTTTCTGTATCCCCATTGTTAAAATGTCAAAATGTAAACTAACTGCAACTTTGAACTCTCTATGCAATGTGGGGCGACTGGCACAATCTACACTGCCCATGAGCACGGTTTTAGCCATCCCCAACAATTCATATAATCTATTGTTCTGCAGTGTTAGGCAATCAATGCTTTCCCCAATATGGTGCCGGCACTTAGAGGTGTACAGTGACTAGACCTATATACTCTTGCAGCTGCCTCATAACTATTGCATTGCTAGTTCAAAGGATTGAACACTTTACTTATGAAATGAGTTCAACCCCCTCCACCAGCGCTCTTTTTCTTTATGTGAATTGTTAAGAACTAAAATCAATTACAAATGGACTACCATTAATATTAAATAATACCGTGAACAGTTATTCTTTTTTCTGATCTATGGGAAATGGAGCAGCCTTGCACTTTATTAGGAATTTAATAAAGCTCTCCTATATAAGGAAAGGGGGATGTATTGGGGCCTGCTGTGTGCTGGTGTACTGTTGTGTGTTCAAGCTCATATAGCCCTGTATATGTTTTATAACCACAACATTATTAGCCTAATGGATTGGACTTTTGACTTTGAAAAAGCTGTTTGTGCTGGGTTTGACTCACACCGTCAGTGTTTTTTTATGTGAAATCCTATGACCAAACATTTTATAAAATAGCCTTTATACAATTAAACCAAAATAATATAAATGTGAACAGTTGTGCAAAGTATAATTTTACATCATAACAAAGGAACATATAAATAGACTTTGAAGACAAAGGAAGCCGCCATGGGAGCTTGGTCCTAATAACCCATCTGAACTATGAATTAATAAAATGTCTGGTGTAGGGAGGAGATGCCGCGGAGCTTATGGTGAGCAGCTCTGCTTTGCTGAAGGTGGTATTGTTAGGCAGAATCATATGCAGTACCCTTTGGGAACACCACACACAAATAAGACTACAAGTGACAGTACAAATGAACCTTTGGTACAAGCCTGTACTACGCAGTAAAGTGGTAGCGATGGGTGAGCAGCCAGACCTATCTCAAGAGTAAAGTGAGCAGTACCAATACACAAAGGACAGCAGTTACTATGGTTCAAACAAACACTGACTCAAGGTTTCTGAGTAAAAGAATTTACATTTATTTACACATCAGTTATAAAACAATTCACCAAAGTAAAGCAGTTGAAAAGTCACACTCTTCATATACTACATCCTAACCCAATAGATTCTGGACAAGTTAAGTTCAAAATGAAGTGTGAGCAAAATGGCACTCCAGCAATTTAAAAGGGAGGGAAAGACAAGATTAGACAAACGTTGAGCAGCACCAACAAGTAAGTAAGCAGGGCAATCTAGAAAATGTAACTACAGTGAGGAAATCAAATCAAGAGGCCTGGGCCAAAGTAATGGACCAAAGTCTTTGCAGAGGATCACACAGTTCAGAGTAGTTTGCAGTTAAGTATTTGCCAAGAGTTTAGAACGAAGTTGGTCAAACAAAAAGTCACTTTAAAGAATAGAGAAGGACAAGCCCTCGGATTGGTGAAAGGCTTCAAACACCTTCACGGCAGTCGGACAGAACGAGCAACCGGATTTGAACAGTACCTTAAATGAAGAAGAAGGCTGTAGCTGAGGCAGATGTTCCTGGCAGGTCCTGCAGGCTCAAGGTTCCTGAAGCGACTGTCGGACTGACATGAAGTAGGAAGACTGGAGGGTCCTGCACTGCCCAGGGAAGAAACCAGCAGCAGAGCAAAGCAACAAATAAAAGGTGCGCTCCTTAAAACCCAAGCAGGGTCCGGTCCTCCTGGATATCCGGTTCACTGTAGCTGAGCTGTGCACAGCAAATTCAACTATAGGAGGGAGGCCTGGCTTGCAGTTTGGTGAACTGGTTGGTGCCACCAGCTCAAGGGGAGAAGATTCCTTGCAGATCTTCCCTATCGTTGAAGTTTGGATATTCAGACCCGCAGCAGGGCTTCACCAGGAGGTTCAATCGTGGTAGAGGTCCTCTTCTGTCAGCTTCTCGTCGGTTGTCTCGATCCAGTGGCGACCCTGCCTTCTCAGTCCCAGAGACCTGCTTTTCATGCAGTTTTCCACCATTCACAAAGCCTGGCTGTCAATCACACAGGCTGGACAGTCACCACAGCCAATCTTACAGAGTGCGACATGGGTCTCCAAGGAGACCCTATGCAGGGAGTCTCAAAACCCTCCCTCACATCCTGTCCCCCTCAGACATTCAGGCGCCTAAGGAGGGCTTCTGTGCAGAAGCCTGCCACACGACGGCGAACAAAGGAACCAAACCTGGTTTGGCGCACAGAGTAAAACACGAGGAAGACCTTTACAAAAAGAAATGGCGAATAAACCCAGCCGGAACCAAATAAAAGTAAATGGGGTCCAGCTGGTTTAAATTTGAGGCTACTAACTTAGCCTAAAACAGTACCGATGCTATTTAAATAGACCACAGTAGGAAAGATAGGGTAGATACCAATGCCACCAGCCAAATCTTAAAGAAAGGGGAACAAAATAATGTTCCATGAGAAGCAGACAAAAAGGGATAACTATTAACCCTTTCCAGAACTCTATGTGAGATAGTTTGTACTGGGTCTGTGAATTTAAAAAGACTAATAAAGTCAATGGCAACTTTACATGTTCTGGGAGACAGTAGTCAGTCCCAGAAAATTGAGTCTGAGTTGGGAAGTCTAAAAAGACAACCCTGCGTCACTGCAGTAAACGTGCTGTATGACACACAGTAAAAAGATGATGCCTGTGGGGTATGTGAGGCTCCACAGTCCATGAACACATATAAAATGTTCAGCAAAGCACATGTAAGTGTGAGAAAAAAGGCTCACACTCTTACCAGGTGAAAAAAATCAATCCTAGAAATCCAGCAAAGGTGCTGAGGGACTCAGCAGGTAAGGGAAATTAGCCATTCCGGAGAATTCTCCCTAACAGGTGTTAAGAAGTGATTATGCAAAATGCCCCTGCAGTGTTGGAGCGCTATGAGTGGCTAACCTTAGAGGAGTGTGTTAACACTTTACAGGATGGCCATTTCTATCTATTTGGGATGCAAATAAAGGGCAAAGTACACTTGATGATTACCGCCATAGGGCACTGGAGAGTAGGTGGCAGAGATAAAAATATCATGAAAATCGAGAGATTGCCAGAGCAACTGTACAGGACCATAAATGAGCCAGTAGAAATTGCATATCCCACACTTAAATACTAACGGGAATGAGAAATAGGCAGAGAAGCAGAGTTGAACAAAATGAAAGAAGAGCATTGGTCAGTTGGGGGACTTTTGGGTTTTCTTGTCCAATGACTACCAGAAAAATTGTAGGGATGCGTTTTGTGTATACAGATTCAAATGACCGCAGGGAAACACTGTGTTCAGCTGATTGCTTCCCCAGATTAAGCAGTGGGTAAAAGAGCATATGTTTAACCTTTGTATTCAGGCATGATGACGTTGACTTAGTGACGTAACGTGCTGTGCTTCAGCTAACATATAAATCAAGTGATTGGCAGAGTTACTCTTCAGGAGCCAGTTGAAATAAACAGGTCCCAAACACAAAGAATTGTCATTATGAATAGGCAGAGCCATGATTGCACAAAATCAAAGGAAAAGAGCATTGGTGATCTATGGGGGGCAGCCATTTTCAGTCTTGAATTTTTCACTTTCCATATCAGCATTTGGCGCCTATAAGAGATTGACCTAGGTAAATGTATGATGTAGGCCTCAATCTATTCCTCTAGACTACCGATGCCCGGCCCGAGTCTGCATCAGTCCATTTTAATTCTTACTATAAATGTGGTGTTTATACTTGGAGCAAACCACATTCCCTGTATTGGAATCCTTACTCATTAAATGTCTGAATTTTAAATTTATTTCATACAATTTCTTTTTGATTTCTTTTTTGCAATGACAGTATGCTGTGTATGTTGTTATTGACAGTGAATGTCTTGAAAAAGTATAAATATGAACGAGGGAAGCACTCAACCAATATCCCATATGCCAACCATGACCTGCCAAAATATGCAGACTAGGGGCCTCATCACGAGTTTGGCGGTAACCCTTAAATCCGGTGGTAGCGCTATTACCGCCAGATTTAAGGCTCTGCCAAATCAGGGCTTTGGCGGATTTCCCCAGCTCTGAGCTGGGGGGAAATCCGCCGAAAATTTGCACTATTACCGCTGGCAGGAAATCCACCAGCAGTAAGAGCGCGACAATTCCCCATTGATCCCAATGGGGAATGGGCAATACCCGTTCCGCCAACCCCGTGATCCCGCGCTAATAGCGCCGGGGGGTTTGGCGGTAGGGCTATTAACGCCGGCACTAATAGCGTCGGCGTTACCGCCCAACTCGTGATGAGGCCCTTGATATTAAGCACTCGTCAGTACTTCCCGGTAGTAGCATGGCCAGATGCTGCTTCTCTCTTGCCCCCATCAATGCAGATTAACTGTAAATGGATCCCAGTGCATGGTGATGTACTGTGCTATTCTTAAGGCGGTATATGCCTACACATGCATCATACCCACAGCATTGGTAGTGTGGAGGGTAAAACACTCAACTTTAAAAAAGGGAGCAACTTTGTGAGTGTGGTTCAAACCTCAAAACCAGTGCTCTCTCTTATTCAAATGTTAACTGTTACAATTTAAACAAAATAATAATGTGAACTGTTGTACAATATATCTTGACAAAGGAACAATGAAAGATCTTGTGGTTTCTCACTTACCAGCAAGGGTTTGAACCTCTGATTCATCGTTACTCTGGCAGTGTTGCCTACATGATAATTTCTGCCCCTAACCCCCCTAAAATGCAAAGTGACCTTCATGGATGTAAAGTGGAGACTTTCACTGAGGCTTCTGTTTACACTTGACCCCACTTCAAAATGCATATGAGGTTGACATAGTGAGGAGGAATGGGACAGCGCGTGCCACACATTTAGGGAAAGTGTTTGTATTGTACGCAGGAAAACTCCTATAGATGCGTGACCATTAAATAAAGTCACCATCTACTTGTGTTTGTGGCAAAAAACATTTGAAGAAGCTCATGATAATAGAGTTTTATCTTTAACAAAATATTAGCATTGTCTAGAGTGATATTACATACTGAAATCAATTGAAATGCCACAACATTCCTAGTCCCATAATGCATGTGGTGGAGTAAGGAAACTGCAGACTTCCGTAGAACACAGGAACACTGGAGCCACTTACAAATACTCCATAATGCTTTAGACAGGCAGATTGAAAAACTTTCATGAGATTGGATAGTATTTAGTGAAATTACTTGGCAGAGTTGCAAACAAATTACTATTTAAAGAGAGTTGAGAGAATCATAGAAATACCTACTGCATACATAGGGATTATACTCAGAGAAAATACTATTCAGTGTAATCGAGCACTTACTTTACACTTTATTAAATTCCTAAAGTACAGTAGAAGACACATTTCTAGCATAACATGTATTTATGTATTTTCAGTTATGCTATGGTTTGGGTGTTTGTCATGTTTTCCTGGCCAAGCATCTCCTGAAAAATGTTTACAATTAAAAACTCAAGGAGGAAGTTAATACAATTGGATCATTTGTGGGAAGGATCAAACCCACAGCTCTTGCCAGCTTCACAGTTTTGATGCAGGGGTTCTCACCTCATCTGTTTGCAGCTCTCTTATTCCCACGCTATCCATCCAAGTGTTGTTGAATCCTTCTCCAATTAAACATCTTACTTCATTTTAAAATAATAATCTCTTGTTATCTTGGTTCAGAACATGTCCACCCTAACAGATGCATCTTGCCATTTGACCTCCAAAACATTTTTGCACATGGACTTCCGTGTTTCTGTTATTTGTATTGTTCCTAACAGACTGGTCCTGAAATATATATGATGCCACGGAAAAAATGCCAAGCATGTAAATTGGTTGAGGTTGGAGTATTTATGGGTTTATTTGTCTGGGTGTTACTGGCATCGCTGTTTTCGGGATGCAACTGTTATAATTATCATTGGTTATTTATAACGCGCTTATTATCCAGAGGTTTCTAAGCGTGGACCCGGGAATCAAACCTGTGTTGCTCCTGCGTCGTCTTGCTTCCAAGGCAAATGTGTTGCCCCTGAGCTATTCTCCTGAAACAAAATGGCTGAAAGAAATAGTGCCGTAGGAAACAAACTGCAATCTGAGCATATAGAGCAGTCCCCAGCATATGTCTAACCAACTTATGAAAAACCTCCATGTAGTATTTATCATTTATGCATGTTTCTTTGTATTTCATAGACATGCATGTACAAATGCACAATAGGTCAGTGAGAGGTCTAAACGATCACTTAAGAAGAGCAGAGCGGGGGCAGAGGGGCTGTTTGGGGAGGGACTGAAGTGGGAGTGGGAATAGTGTTAGCTGTTTTAGAAAGTCTGTAGCGGAACAGCGGATCTCTGGTGGATGGGAAGAGAATTCCAGGGGGCAGGAGTATAGAAGAAAAGGGCCCGCTTTCCAGCATTTTCTTTGTTGCTTTTTTAATATTCATCAACATTGCGTTGAAGCTGCGGGTAGTGTTGTTGTGTCTGGTGAGATGCACAATATCGTGGAGGTAGTCTGGCTTCTGAGATAAGCCCGTTGAATGCCCTCAGTTTGTATGCATGCTGCCCACTAAATAACTCCCGTTTTGCATACCATGTTTATACTAAGTCCTACATAGAGGAAGTTATTCCTTTGCCACCCCCCCATTCCCTATTGGGAGCCCCAGCAAAAGGTTTTGTTTTTGCTCTAACATTCTAGTCTCCCGGAGTGAGAAAGGGGGCTGGGGGGCATTGAATACCCTACTTCTGAATTCTGTGTCACCCAATATGGACTGAGAAAACCCGCACTTGTCTTTGTTGAATGCAATATTAGCCTTGGTGGCAGGCACACCCTGCCGGTAACGGCCCGCGGCCCAAGTTAAGGGTATGAGACGAAGTAAGGGTCCTTTAAAGGGGTTGGTGGTTCTGTTACCAGCAGGGTTGGCCCAACACAGAGTGTAATATCAACATTAGCACCCGTCAATGCGCCTGCACACGCATGCTAAAACCTGCACACAATATTTAAATAAACACTCACCTTCCTTTCTGCAACACCACTTCCGTGGGAGTGTTTCATTGTTTATTACAATGATGCCACCAATATTGAAAGCATACTCCCCGAAATGAAAGCGGCATGCGAAGGAACAAAGGTAAGTACGTTTTTATTTTTAATATTAAGTCTAGCCCTTATGACACACTCAGCATTTAGGAATCTCGGAACGTGGGCTTTGACCAGTGACTCCAACCGCGCTCCAAGCTTCGTGATTGGCGACTCCCCACATCCAGGGTTTTAATGGAGAACCAGATTCCAAAGCAGGGATCTGTTATTATTTTAAGTCGTTTGACAAATTATTTTGAATATAACTAAATACGGGTCAAAGTGACTTTGGACTGCTGACGCAAACCCTGATTCATGGAACTGTGCAAAGTGTATTTTTGCAGTGCAAAGTCAGTGCTTATTCATTTGTGCAGTCCAAATCACTATGCACTGCACAAATACACTTTGCACAGTTCCATTAATCAGGAGTTGCATTGGCAGGGATGCCAGTTGGGGGTCGCCAGGTGTCGCACTTGCAACCCCTGAGTGTTCCCTTGCTACCCCCCCCCCGTGGTCTCCCTTGCTACCCCTAAAAAACTTTTTTTTTAAAAAATATTTTAATTGAAGCTCCTGGGCTTTGGTCAGTGTCATGTGGCTCTTTGTTTCTGGAGAGGGTGGTTTTCTTGTTCAGGCCTCTTTAAAAAAAGAGGGGGTTCCACAAGTGTAACACTTTGCACCAGACCTGCAGATGAACTGGTCTGCTGTTAAATCTCACCCGTTTAATGGTGTTTACTACAGAGTGTAATTTGCTTTCTGTGTTTGAGAACATTTATACATGTAATTGATCATTTTACTATAGCCAGTAAGATGGCTATAGCCGGTAAGATAGCTCAGTGGGTTGAGCGCTTGCTGCTGCGATGTGTGAGTGATCTGCAGGTTGCAGGTTTGAATCCCAGCAAGGTCAATTCAGCCTTTCATCCTTCTGAGGTTGATACATGAGTATCAACAAAGGTTGGGTGATATTGTAAGTACATGTGTTCTATATAAAGTGCTTAAGCGTAACACATTGCTATCATTTGCCCTTGGAAGTCTCTTGGAAGTCACAGTAATTTGGTAACATGGGCCTATACACACTGATATTCATGATACATATTGTGATCCATTCTTGTATGAAATGTATATCACATTACAGTGATATCGTACAGTTTATGCTATGTGATGCCACTTCCTGCTTTGTCAAGGGGTGAAATGCTGTGTTCCATCACTCCCTGTGATGTCACTTTGGGGTGTGGTCAAATGACATCACGTCCTGTGATGTCATTAGAGGTCAACGGTCATGTGATGTCACTTCTGCTACCCTGGCATTTTGGTGAAATGATGTCCCTGTATGTATGCTGGTAGTGCAAAGTCACTTTGAACCGTGCAAAAAAATCCATGAATCGGGTCTCTAATGTGTATGACAAGCGTTTGACATGGTTGTGGTTTGCTATTAAGAGTCAATGGCATCTTCGTTTTGGTGACACTGTGGTGTATAAAGTTGTACAACTGTACCCAAGTGGGAAACTGTATAGCGATTAATGTTATCCAGAATAATGTTCAGTTTACACCAGGATTGACCTCGTGCAATTACTTACTACATGCACGGTGCTAACTTAATTTGCTTTTCACTCTCAAGTACTCAAGAGCCTATTATTTCCCCATTAACCTACCCTGTTTGCCAATTAAGCGCTGGATCTATGGGGTGGAGGAACTGTGATTCTGCGCGAGGTTCTGGGGAGCTTTGGCATAAGCACAGGGTTGACATCCGGCCACCGCTCTCAGGCCTTGCGACTTTCATAGCAAGGCTTAGCATCAAAAATGCCCAGCGCAGCCGCCATAACAATGCCACCGCAGTCCCAGTGTTGATAATAGCAGTCCCGAGCGCCGTCGACGGAGGAGAAAAGGCCATCCGAAATGCCCCCACTGGCTACATTTTGTAAGACACGTGTGCCCTCCTGTATGTACATGCCACCAGTGCACCCAATTAGTGTGCCGCCCAGGTGACCCTGCACAACGCACGGACTCTCGGGGGGCCATGGGTTCGCCCAGTGCCCTTTCATACGCTCCCCTACGGAATACGCATCGCAGCTTCCGGTTGCTTTGAGCTGCATGATCAGTGCTTTCCGATCAAGGAGGTGTGAGCGCGGCAAGTTAGATGCGATGATATGAACGTGGAATCCGGGAGCCCTCCTCTTTGATTCGACGTTATTTGAAGTGATAGTTGCCACGCAGGGGACACAAAGCCCGCGTTCTTTTATTCTCCGAAACCGGGTTCCATTCTTTCATTTGCGGGGTGACAGGAAATGGCTGAAGAGTAGTTCAAGGTCAGCCATATTGCATTCATCAGCACCACACCGCAAAGGACAGGGGGGAAAGGGGCAAATGCGTTCGATTCATGTTGATTTTGCCATTCGAATAAAAATAAAGGCGCTTCAAAGAACGGGGCCTAACGAAGAGAAGCAATTTGCAGAGTGAGCAGAGGAAACGCAGCCCCACCCCCCTGACACCCTGGCTCTGCGGTGCCCGGCGCTTTAAAAATATATGACGGCTCCTCTGCAGGCTGCACTTCCATTTCACTGTCTGGATCCTGTTAACTGTGAAAGATATAAATAATTAGGAAGACACCAAGAAGCCTTTGCTTGTTCCATTCTATTTCCTACCTAACAGCATGTGCTGAGAAGTGCATTTATAAATACAGCCAAGAAAACGAACACTTGAAAAAAGCGAGGAGAGAAAGTGCGCCGTTTGCCCATGGTTTCTAGCCAGCTTCTTGTATGCTTGAACACAATTTTGCAATTCAAGTTGACTTCGATGTAGGGGGTGGATTGGCTGTTAAACAGGTAGGGCCATTTCCCCACAGGGCCAGCAGCATGAAAGACTCCAGGGATGGTTCCTTGTTGGTTTAGTAATGCCTCCCTGCGGGTGATCTTCCACCCCGTCCCCCACCTTCCCACTCAAGCCAAGGGCTGCCCTCAACAGAATGCAAGTACAATCCCACAATAGCACACTAAAGGACGTGTTTGGCTTTCTGTAACGCCCCCCTCCTGCAGTCCTCAGTGTAAGCAGGAGTCCTCTGCTTCTACACAGCTCATGTTCACTTGGAGGACAGATAGCTCATTGTGTTATGCCCTTGTTGTTGAGATATGGGCTTTCACTGCAGATGATACCTTCCAAGTCCTGGAAGGGCCAAAGCAGCTTTTATTTATAGGGTTGAGAAAATGTGCATCATTAAAATGTCCAATATTACGACCAGTGCTGTGAAGCACGCTAAGAAGCACTATATCAAGCAAATTGTGATAACTTAAGCTTATTGTTTATAGTGGACTGCACACACTGTTATCCGATTCAGAGCAAAGGTTTTGATGGAGGATGGGTGGCACCGCCATGCAAGCAAAGGGTGTAGAAGTATTCTCTTTCTGTGGCTGTGTTTCTGAGCACACAGGAGTTCACAACAGTGTTTATGGGGTGGGAGGGGGGGGGGGGAATATTTGAAAAACGTTCCAAACTGGACTAGAGCCCCTTATCATCCATGCTTCTGGCCTTCCGGTATGCACATGTACTAGTGTGTGGTGCAGCATACGTGGTGTCGAGTACGCTTTGTCCTGGGGAACATTGCCATTCTCATAGTGGCAAGTATTAGGCTTTGGAAATGATGCAGAGGGCCCAATAGGCCAAGCTTTTAAAGTGTATCCCTCCGTTTGTGTAGCACATGCTGACAGCAGACATTTACAACATAGAATGTAATAAAACACACACAAATATTAGAACTTAATATTCTCATAATTCTCCAATTGCAACATCACTTCTAGTGGTTTGTAATGTGATGTCAGTGAACACTGATAGAAAGCAAACGGCCATTTTGAGAGAGCTGAAGGCTTTGGTTGCCCTATTCTCCACTCCAGACAAAAGTAGTCTGGGTAAATTAACTCACACACAGCTGTAATTTCTAAAACAAAATGGAATGATTTTCAAACAATGAAAAATGAAAGGGGATAATCACATTAAAATGTTGGTCATTGAATAGCTCCACCCCCATTTAAAGTACTAGGCCTGGAGCCAACTGCATTATGTGTGGTTATGTTATATTATGTCACAATGCATTTATACTGTCCTGAATCTCCACCATAGTCATTGCAAAGCATTGTTGCTTGTAATGGTGTATTGTGCCCCTGCCTGGGGGAGCCTAACCGTAGTCTGCTGGGAAAGAAAGAAAGAAAGAGCAGGAGTGAAGAAAGAGGAAGCAGCAGAAAAAGTGTGGGTTAGAGACAGAGGGTGAGTCAGACAGGTGGGAAACGCTTCTTTCATTAGTGTGAATGTGGGTTAGTCCACTATATATTGATTATCTTCCAGAGACATAAGGTACAGAAAAGTATGTGTCGGGTTAATATATGCTTTCAGAAAAATTATAGGTTAGAATTATAGGATATCGCGTAAATGGGCAACAGTTGCGGGAATACGGAATGAATTTAAACTTAGAGGAGAACTATCTGGCTATCGTTGTGGCCCTAAGCCGTAGCATACACTCTCGCGCAAGCATGGACAAATCAGAAAGGGAAATTGACACACGGTTCAGTAGAATAAAAAGAGCAAAACAAGACTGCTTGCTGCCCTCATCCCTTCTATATATTTACATGAATGATATGGCATTATGATGTCTGGGATGTTTCACAAGAAATGGGGAGCATGTTTATACATCTGCTTCCATATACATATGATTCAATACGACTAGCAACAACCAAAAAGGGTCTAAATGCCCAGTTAAACCCTGCACAAAGCTATTGCTAAAATACCGTCTAATAGCCAAAAGAAGAAAGACAGACACTATTGTCTTTGGTCAACAGCCCCGTCTATTGGAATCAGAATATCGATAATTAAATGAGAGCCTCATGGGAAGATGGTGACTAAATCATAACCCCAATAAAATGCAATCATTGAATTAATACGATGACATGAAAACCAAGTATTAGGGACAACTTGGAGGAATCCGGATGTACAGGGCAGACACCTGGAGGATGTACCTGAAATTCGGAAGTTAATTCTGTTAGTCGTCAGAGCCTCTCAATAGAAGCGTTTGAAATTGATTAGGGGTATGCCCTGGAGCTGGGGAAGATCAGAGCAACACAGTAAGAGAAGCACTGAATGAGCAGCATTTAACAATGACAAGGCCTGGAGGTCAAAGGTACTTACTGGAGGTCTGTATGCAAAGTGGACCAGAAGTGCACTAGAGGGAAGGGTTGGGATAGGAATGCTTGGTACGATAGATACAAACCCTACAAAAGCACCAAACCAGTCTTCAGTGAACGTTCACATGAAGATCACGGAGCAGCTCCATTCCAAAAATGTGAGATACATAGGAAAAGTTGGAGGAAGCCAAAGACCCCTCGTGGAAGGACATTTAAGAACCATCCATGCCATAGACCACCCTTATTCTAAGCAAGGCAAGATACGCTTCCACTCGAAAATCTATTAACGCAAATAAAATGAATAAACAACAGACTCCTGCAAATGTGACAGGGGGTGTGGATGATGCTCTCCCCATGCCATGTTGTTTAAATCGCCCCTTTAAAAAACAATTTGCCAATGAAAGCTGCTGCAAGAACATGAACGCAACGTGACGCGATAAACATGAATGGCAATGATGTTCCTCTTGGTAGGACTGGCCCTTCACACAATGGAAGAAATGTCAATATGCATTTTGGGGGCATTTAAAAGGGACCTGTTGCTTAAAACATTGCTAACTGGTACTGGCACATTCAATGGATTTTAAATCGATCTCAATTTATATGAAGGGAAGACAGGTTTGGTGGTCTTAGGCCCAACGAGGACTGGAAGGGCTGTGAGGCCAGCGATACAGATCACATGGATTGGAAATCTCACACTCTGTTCTTGGAATACCCTGTATATCCGACAGGAAGTTGTATACATCTCTCCGATAGCACTCTACGCCTCTTTTATGAGATGGTATTAAAGCAAATGACATGTGTGCCGCCAGAACGACAAAAAGGTATTTCCAGGTCACAGTCGCTGCAAGTGATAAAGGTTAGAATACATCCTCCCCACTTTGCCTCTCCAGTGTAACTCTAGTGTAACTCTGTGTAACTCTGCAACACAATGGGAACGTTGAAAGGACAGTGCTGATGGCTCATGGGCTTCACCCCCATCTCAGGCCCTTTTGTACCCATCAGATAAAAACTAACACAGTCCTTTATTATGTTAATCCAAGGGTCTGTAGCTACACGAGCGTTGGACTCTGGCACGAGTGCAGCCTGCACTTCACAAGTTTGAATCCTGTGGCAGGGTCGAGTTAGCCGTTCATCCTTCTGATGTTAATAAATCAAGAACTATACTCAAGTGGGCTAATAAAAACACCTGCAATTACACACTTAGAAGCTTCAGGGGTCGGGCGTGAAGCGCTATATAAGAAAATATAATTACTTTGTTAGGAATGCTTTGTTTTGCCCTGGGAAAGAGCAACAGTGGGCCTCATTAGGACCCAGGCGGAGTGGGTTTCCGCCAGCGCTAATCGCGGCGGACCCGTCCGCCGTACTACGAGTTCCCTTAGCGCCATGGAGGTTTTCTCCGCCTGGTTTTACCAGGCGGAGAAAACCATGGCGCTACGGGACCTCGTTGTTAATTACGCCACCGTATTTTACGGTGGCGTAATTAACTCCTTCCCCACTCCCATTATACCCTATGGGGCAAGAATGGGAATGGGGAAGGGCAGAATGGGGATTGGGGATTTACCGCTCCGCCGAGGTCGGAATGGGGCGGTTAATCCGCCAACCCCCATGGCGCTATCGACGGCTTTCCGCCGTGCTTCGCGGTGCATTTAGCACCGCGAAATCCGCCTGGGTCCTAATGAGGCCCAGTGTACCTTTTGGCATGCAGACCATAATGGTAATATGCCCAACTGCCCCTGGATGCTCTGGCATTTGGGGGCTAAGCGTGGAGTCCTTTTCAGGTGACAATAAGTCATTAACTTGGCAATAAACCACACATTAAAGTTCTTCTAGTGCATGCCTTTTTTGCATATCATCTGTCTGTCACTTGTTTCAACATTTCAAAAACTCTTGCAAATGGCCCATGTGAGCTGAATGTGTATGTAAACTGTATTCCCCTATTCATTACAGACATAGACCAGGCAGGGCCACACACAGAGGTATGTCTGAGCCCTGGGCCAAGCTTTTTCCCACACAGACTCCTCTTTCAAGGTGGACCCTACTTGAGGAATTGCCATCACTGGCCTGCGACCGATCAGTCAAGGTGTAAAACCATGACAGAGCACTTGCCATCAGGTTCCTAAACTGTGGGCATTCCTGCTGAATCTGCCCGTATATGGCAGGTTGTATTCGTCTGGACTCATACTCATGTTACGCGGCTTGATTTAAGTACGCGCGCATTGTGTAAAGTGAGGAGGACAGCGCAGAGCCAGCACTTATTGCTGTAGCCTAGCCAGAGCCCACATACACCCATGCCATCCCCACACTTAGAATTGTGGAGAAAGATATGAGTCTTGTAACAAGAGTCCTTGCATACTTTTGGGGTAGCAGTCCCCTATTCCAGGCCGGTGAAGGAACCCTTGTTCCCCCCTTGCAACACACAATTGTGTCACCCCACAAAGGGAGTGCCCCCCATCAGGAAAGTCCCTCCGGTGATGTGATCCTAAGTACAAGTAGGTCACTGAACACAAACAGTGTATCACATTGTTCTAGGACATAGTCTGCACCCTTTGGCTCTCCACTAGTTTTGTAATACAAATCTCATCAGTTTTAGCTGGTGTAGTCAATAGTGACGGGTCATGGGAGTCGTAGTCCCCAAAAACTGCAGAGCCACAGGTTGCAGACCCCTGTTCTAGACCTTGCACGTCTGCATCATCTTACATGGGTGGATCCTAAAGGTAAGAGGAGCATCACCCAGTGGCCCCATGCAAAAGACAAACACATTAAAAATGCTAGCGGGCATCCATTTTACATAACACCATCCATTTTGAGCAATAGTGAAGAGTGAAGCCTGCATTTCAATTGTTCTAGGCCACAGTAACTGTTTATACTGTGCACCAATACCATAGAATATCTTAAGAGAAACTCTGCTCTGAGCTGCAATAGTATACATCACCCATCATGTACTGTTTCACCACTCGTCGGAAATACCCGTTACAAATGCGTGCTAGATCGGAACAGACCGGGACGGGGGTATATTCATTTTAAAACTCAGCAGTCTCGATCGGAATGTAACACTGGACCATGTACACTCTGATATTTGCAATGTATGACAGCTCTCCATAAATCCAAAATTAAGTCAATTTCTATGGGAGATATGTGGAAAGAACACACACGCATTCAAAATATAGCAGACATACCCATTAACCTTTCATTTGTAAACGGAACACATTATTTTCATAGTGAAAGATCAAAAGAAATCAAAAGCAACTTATTTACGTAGGTCTGCAGTTTTTAAATCGACTTATCTCCACTACCTTGTGGCATATCTCCGTCTCTCATCGTGCTTCAAAATGGCATTCTGCCCTCTGCCGCACACAACTAATCCAAAAGCACTCAGGAAATCAGGGGAGGGTTTTGTGTAGTCCGGAACTCCTCGCATGCTCCAGAAATCTAGCGCGGCAGGTGGACATTTGTTCACCTTATGTAAGTCTTCTTCATACAGGTTTATCTGAGAGATGCTGTCAATCTGCGGGGGAAGTCGGGGGTGATTATCCGCCCTTTAAAACAGTGGTGAGGTCCACCTGAGCAATGCTGATGAGACAATCGCCCTTACCTCATCACACTGGTTACGGCAGACACTGTAGCTCTTGCGAGGTGTGGTGGGAGAAAGATTTGAGCCATATTGAAATATAGAATACATCACATATTTCCGGCCGCACTTGGGCAGAAGGAGCTGACACCCCACACATTGGTACAATTTAGAAGGTATTTTATTGGTAATATTCAATGCGACACAAGCCATAAAAATTAAACAAGGAAGATGTTGTTGTTTTTAAAAGTCAAAAGTCAAATTAGGTTTTGTACATAACTTACTCAGTTGGCCAAACATGTACTCTGAGTATTTGGGCTAAAATAAGCATGGTTACTATATGCATTAGGTACTGTATCTGTCTCTTGCAAAAAGGAATGCCAACTTTCATTAATTCTTCTATGTAATATGTCACGTTCAATAAAACAAAGCAAACAACACTAACTAATTATTGATGCTCTCAGAAGGTACTCGATCAGCCATCGGTCACTGTTTTAGAAACTATTTGTTAAACAACCTTTTTTTCAGAGCTGTTTTCAAAATGGGAAAATCCTTAAGTGTGTTTGTCTAGTAAAGGTTCTCTAGGCCATATGGATAGGAAAAGGCATTTTTCAACTCACTTAGTTGATTGACAACAGTAGAATGTTTCCTTTCATTATGTCTAGGGTAAATATAATTAATTGTCATGGAGATTTCAATCATTGTCATCTCATTGAGAGAATGGATATTACACATGTGTAAAGGTTTGATCCCTGTCAGCTACACACAAAACACTGGCATTCCTGTGTCATAAATCTATGTGGTAATATCCGCCAGTAAACAATGTTTCCACAAAATCAAATTAGACTGGGAAAAGGAAACTCAGCTTGACTGCCCAAAATATATAGAACAATTTCTACTGTGCACTGCAGGCCAATTTGGATGGGATGTGGGTAAAGTGTCAGAGTGCATCTGAACTGTAGCAGGACATGATGGCATACTCATTCTGTTTCTTGGTACTAATACCTCCCGTCATCATATTCAAAAACCCGCCTAGAACTGAAACATTCTAGAAAACACCAGCTTTTGGTGTTGCTATGAAAAAGGAAGTCAAAAGTCAAAGTGCAAATTGAAGTGTGCCGCACAGATGTGCCTTACTTGGCCGCGATAGGGAAGATGCATTGGTTAAGAGACTCAGAGGACAAGCTTATGGAAGTGTGGCAATGCTTCTTTAACTTATGCTGTATGAGTGATATATTATGTGTCTGCCGTAAACATTTGGAAACTATGCTCTGATGTCAATCTGTCTGTATTTTGTCTTCATGAAGGAATTTACTACACCCGGGTCATTTGTACTCTTCAAATATTGATCTCTTGGATTGAAAGTTAAGATTGCGCGATCCTTATTTTAGGAATTATTTAAAGAACAAGACCTGTATTTTGATGGACGGTTCCTTTGCAAGTAGTATTGTCATTAAGTAAACAAGTATTGAATGTTTAGGAATCATCAAACAATTTCCAGGCATTTATCTTTGCCTATTCCAAGAAAGCCTCCCACGCAATTACAACCTGTGGCTGCCCAGATGTTTGCACTACAACTCTAATCTTCCCTGGCTAGCATAGTACATTTCTTATTTATTTATGCCTTATTTTAGTGTTCATTTATAACGTGCTTCAAACCAGTGAGTGGTTTCTAAGCGATGAGGAATCATGGAAGTCATAGTCCAAAAAATCCAGAAAGCCACAGGTTGCAGACCCCTTCAGTAGACTGTTCTAGCTGTCACCAGTGGAAGCCTCTCAGAGATTCTATTGCATGTGAGAACAATGAATGAGTGCGTTATGTGATCATCGCCTACATGGCCTATCAGAAGTTATGCAGTGCTGAGTGGTGATTACATGAGTTCTCCGGTTCCCCTGCATAGTTTTGCATCATTAAAATAGTAAAAAAGGGGATCCAGACAACACTAAAACATTTCAATTCAGAACTAAATTAAAAAAATGTCTGAAGCCACTTCTAGTATTAACACTCACAATTTTAAGTGCATTGCAAGAGTAGGCAGGTCCTACTCTGATAATGTGTGCAAAATGTATGCAGATCAGTTATAAGCTACTCATGCTGTGCACATTCATATCTGATGGACTTCGGTGGAGACTTGAGGGGTAGATTGCCAATAATAGTCAGGGGCTACCAAGGCTGCAGTTCTTGCCCAATCTTTCTGCATCTCCCTCCACCAGTTGAAGAGGCGTATGTTCTCAAACAGTGCAGTGCAAATATGTGATCCACACTTAAGTATTGCACCAGTGCTGTTAGTGAGATTTCTCACACAAGTGCTAAAATCTACCTCTACCTAAGAGCCCTCCGGCTCTTTTGCTATATTTTGGGGCTTTGAACCTTTCAATTTCAATGTGTTTTGCTTTTGTGTTCTTTGGTTATGGAGTTTTAAAACAACTCCAATGGCATCATCCTTTTCTGTGTGTCACACAGCACCTTCAGTGCAGTGGCACAGGGTTGTCCTTCAGAATTCCCAAGGTTTAAATACCTTCTCTGGGACTGACTACTGTCTCCCAGAGCCTGTAAAGTTCAATTGACTTTACTAGTCTCTTTAAATTTACTGACCCAGCACACTCTATCTTCCTATAGAGTGCTGGAGGGGTTGCTTAGCTTCCCCTGAGTAAAAACACTCATGTAACAGTACAATGTTACCCTTTCCTACTTTAAATGGCTGGTGGCAGTGCTTTAGATCAAACTACCATGATTTTTCCCAACCGCTAACAATGGTGGCTAAAAATCGGGTCAGCCATGACTCCGGTCATCTTTTTTCCCCATTTCTTTTAGGAAAGGTCCTTCTTGTGTTTGTCTCTGTGTGCCAAACCAGGTTTGGTCCCTTTGTTCATTGCCCTTCTGGGGTGGACAGGATGTGAGGGAGATGCCCGAAACTCCCTGTGCTTAGTCTCCTAGGAGACCTGAATGCACTCTGGCATGATTGGCCGGCTGGCTGTCCAGCAAGGACAGCCACCCTGCTGTGTGAGTGAGAGCGAGGCTGGAATGAATGGGGGAAAACTGTTTAAAAGCAGGTCTCTGGGACTTGGAAAGCAGAGTCGATCACTGGAACGAAAGAACTGAAGAGGAGAAGAAGGAAGAGGACTGCTGCAACTCCTGGACGACTGGTGAAGCCTTGCTGCAGGTCTGAATTGTCTGAAGCCCTTAAAGGTTAACTTCTTCCCTTGAGATTGGTGGGAACAACCAACTCACAAGCCACCTGGACACCATCCCCATCTGGTCAAACTTTCATCAGAGTGCTGTTGAAAACCAGATAGCCAGAGGGAAGGAAAGAAGCTTGTGGACTTTAAGACACTCACACCTTAAACCGATATCTTGCTACAGATTTTGGCCTCTTCCCTGGGCAGTGCAGGAACCTCCCGACATCCTCCTTCTTGTCCCCATGACTGAAGCTCAGGAACAGCGAGATCTGCTCGAACTGCCAGGAACTGCCTCAGCTACAGCTTTCTTCATAAACAAGGTACTGTGCAAACACGGTCCGGAAATCTTTTTGGCCATCGAGAAAGTGTGTGAAACTTTCCTCAACTACGAAGGCTTGTCCTTCCCTTAACATTCGTCAAACTTTTCGCCTAGCCAAATCCTTTAAAAATCTGTGGCATAGACTTAACCGTTACTTACCAAAACTGTGCTATCCTATACAAAAGACTCTGAACCACTGACTTTGGCCCAGGCCGCTTGAGAAGAATTGCTGGTTGTACTAAACTGAAACACTTTGCCCTGCTTATGAATGTATTTGGGCTGTCTATTCTTATAACATTGAATAGGGCCTCCTTTATTAAGTATCTCAAGTGCCATTTTGATCCGACTTCATTTTGGAGCTAAACTTGTTCATTTACTCAATGGTTGGATTTTTTGAGGTTAATTAGTGTGTGATATTGATCTGTTTGTGCTAGTGTAAGACTTTCTAACTGACTGAATAAATAAATGTATACTCTTTTACTAAGAAACCTTGAGTAAGTGTCTATTTGAATCACTGTATTAGTTGGTCCTTTGTGTAACTTGTTATACTGCTCACTCAAATCTTGAGATAAGTCTGGCTGCTCAGCCACTCCTATCACATAACTGTGCAATATAGGCTTGTACCAAAGGTGAAATTGTACTGACACTTGTAGTCTTAATTGCCTGTAGTGTTCCCTAAGGGGACTGGAGTGTTCTGCCTAACAAGTGCATAGTAGATGCATGTTACAAAGACATACTGATGGACAGGAGGAGTTTTATGCCCTCAGCCATATACCCTTTTTTGAGATACTTTGCATGATAGGTTTCCATTTCGGCACGTTGCCTTTTCCTTTGCCCAGCAGGACAAAGTTTGGGAAATCTGCTTTGTTCGATTACCCACTCCATGCAGGGATGAACTTTCCCCTCCTGCGTCTTTATTTAGTGTAGGTGTAGAGGCTGGAATCCCTATAGACTCTGCCAGCTTTATTTCCATGTGCAAAGAGCAGTCAAAATATGATGCTGCTGTGTGTTTTCATGGCGGCTGCTATTCTCGGTCCCTGTCGTGTGGCATCCTTGCACTGTTAATATAGTCGGATTAGCTGCATTGAGTGGATTTAGACATGGAATCGCCCGATCTGGCTGTATTCTGGGCACTAATTCCGGTCCATGTGCAAAATGGTGTAAATCCAGCAGACCATAACCATGGAAGCAGGTGTGGTTGGGCTCTTTCTGCTGGATTCCCGAGTAAAATAGAAATGATGCCCTTAGTCTCGCTTCAACCCAAGCTTAATCAAGCACGGTGCCAGGGCAATATTGATTTCTGTAATAAGTGTCTGTCATTACACACTGTTTGTCATGCTCTTTTTTTAATCTTCTTGATATTATGTACCAGCAGTCCTCAGAAAGTCAAGTACTCCATTAAGAAATACCAAATCAAAGTTTAGCTATATTTGTTATTTTATTTTAAAATATGATAATTATTAAGAAAATCAAGCGGCCAATCATGATCACAGGAGAGGGTGAGAGCAGAAATGCATCTACTGAAAAAATGGGAAAAACCTCCCCACAGATGAGAAGCAGAATTAGTTGTTCTGGGTCGGTTACGGGGAGTGGAACTGTACTATTACAGAAGTTGGCAGAGGAAGAGCACAATGGTTAGATTAAAGGGTCGTATAGATCTCCAAAAAAGGAGGAAAGAGAGTGTTTTTGCCTCACCGAGGAATAAAGTGGGGTTTGGGTGGTAGAACACGACCAGTCTGCGGAGGTTGCTTTTATAAACTATTTCCTCTTCACTCTCAGACATTCTTAAATCCATGTAGTAGTGAGCAAACTTGAGCCATGCTCTGTCTACTGCACACTATAGATCGGCTTTGAATGACTTCCAGTTACACCACACTGATGGCCAAAGAGCAGACAGGAGTTCTTTCATTCAACTCCGTTATGACTTTGTGGGATGTTTTAACCCACTTTGTGCTCTGCTATGCTGCAGCTATGATGGTGCCAGAAACATCAAAATGGCCATAAAACCTTGGTGCGGGCAAAACCTCTGAAAATCGCGCTTTGCAATGCACAAAAAGATGGCTGCCCAATCCACCACGCATGTTGTCAGTGGTGGAACAGAGATCTCCCTCCTGGAATATGTCACTGGGCTCCACAACAAGTGAAAATGGAGTACAGAAGGAAAAATCAGCGTTTTGCTAAATGAAACCCCAAAATCTTGCTTTAAATCCCTTTGTCTTTGTTGCTGAAACTGCAGAATGCCGGTACAAAACACCCTCAAACATCCAAAATTCTTGTTGGGTGCTACAATTCACTTAGTCTATGAAATCATTGTGAACTTGCAAGGTCCTGAAAAGCTGAGGGCATAAAGAAAATTCCACAACAAAAGTGACCTGTCTGTGGATCTGTCAAAAATCTGGGTGCAGTACCCTGGGCCGCCTGAATGACAGCTGTCAGGTGCCGGCCTGATTAAACTTTAAACATGTGTATAAACTGAAATGAAATGTTTGCAACCTAAGAGGTCTGTTACTGAAAGTATAACCTATGTTGTAATTGTTTTGATCCCATGGTTTAAAACCTTGAATAAGTATTCCAGCTGCTATTTTGAAATCACAAGTTTGTTTTAAGCTAAGGGAAAATGCAACAGAATTAACAATTAAATCAAGCCTGGCTAAACGCTACCAAACTGGAATATCATGTTTCTCCATAGAAGGATGGCCTTTGCCCCCACCAGGAAATCACACCAAAGTGATAATTATAGGGTTTGAAAAGTACCTGGTCTACAGAGGCAAAAGGGAACAATGAACAGCTGCCACTAAGGAAATGCGGGGCGTGAGGACAGTCGTAAATGGCCTCTGCCAAGAGCAAACAGGGAGGAGACTGCTTCTGAACTGCAGGGAGACAGAAGGAGTTGGAGACAAACAACCATCTGCGGCTGAACCTTTATAAAGAACACTTTTTTAAAGACTTATAATTTGGCAGTGAAAATTGTGTAAAATCTAGCAGTAACAGATTTGTGAATCTGAATTTTGGCTGCACGTTTCAAGAGGCGGCAAAATCGTGTGACATGTTCTGGAAAGAAACGGCAGAAAATGTGATTTTACACGAAATCTATTGCTGCTAGAAGTATGAAACTTTATACACTTATGCCCTTTTAAACACGCACACTTGTAGAAATTTGCTTATAAATTGGACATTGGGCTTCATTACGAGGCAGGCGGTAAGGGATTACTGGCACCGGTAAGGGCACCATTGCCGGCAATCCCTTACCGCCCTACTACAAGTTCCCTTTGTGGGTCCTCCCTTAACGCCTGGTTTTTCCAGGCGTTAAGGACGGGACCCGCAAAGGGACTCTGGATCTAATAACGGTACCGCAATTTGCGGTACCGTTATTAGTGCCTTCCCCATTCCCATTGAGTCCTATGGGGGCTCAAATGGTAATGGGGAAGGGCCCTGGTGAATGGGAAATTACCGGTCCTGCCAAGCTTGGAATGGACTGGTAATTGCTCCATTCACCAGGGTGGAGTCGGAACGGGTTTGGAGGCAGCCATGGCGCTAATAGCGCCATGGCTACCTCCAACCTTGTAATGAGGCCCATTGTGTTCCTGATGAAAAGGGCAAAATTCTGTTTAAAGCCGAGACAAGATCCCACCACTACGGGGTTTGAAGGGATAGCTGCTATATAAACTTTGTAATCTGTATATGTGATTCTTATAGAGGTTGCACATGTGTAAATATGTATGGTGCCAAAAGTAGATTTTGTGTTCAAGGGTCCAGGGGGGATCCTCAGCCTCATAAAATCACACCATAAAGGTGACACGCTGTTTTTCTCCTCCTATCAAGGCAGAGAGGAGACTCTGACCCAATCACCTGTCAAAGGGGCGAGCTTAGGATAAACCAGCCCACACACTCCTTTATCGTAGCATAAATAGAGACTTGGCAGGACAGACAGATTCACCCACTATCCCGATGCTGGCAGAGCACCCTGCTAATGAACTTTACATCTTCCTTGCTCCAGACTCCAGAAACTTTGCAAAGCAGAAATCCATTGCATAGCTGAACCATTTTCAGCTAGGCCTCAAATTCCAGAATCCCACAAACCTAAGGGGAAGCATCAAAATACAGCCTGGCTGTGCAGTACTGCTTGCCTGCTAAAAGAATTATCATCAGAACCAAGAAGGGCAGATCCAATCCAGTTCTGTGCCATGCTGTGACCAGAGCCATTGCAGATCCAGTCCAGTCCTGTGCCGTGCTCTGATCAGAGTGCCTTGCTGATTGCAGACACAATCTGATGTGCCAAGGTGTCTGTCTTAGAACCAGACCCAATTCCCTGACCAGAATCTTGATGGACCAGAACCTTGACGGACCAGAATCCTGATGGTTTAGTTCAAAAACATATCTAGTGAGTATCTATAGATAGAACTGTGTCACTAGCCTATGTACCATGCTCAGTCCAATCCCTATCTGAAACCCATCCTATCTTGTCTTCAGAACCTGCATTGTTAGGAGTATTTTTGAATTGTTTGAACCCTCTGTCCAATCCCTCCTATCTTCCTCCTGTGCTAGTATTGCTAAAACTATCTCTATTCTGATTTCTTCTCATCTGAAAAAGGTGAGTTTCCTCTGCAGGCAGTCATTCTGATCAAGTGACTGTGTTCCTGTGGGGTATTCGTTTTGTTCCTAGACATCCTCTAGTGTAAGAATTCCATTTGTCATTTTACAAGTGTATTCCTGTTTTCCCTTCTTGCGCCTATCTCGAAAAAACAACCTCCACTAAAACATCCACAGCTTTAAATTGAATCTAAAACCGCATCCCAAATCCATACGGTTCTCCCGTTATCACGATTATCACGCAGTGAAAAGTTTGCCACAAATTTCATTATTGGGAAATTCTGATACGTGTAGAACAACTTTTGATTGCTCTCGACTTGAATTTTAAGATTTCAAATTGTTTCTTGGTATTAAATCATTGCTTCTGTTTGTGTGCAACCATCCAAAGTGGCTCCCATAAGAGGTTATAGCAATTTCAGCAATTTTGGCCATATTAGTGTTTTTACCCAGTCTATTCTAAGATAACTTTAAAAGCCATTCTGACAGCTTGACAGTCAATTCCGTTTTTCTCTTGTGTTTGCTGGGGGAAAGTGGGATTGATATTCTGTTTGAATGTTGCCATTCCTGAATACTTGCTCTCTCCTCCTATCTCTTTACATTGTCTATTGAGGGGTTGAGTGGTGTGTATGGGGAACCTTTAACCACAGTGCGATCTGATCTGCACACGCACACACACACACAAGTATTCTTTCTGTGCTGAATTGTTTGCTCACTATTACTCCTTGTGTATTAAAGAGATTATTCAGTGTTACATCACCCCATTGGTGATTATTGTGTAGCCATTAAAACATAGTGTGATTAAATCGTAAATACATAAATAAATATTTTAACTTTGCAAGCCAGGCTGATTCCTGGTTCTGTGTGAACGGGGGTTTCCAAGAGAGGGGCGTGATATGAGTGGTACATCGTTAAGAATAAAGAACTTTTAGACAAAAATAAATAGGGATTTCAGTTGTGCATTACACGCTAAGCATTGACTTGGGTGTGTGCCGGATTGAAATCAATTACAGCTTGGATATATACACAAATGATTTTGTTTTCAATTACAAACTGAAAAATGCAAAAAAACATTCACAGACATTCCCCCTAAAAATACTCAACTGAAATATACGGAATTACACAACCTACATGGATTTTACTGTCACACAGAACAATCACATTCAATGCTGATCATAAAAGTAGTGTAACCCCTTTAGAACGATGCATTGACAAAGTAAACAAGTCTGTCTTACTTTACAGTGAAACTTTGAGTGAGTTGAGAATGAGTAAAGAACACTGTGCTTTTAGAGCGCTTACTTTTAGCATAATTAATTCTAGTGGGGTGGGGATGGCTAATTCCAATCCTTGCCTGAGTGGGTGCTGCCTAAGTGTGCTTCTGAACATACTTTGAAAGGGCTGCATTCAGCTGTGAAGCACCCAGAAGTCTAGCACGGTGCATCCCGGGAGATGTAGTTTCTGTATTCACAGAATCCAGGTTCAGGAAGGTTGACAAGAGCAAATTGCAAGCAGTTCTAGGTCTTTTAATTGCTCAGCACAGTACATAACCTGATAAGAAAAGCCCACTAAATGCACATTCAGCTGCTGATCTTCCAATAGTTCAGCACATTGCATTATGGGAGAGCTAGTGTGTTTACAGTGAGTATGCTAAAGGACTATAGCTATGTATTATTTGGAGATACTCCCAACATAATTATGCTAATGATATCACATTCATCCCTCTTCTAAATAGGGGTTACTGTTAATCGATGTAATGTAATGGTACTAAATGTATCAACCTCGCACTGCCAGGTTTCTAACTTGTGTCCTGGAGGTTAAACTTAGATATCTGACGCGAAATGCAAGTACTTACATTGGAAAGTTATCACCCCTTCAAACACGCACAACATTCACCATCACACACATCTTCCCCTTAATAATATTAAAAAGGTGCTAGAATGGGGAAGACGAGTAATGTGCACCGAAGCGTACAGGTGAGATGGCAAAACACTGCATGAAGAACCACTCACAAGAGCTCCAAACTACAACTCATCCTGAACCACTGGCCAGATAGCTCGGGATCTAACATTGGACAGTCTACAAAAAATGACCAAACTATACCATGTTCCTGCGTGGGCATGCTGGGTACAGCTGCTCATCCTAACCATGCCACCTCAGCCTGAAACTCCACGGAAGAAGGACCTACTCCAACCTATATGAGGCCCGTGGAAGCCAACCATCTGGGTTTCCCACGATACTGGGCTATTCAAACCATGCCATAGAAGCTGAGGTAAGAAACAAATCAGGACGAGCAAACAAAAGAGAAAAGGAAAATATAATTCTTCCATCAGGGCTCCAACCAAATGCCACATCTAGTAAATGATCAGCACAACACAAACTACAGACCAAAGATCCTGCTGACCACAAAAGAACATTGGTTGCTACCATTAACCCACGCCTTATACCGCAATTAACCTCACATTCGGAGAAAACAAACACACAACCCAGAGGTGTACTTGCACGAAGGACACGCAGGACAAATAAAAATGATTGCCTGCACACACTACCTGCAAAGGATGCAGAAGTACCTACACATTTTGCGATGGAAAAATAGATATTTTGAAATCCACATGACACCAGAATTCCAAGTATGGAATGCGTCCCAAGCCACACTAAACTTCCACTCAACACAAGGATCCAAATAAACCTAACAGATCAGTCTAACAACACATGAAAGGTGAAAAATCGTTAGACTCATGCCGGAAAACCATTCTCTCAAAACACTGAACTAAAACACTCAACCCTCTCCTCCAAGCAACAAACAGGCATGCATAAAACAGGCATGGATGTTCATTTAGTTACGCAATATACACGTCACAAATAGCGTTTAATTGCACGCCATTTCATTTATCTAATAGATGAAGTCCGAAAAGTCCTTGTAGTGTTAAACTACATGAACCTGAAATCCGGCAAAATGTAAAATCTAACATGTTAACTTAAAATATCTAAACAGATTAGTAGGAAATACCACACTTATCAGCATCTAATGCTAGATGTGAACATACCATGCTCAAAACATAAAATGGCCAGTTCTTATTTTGATTTTGATTTTTTATTTGGTTGGCTGATAAAATCAACCTTTCAAATACATGAAAAGCAAATTACAGAGTTTCATAGCAACAATAAATGAAACACTGTTCATAAAAGAGTACATTCATCATTAAAAAAATATTTTACCAAATTATTTTAAATGTTACATTTTAACACATCCAATAAAAAGAACAAAATATTCATACTTTGACTTTTCCTGTTAGGTTCAAGTATGACACATTTTATGCATCAGTTATAAACAAAACATTCCTAGGTTCACTTGTTTTATCATTTATACATCCATATTTCTCATTTGATCCATTATTTCACATTGGCATTTACAAACGGAGTAAGTGATTCAAGATAATATACCACTGCTATTCTAACCGCAAGTTGTGTACTGGAGAAAATGTCTTGCCATGTTTAATCAGAATCTGCAGTTCTATATAGACTAAATAGTTTGGTGAAGTACAGTTGTTGTTTCAACACTAGTGCTGGACAGTCCACAACTATATGCTGTAAGGTTTCTCTCTGTGAGATGGTCGTACAGTACTGACAGAAGTTCAGCTCTTTTGGGAACATGCCTCTTCTAACCAGTACATCCTTTGTGTGCCACAAATTCAATCTAAAATGTAGATATTGATATCTAATGTGTGGTGAATGGCATTTTACAAAATAATCGGTCATGGCTCGCAATTTTTTAAAACCAAATAAGAGTGTGTCAAAGTCTTTATAAGCATTCCATTTTACCCGATTACATATCCAATCGTATTGGTACAATTTTAATTTTGCTCCACTAGGATTCTCCAACAGAAGATCCAAGGAGATATTTGCATCAGAAAAAGCATTTAAGACACTATCTCGCCATTTCCGAGGGAATAATAAAAGATGATGGGCTACCACACTTAAAATGTTGTTAACTTCAAGTCCCAATAGACATTTTTTGAATAGGCTACACATTTTCCACATGGTGCATTCTTGCTAATACTACTGTGGGAAATGTGATATGTTTCATGTCACTGAGCTCTGACTCATCCAGGCGTTCAGGCAAGCCAAACATGTTACCTCGATCCGAGGTGTGGCTCCGGATTCATATGCATACATTTTTGTGCGATTGGAATTGTGATGTTAGGTTAGTACTTCCATTCCAGGGGAGTGATTGGAAGGGTAGGGAGGACAGGAGACAGCTCATTCTCACAGCTGTCCTTAAGTCTGTGCTTTCAGATGTGACGAGATTTAACTGCTTGTGACATTGAAGCTTCACCAGAATAGTATCAATAGAATGCGTAAAAAAGTTAGATGCCCCCACACAATTAAGTTTGCCCTTCCCCCCACTGTCTCTGAAGTTAGCGCCTCTCCAAACATTTGAAGGGTAAGTGCCCCACCCTCATCCTGAAATGTTATCCTAGGGGCACCCCTGGCTGCATCCAACTGATGGGGCATAAACTGTTTATTTAATTTTATAATTTTATCCTTTAATAAGCTTTTAATAAGCTTAGTGATATGTATATGTCCAATTAATAAACATGAACACTCCTGCAATAGAATGTCTCATGATTTTATTCAATGAAATGTTGTTTATTATGTTCTAGAACCTGTTTGGTTACAAAAACAACTATTCGCTCACTGTTCAGCTCCCGGCGAATAGCTGGACCAACTAGTCGGTATTCGGCCAAATTGTAATTTCACCATTTGGTACACCCCTACCTTCCATTCTCAACAGCATTGACACATTAGTAGGACCTTTCCTCTAATGAGGAGAGAATCAGTTCTCTGAGCAAAGAAGTCTGCTCTACATCCACAGGTCACTGGAAATGTTCCAGGCTCCACCATCACTGACAGCAACTTTGCTGACGTCACCATTTGCCATCGGTGAGTGGGGCATGACAGAGTTCCTTGGATCTCGGAGACAGGTGAGTGTATTTTCCATTTTCAATGAGGAACACCATTTTCACAGTGCCCCACTCCGTTTGCTTGGCAATAATTTCCTTACCAGGCAGGCATCCCTCTCTTAGCCTTTGCTCTGTGTTTTTTTTGACAGCTCACCAGCAGGACAAGCCTTGCCTGTTTGCTCGCCCTGGTTGGTCTTTTTCCAGGAGCACCTCTCTTGCCTGCAATGTCGCCATGGGTGTCCATCAGAGAGCTTCACTTTGGCACCTCTCTTCCTTTCTTCTTTTCTTATCCTGGGTGGTCTGGAGCCACAGGGTCAATTCCAACAGCCCTTCACCCTGCAATCTCCATTCAACAGAGTTTCTCCCAGCACCACTTTCACTGTTCTCTTCCCTGGATGTCCTTCTGGCAGCAGCTTTGGGGCCCTTTCCAGCAGCCCTCCTTGTCATCAGCACCCATATAATCCTCCCTGTGTGCACACTGAGAGACCTCCTGTGAGTGCCTTTATCATCTGCCCTGGGTGGCTGCCAGAAGTCTCTCTGTGACCTGCAGCCTCTCTGACTGCTGCTTGGCACACCTTTCGATGCCCTGGGTGGTGGGTTGAGATCTCTGGGGGCAATGGGTCTCAATTTCCTACACCCCCCGCAGCAGGTAACACCTTCCTTTGTACCTCTGTTCAGCTCCTGCATGTCTTGAGTCCAGACCTAAAGCCAGCATGTCGCCATTGTTGTAAAGTAAGTTCCAGGAGGCAGCAGGTAAGTTCACTCAAGTTCCTTTATTTATGATGTCACATGTAGGTAGCTCTCAGTTAAGGGGCAGATCACCAGGGGGACCCACTGTCACCCACCACCCAGGCGAGATCTGACCAACTGCCTGAGCGGGAACACAGTTCACGCACAAACATTGCAGGCACTCATCAACATTCTCACAGTGACGACATTCACTCATGCAACCAAGGGATCAGGACATGACACACTGCTATGGTAACTTTTGTTTATATCACCTATGCATTTTTTCATATATCAATGTTTTGTCATTGCTTATGTGCTTTTCACACTTTTTTAATTGGAGTTAAACTTATTTATCTCCAAATGACTCGCACTCCAATAGTCCACTACTGTAGTAAACTGGAGACTCAGGGCGGTCAAGACAAGCGAGAGCATAATAAAGGCAGACACCCAACATGCGCGCCGACCTGAGAGTCTGAGACCGCCAACTCTGGCTGGCAATGACACTGAACACTGAAGAAACAGTGATCAAAATGAATTGAAGATTATGCCACGCATATCGAAAAGTAATATAACCACCCACCCGTAGGTCTGCATTGCAGACTCCCCTGGGGGATATATGGGGCCAATCAAGTGGGCAATAAACATGTCGCAAATCCCATCTCAGTAGTCATTATGGTATGACAACCATGTCATGACATGGGGTTAGTGCTGGTGGAAAGAGCACCAGCACGCCGACAGGCTGCATACGCAGGTGCACCCGCTACCTGCGGCTTCCATCTTCATGCAGAGTAGAGAAACGAATGTGTGTCATGACAAAGCAGGCGAAATGCCTAGTCAGACAACAGCGCACTCCAAGCCGGATAACAAAGGATAATTGTTAGTCCCGCACTATGGAGAATGTGTTTGTCCTTAGAAGAATCCCAGGCTGCAACTGCCCCATCGGTGTCCATTGTAAAAGCTGAAAAACCGACAACCTGGATGTTTTGCATACAATGAAGTCATTGACGTGTGGAGGTTGCTGTGGCATTTGTATAGGCCCTCCACTTGTACACTGCAGGGTTTGAAACTCAGACTAAAACAGCTCCTGGGTGTCAGGCATCGCCCAGTAGGCAGGATCTACAGCTGGGGAACCAGGAGTGAGGATTCAGTGTGCTGTAAATCTAACTTTCACGTAAGATGCACATTTTTAGATGCACACTTTAATTTGTTTTCCATTGTGTATGATCCATTATATTTAAGTGTGTCCAAGATGCATCCTGCTTCATTATTGCATGTTTTTAAGTCACCTGTTGGCCTGGTGACCCAAAAGTAGTTCCTGGCAACTTTGGACTTAATTGCGGAGCCTATAATGATTTCCTATAGGAATTCGGGACAAGCACAGACACCCTTAGCACATAAGGGTTTAAGCTAATCAAGCTCTCATTGGGTCGAAGACGGAGCCAAATAGCTCCGAGAAATGTCAAACCCTGCATTGATGTGCACTATACAGCAGTAGTGTTAATGTTTACAGTTAAAAACATCTATTTGTGCTTATTTGCGAATTAATTCCAGGTCCATCACACATTGGCAGACATATATTAGCGTCCTTACAGTGCTATTCAGGGGCGATAAATCTAACAGCTTTTAAATGTGCATATTTTGTGTTGATAAATTATAACAACAATTTAAGGGCCGAGTGGGGTGCACTTTCAGCACAGCCGTTTACCATAAAATCATCTTTTTATTTAATGACGTTCTCTGTCTCCAGCCGATCTGGTATGCACATCCTGAGTGGCTGAACTCTCTGCTCACCTCCCTCACAGTATATGCTGCGATTGACAGTTGTGGTGTGATTGACAGTTCATTTCATTCGTCTGCACCCCAACTACCACTTAAGGGATCCTGGAGTGGGAGAGGCTGTAGAAATGAGCCCTCCATGCGGTGGTAACAAGCACTTGCGGCACCCTCAGAAAACATTCAAAGTGTTAGTGGATGAGTGGATGCCTTCAACGCGCGCCCTTCTGACCTTTCCTCCATTCCATGAGCCACCAGCAGCTGTCAGGTGATGCGAAAGTGACACATTTTTGCCAATTTCATAGTCACCCATCATGGCAATTACACTGGTTACTCAAATGGGCCCTGCATTTATAACGTCCACACCTGGCAAGCAGAATGAGAGAGTGAGAGCTCGAGAGAGAGGATATGTGAGAGAGAAAGAGAGAGAGACAGAGAGAGAGAGAGAGAGAGAGAGGGAGAGAGAGAGAGAGAGAATGAAACTGGAGTAATATGTGTGAACCACCAAAAACATTACTCTGAACACAAAGGATACCTTGTCTTAGACAAGAGCAATGAAGTATCAATTAACAAAGAAACTATGGTGAGTATGGAATATGTACAAACAGTAACCAGCCTTTTCAATATTGTGGTGCTTAAACGACTTAGAGGCCTCGTATGAACCACCTACATATCCAATACCATAGAAAATGCAACTATATTGAGTAACAACATCCTAGATGCCACAAGTAAAATTGTTAATTTATTTATGCATTTTTGGTATTAACACAATGCTGGCACAGCCCATGAGTGAAGCCCTGCACTTCACATAAGAACAAAATTTTATGCAGAAAAATGTAAATACATGAATACATTAAGAAGGCTAACAAACATATGCAGTAGTAGATGAAGATGAAATTAAGACATTTGCAAATGTGAGGAGAAGGGTGGCGGAAGACTCGTATGTTAGCGAATGAGGTTAAGACAGAAAGAAAAGTCTGATTTGATGTGATTCCATGTGTTTTATGTAGGTTATTAATGTGGCGTTATGTACCCGTTCTGGGGCGGCGCAGCAGAAATAAGGTAAGTGGGGAGGAGGGAGGTTAAGAAATAAATACATTAAATAGGACAGGGGGTGGGGGGAAGATGGCGGCGGAGGGAGCCGGCTGCTAGGTGGTTTGGAATGCGGGCTTGTACCAGCAGTTCAAAGCCGCAGTCCTAGCCACCTGATTGGCTGACTGACCCCACCCAGATGTTAAGGTCTCACTTGAAGAGGCAGCTTTTTCCACAATCTTGGGAGTATATTGAGAATGCCTGTCTCTTGGTTTTCACTTTGTCAAGTTGTAGAATTTCATGAGAGGCTCACTTTCACGAGAGGCTCACTTCACTTCTTAGACTCCCTAAAGTAGACAGGTTCAGCGAGATATTCGGGTTTACGGCTTTAAAAATGATGCAATGGGTTTTACATTTAATAAGTGCTAGGAATGGGGGGCTGTGCCGATTTTTTGAGTGTAGGATAGATGTGATCAAATTACTACTGACCAATGATTAATTGTGCAGCAGCATATGGCTCAGCGGGTTAAATGGTTGTTGTTGTGATCTGTGTTTAATCTGCAGGTCGCAGGTTCGAATTCGGCAAGGCCAACTCAGCCTTTCATCCTTCCGAGGTTGGTAAATGAGTTCCAATTTCGATTGTGTAATAATAGTAATTTATGTAAATATGTCCTGTGTAAAGTGCTTCACATTAAAGTGCTATATAAGAAACAAATAATTATAAAAAACAAATTATTATTTTCAGTGGTATAAGGGTGGAATATGGATAGCAAGTGGGTCCTTTTTGTAATCACGAGGACCAACTACATTAGCATCTTTATCTGCTCTTTAATGCTCCCATCGCTGCAGTCACGATGAACAGCCATGCCACTGCATGTAGGAGATAATTTGGCCCCATCAGAGAAGACATTGTGCCTGCTATGTGGTCCAACGCACATCTTAATACAGCTTCCCCCTAATGCGACAGCAGCATGATGCACCGCTCTAACCCAAAAGGAGTCACCCAACCCTGGTAGCTGCCAAATGTAAGTAACCCAAAGCATTTCTGCTGCATCCAAAAGATGTTTTATATTTTGATCACCTAAACCCTGACTTAAATCCTGAATGTCAGCCTCAAAAACCACTCTGTTACTGTGCAAGACTTATATAACTGTATATCTTTCTAAACCCCATGTGGGATCCTAAAAGCATAAGTCCTCCTCACTCTGTCTGTCCACATCCCACCTTGCACTGCATTCCATTTCTGTCTGCCCCCTCTGTCTTTACCATAGCAATTATTTCTCCTGTCCAGTGATAAAAATTACCACGATTCAAGGCTGTAAGATCACACTCACAAGGACTACAGTCGCTTCACCAGACTCTAGACTCTTAGGGCCCACCTAAATATCTGTAATGTAAATGCATCACCCCTTCTCATGTTTCCCCTTTCTCTTCTCCAGGAGCTTGTTGTTCCAGTCTTATTCCACTGCTATACTATTTGATAGCACCTAGAAACAAAACTGCTCTGCTTACTGTTCTCCCCTCCATACATTGTTTCTGTTTGAAGCAATGTGTTCCATAAGTCAAATAAAATGTAAACAAAATACAAATACACATTTCGAGAATGAGTTCTGCAAAATGTAGTATCATGAATATCCTTCTAAAAGGCTGGGGTATTATATTCAATGATAAGTTTGATTGTGATGTAATGACTGCAGCAGTAAAGGGATGAGTATTGGTTAACCCACCTACTCAGCCCCACACTATTACTAACCCAGCAGTAATTCCAATCATAGAGGTGAAACAGGCTCAGCTCAAACGTTATTCCTCCTTCGCCTCCTGCGGTAGCCTAGGCCAAGGCCTATATCTTCAGGTGGGGTGTAAGATGATGAAAGTAGTAACCCAAACAACTTAAGTACAATGGCTCCAAATTAAAAGAATGCCAATCAAGCTTCTATCAAAAGATAGACTTTTAATCAAGAAATAAAATGCAATCAACTAACTAATAACATTTGTAAATACCCACCCTTGCAAAGAAAACACATGCAAGTGTTGGGATGCAAGTGCAACCTCCTAGTCAGGCAAAGAGATTTAGACTGCGAAAAATATATTAGCAGGAGTCCTAGTGCTAGCAGATCTCATTGGACACAGTAGAATGTGCATGTACCTATTTGTAGTTAGCTTTCACACATATTAGAAACACCATATGGCCACACAGAAAGAGCAACAATGTGTACATGTTGCGGTTGTAGTGATTAAAGATAGGGTGATGTATCTTGCATTTAGTGGTAGTGTTTGGTGTTATGTTTTAAGGGATGTGCGAGTAGGTTGCTGACATAGTTTGCCGTTTGAGATGGAGCCTGAGAAGTGTTGGAGTAAAGGCGAGGTCCAAGGGCTAAAATTGCAGGAGTACCGTCATGTTGGATTTCAGGGCATGTTACAGGATGCATTTGTGAAAGTATGAGAAACAAGCTCAATTTGGAAATGTGGCTCTGTCCAGTTAGTCCTGAGACAAGTAACACTTCATTCCCCACAGAGAGAAGTTATGATGTCAAGGTCACAGCCAGCTACGTTGTGTTGATAACAGATAATTGAGTTAAGCTGCAGAGCTAGGAGAAGCTGGGAAAGGAATGTTGGCTGCAGGGAGGATGGGTAGGGATGTGCCTTTTCAAGGTTAAATTCATGTGAGCAGTGCATGGTGTTCTGTGATGGCAAGAGGCTTGGTGAAAATGTAGAGCACTACTGCCCTCCCCTGAAGAGCGGCCATCCAATTTAAACTGCAGGCGCCACATTCTGGAGACATATAAATAAGCGAAATTCAGAAATAAGAGTGGTGCCTCGGTCACGTCATTCATGGGCACCTGGGATCCCAGAGAGATAAGGGGGAAGATGTGCTAAGGCTATACCTTGATTTGGGATAGGAGAGGCATAGGTGATGCCAATAAATGTATCTACAAGGTTAGGGATGTGTTTGTTCATGCCACAGTGTCGGCATAAGGAGGAGGGCCATTGTATTATCAAAGCAGAGCTGATCTTGCTATTCACACTTTGATCTTGATCTGACAGAGGGGTGCACATCCCGGTACATTCGGGCCTGTAACTATGGGCCACAGGGGCGTTACCTTATGCAGTAATGGCCCAAAGTCTCTGGGCTTATTTCCTAATGAAAAGTGACCAAGAGTAAATGTGGAGCCTATGCAGATAAATCAGAGTCAGGGTTATGCACTCATAATTATGCAAATAAAAAATTAATGAATTGCACAGTGTATAAGTGTCTTCTGAGGCTCCAACATGGTGGAGGGGGGCATGAGGATGTCATTGCTGTCATCCTGGCGAGAAGGAACTAAAGCCTGGACAGCCATGTGAAGGTCAGAGGGAGGGATATAAGGTTAAGTTTTCCTATTATGTAGTAAATGCATATGAACAAACAAGACTGTGAAAGAAGAGAAACATGTGATTTAAAGTTTAGATTCGAATCAAGAGTGAAACCATAGATGTGACAGAGGTCACCATCGAAAGAAAGAGAACAAGAGACGATAGGGGGGCAAGCCACTCCTAGAAACATAAATGGAGCATGAGGAAGAACACAATAGAGGACATCATTGATGGCACTGAGTAAGTTCTTGAGATGGAGGACATCTGGTGGAGAGGACACCTTAAATTTGGACAAGTCTTCCAAGCAGGAACTGAGTGGGAAATAACAGAAATGAGCAATTATTTGGAATTATGAGCCTGAGAAGAAATGGGCAAATACATTGTTGAAATCTTAGTTATTTAAAAACCAAAATTAACATAATCATTAGGAAAATATAAACCACTAGTTGGGGAAGGAGATTCTCAGATTGTTAAAGATGCTAGAAAATGAGTTAATTGCCCAAGATGAGAGTCAGTCCCGTATTCCCAGCAGACTAAACCGACCAGCAAAATTGGGCACCATAGGGTCCTCGAATTTGCACACAACACATTTCATAATGCCAGTAAAAGTTACTTTGCTGGCACAAATAACCTAACAATAAATGCTGAGCTGTTTAAATAATATAGCTATTTTATGTGAGTAAAAATGTCTGATTATGAATAAACATTCAACCGAAAAACGTTCAGTCTAGCCAGTTACAACGCCTTTGTCCAAGATATAAGTAAGGGTATGCTGGAATGTTAACCATAAACCCAGCTGTTCTGAACTGGTCACACATGTCCTTTGCCATCGAAAGAGCAGTCTCCCAGCTGAAGGATAACCTATTATGGCTATGGCGTATCCCAAATAGATGACTGACAGCACACTCTGTTCACTGTAGGGTGACCGGATTTTAAAAGTCAAAAACCGGGACAGGGCAACTAACATAAAAGTAGGACCAACTCATGAAAGTGGCTGTCAAGGCACTACACTTCAGTCGCGTTTGGAGGAGAAGGGGGTTTAAGTGTTACTGTTCAAAGAAACACATATTGTAATTCATTTATCACAAACTAACACTATCTTAAGTTGTAAAAGGCAGCACTCCTTCAGTGCGAGATTGTGCTTTCATGCCTGTCAGCTATAAAGACCGACTACCAAAAACCGGCACAACTGCAGTTTCCAATGGAAACATTGGGCCTCATTCCGAGGTGGGCGCAAAGGGATACCGGGCACTGTTAAGGACATCAGTGCCGGTAATCCCTTTGCGCTCTATTCCGAGGTCCCTTAGCGGGTCCCGCAATGGGCGCATGGTTTTACCAGGCGCCATTAGCGGGAGCCGCTAAGGGACCAGAGAGCTAATAACGGTACCGCAAATTATGTTACCGTTATTAGCTACTTCCCCATTACCATTGAGCCCTATGGGGGCTCAAATGGGAATGGGGAATGGATTTTTCAATGGTGACTTACCGGTCCCTCCAGGGTCGGAATGGACCGGTAAATCCCCATTGAACCAGGTCGGGGGGCAAATAGCGCCATGACTACCTCCATACTCGGAATGAGGCCCATAATCTTGAGAAAGGGGGACAGAGCACCAAAAAGCGGGACGTCTGGTCACGCGAGTTCAGTGGAAACTCGGGGACACGACCGATTTCAAATGCAGGGGATTTTTATCAGATCAGGCCCCGGATGGTAACCGAGGAGGGCCCATTATGACAGGTTAACAGCGCCGTTTCACATCACGGCCTCTTCAGCAGAGGCACTAACGAGAAGCCTCTTGACAATGCAGGGCCATTCTCTGCAACACTATATGCTTTATGTTCGCACCTCTGCTGAGAACACGCCTCTGTTCTGTGAGGCGCATGCAATAGGAAACGTCCAGGGCACATGAAGGGCCTCTTTAAAAATATAAAATATGAGTAATTCATTATGTTACAGGTGACAATGATAACACACTGCATTCAGAAGGAAGAGGGGCAATTTGCCATATTACAAAATTGCATGAACCAGCAATAGGATATCCGCCTCATTTGTGGACTTAGAAACAATACAAAAGGGTTTAAATGTCAAAGACAACACCGTAAATGCACCCCCCTTTCTGTATTTTTTTTTTAAAAAGTCAGGCAAGGCTTTGTCTACAGCTCCTCGGGCTACGGTAACTTCTTCAAATGTGCAGCTATGGAGCTGGGTGGTGAATAGCCGCGCGGGCCCATTATACTGCGCACTTCCTTCCGAGAGTGCGTATCAAGTGTGCTAATGAGAATGCCATTTGTTAGGGGAGTCAAATAATACGCGCGATGATAATGGGCGCGCGATGAATCGAACCCACTGGAAAGTTGGAAGAGAGCCTCTTCTCACCTGCCCCGTCCGCTCTGATCAGAAAGACGCCTCTTGTTCGCCTCGGCTGCGGGTTGGCGGTTGGGCGCGCGGCCAATAATTCCTCGAGCGTGCGATAAACAGACGCACCTAATGGCTATCGCCGGCACGTTTTATTATCATGCGGTCCGGAGCATTCAAACATTATTACGTCTGCCGCTTACACTCAACTTCGATTCGCTTCACAGTCCTGCTATATGTCAAAATGTGACTTTCTGCATTTTTTTTTCTTTTTACAAATTACTTAAAGGGGATTGCATGATTTTTTTTCTTAAACACGCTTCCTCCTCTCTCTTTATATAAAATCCCCCCAACTGCCTGCCTCGGTTTTTTGCTCTCATTCTCCCACCCCCCTTGTTCTTTCTGTTTTTAAATCTGCCTGGGCCTCTCCAGTCCTCTTCCCCCCACTTCCCCCTGTGAGCGTGTTCAAATGCATTGCTTTTCGCCCTCGTCACCAACTGCCGCTCGACAGACAAAGGCAACCTCGTGTAAAGACGCGGCGGCGTAGCGGCTCCTTGGCTGCCGCCGTGAGATTGCCAAAGGCTGTGCCCTTCGGGGAGCACTATAACTCATTAGCGAGCTCTCGCTAATTGAATTTGATTTAGTGTCAGCGCTGTCACAGTCACGTAGCGCCAGGCCAATAACGCTTCAGCCCCGCCTGCTGCGATCATTAAGCCCGGTCATCTCACCGCTGGAGCTCTGCCTTTCCGTTGAAGGTTGTCTGGGCAGAGTCCCACGCGGGCACGCTGCAGTGCTTGTGGGCCCTCCTAAAATGCCGAAGAATACACGTGCCCGTGCTGCCCTGTGAGCCCGACGATATCCTGGAAGGAAAGCAAAATGTGTCCTAAAACCTTGTGACAGAGCTGAGCTGGAGTAGTGTAGAGACAAACTGGAAGCTTTCTTGGCAAGGTCAGTGTCTCTGATAGGTCAGAGAACTGGAGAAGTGCGACTGACTCAGCGCCTGCGCTGTGGCCTGCTGGTCACCCTCAACGATTCCCAGTGCTTGAAATGCAATTACACAAGTACAGGGGCTCATTATTCCAGAACACCTTTTTACAGTTGAGAAATTACAGTACTCTTCCATTTAAAGTGGTGCATTCCTGTTAAGTGCTACCCCCCCTCAGTTTCAAATGAAAGAGTTGCAGGAACTTTGCTCTGAACATTCTAGTACATACCTGTAAACCACCGCAACTTCCATTACGGCTAGTCTCGTTTTGACCTGTAAAAGTGTGAATGGTCGGTATTACAAGTCATTTTTTTCATGCAGCACTGCTCACTGCATGGGGCCTAGGGGATTGATTTGCGAGCTGCTGCAAATCCCTCAGGCAATGATGGACCCAACCTGTTTGTGCCTGTCCAGCAGAGCTGTCTGGGCACTCTGAGATATCTGCTGTAGGTTGCACCAAAACCTTAAAGTGATAATACACTTTCTTGAAGAGACATGCTAAGTACATGATTGGTTGCCATTATTTATTTATTTGTTCATCCAGTTAGGGTACGATTATTTTCAAAATGGAAGATACAATGTGTTTCATACTATCTGCGCTGAACTTCCTCAGGTGTCATCAGACTGGTATCTGTGCCTTTGGAAAAAACAACATTCCACAGTGTACTTATGTCAGGCATTATTCGGTTCTGGTGACCCCACCCACTCTTTGAATGCCCCCACTGTTGTGGTTGCTGCCAGGGCCCCACTCAACGACCAGGTGTAGAGTGCCCTGATGCAGACTCTGAATAAGTGGTCCTTGCTGTGTCATCTGTCTCTGTTCCTGGAAATCCTGGCCCGACTTTAAATGTGTGGGGGAAGGGGAGGGTTTACAACCAGAGGGTTGTGTTTGGTATGGACAATCACCAAAAATAGGCCTGGGAACAAACAAAGATTGCCTAAATTCCCCGATCTCAATATTTTCTGTTCTAACTGGGGTACATTTTCCTGGGAAAGATGTGGTCATCGATGCATTGATTGTTACTGCCAGTTTCCCAGTGCACCAAATCATCCCAGTGTCACGGATGTCTACACAGAACAGGCCCATAGTGGAATTTACAGGTTCGAATTTGTGGCCTTGCCCAAATGCCACAAAGGCCAATCCAAGCCAAGTAAGCCAATGGGACAGTTCTTACCACACTCCCAAATGCACACTGCCGGACTCCCACACTACCAAAGAACAGCTCATAGTTGGTCTGCATGCCCCCCCCTCTGTCCTCTTTAGGTGACCTTCCTCAAGTCCCATATTGGGATCATGCACGGACTCGGACGGGAATCCACACAAATGCCCACATGCAGGGCAGGTTATTGCTCACTGTTCATTCACAGGCAGTGAAACCACACGTTTGGCATTACAAACGGGGCGTGGCAGCTTCTTCTGCAACATCAAAGTTCTGCACATAAACACTGCAGATAAAACAGGAACCACACGTTTTATTATGTGGCTGCAAACATTTCTTTGGTCTGGCAGACAAAAACTGCTAAAAGTGGCATCAAGTACTGTTGACATATTATACATATTGTACTATTCATTGATGACATTTCATTGTACTACTCATTGATGACATTTTTAGGAATATTCTGTTTTCTTATTGAATGATTTGTGTGTAAAGTTTAATTATGTAACTGAATCACACACAATTATATTAACAAAATAATTGCTAGCATAAGTAATGAAAGGTACCAATTTGACTCTGTGGTTTATATGTTACCAAATGTTACACTTCACTCTCCATGAAAAGTGAACAAATAAAGTAGGCATGACAGGCCCTAAAGAACACGACTCAATTGCCAGCTCAAAGAATGCAAACAGAGCTTCGACTTAGCTCGAGCCTCCAGAGCAATGGCTCGCTAACAGAGCTTGGCAATTGTCCAATTTCATTCATGCACAACTTGTGTGGTCTCAATCCACTTTGAGGCAATTTTTCGAATTGGGTTAAAACTTTTTAAAACACTAGACAAATATTGCTTAGAATTAACATAATAATTTCCAACCTCTGGAAATCATTAATTCAGCGTTCAGTCAACGACCTAGTAAAAGAAACTGAAAGTGAATAACAGAAATTCCTGTTTCCTGTTGCTGGCTCTGGCTGGAGACAGAGTGAGAGAGAACTATGAGGCCACGGAGTGCTCACAGCAAGGCAATACACTGGTAGGGTGAAACATAGACTAATAGGTTGAGGGAAGGATCATTATTGTGAGATAACGACCCGGCCACATTATCATGTTATACTCACAGGCAAAGCCGAGGGCTATACGTTGGGCAAGGGTCAATGTCACAAGCAATAATGGAACCTCCCAAGCTCCATAAGGTTATCACATTCCTGTAATACTATAAGTTGTGGAGTTGTTTATATAAAGTCAAAAAACGTTGTTTTATAGTGAGTTAAATAAATGCACACAACATCAGATGTGTTTTTATTTTGTGATATTTAAACAAGAAGGATGTCTTGAATTAGCATCTTAATTATCAACATGGATGAAATGGAACACGTTTAGCATGAGCTTGCATTAGGTACAAAGTAAAAGTGAACAGTTTCTCTGTTCAAAATTAAAAACATAGTTCCATGTTGCTCTACCCTTAGTGCATTATTGTCGAGTTGAAGAAGTGAGAAGAAATAGTGGCTTGTTGAAAGAAATCTTGCAGGGTGCAAAGAAATGCATTATATTGTTTCCTTGTCTACTTCCAAAGAAACAATGGGCCTCATTACACAGATGGCCGTGAACCATGGCGCCATTAGCGCCATGGTTCATGCTGGTAAAATACCGGCAACGCCTTGGTGGAAAGGGGAATTACCGCCCTATTCCAAGGTTGGCGGGGCGGTAATTCCCCCTTCCACCATTGCCCTTCCCCATTCCCATTTTTGCCCCATAGAGCTCTATGGGAATGGGGAAGGCGCTAATTACAGTACCGTAAATTGCGGTACCGTAATTAGCTCCCTGGTCCCTTTGCGGGTTGGTTTTTACCGCCTGCAAAAAGCAGGCGTTAAAATCCCCAACCCGCAAAGGGACCTCGTAATAAGGTGGTAAGGATTTACTGGTACCGGTAAAATACCGGTACCGGTAAACCCTTACCGCCATCCATGTAATGATGCCCAATGTTTGGAAAGCAGCCAATATCAGTTGTTATTGACTGCATTCTAAGCATTCTGATTGGCTGAGAGGAGGTCATAAATTAACTCTATGTGGGCTTGTATGCTGAGAGAGGGATCATTGTCACAGGATAATGACCTGCCCTCAGGTTTGCTTAAGACAACACATTGAGGAGGGCCATTATCCTAAGTGATAATGCCCTTCCCTATGGTCTATGATGCTATTAACACACAGTGGTGATAGCAACATGGATTTTTGGGTTGTGATATGATATGGCATTTATAACACGCCTATACACAAGTGTTTTAAGGCGCAACGAGGATTGGGAGGGGGAACAGAGGGAGGACAGAGACAAACAATCTTACTAGGCCAAGTGACATTCGAGATTGTGCAAGTGCAGGGGACAGGGGATGGGAACAGTGCCAGGGGAAGGGGGGCAGTGCATTACATGGGATCAAAACAATAAGAAGAAGTGCGGCCAGCAGGTGGTAAGTGCAGGGTAAGTGCAGACAGCAGGTGTCCAATAAGTGCAAGAAAGGGGGGCTGTAGGGTTACAGATATAGACCCAAGTGCAAGGGTAGCCAGGAGGCAGTGCAAGTGTGCAACTGGACGGGCAGGGACCTGGGCCCAAATTCAGAGGGTGGCCAGGTGACCAGTGCAGTAACACGCCTTGTTGTGGTGGTGAAGTCAATCACTTTAGTCTAAAGTTAGCTAATTTAAAGGATAAATGAGTTAGTAAATTAAATATTTTTTAGGTGTTTATATAACAAGGTTCTTTTTATAAGGTAAGCATTTTATTTGTAAGCTTTGTAGAGCCGGCACAGTATTAGCATGAGCATGCATTGGGTGTAAATGTAGCTAGTTTCACTATATAAAAGGGAACACATTTTTCCATGTTTTGGCTTTGCCGTTGGTACGACAAATTGGATGTTGACTGTCATGATGAAAGTGCAATGAAAAAGATACACAGAGGGAATGGCTGAGAGAAATCTTTCTGGGAAATTGCACAGCTGGTTATTGAATGCAGAGGCACGCTTTCAGCCGTTTCCACGTCTGCTTCTGACATCTGAACGTTCGAAATACATGCAATATCAGTAATTCTTGACTGCATTCAAAGCATTTTGAATGGCTCAGACAAGGTCCATAAAGACTTCCATGTGCTAATAATAGTTATACCTCATTCAATACAACCTAACGTGTAGGATGGTCGTGGCACGTTAAAATATCAGCATAGGCATTGCGTTCATTATTCCGCTGGCTCACAACTCAATATTTCAGATCTAAGTGTCAATGAAGAGCTGGCGGTACATATATAACAGTTGAATGTAATCCACTCATGTGGCGAATTCATGGTCTACCTACCACAGTTAAAACAAACTCTCAGATACTCCACAAACTTCATCTAAGAAACACACCGAAAGTGGATGATGTCCCTTAATCACCCAAGCTGCACACCTCAGGCAGCTGAACAACAACAAACACTCAACATCATCTCTGAAACCTCCTAGGCCTTTTATATAATGTGTCAAAACTCAGAGTAATTAGGTAAGAAAATGTTCTTGTTAGGAGGGGGGATGAAAGTCAGTCTGCACTTGAGTGTCAAATAGGCACAGCTCTTAAATAGGGGATATCACTCCTAATGTCATCATGACATAAAATGGAAAATGCAAGAGTCAGTCATGCACTCGTCACCAGCGATGCAGGTAGCCTTTTGTGCCCTGGGGCTTGGGTGGCTCCTCAGGGCTACCAGGATTCTAAAAGATTCACTGCCAGTCACAGCTGGTGAATATTTTCAGGGACTAAATTAATGTGATCGATTAATGTAGGTTCTTCCCCTTGAACATTTTAAAAATGATCCGAAATGGTGTATTTTACAGCACAAGTTTTGAGAAAAATGAGGTTAAGCCATATAACGTACAATTGGACCTCTTGGGTAATGCCTGAAAGAATCTAGTGAACAGGAGCATTTTAGAACATTTTTACGAGGCTAAGCCAGAATCTAACTTTGCCAGCAATGGTCACTGTAAATCACTTTCACGAAGCTGCACCCACAATGTATCTTTGTCAGTAATGGTCACCATAATTCCCTTGCATGAGGTAACAGCTAAAATCTCTGTTTGCCAATATTGGCCTGGGGACTGTAAATCACTTGCATGAAGGTGGGACCACAACATCTTTGCCAGTAATGCTCTGGTCACTGCAAATCACTTGCATGGGACTGAGGCCACAACGTGCACTCAAGGGGCACAGGCAGAGATATGGTAGGGTATCTTCCAAACCTAGACATGGCAAGAGCTTCCTTTCACTGAACCTATTCAACTTAACTCTCTCCTACTTTTTAACTGAATTACAAAGGTTTTGTTAAGCCATATCTCACTCCACGTGTAAGGTTTCTTTTTTCAAATCATTGAGATGTCATATTCAATAATATTATGTTTCCAAGCTACAAACCATGGGATTCCTTCCATATTTTGGGTCAGTGGACCACCAACCAGTGGCCACTTTGTGATAATGAGGGACCGAGATGAGAATGAACACAATATTATGTATGATATAACAGACATTTTGGAAAGGATTTCTTGTGTCTCACACTTTTCCTTGTGGAAGCATATTGTTTTTTGAGCCCTCTTGTAAGAAATCACTTTTTTGAAATGTCATGCTGCTCACGCACCGGATTCTCATGAATAGGTCATTGATACTCACAAGAAGACAACAAATTAAACAATATTATCCCAAGCCCCCCACAAGCTTTAAATATACCCAGACGATAGGCGTTTTACTCTTCCTACACCTCTTCTGAAGGTAAACTGCTGCAATCCCTCCTCCTAACATCACCTGCACCACGTTGTTTCTCTCATGACACACTTCAGAAAGTACCTTACATTCTTGCGAGAATGTCCCTGTTCTCAAGAAAATATGGAAATGAATTGAGTATTCTCCACTAACACTCAAACTTCTAGTCGCTGCTGTTTTACCTTCCCCACATCCACCATGGAGGCAAATATCCCTTCCAGCCACTCCTAATATAATTTTAAGTGCATTGTCATCACCCATTCTTGCAAGAATACTCAGGAGAACACCTCACATTGGTGAACAAAATTGCAGATTATCATTTCTATAAAGCTTCTGTTACTGCAAGACAGTATAAGTGATATTTAAGGATGTTGGAACTGGGGAACCCCTTCTCCATGAAATTGCACCACTTTGTGATGCTCCTCAAGCACATTTAAAGAATATCCATCCAGCGTTTTCAGAAGTTTAAAATGTGGACCTGTTCAATGACTGTGCATTTTCCTATGAGAAAACCAATGCAAAAGGAAATAAACACCCCTTTTCATACTGTTACATCAAATTCCCAGCTCTAGGTGCCCCAAGCCACACAGCATCTGTGAATAATTTCCAACAGATTTGTGAAACGAGCCAAAAGTTATTAATAATTAAATGTTCGGAATGCAAAGAGGAACATTAGCCATTCACAATCCCCATCATTTGTGAGGCGGGATCCGTGGATATCAGCAGATGCTAATCAAGTCAATCAGAATTATTTTTTTGTAACTAATCACATTTCATATTTTATATTTCAAAACAAATATGTTAATTTAACAGGCAATATACAAAAGCAACAATGATCCACATGTTTGGCTTTAAAAAAATAAATGACTGGACTGGTTTGCAACACATTTTCAAAAACACACTTTTACTAGCAGATTCCCACTCATTGCGAAAGTATGGTGCATAGTGGTGCAGCATTTGGTCCTGTAGATGATAGCAAACATTCTCTATGGCAAATTAATCAGAAAAACTGTTGGGACCCCTTTATAATGTTGGCCCTCCAAGACAAAACATCACCCAACAAATCATAAGTCAATTTCTGCAACGTTTCGTGCAGATCTGGCAAATGGTGCCAAATGTATGAGCATCACAAAATTGAATCTTCTTGTGAAAACAACTTATTCAGAAATACAGATTTGCAACTGCAACTCTTAGAGGATACTGAGTCAGGAAGTTCAGTCGAATTTTCATGGCTCAGAGGTCTCTATTTGCGGGGAGATTAATGAATATGTGTTGCTGGGCCTGTTGGGATGACACTTGTTTTTGGCTTTTAATGATTTGAATACTTCATCAGGAATGCACAAAGTAGGAGACCAACAATTGATATCCTAGAACAAGATATCCTACATACTGTGATACTGTTAAGAATATTGCTGTATTCCATCTTAAATTACCAAGAAATAGGGAATTCAATAAAACTCTTACAATCAAAATTCTTTCTGATGAAAACACAATAACAATCAGTAGCACATTAGGGAAGCAGAAACAGAGTCCACCTGCAAAATGAATGAACATTTTGCTTTTGACACCTTGTGATATAAATTCATGCAGAGAAGCATTTGGGGCAGGTCTAGTGTTTTTTTTTACCCAGGAACTAGAGGATAACTTTATCAGGCCTTAATTTCATATTAATTCATATTAGAAACAGATGTAGGGTCTCATTGCCTATGGAAGTAATCAAATCAAGTAGATGTCACATCCCTCGACCATATCATGGAGAAAATTGAGAAGCCCCGCATTTGACTATTGAGAGGGATGTCATTTAAAAAGGGCTTAAGGTTTTGGCTCACATTTTGTTCCAGAACAGTTATTGAGAAATCAAATTGGTAACGCAATATGCGGTGAGTGTAAGACATTACTTATATATAGGAGCATATTACTTGTTGTGGTAAAATAAATAAAGGCAGTAAACAGAGGCCCCATGTATTGAAGGGCAGCCTGAAAGAAAGCTTTCAAATGGAAGCATTCCTGTAAACCACAAGCATAGCTAACATATCATGCTGTTGGTTTAACTATCATGTAGGCCAGAAAATGTAAAACAATGCAGGGACAGAATCCATCTTTGAGTGGTTGTACATCATGAATGAAGGGTAATAGTCATTTGAGTATCCATGTTACCAGAAGGCACATTTCTGTGTAACAGAACTGACATCATGAGGCCAGACAAGGTAGACTGGTGGCCAAATTCCACTGGCAGTATTTCCCACATAAAACACTTCAAACGGGGGCCATAGGTATTTTCAAGTAATAGAGAAGTGTGTAAATATAAAAGTCAGTAGTGAGAATTGTTTTGAAAAAGAATAGAAGTCAGACTTAATCATTTCAGTATGAAATCAAGGTCACAGTTCTACACAATCACTGCAGCATTCCTAGTAAATCACATGTTATACTAGCACCACAGCTTTTAAAATCAATTTGTCAGACTGGAATGCAGTGTAAAAAAATTATGTATCAACATTTTCTTGTTACAAACATACAAATGCATTTCATTTTATTGGACATTTCTTTGCCGCCTATTACACAAGTGTTTCCAGGCGCCAAAAGACAAGACGGGGTGGGAGGGGGGACATGGGAGTCAAAAAAAGTAGCGCAATAGAGACGTTTATATTAGCTTTGTGACAATCCTACTGTGCAAGTGCATGACAAGGTGGTAAGTGCAGGGGGAGGGGGAAAGGGAGACGTGCAGGAGTGTGGGTAATCCCACTGGTGGGGGCGAGCAGGTCTTAGGTGGGCCAAGGTGGTAAGTGTTAGGGGAAAGGGGGAGAAGGTGGATGAGTGCGGTGGACAGGGAAGACCAAGTTGGGGTAGTCTGGGAAGGGAGTCTGAGGGCAAGTGCTGGCAAAAGATGCTGGGGGGACTTGTAGAGGGTGGCCTGGTCCTGGTATGACTGAAGGGACCAGGCCCCCATCACAGAGGCAGATGGAGAGTTAGCAAAGGAGGGGGAGAGGGAAGGCAGAGGAGAAAAGGAAAGTCTTCAGAAGTTTCTGGAATTTAAGAAGATCTGGCTAAAGTCTGAGGGGGGAGGGAGGCAGTTCCAGAGAGAGGAGCCAGCCAAGGAAATGGATCTACCTCCCACTCTTTGCTTGGAGAAGTGTTTTACTTGCAGAGAGTATGAGCCAGAAGACCAAAGGACTTTGGCCGGGAGGTATTTCGGGAGGGAGAGCTGGATGTAAAGAGGTCCCAGGTCCCAGACAGCCTTGTGGATGATGCAAAGGGTCTCTCACTGGGAGCCAATGGAGAGATTTTAGGGCTGGGGAGATGCAGTGCCTGGGCTTTAGGCCAAGGATAAGTCTTGCAGTCATATTCTGGATTAGTTGAAGGGGGCGAAGGGAGGAAAGAGGCAGATTGAGGAAGAGGCTGTTGCAGTAGTAAAGCCTAGAGAGGACCAGGGCTCTGGAGATGTTGAGCTGCTGGGGGAAGGAGAGGAAAGGTAGAATGCCCCTGCGCAGGTGCAGCAGAAATTGTGGACTTCTTGGCAAGGTCTGTGATGTGTGGGGCGAAAGAGAGAGAGGAGTTAAAGATGATCCCACGCTTTTTTGCCTTACAAGAGGGTGGGAGGAAAGGACCCAGGGAGTCTGGCCAGAGAGTGGGGTGGGAAGCAAGGGGCAGGCACCCCAATGAGAAGGATTTCTGTCTTACTGCCATTAAGGAAGAGATCATTGGCAGAGCACCATGCCTGAATAGCAATCAGGCAATCAGGTAAGAAGGAGGTAGAGGAAGGCAGCTTGAAAGAGAGCTGTGTGTCATCTGAGTAACACCTGAAATGAGGGGAGAATGGGGAGAACAGGTAGGCCAGAGGGGCCAGGTAAATGTTAAAGAGCCAAGGGTCAATATAGAGCCCTGAGGGATGCCACAGTTAGAGAGTGAGGCGGAGGAGAGGAAAGGGCTCATATTCATCAATAGGAAGACTTTGGTAAAGTGCACCAATCCTTTGATCTAAAGAACTAATTTGCAATACTGATTTCCAATCCAGAAAATCATGTAAGCTATTAAAAGGTGATTGTACTTTTTATACCCATTTCTTTTACGTACACAATAAGGCAGTTTCATGATTACAAGTGCTTATGAGCACTCTCCATCATTCCTTCAATATACCGTATGATGTACTGATATGGATAATTGTCTTCCACATGGTGCAACCCTATGCATCCCCATCGGGACGTGTATGGTGTGACAATGGACGACTCAGTAATGTTAGTTATACTTTTCTGGGCAGCCTACAAATGTATTCAGATTATATTCTGCCCATGTGGTTTTACACTTGACAAGTTCTTTAAAGAGCCAAGTTTGAGTACCTATTTTCAAAGTTGTACAGCTTTCTTGTATCAATGCATACCACACAATGGGCCTCATCACGACTTCGGCGGTAACCCTTAAATCCGGCGGTAGCACTATTACTGCCGGATTTAAGGGTCCGCCGAATCAGGGCTTTGGCGGATTTCAACCCAGCTCTGAGCTGGTGTGAAATCGGCCGAAAATTCGCCCTCATACCGCCGGCGGGAAATCCGCCGGCGGTATGAGCGCAAAATTTCCCCATTGAGCCCAATGGGGAAAGGGGCATTCCCGAATGGGCTCAATGGGGAATGGGGACTTCCAGGTCCGCCGAACTCGTGATCCCGCGCTATTAGTGCCGGGGTCTATGGCGGTCGCGCTAATAGCCCCTGCTCTAATAGCGCCGGCCCTACCGCCGAAGTCGTGATGAGGCCCAATGTCTTGGATAGTGATGTTGTATGGATGGCATGCCCACAATGAATGATGCTCCTTTGGGATTTTTTATTCTGACACCTTGATCGTAACAACTGGTCCTTAACTTTCTGGTCTGTTTTTGATACAGGTTTCTCAAATGGTATTGTCAATCTAATTAATAAACTATGGTGGAGCCTGATTTATGTTTGCACTGCACTATGTAACTAAAAGGATCACTACATACTATCCTGTCGTTCCTTTGGGGTTTTCTCAATAAGCTTACCCTTGCTATGAAGGATGCACCTTTGAAAGCTCTCTTTGTTCGTTTTGTCTGGGGTACGTGCTGCTAGTGTTAGATGTAAATCTGTTGCATAGGTCATCTACTCCTGCACCTAGCTACAGTTTCTTCACATGAAGTAACGGATGTGAAACGTTCACAGAAACGATGTCTGGAACAGAGAGAGGTGTGTTTCTGTGTGTGTTCGCGTTTCTTTGTGTGCGTGCACGCACATTTGCGTGTGTGACACGCTACCTTTGCAGTGCTGCTTCTGGTGGGTTGCATCATTATTTGTTTGGGATGCTTAGCAATGGCATGATTGCATGACTTGCTATATGAAACAAAGGATACAGTTGAATAGGTCGAGAAAATGTGCTCAAGCACTTTCCTTTACCCTATCACCCTACGCGCATACATAAAGAAATCAATTTTTCGTGCTCAGTTGTGGAACAATTTTTTGGTTTTATATAAAGTTGCATAAATCAACATGAATTGGGTACTGGAAACATAACATCAATCTGTTATTAAATGGTCATACAAGCAAAGATTAATAACACAAAAACATACACTTTTGGCAAATACAATTATTTGTGTGAGAAAAAAAAGGTGTGAGCCCTTAACTGTCAATACCTCAAACGACAGTATTATACGGGAAAACAATTGAACGTTTGTGACAAACAAAAACAGCACAATAAGTAGCAACAGTTCTTTTTATGGGGAACAGCAATGATACACTGTGATTTGGAAAGTGCGTCCGACGCTTAGGGTGATAGGGTAAAGGAGAGTGCTTGAGCAAATTTTCTCGACCTATTCAACTGTATTCTTTGTTTCATAAGCAGCCTTCCTGGGCAGAATAGGTTCCAAACCAGGAGCCCAATTGTTAAGATGATTTGCTATATGCCTACACTGAGCTACATTATCTATGCCATGCCCAGTTTTGAAGTGCTACACTAAGTTAGATTTGGCATGCTACACTCTGTTGTGCTATGCTATGCCATGTTTTAAGCTGTGGAAACATGTCCTGTAAGGTCTTCTTCTAATGGAATCGATGTGTTTTTTTTCCCAAAGCAAAGTGCAAGTTGACTAGAATGTACCTGTGTGCTACTGTATGTACTCATTCACTCCTCTGGGAGGAGGGGGTATGATGTTGATATTTTACAATAGGTCATGTTATATTATGTTGATGTTTCATTATAATGTTTTGCTTTAAAGGCCCGATTCATGGAATAATGTGCATGGGGAAATCAGGAACTTGCGCGCCAAACTGTGTGCAAATCAGCATTCGTCGATTGATGGAACTGACTGCGCAGGACTTTCCTAGGACTTGCAAGGAGTTTGTGCAGGCCCGGAACGTCTGTACGAGCCGTCCAGCACTTAGCACGAGACACCACACGGATCATGGGCGTGGCTTGCGCAGAGGGCTGGAAAAAGGGCTGAACCTGCGAGAAAGTGGGCGTTACGAGGAATGGCACGCAACCAGTCCCTGGCACAGCCACATTTGCGCCAAACGACAGGTATTCATGCTAACACCTGCGCAGTCTCTCCGCATAGAAATGGCCATGCAAATCCCTCGATCCATATGCCACCGAATGACAGGCATAAGTACACTTGCGCATAGGATTCGCTGCACAGAAGTGTGTTTGCATGTCAGATTTAGGGCTGCATGTATGCAACCAGGGTTCCGAGCTAATTTAGTGTTGCGGGTAAGCAGTGTATCAGGACGCAGGGATGGTTTACCGAGGTTTGCACGCAGATTTTCTGAGTTTAGACGGAACTACAATTTTTCATACGCATGTTGTTGGGGTGCCGGAAACAGTTACGGGGGACCCTGCGCAGGGTCCCCGAGATGCAGGCCTGCTTGTGGGTGAACCCACGCACTGTTTGAAAAGTGCGTGCAAAGGTAGCCAGCTGTTCATGCTTTGCATGTGGGCGTGTCGGGGGCGTTCCGTGCATGACTTGAGAATACGATTCTTTGCGCAGTCAATTCCATGGATATGCGGGGCGTGCATTTTTCATACTGTGCGCTGGCTCTGGCAGTGTCCTTCTCGGCGCACTGTCCATGCAGGATTTCTGCACACATGTCCATGAATCATGCCCTAAATGTCTAATTTGCAAGCGCCTTTGAAGCTGCCATATGACAGCAGGTAGCAACTCTCTAAAAAAGCAACAACAAAATGAAAGATGTTAGCTAGATCATAAACCCTTGTTTTGACCACACTTTTGCAGGATGCCCTCTATTAACAGGACGCATTAACTGCAGCCAGAGTCAAAAGTCTAGTCTAAGGCGGGATTAAGTAAATGAACTCCAATAAGCACCCAGCTTCAGCCTAAGAGGATTCCTGCCTCACACACCAGTATAACCATTACCTTCCAAAGGCCGTAGCAGGACTATGGAACAGTTAAACGTGCCTATTTTTCCTTCCAGCTTTTCCATCTATAGAACCGGGCCGCTCGTGGCCGTTCTAAGCTCAAGGGTGTGAATAGAGGGGCATCTTATCTATTTTATCTATCCCTCACCCTCTTCCCAACAATCTACATGACTTTGCTCCTCCCTGCCACAACTGAATGTTCTATCATACGCCTCCTTTGCCTGTCTGATGGGCAGAAGCGCTTTGACACCAAGAACTATGGCAGTAGGCGCAATACAGATGCAAGATACCATAACATGCAAAGGAATTTCCCATTGTGTAAATGATCCATTGGGATTGGAAACTCATGTATTGTTAGATTGTATTTTAGATCTGTGGTTTTCCAAAACAACGAGCACTTCAAACAGCCTTTTGTTGTTCTAATGGTCAAAACTCAGCGTTCTCTTTGCTGAAGGACATAGTGTAAATTTTTTTGATTCCTCAGATTAATCCACTTAACAAATTCATGAAGGAAACTAATATTTCTGAACCAAATTAGAAATATGCGATCTATAGATCTCTTCCATGCATATGCAGTCTCGGAGTCGGTCACATAAATTATGGCCAGAATAGGGGCAAACACTAGCACAAATTCAATATCCTTAATCTGTTAGAAAATATTCTTATTCATCTAAATATGTGTGTTCTTCGGGATTATATTCATAACTATTGCAAAACCAGTGAGTTTGGGTTCCATTTCATTAGGTGCGTTGAGAGCCCTAGTCACATGATCATCACTTTGTCTTGATGAATATTCATGCATAAATACTCTAAGTACATACATAGACACATAGATAAACTGATTTAATGTCGAGCCCTAGTCACATGATCATCACTTTGTCTTGATGAATATGCATGCATAATACTCTAAGTACATACATAGACACATAGATAAACTGATTTAATGTCGAGCCCTAGTCACATGATCATCACTTTGTCTTGATGAATATTCATGCATAAATACTCTAAGTACATACATAGACACATAGATAAACTGATTTAATGTCGAGCCCTAGTCACATGATCATCACTTTGTCTTGATGAATATTCATGCATAAATACTGTAAGTACATACATAGACACATAGATAAACTGATTTAATGTCGAGCCCTAGTCACATGATCATCACTTTGTCTTGATGAATATGCATGCATAATACTCTAAGTACATACATAGACACATAGATAAACTGATTTAATGTCGAGCCCTAGTCACATGATCATCACTTTGTCTTGATGAATATTCATGCATAAATACTCTAAGTACATACATAGACACATAGATCAACTGATTTAATTTCGAGCCCTAGTCACATGATCATCACTTTGTCTTGATGAATATTCATGCATAAATACTCTAAGTACATACATAGATACATAGATCAACTGATTTAATGTCGAGCCCTAGTCACATGATCATCACTTTGTCTTGATGAATATTCATGCATAAATACTGTAAGTACATACGTAGACACATAGATAAACTGATTTAATGTTGAGCCCTAGTCACATGATCACCACTTTGTCTTGATGAATATCCATGCATAAATACTCTAAGTACATACGTAGACACATACGTAGACACATAGATAAACTGATTTAATGTCCAAGGATTCATTAATAGAATCAGAGGGCATTTGCTGCACTGCTCTTTAAATATATTAATACCACCAAAGGCCGGAGGAAGAGAATCAAGAGTTTTGAGGGAAGCTCCAGAATAGATTCACACCTGGAGGCTCTTGCTCTCCATTGTAGCGTGGGTTTTCGCTCTTGTAGAACCAACGTTTGGAGGGTGTAGTAGGAGGAGGAAATGGTTGGTTTCTTAAGGTTGAACCAAGTTTCAGCAGGTTTCATTAGCACTTGTTTTACATTCTTCCCACCCACAGGGTACCCTAAAGTCTGCAGAATGACTTTAAGAAAATCCCCTAGAAGTGGTCAAAACGTCCTTTCACCAGCTTTTCCCCGACCAAGTGCACAAAACCAAATAATGTGCTCATCTGCAACACATGTGGTTCAGCAGTAGTTATGCCAGAATCAGAAGAGCCTGCAGGCAAATTGAGATGTGTTGGAAAGGTGGGATCTCCTTCTGATGGATATACAGTGACATCCCAAAGCCAGGACTGAAAAGGGCCATCATCCGGTCCTAAAGAAAAATCTACTTTCATGACATCAAATATGCAGAACTGAAAACTCCACAGCCTGACAATCAACATGGCTCTCTGTATATATGACCTGCCCATGATCTGCGTAATCAGCACCAAGAATTCCATGCACCCGAAACACGTATATCATTACCACATCCCTGGGCTACTCTCTCGTCTCTCAACTCGTCTATATCTAGTGCGCTAGCTTTTTATTTGAACTCTTTCAGACAATTCTATTGCTATAAAAGCCGTCTATGCCCAAGTTGCCTGTGAACACCAGTTAGTCCTACACCACTTTACAGTGAGCTGCCATCCTGCCTCCCAAACTGGTCATGATCATATCATCGTGCCATGTGAAGCTTTGGAACAGCAGCAAGCACTTTTCAAATCACCAAGAAAATTACGAAAACATGGGCTTAAAGGAATAGCTGCAGCCCAATTCCACAAACATGTAGAGGCTATTGTGCTCTGAAAAGCCATCACTTAAACATCAGGCAACACACCAGACAACCACCAGCTTCCAAGCTGATTCGTATTTGTATGAGCAACATCAGGCAATGACTGTCTCTTAAGCAGCTCCATGCTGGCATCTAGAATGTTTGGCTTCCAGCATAAGACCAGTCGAATGTGCCAAGTCAGCCTTCCACAGCAGCTGGATATACCTGTCAGAGGGGCTTGCCCAGGGCCAGTGACCACTATGGGATTACTGTGTCTGTGGGAGGCATTGGCCAGAAACTATCATGTGATCTTTTGAGCCGATTGAATCTCTCATGGCTGTGTGTGCTAGGTTCTGTACTCACATGGCTGAAATCCTTTTATTGTGACTGAACCCAGCTGAAGAGCATTGGCACCTCCCCCCGCCCCTAGCTAAGACCTGGTTTACCGAACTTTCCACAGCCGTTTGTGTTCACGAATTTGTCAATAGTTTCACTCAGCCAGTCGCAGAATTTGTCAAGCATTTCAACCTTGAATATGTTGATGCACTGAGCACAACCGTTGGAAAAGCAACATTAGAAAGACCCATTTAAGCATTTCTGCATGTGCTATTGCTATCCCTGCCTAGGATTTCATGGAATGGTGTCGTTTGCAGCCATCCAGTTGCAAGAAGGGAGTGTTGATAGGGACTACACAAATTGTCATTTGTACCTGCAATCATGTGTGCAGCCCCATCTCCTGATAGGGCCAGGTGTGTGAGCAAAGAAACAATGTACCCATCCACCAATCCAAAGAAAACCAAAACACTTTGAGTAAAACCTCCTGGATCTCTACTCCTATTAGTAAGCCCTCTGCCCGCCACGCAGCATCAAGCTGCGCAGTAATGATTGGCATCTTTCTTTGTCAATACACCATCCATAGGATGAAAGCGCTCACAATGATCTCGTCAAGCCTGACAACTGACTGCTCATCTCTACAACTGTCTTGCCTCCTTCACACCTTTCTGACCTGTGAGCACTCGGATGTGTCTGTAGGACGCCTCCGCGGATCGCAAAATCAACACTATACATACATAATTAAATAACTCCAAGTTTAGGTCCCAGGTCCAGGCTAAATATAGTCCGGCCACCTTATGGCAAAGGGTTCCCATAATCACCTTCTATTTCCAGGCGGAGTTTGCATAATTCCATTCATCATGTCTTGGCCACCTCTTTATCCTGTAAATAAATTCTAGTGAAAGTGGGCATTGTGGCTCTCCAAGAATACACCCCACTGCCTTTAATTCTTGAAAGGTCTACAGCAAAGCTCACCACCCACCCATGCCTGTATGTGGCTGCAGCAGCACAATACAGGCATAACACACTAGAAGTGGCACATATACATTAAGCTAAAGTAAAACAAGCCATGTGCTGCGAAAATACGAGCCTGTGGCAATATCTTCTGATTCTCTGAAGTTACAGTCTTGATCCTTAATTCAGCATTACACAGATGACAAGATGCACTAATGCCTGAAACAAAGCACTCAGTTCATAAACAATAATTATTTCTCCATATCATGCAGCGCATATTCATAATAAATCAGTTTGATAAATGTGCATTTAATATTTATTTGTTTGTATGTGAGGTTATGAATTTGAAGTCAGCAATGGCCTGCATGGGAAGCCAGTGGATGTTTCAGAGGTGTCTGGTGATGGATTTGCATTTCCTAAATCTGAAGAAGAGTTTGCCTGCAGCATGTTGGCGTTTTGATTTGGGGCCTTACTATAGTCCAGACTAGAGGCAACTACGATGCTTACTACCATTGAGTGTTTCTTCTGCAAGATGAATCAAAGGATTATTTTAAACTTTTAATCTGTAAAAAGACTGCCCCATACACTTCATGGGTTCATGTAGCCCAAATGACTGTATCTTAGTTTTGAGAGGCAGTATGTTGCCCAAGATGGAGCGAGGAAGGCATGTGGGGATTTCTATTTTAAAAGGCAGACAAGGGCTGGGTTATCATTATGGATCCATTGCGTTTGAGGCTGTGCTCAAGTTATTTTGTTGAACATGTCTCAATGGCCAGTGATGCACAGGAATATTTGTGTGTCATCAACATGTAAATGGAATTCCAGATAGTGGTTGCTGAACACCCACATAATTGGCTTATGTAGATGTTAAAAAGGAGCACAGAGAAGGGGGATACTTTGCAGGCTTAATATTCCACTGAGGCTGGCTGTGAGGGCGAGTCTCCTAGTCTTGTACTCTGTGGTCAGACAGGAAGTACCATTTGGGGACTGCGGCAGAGATTCTGGCTCAGTGGTGTGGCTGGTGCTGGGTACGTAAATTGCTCTCTACAATACTAAAAAAGTGGACTGATCAAGAATGATCAAGCAGAGGGATTCCTGATTTGTAAGACCTCATAGCTAATTCCAGAGAGAGACCAGAGGTATTTCTGTTTTGTGTTTGGGGCCGACCAAAAACAACGAGTCAAACTTTGCCTGTTTCAGACATTCATGATACCCTCACCACACCGTCTACCTCCCCCTTCTCCCAATCTACCTCAGACCTGTCTCTTTTGCCTTTTTTGCGTCGTTCTATCCTACTTTCCCAGTTGAACTGTGTCCTATGCTCCAGTCAACAACCCCTCCCGTGCCTCTGCTGAATCCTTCACAACTGAAATTGTGAAGGAGCTTGATCCCCTCACCACCACTCACTTCTCCTCTTCCTATCAACTCTCCATCCCTTCTGGGATCTTCCCATCCAGATGCATGTGCTTATGCTCTCATGAAACCTACAGCTGATCCAGACAACCCTGCCAACTACTGCCCCATTTCTTTCCTGCCCCACTGTGCCAAGATGCTTGACCATGTCATCTTTAACCAAATCACCCGATGTGTGGAATCTCACAGTCTTAATGACCCGTCACGTCTAGCTGTCACTCTACTGGAACAGCTCTCAGCCATGTCTCCAACTTTCTCATCACTGACCTCCAATCCATCTTGATCTCTCTGTGGCCTGGCTAGTGTGGCTACATGATTGCCCTCTGAGGGAACACCAAGAAAAGAAATATGCAGACACCAGGGAAATAAAGGTACTATTAAATGTGTAGTGGGTTCGTTTTATTTTTGTTCCGTGTGTGTGTGTTTTTGGAAGAATTCATCCTGCCCACCATTGGGTTGGATGGAATGTAAAAGTTAAGAAAAGAACAAGAGGAAAGAACTCCCCTGCCCAAGAATGGGCTGGGCACAGGAGAGAGGAAAAGAATCCAGAAAAATTCGAAAAAAGATCAGTTGGAGACGACAGTTGAAAAAGATAGAGAGAGACATTTACCTGGGGGGGTCGCTGTCGCAAGCGGCCCCCTTGGTCCTAACTCCAACCAGTGGTACCAGGCGGTGCATGGAGAGAGCCCCCATAGAGACTGTTTGTAGGGGGGGCAAGCTGCTATGCCAGGGGAAGCTCAGCTGCCCCAGGGCCATGGCACCTGTTGGCCCGTCCGGGAGCCAGAGCAGATGGGCGCAGTGACATTTGGGGTCCAGGCAGTGTGGCAAGGACTGCCTGGGCCCACAAAGAGCAGTCCGACATTGGCTACTGGTGGGGGGCGGCCCAGACCAGGCTGCCCGTCTGTGCTCCCAAAGGCCCCCTTCATGGCCAGCTAGGCGGGTCTGTCATCATTAAAGTCCTCCCAGGTGGCATATGCAAGGTGCAGCCCAGGAGCTGAAGCGAGGGAGAGCGGTAAAGCCTACTCCACCTAGGAGGATGGAGCAGTGAGCAAAAGTCCTGGGTTGGCCTCAGCGGCCAGCCTGGGTGAACAAAGCCTCAGCCTCCAAGTGGGAGCAGCCTGGGTTAAGGCAAGCAGCCCACCCCCTGCATCTAACGAGCCATTGCAGAGAGGGCAGATCCAAAGATCTGTTGGGCTGCGGTAATAAGAGTGGCAGCATCCCCATGGCAATTGGGACACTGAGAAAAACAAAATGGAACCCGGGTGCGGCAGTGCTGTCCGGTGGGTCCTCCAGGCAACAGGGCCCACCCAGTGTAAATAGAAGATGCTGCAGGGTTCAGTCGTGATGTCAGGTGAGCCCCCCAGCCAATCGGGCCCAGCCAGATTATTACCTATATTGGGAGTGCAGCGGTGAAGTGGAGCTGCACAAGATACCAAAAGAGCTTTGGCAAGCGCGGTGAGAGCGGGTGACCCCATGCCATGGCTGGGGCCAATCTGAAGTAAGAAGATGGGGCCAAGACCCACCATCCCATCCAGTATCATCTCTGGGGAACATGCCCCAGCCACCAGGAGCAACGGGAACTGCTCTGCCAACAGCCATGCACCAGCCAGCCACCTGCACAGAGCCAGCACCCATGGACAGTTTGCAAGGTACTGTGAAGGGGTGACTGCAGCAGTCACCACATTGTGATATGGCATGTTATGTTGTATATATGTTGTGAGTTAATTTATATATGCATGAGTATAGTTATTTTAAGTAAATGGTAGGTAGGTTAAATGTTAAATTGGGGGGTTTGGGTAATTATTATTAGGGGGTATGTTAAGTAGGTTGAGAAGTTAAGCAGGGGTAGGATGTTAAAATGGCCATTGATTTGAATAGGGGCGAGGTACTTTGGTGTGAGGTAGCGGGATAGGGTGGTGGCCTGCCTGAGGCCGCCTAGCAAGATGGGATCACCCACATATGCCATCGTCTGGCTACACTGGGTGGTATCTGAAGTTAGGAAGGGGATTGGGTGCGGCAGACTCACCATAAGGGTCCCTGAGACCCCTCCAAGAAAGGATGAGCTGACATAGCAAGTCCACACTTAGATGGAGTTCATGCCAGGGGAGTCCCAGGCAATCAGGAACGTTTTAAAGGTTTACGGTGTTTAATAACGTGGGGTCCCTATAAAATTCACTCTGGTGTCTGTGTCAGTCATCTAAAAACCGAGGGTGTAGCCCATCTCCTGTTAATAGTGATTTTATTTTGGCAAATGCAGAGCCCCTCCATATCCAGGTGGACTGGTGGGTGGGGGTGGTGGCATTCATGGGAACTGTCCTTGCTCTGGGGAAGGGAAGTGTACAGTACACCCTTGCCAGACCAGGGCTGGGAAACACTCTTGCTTCCCTTGCCTGTATTGCCCTCTACCTGCCTGGTCGTTTGTTTTCCATATCCAGGAACTAAGTTCTATCAGCAGCCACTCCCCTCTCAGTTGGGGGCCCTCAAGAGTTTGTCCTTGCAGCACCTCCTCTTTACTCTCTCGACCACCTCACTGGGTACTCTCAAATCCTCTTGTGGCCCTTCCCCCATGTGCCACTTAATGCTTCGGTTCCTTTGCTCGACTTCCCGCACACCACTGGAACTCTCTGCCGCCAGACATTAAATCCATTCCCTGGAGTGGCTGCTTTTAAGATATCTTTAAAAAGGCACCTCTGCTCCCTGGAAGGAGCTGCCCCTCTCCCATAAACCCCTCCCCCTCTATATCAATCACCTATATCCAGTGACTTACCGGCACTCGCTACAATATTATAGGTCACAAAAACGGTAATAATACTTACGCCTTTGCCGACCCTGATAACGAGGTCTCGTCTACATTGTCTCCCCTCTCTGTACCGCATCCCACTACTACAGCCTTAAAATGTCACCATGTAATGTTGCAAGACACCTTACCTCGGGGTTTGTCCATGTCCCATATGTACTCTGTACAGAGTTTTTTTGTCAAAACTATCTTACAAAGACATTAATACAAAAAATACAAAATCAATTAACAGCAGAGTGTTCTTGGGGGTGGTTTTCATGGAATAAACAGTAACGCCTCCTGCCCTGCTCTCACTGCTATCTGTGCTTCGCTTTCAGAGGTCCATGATGCCCATGGTAGCCCGTGGCCACAATTATCTTTGCTGTAGTGCATTTCATACATTTGCAAAGTCCAATGATGAAGCAAAAAGGTCAAAAATGTGTGCGCATTTCCAAGTATGGCAACGGTGTTCCTTTCTCAAGTGCAAATAAATATTTCCAGTGCATAAAAAAGAACGGACATTATTTGCAGTACCGTTAAAACCCACATGATGTCGCTGACAGCTACAAATTAATAAAGGAAACCTTCGCTCAAAGAACAATAAATGCTTCTAAAATAACAGGGGATTAAGAAATAATTCCCTGAAAGCCAAAATAATGACGTTTTTTTCAATTTGCACAATTGCTGTTTTATATTTTTCCGCAGCACAGCACGCTCGTCCGAATTTCCATGCAGCAGCGATGATTTGTGCATTTAAGACAATTCTTAAATTAGGGGGCATTTTAACTGTCATTCCCAGCCTGTTAAACTGCATTCAAATATCACAGCGGTATTCAGTCACAATTGTAAGATTTCCCACACACCAATCCCCGGGGAACTCTGCTTTGACACCAGTATTTAATCGTGATTGATGTTCGGGGACAATCTTGTCCAGGATTGAAGCGGGGGTGGGATCTTCCCTTCTGACAAAAGAAATAATTTCTGACTGGGTCATGGAATCACCCACATCAGAAAACGATCATTACACCCACGCAGAGCACGCAGAGCACGCCCAGGATTCAGCGGGCCATGGCCCAGTCGCGTTCTGAGCGCAGGGCTACGTGGGGTCAGCTTGCCCGGCCGAGGGTTCCAGAGTCCCGGAAACCGGGACATTTCAGAGCGCGCTGCGATTATTTATCTTCCTGCGGCTGCATCGCCAGAAGGGGCCCGGGGCTCAGAGAAAGTGTCCCGGCCGCTCATTCGTTGGCGGCCCCCCTCATCCCCCCTCCCCCCGCGGCAAAGTTTTCACAATTGCCTTTGTTTATAGCAATACCCTGCTAATGGGCAGCAGTTTAAGTTAATGACTGCAGCCACCTCCAACTCCATTTTTCGTCATTGTCATGAGCACGAACATAATGAAGATGGCAAATAGGGCAAATAGTACCATAACAGCGGCCCCTCAATCTCTTTCATATAACATGTCTTTTGTTAGCTGTGCCTTTCTCAAGCATGGCAGTTATAGTTAATGGGAACAGAGACGAGACATTTGCAGATGAAAGAGCCCCCCACCCTCACCCCTACACTTATTTATTATAATTTTTTTGTTGCATTTTTTTTAAAGCGCTCACCTATTAAAATCTGATTTTGCTACCAAATTAAGCTACCAAATTAAACAGTAAAGCTCCTTTTAAATATACGGGCCGTATTACGAGATGGGCGATAAGTGGAAAATTGGCGGTAACTCAGTAGCTGCCAATTTTACCACTACGCCAAATTATGAGTTTGAAATCTTCCCACTCAATGCTAAAAAATCGGCAGAATTGGTGGAACTACTGCGGCGGTAATTCTGCCACGGTAATTCCACAAAAAAAGCCCCATTGGGTCCAATGTACCCAACATAAATGAGGAATTACACTGCTACCACCACTTGTAATCAGGTGGAATTTCTGCCTGACCAAGTGGCGGTAACAGTCATTTGTTTTCTGAGCAATTATTGCGGAATTACCATCAACTCGTAATGAGGTTCACAGCCTTTTCCCACAGAAATTGCAGTGTATTTTTTTTACCACACTTTTTAAAAATGAATTTTGACACAAAAATGCAGGAGGTTGATATTTGGGCAAAGCCATATAAGATGGAGTTTGTGGTGCAGTGGCCTCCCCCCATTAAGCAGTAAAAAATAAATCGGTAAAAAATGCGGTATAAAATCCTGCAGTGCCATATCTGTAATACAAATACATAGAACCCTTGGGTGATCTAGAGAACGAGAGTACTGCCCCCCCCCCCAGGAGAATGCGTGTAACTCTTTTATGTGCATTTTTATGCCATGCTATTGAGTCTTATGGCCACAGTCCACCATTTCCACAGATTCATGCGCTTCATAACCTACTAGAGGCGGGGCGGCTGCCTTACATAGAATCATGGGGACAGGGCAAGGATGCTTTGTTGCAATGGCGAGATGTGAAAATCAGAGTTGTCTGCAGCAGTGGTTAATGTACGCCCCAAGTTGCTAATGTGAATTGTTTGTGTGGCCGATTGAGGTGTCTGTCAGAGTAGTGTTTGAGGAGTGTGGAGAGTTGCGTTGCTCTACCTGTGATGGGTAATTTTGGGGAACGGGGACAGTTTATTGTAGACCCATGTCATTTGTTGGTGTACATCCCATTGTGTATGTAACCTGTGCTGTTTCGTTGCTGGAGTTGTGTCAAGATGCTTTGTCGGGTAAGGTGTTAGGAAGAATGATTTTGAGATGTTTATTGTTATTGTTGACATGTCCTGCCCAACAAACCAGTTTGGAAACGTCTGAGTTGGTCACATTCATTTGTTCATGTACATGTAAAACATTATTTCTGCATCTTTTCTGCCTTGCTATGCCATAGTATGTGCGGTTAGTTTAAGTGATGCTATGTCGGGTGACACTATGCAATGGCACACATTCAGGGGCCCATGGTTTCTATTCTGTTGCTCGGGACCTCCCTTCTGACTGTCCATTGACACCTCAAAGACTCCAACTGCAGTGTCACTCAGTCCTAGATGGGATTATGGTCAAATGCAGGTGGACATGCGCCAAGGGCTAGCAATTGACAAAGCCAGCCACACACCACCGCCAATCACTATCATGCTGGAAGGTCCCATTGAAAATGTGTATTTTCTCTTTAAATTCTATCACGTTTTTGGGCAATATCAATGTGGCGTAACTTGCACCAGTTGTTGCTAATTTTGGACTATTTCCTGAAAAAATATTCCTTGGTGAGAACCCAAAGGGGGCACCATACAAGTATGTTTGCCCTTCCCACATAGTTTCTGAGGGTAGCCCCTACCCCAACATAAGAAGAGTTACCTCCTACCCCCATCTCCTGATGTTTCCATGTAGCTGCCTCCCTGGCAATATTCATAGTAAACAATGCCATTTCCTCTCAAAAATCTCAGTTCCCCTTAAGTGATAAAGGTGATTGTTTGACGTGCAAATGTGTACATGATGCATACATTTGCTAAATGGTGACTACAAGCAGATGGGTTTATCACAACCGCTCTTCTGGGGTGTCTAAGACTTGTATTTATATAAGATGTGTTGGACATTTTAAGATCTCAGGTTTTCCAAAGTCATTTTTTAAATAATTAACCATTGCTGGATTTTAGGCTCATAACAAAGAAAAAAGGGTATGCTTTTAAAAATGTTTGCATTTGTGTTTGCATGGATGTGTTTCTGTAGAGATATATGTGTATGCATGTGTGTGTGTGTGTGTAGGGCAAACAGTACCGTTTGTGGGCAGAGAGAGCAATGTGATGCAAAACCTGAGGCAGAATGGGCTTATACTGAGTCAGACTGCAGGATTGGATTTGTGCAATCGAAGCATAAAAGATGGGAAGCGTGACCATACATTGTTGAGACAGGCATTTTTGGTGCACTAGCGGAATAAAACAAGTGTTTTTACAGGGGTTATACTGGCAGGTATTGTTGAGACCAGCCTCCTTACCTTCGAAGGACACAAAAAACATGACAGGGGAGACCAACCTCATGACCGGGTTGAGCAGAACATGCTTCAAAGTGGGGCAGTGCTGGCATATATTGTTGAGAGAAACCTCCTGGTTTTTCTTTGGGGACAGCCTGCATTCACGTGTACTAGCAGTGACTTGGAATGTATTGGAGTGTTGTGTGTGTTGTCCTACAGAAGGGAGCGCAAATTCCACATTGTTACCATTTTAAGTTAGGTTATAATGGGAATCACCCGGCAATACCTTACTGGATCAGTTCAGGAGCACTCGCTCAGTTCCATTTAGGGACAACCTTTACACCCCTCCACTTACCAGCTTGGGCGTAATTTTAGGGGGGGCGGGGGTGTTTGTCCCCCCCAACTTTCATGGCACTCTATTTTGTCGCCATTCATTTGAATGGGGCACCTTTTCTTCAGAGGACATCCCCCCCCAACATTTTCAGCAAAGTTTCTCCACTGGCTGCAACCACTGTAGACTATAGTGGTATTGTTGGTGTGGGACATGGAACCCATGAAGATGGCTAGTTAGGCCTTCTTCGATGACACACAGGGATATCCCGATTACACCCATGCAAAAAAAATACCTTTTTCAGTTTGCCCGGCCCCTGGGCCCTGATACCTGCTATGATGGCCCTCCTGCAAGTAAGTAAAATGGGCCTAGCTGCCCTTTCACATCCACTAACAAGAGGGCATCTGACTTCACTGTTCCCCCTAAGTACCCTGCTGCTATATCCTCTTCTCTTCTGTCTTCCTTTCGCCCTGGCCCCTTCTTTTCTTGTCTTTATCCCTCTTTCCGCTGCCTTTGTTCTACATTGAGCTCTTAGCCCCCATTCTTCTGCCTCTCTTCTCTCTCTCTCTCCCCTTTCTCCTTCTTCTTCCACTCCTCTCTTTTCCATCTCTTCCATGCCTCTGTACCAACCCCTCCCACTGTCCACACCTCCCTTTGCACTCTTTCTGAATTCCTTTTGCTTCACTTGTGCATCCCTTCACTATCCTCTGCCTTTGCCAAGTCTTCTGCTTCTTTCTGTGCTCTCTGTATTTTTTACTTTTTGAGTCTTCTCCTCTTTGCAGTGTGTTCCTTCTACTGAATTTTACCTGCCACTTCTCCCACATGCACCACTCTTTTTCTAGTTCCTTCCTCGCTTTCCTATCCCTTTACACTTGCCCCTGTCTTTGTGTCGTCTTTTCTCACTGTTTCCACATTTACCATTTATTTTCTTCTTCTCTGCTCGTAGCCCCCTCTTCACTGTCTCTCTTTCAACCTCTTGCCAGCTTTTCTTAACACCTATCACTGTCCATTTACTATTTATTTTTTCTCCCTCCTGGCAATCGTTTCCACTCCAGTGCCGCTCTTTCCACATCTCCACTACTCCTTTGCAATCTCCCATCTTGTCACTCCCCCTGCCCCTCTTGACCAGTTCCATCCCTCGTGGGCGATGCAGTTAGCAGGGCCAGTAAGGGACACAACACATGTTTCTTTGGAAGGCCAAAGGCACATTTATTTCAAGTCTTCCATCCCCAAAATGCGACAAAAAAGGGACATAAATGCATTAAATAATCCAATGGTCACATCATTCTGATGACATAAACAGCGTCATAATTACATCATCAATTGTGTCATCATAAGGTACTCTAGCGTGGGGTAGTGACCACGCCCACACACCCCCACGCCCTGGGACGGGCCTGAGGTAAATATGTGACCCCCTAACCCACTGACCAGTCCCGCTCACCCCATGCACGAACCGGTGAGGACCGCTCTAAGAGCCCCTGACCTGCCACCTCACTGTTCCACACCGAACCTAAGGAGCCTAACGTAAATCTGCAATCACTCTCCCTTCCAGTGACCCAAAAGGTTGAGGCCCTTGCTCAATCAAATGCAATGTGCTCCAACCTACCGCCACAGTGCCCCTGGTTTACCGGCCAGGGGCATTCCCCACCATTGCCTACAACAGGTCCCCAGGTCACTGGCCAGGGGCCACCACCACCTGCCATTACTTAAGCCCATCACATAGGACCAGGTACAGCCAGGATTCCTCTCCCCCCACTTCACTGGACCCCGGACACCCCCGGCAACCCCACCTCACTGAAACGTGGAAAATAAAAACATTATTCCGTGGCGAGTGCCATCCGGAAAGTATTTGATGCTTTGATGTGCTCTCCTTCAAAACACACATGCACATAGAAAGACATTTGTCTGTGGCGTAAGCCATCCAGAGATTTATGGGCAATTCTTCCAGGTCGGGCCGACCACCGGTCTCTTCACCGGCTGTAGAGAGGCGTGCAGATATTATTGTCACCCCAAAAAACAGAACCCATATTAAAACCTGATGGCGTTTTCCCATCCAGCATGGCTGGCGTCATACTCCCTGTCATTGGGTATCATCTAGAGGTACAAAATATGGCATATTAGATACATATAAAATTGTAAACCAGTCAACACCACAGCTTCTCGCACCATGGACCCGAGAGCCCACAGCCCCCGCCTACCACATAAAACCAACTCCTGCCACTAAACCTACTGGCCCAGAGTCCCTGAAAATGGGCATCTTTCCTACCACCTGGTCTTACCCAAAGTGACGCAGGAACCCCATACACCGCTCCTCCGCCCCCACACCGGAGGGTGTGTCATGTCGACCACCTTCCCCCTGCTTGGGGAACATCTCTGCCCGACATAAGGCGACCGCACCGTCACCAAGAACATGACAATCCAGCACCTCAGCAACCACTCACAACCAATGTCGAACACATTAACCCCAGACCAACCCCTGGTGTGCCAGGCACCACACAGACAAAAAACACTTTGAGCCCCTGTGCTCCACCGAGGTCACCCAGAGATGCAACCCAGGAGCCCCCATCATCCAATGGCATCCTTGCCACCTACCCACTAGCCACCTGTATGCCAGGTCCTGATAAACGATACACTGGGGGCCCACCAACACTAGGCAAGTGCCCAGTACCTCTGGGTCTTGATGTCCCGGCCCCCCCGACCCTTCCTGCCTGAAGTGATCCCCTGCCCCACACCCTGTGGGACTACCCATACCAATGACGTCAGGACCCAGGCTGTCACCAGGGGGGCAAGTATCTCCCACAACTCAAAAAAACAAAACTGACCACTGGTCCGCTAGATATCATCTGCCCCCGGCCACCTTCCCCCATTATGCTAGGGAACCAGCTTATCCTGCACAAGCCCCTGTGCCAAAACCACCCCCACTGGCACCTGTCACTCGGTACGAGCACAGCCCAGCCGAAAGGTGACAACCCCACTCTCCTTAACCTTCAAGAAACGGAACCTGGGCAGCCCCCGCAGACCCTCTGTTCGCATCACAATGTCCCTGGATCCCGATCTCCCGGCTCCTGCAGGCCCTATCTGCCCAAAAGAGCCCTCCTGCCCCACACAATGTGGGACCCACACACAATTGTCTCTGAACCCCAGGGGGCCCACCTTCATCACCACCAGTCATCCAAGACACCATAACTGTCACTTAGCCAGGGCCTATGCCACCAGAAAAATGTGGCCCCTTTACAACCGCACCTCTTGAAACTGATACCCGAAGTGTAACCAGACCCCTGTCCTGTGTACAGCATCCTCAATACCCAAACTCCTAGCCCCCGCCTGCCCGAAGCACACCAGCCCCACTCCAGCTGGTACCACCACACTCCAATGGCTCTGGGCTCTAGGACTGTCGCCAGGGGACTAGCTTCACACCAACACTACTGAGAAAAAAAAAACCTGTCTCCCATCCTGGCCCACGCCCAACAGAGACTATGGCCCCTAACGATGACCGATGACCCTTCCACCAAGATTTGTCTTTTCCCTCACCCTTTCCATCTTTGCATTCCTCAACCCATCTGTAATCCAAAGGAGAGAATATTTAAATGCCCTTTTATTTCCATACTGTTCCTTTTGATTCTATAGGTACCTGTCAGGCTAACCTACCCAGAGCTGCGTCCTGAAAGGGGGAGTAGAGGCTTACCCTGCCTGCTCACCTTATTTAATCTTGAACAAAGGAAGGGTATTAAACCATAACAAACATTCACATCTGTACCATCAGACACAGTATGTACCTAGACATCAGCATATACACCAAAAAATGATTATACCGGGTGTATGCCCTAAAACTAGTTCAAATAGCATATTTTATTGTTAAGCATCAAATCCTGACACAGAAATCTAAAAAAACATAAAAAACATATGCACATGTCACAATACAATATACAAAACGCATAAAATGTTTTAGTTAAAAAACCAAGGAACAATAATTAGAACCGGCACAGAGCCAAATTAATTGTTGCTCAACACTGTACCCATTATAGCCGACTTATATAAGTTTCTGTCCTGAATGTTATGTAATAACTGGACATTCCTCAGGGACAATCATGTATCTTGTGCTTTGACATGGCGTTCTTTTTCCACTCAAGATTCTATTTCTTAATTTCAATAATGGTACTCCAAAATCTGTAGGTACAATAAACATACACAAACATATCAATATGTGGGCATCACAGGTTTAATTTACTTCACCTAGCCCTAACCCTCAATACCAAAAAAGGGTAAAACAAATAGGAAAATTATTATATCTCTACCTGCAATACGTATCCCAAGGGTATAGTTCTCTTAGGCCGTATAAGGATAGTACTCCTTAGTTCCATCCAACAATGGTCATCACCTCAAACAAGGTCCACACGGTCAAGCTGTACAAAGAAATATATGGGCAAATAACCCCAAACAGAATATTTAAAAAAAGGGGGGGCACTCATGTACCTAGTTAAGCGTTTCAGTGCACAAACCTAAATCACAGCACACACCTACTCCAAAACGTCACCTCACCTTAATAGTCCCAATCCAATCTCAGAAGATAAATCCTGGAACAATCCCAGTCACTTCCAAGTATATAGAAGGTTCCCAACGTCTCAAAATTACATGACCACCAACATAGACACAAATTGTCTACCAAACTTCACCAGTAGTCGAGCCCTGTAAACCCGAAAGTGAGTATCAACTGCTTTGGCCAAGATCAAAAACAGCACACCTGAGCCTTAGGAGCCAAATCACCCGTTCACTGTACTCTAAACGCTTACCTTGTTCTCGCTCATTCCCAAAGTAGCTCAACACTCTTCACCATGATAGAAAAAACCGGAGCAACCTCACTCGGGAAATGCTCGACTTAAAAAATGCGCAAATTACGTGATATCCACGTGTCCTTCCTTACTTCTGTGCATTGCTAAGTAACCTCGCCACTTCAATAGCTCGTAATCACGTGACGTCTTCACGTGTACGCTTGTAAACGTTCGTTGCTCAGCAACCGCCACGCTAATATGTATTCTTTTCAAAAGTAGCGTCCCCCGAATCCGTAGTCTGTTCCAAGCAGCTAAAACAAAATTAAACAGCGGGCCGATCCCATACATGTAAGGCTCTTCTAACCCCCTCACACCATGAGCGGCTGAGCAGCCATGCCGACTAGGCGAAAAAAGCCATCAACGCCCAGTCAAACAAAGGCACATCATTGAGCCCCATCCTTGGAACACCAGGTGTGTAAACCCCCGAAGTTCTAAAACAGAGTATATAAACATTTATCAAATACAAAACAGACCTGTAATCATCATGCTCATGCTAGACCTGACATAGGCATTAACAGTGTATACAGGATGCTACCAGCACAAACGCAAAATACGTACAGTATGATCAAAACAGGCAAAGTTATTTCACATTATGCCACTCCACACTCTCATTAAGTCCTGTAAGATGGCTTTTGGTCATAAAGATACGTTTTTGTTTTAAATTAACCCGTTTTCTGTTGATCAGTTCTTGGCACTTGCCTGTAATCTTTTTCAAATGCACCATTCAAAATCATTTTCAGAATGACCCATGATTTTGAAATGAGCCACTATTGGTGCCGTTTCAATATTATTCGATCATAGGCATCTTGCATTTCCTGTTGGTCTTTCCAATATATATAAGGGCACACGGACATTTGATCATGTAAATTACATTGGTTGTGTTACAATTTGTATGTTCTGTTAGAACCCAATCATGTTTGAGACCTAAATTCACCACAGATACTTTGTGCGTTAAGGGACACATAACACAGTTTCCACACGGATGGTGGCCCACAACTTGAGGTAAGTCCCAAAGAGTCCTCTGTACCCGTGGAGGGGCTACACTTCGTTGTACATCGTTTTTCATCACCAGGTTCCTAATATTGGTGCTTTTCTTAAAGGCCACCACTGGTGGGGAAGAGCCCATACATTTTTTCCAATTCTTACAAATAATCCCCTTCACTTTGTAGAATAAATTGCTAAAAGTGTTAACCCAAACCAAAGGTGGATTATCTGTGTCTTTACTCTTTTTCTCAAACAGAGAGTCTCGGTCATTATTGAAGGCTCGCTTCGCTGCTTGTTTAACCACTCTCAAAGGATAGCCTCTATTGTTTAATTTCTCAATCAAAACATTGGCGCCTTCTTCATAGTTTTCTTTAGTGCTGCTATTGCGTTTAATCCGCAAAAATTGACCAAAAGGCAAATTATCACGAACATGTTTAGCATGATGACTTTTGTAATGAAGCAAAGCATTTTTATCTGTTTCCTTCACATATGGTTTCACATACAATTTGGAGTTGTTATGATAAATTGTGAGGTCCAAATAGTTGACTTCCATCACACTGAAAGTGGCCGTAAATTTTAGATATCTATTTTGTAAGTTTAACCATGTCAGGAAGTTTCTTGCCTCCTCTACAGATCCATGCCATAACAAAAAAAACATCATCAATGTACCTTAACCATTTGGTTATCTGATTTCTAAAAGGGCTCAAATCAGAGTATATTACTGTCTGTTCAACCATGTCCACATATAGGTTTGCTAGGTTGGGAGCCATGGCAGCACCCATAGCCGCCCCTTCAACTTGTATATAGAATTATCCACAAAATTGAAAAAAGTTGTTAACTAGAGCTGTTTCCGCACACCACAAGATAAAAGCATTGCTAACTGGATGGTTGTCCTCCCTTAGAAGTAATGTTTCTTCAATTACTTCCAGAGTAGCGCGCTGAGGAATATTCGTGTATAGAGATTGAATATCCAGACACATCAACACATCCGTGGTAGGACTGAATCCCAACCCTTTAAATTTAGAAATGGCATCTCTGGTGTCTTGCACATAACTCTGCATTTTCATGACAAAGGGTCTCAAATACACATCCACAAATTTGGACAAGGGTTCCAAAATAGAGTTTACCCCGGAGACGATAGGTCTACCTGGTGGTTTCTCAATACTTTTGTGAATCTTGGTAAGAATGTAAAAAATAGGGATTCTAGCTGTATACCTGGCCAAATAGTCACCTTCCTGTTTACTGATCAGACCTAAATCTACAGCTTTTCCTACCTTCTCTTTGATCAATTTCTGTAGTCTAGGAGTAGGGTCTCGATCAACTTTACAGTAACTAATATTATCAGAAAGAAGTCTTTCACATTCCTCAATATAATCCTGTTTGTTTAGAATAACAATGGCTCCACCTGCCATCGAGGCCTGTGCGCCCACCGGGGAAAATACCACATGCTGCCATATAATGCCTACCAAGCCCAGTGTGATACTCTCAGAACCATACCCTCTTTAACCGTGCCCCTCGAATGGCGAGGTACCCAAACCAAGTGCAATCCAGTTGCCATTTCAATGATACCCCATCGTCAGAAAGACACCTCAACTTTAACATTAAAGTAGTCGCACACTCATACACTGGTGGGTCCCCCATACTAGAACGGATTCTCCAGCTCCCCCGAATTAACACCTGCCACAGGCTGAGTGATCCCTACCATTATTTGACCCTGCAAACTGCAGAAGCCACCTATCTCACTGCGAGCCCTCAACCCGCTGGGCTATTTTTGTCCACTATACACCAGTTATCAGCGTGCAAACCAATAATACCTCACATAGCGAGCCCTATAATTATCAACCCCACCGAGTGTTGTCATTAAACCATGCTGTGGACAATCTGTCGCCATTGATAGAGACGCCCCACCTCATGTCCCCCTGCCATACCCCCTGGTACGACTGAAGATGTCAAAGCCGCATTGGCAGCCAAGTGTCCCATCCACTTTTCGATCCTGCTAGAAATTGTTAAACTTATATTTAGCAAATGAAGACCTCAATTGTAAACCAGACCTGCTGTGTAAGGCAGGAGATTACTAATACCGGGGAAACGAAACCTGCTGAGCTATCTCACATCTTAAATAGAATCTCTGCTGTACCCCATACCCCCGGCACATAGCCCGTGAGCATCATCCTGTACTGGGCTTAACACATATCACAGCAGCAAGCGCTGAACCCACTGAGCTGACGGGTGCGCCATCCCTCCTAGCCACGTGTCGGCATTGGGGCTACTCCAACTCGAAATGCAACCCCACTAAATCGTCCCCAAACTCGTTCCAGAGCGCAAATATCCGCTCGCAGCTGCCACAAGTATGCTCCTCATAACCTCCTCTAATCCAGGTTCCACTGCTAGTCCCCAAGGTATTGATTCTCATTATTCCGCAGCGGGAGATTGAACAGGTCGCTAGGTACCCGCTCCTCCCATTTCACAAGACATCCTCATTTTTTAACCACTGCCCTGCAAGTTATTCACCTTTCGCATTGAGCGGGCTGCGACACGTCTAGGCCTAGCAAAACCACATACTTAACACAAGTTTTCCATCATTGCCAAGACCATTGTACATCTAGATAAACCCGACACACCATCAGATAGCCCAAATCACAAGACGGGGGCGCACCAGTCCCCATTGCAGATTACCTCTCCTGAGCAAAACATTGAGCTAGGTAAACCAGATAAACGCACTTTTGTGCCCAGAATCACAGTGTAAATAAACCCTGAAGTCGAGATTGGGCCTGTGTTTTGTGAGGCGCTGTGCATTCAGTCCAGTGGTCTCAGATCACCAATTGAAATTGTTTAATCACAGAGAACATGTAACAAGCGTGCAACTTGCGCTATTGGACTATTTAGAGTATGAATGTACGGTGCATAACATTGCGACAACTGGCTAATTATACTACCCCTTGTATGTTTCCTCTTATCCACCCCGATCACCTACTGATCATTGGTATGTAACTATCTTTTGAATTCATGTTTTTTCCTAACATGGGATTTATCTATTGTTTTATGTTATTGTGTGGAATTACAAATTCTAAATTATTAATTTGCATTGAACAGCCTTGAGGATGACCAAGTGTTGAAACGCGTGTTGGCTGTAATTCAGCACAAGAATAAATGACATTATTAAATTGATCTTTGCAACCTATTGAATGGTTTAAGCACAATGTATCTACTCATAGGGTGGAGCGCAAGTCCACAGCACAATCATTGCATATACAAAGAACTAGATAGAAATATATCAAAAACAAAATAAAGACACCAAACCACACTTACAATGACAATGCATATCAATCAATAATGGTTACAAGAGTGTGGTGTCTACTCAGGGGACCCATTCCTGGCAAAAGTTCACAAGTGCTACGCATTCCTTCTATGACCGTATATATGAGTTGTATGTAGCTGGTTACCACAGTGTTTGTTATTCCACAGTGCGGTAAATAACAGAAGTACTCCGTTTGATGGTGCACAATTTAGGGACCGCAAGGTGAGGAAATGCCAAGTTGTCTTTGCTGGAATTCAAACCTGGTATCTGGAGCTTTGCATGCTGGTCTCTGAAGAGAGTGCTTACCTCACTGAGCTGTCTGGTGGGCAACTATGCAGTACATGGTGCTCAGCGTAATATAGCTCTACCCAAAAACAGCAACAAACAGGCCCTAATGAATGGGAAAAATACACAGAGCCCATACACCGAGGCAAGAAAGGTGATCTTATTTGCTGATGGCTGTGAACAGGCCCTCCTTGCAGAGGAAATGGCCGCACTTAGTAGCTGGACCACAGCTAGCGGCGAAAGCATTACACTCCATCCACTGTGCCACATATGCCAACAGATGACAAAATAATCCATCACCACCTTGCCAACTAACATACACAATAAAAACACTCATCTGCTGCAAGCTCCATTGGTACGTGGAAAGGGCCATGTTGTGTGGCATTTGAAAAAGAGCACCTGCGCCATGTATATGACCGTGTGACGCTGATGATCAGCTCGCGCGATCACTGAATCCTAGGCCGCGGTAGGAGGACCGGTGCGTATGAAGGGAAGATGGGGTGCGCTCCAGGCAGGGCGTCCCCATCATCACTGCTGAATCCTGTTTTGTTGAGGTGATTTGTGCGCAGTGTGTGTGTGATTCTTTTTTACACAAAATAATTAAACAAGGAGAAATAACTCCCTGATCCCGAAAATGCAATTTTCGATAAAATAGGGTTGAGTGCGCATAAATAAGACGGAAACAGCAAGCGTAGTTTAGTGCGTGCAGAAGGTGGTGAGAAGTCGCGGTCAGTGGCAGGCCTGGGGTGTTTTTAAGGACAATGTTTCAGCATAAAACTTAAATTTTAAAGATTTTGTTTCAGACGATGTTCTTAGACACAGGACACTCATAAAATCTCCCCAGGCATGTCCCAATAATAGCGCGAAGCGAGTGGATACACGAATCAACATAAAGCGCCACCAAGGCCCGGAGCAAATGCCCTGACAGAAACCTAGCAAAGACAGCGAACACAATCTGTCCCCAGGCAAAGGTCAGGCGAGAGATCTGAAGCACACAGAGTGGCTGGGATTTCTGACTCAATAGCTCGGACTTTCCTTCACTGCAATACATATTTCACTGCTGCTTAGTAACTGCGCCATTCAGACATCGGCACAAACACCAGAGGTTTGCCCTGCCACACATGGCTGCACGCTCCCACGGGCCTGCACAACGGAAGAGAGGCGGCATGCCGTGACAATGGAAACCTTTCTGAATTGTTCACCTTTGGCACCAACACCAGGTGTGATGGGGTAAACATTTAACACGGGTAAGTCACAGAGCACACACACACACACAGTGTATGCATTGTCTTCAACTTTGCAAACATGGGTCTGTTCCAGAGCCGCCATCTTCCCGGAGCTGCGGAGACAAGTGGGGTGTTTTTGGCGCGTAGTCGCTCAATCCCGACCCAGCACCTAGAGTGTGTGGTGTATGGAAGTACCTGACTGCCTTGGGATATATGCCGCCCGTTGCCCCGGTATTGCAAGCTGCTTTTGAAAACCTGATGCGAAGGCCATTGGGAAACACGCCTAAAGAGGGTAACATTTTTGTTAATGTGTGACAGGAATGGCCGTGTTTTACTGCGACGCAGATACCTCATACACACACCCCCACTAGAATTCCGGCAGACTGGGCTGTGCCAGAAACCCCCAGTCATCCAGATCATGAAGTCCCAACCGTGTGCCCATCCCCCACACGCTCTGCCTGGCACACATGCAAGCCATTCTCCCGGTGGATTAGGAAAGGGCGGCTGCGCAGCGACGGAACTGCACGTCAAACGAAATCAGTGGAATCTGACGAGGATTTAGTGAATGGAAAGGGAATTCAGCACTGGACAGCACTTTCAAATGAGACGCTCAAGTGAGACACCGAGTACTGCATTTTTGCCGGAAGTGTGCACTTTGCATTTATTCTCCTCAGAATTGAAGGGAAGGCGCGACGCCTCACCTTTTTTTATGCTTTTATCGCCTCAAATCGCACATAGTGCCCGATTCGGTGATCACATTTTGCGACAGAGAAGGCGACCGCACGTTTTCGAAATGTTAAGTCATTTTCGACTGACCCACTCGGTTTTGAGCGTGGAGGGCGCTGTGGGTGGGCAGCTTTTGGCGCCGATGTAATGCGCCTCCAAACAGGTGGAGTAGATGCGTGACCAGTGTCTCCGTCCCTTTACTCCACTTCAAACAAAAGCATTCCAACCACGGTATAAACAAATGAGCGGAATACGCAACCTTGCCGGTTGCGTATTGCGCTCATTTGTTTTATACCGTGGGTGGAAGGGTTGCGTAACAATGGTTCCTTCAATGGCCAACCGAGACGCACGGGGATTCTGCGGCGAAAGCAGAGACTAGCATGTATGTCTTTGTCAGTAATGCATTGTTTAAAATAAACCCAGACCTGCACTCTTCTCTCCTTCACACACACCCACAAACACATTGGGCCTGATTTAGAAACATGTTTTCAATGGGACTTTCCCGGACACTGCTGTGAAATTCCAAAGGGCCTGATTTATAACAAATGTTAACACGGGAAAGTTTGTAAATCGGGCCCTTTGCAATTTCACAGCAGTGTCCGTGCAACGTGGGACACAGTCCCCGTTGTGATGGAAGTACTCCTTAGCGACGCTGTTCCGAGCATGCCCCTGCGACAGAATCCAGAAAATGACGCAGTGGGACATTGGCATGCAGCTGCAACAACGCAAACTGCGTGGATGCTGGTGTGCGTGCCTCACTTCTATTGTGCCCCAGGAGTCTCTTCGTGGGACAGTGCACATCCTCCACAAGCAGGGGCGCCATTTGGGGGACACCAAGGGGTAGCGCCATGTGGCTCTTTGTTTCGGGAGTGGCTGGCTTTATTGTTCAGGCCTCTTAGAAACACTGGGGATTTCACAAGTGTAACACTTTTAGCAGTGACCCTAAAAAAGAAAGAATAGGAATACCAAATAATGTGTCTTTCTGGAATTCTATACAATCATTGCTAGACTCATTAAAGGTTACTTTCAAGTACACTTCAGTGGGTGAGTCACTGATTTAGTCTGTTCTTAAACACCTCAGCATTTCCTCTTTCTGAGGTCGATAAATGAGTACCAATGCAGGTTGGGTGATAATGTATGTATATTTGTTCTTTATAAATGCTTAAGTGTAAGTGCTATATAATAACACATCATTATCATTTGGCCTTGGACGTCAGCCGTGATATGCAAAGGGTGGTGGCATCAGGCCTCTGCAAGTTATGGCTCATACGGCTCAGCAATGAAGGAGTTGGTATGGAAGCAGCCCTTTTACCTGAAAGGATGCTCCCACATAACTCCCGCAGACGTGCAAAGCCAGGCTAGCTTTTCTGGCCTCGGCCTTAATGGGGTCTAGAATAGATGGGTCATTTGCATTGTATTCAGCTCTGAGTGGGGTGTAGATTAAGCACTGCCATTGGCTTACTTGTTGCGGTGAAAAAATTGCCCCACACGCTGAAGGCGGCTCTGAAGCAGAGGGGGCCATAAAGCATGGCTACTCTTGGAGAGCTCTTTGCTGTTTTTATCATTGCAAGTTGGTGGCATACAAGTTCCTTCTTGAAGTGAAACCTTTGCAAATGTTTCTCAATTCAGTATTGAGCGGCAGTGGGAAAGGGCCACATTTTGACTTCCGGAGCCACAATTTCTCTTGCACCTGTGCAAAGTTCATGTAATGCGGCCCCTGATCCCCTCTTCCATGTTACAGCATCTGCCCAAGCCCTTTCTCTGACCGTTCAGAAAGAACACGTTCCTCTTATTCCTTGCGCGTTATGTCTTTGGTCACTTTCCTTTTTCTATTTACTTTAGATTCCGTATTAGGATGTTGGCTGTTTGTGAAAAAGGAAACCATGTGGCTTATTTGTGAATTTCAAGTTTGGAAGAGGTGCCCTTTTTTTGGTTTATGCTAGTATGGATAACTTTACATCACATGCTCACGTTTAAGTGTATTGCTTGATCTAAACATACTAAACAGAAAAACATCAACTAATAGAACACTTTAACAAGTTACTTTGCATATCAAACAAGTAAACATGCAAACAGAAATACATCTAACAATATAATAAAAGGCCAGATGTACGTTTGTCCCTCTATGTTTGTCCGATGCAGTCATAGCTTCACCTGCTGTTTCCGCTAGAGGGCGCTGTTGCCTTATGATAGATAGTGGTCCTACTGTGTTAATGAACACCCGCACTTTGACCCGTGTACACAGGCTTCTGCACTAGTACATCAATAATTATTTTGAAAAACGCCAAATTCATACTCTTGAAACTTGCATTTCAAAGATCCTACAAATCCAGAAACCTGAGCAAAACAACGATTCAGTGCTAAAATAGGTTATCCTGGAAAGGTCTTCTCTTGTTTCAAGCCCTACACTATAACCATGAGTATGTAAAGATCACACTTTCATTACTATACACGGGTGAATATGTTTGGCTGCAGCATCCTCATTGTCAAGGTGCTCAGAGCTTGACAAATCTGAACTTTTAAGAAGCTGGGATGGTGCGTTTGGATCACGAGCATGACAGCTTCAGATCCAATAAACAGTTGCTGAGAAGGTCAGGGGCTTTACTGCCAGAGAAGGTTAAAAGAAACAAATGGCGACATTTTATTAAAAAAAAAAAACATATATAAATTGCATGCATGGCACCACCAACTTTAACACTAATGTTGCCATTTTAAAAGTTCACAAGATGGAGTGGAACTCTAAAGAGTAAAACACGTCTTATTCCTGTCAACACTTTAGTTTTCCATATTGTGAAGGAATAAATGCTGCCTGATTATTATGTCTTGCAGGGGTCATTTATCAATGGATTTTTTTATAATCGGCCTGGATTCAGCATATGCTAAACAAATCAAGGTGTATTCCATAGGAATCCTTTTGGTACATGAATGCATCAGAATGTCATGCAGGTGAGAAATGAAAGGCATTCACAAGATGGAGGAGCAACGCACAGCAGAGATCTTGCCTCTGCTCCCTTCCCCTCCTCTGCCTGGTCCCTGCTGCAAAATGGGGCACAGAGGTGCCTTAAGGCATAAAAACATTACACCTTGCTTTTACGCCGAGATTTACCACTTTGCCTCATGTTAAATGAAGATGAAAGTGTTCACTTACGGCTTAATAGCTTGTACATGCTAGGCCAGTTTGTTTTATACGTGTATACCTCCAGGAAGCCAGGTCAATAGGAGCTTCCATTGAAAACCTGCCCTCAAGTGCCCATCATTTCTGCCAGCTTTTCTTTCCATAGAACCTGGCTGATTGTGGCCATTTCGAGCCTATGGAGCCAGTAGACAGGCATGCACTCTCCTGCTTCCTTGTTCGTGGATTCAGCACCCCCAGATTCACAATGACACCCTGGCATTGTGGAAGGCTTAACAGCTTGACCATCCCTGAGGCCAAGACATGCTCACAGCACCAACACAGAAAACATCAAAGAGTGGCAGACTGTTACAGCCTACGAGAGGACGGACTCCTGGCCCATCTCAGCCTGCTTGCACTGTTTTCCTCTGTCCACACTTGGCTTTCAAAGCCCACTGACCACAGCCTCGACAGCACGCCCAGGATACACTTTCTCACTATAGATGGGTAGGTACTACAATTTGACAGCCTGCAGCCTACTCAAATGAAACGTACTAGCCAACTCTTGGCTCTGGCATTTCTGTCATGTGGCTTGGCACCCCCAGATTATCCTTCTGGATTACATGGACAGTCTTCACTTGTGCACATGTTGAGCCCATGACACAACCATGTGGTGATTTTAGTACCATAATGTTGCTGTAATAGGCAAGGAACTACCCTCAAGGAACATTTCTCAGCATTCATGGTGGGTTTCTGATTAATATTCCTTTGATCACTGCCAATGATTACACATACACACCTAGAACCACATACACAGACCCTCGCTCTTAGCCCCCTGGCACTTTCCATTTGTTCCGCTGTTTGTTTCTATCCTACTCGTGCTTCCATTCTCCGCTCACCCTTTTCTCATTTCCTTATCACCACGGACCATACTCTGGTGCACACTAGGCAGATGAACAATACTCTGCTATACAGACAAGCTTTGGCACTTAAGTCTGAATGACACAGTGTAAAGGCCTGTAGTCCACTACGTCGATGAAGGACACAGTGTAAATGCTTTAAAAAATCTACTTATGTTTTCCTGTGGCAAACTATAAGCCTCCAAGAAAGCTTAAATACAGTGATTTGTGGTTTACTAGTGTTTCCCTATTAAAGTAGTATGACGAGCGCATGACAATGCAACACTATTCGGATTTAGCCTTGACTTAAACTTGAAGAGGGCTATCTGAGAAGAAGTGACCATAAAGAACTCTGACCTAGTCCTGAGTTAGTAGAAATAAGACTGTAGAAACTCAGATTTAGTCGTAGCGCTTGTTTTGCAAATCAGTTTCGATCTCTCCAGGTTTAGGTCAGGGTTAAGTCATAGTTACGTCAGGGGCGTGGCTAACTGCCATGTAGAGCGGACGGGTCTCCTGTGAGCTCCGCATCGATGTGCCATCATAAGCTGATTTTCATGCATTTCTGCTAACTTTTAAAAGCTGCAACTTGCACCATTCGTCGGCGGATCTCATCTGCTGTCGCTTGATCCGTCTTTCAGACAGTTGGAGACAACCAACACCGACGCACGTTGAGCTAGAAGAGCCGGAGCCGAGAATCAAAATGGCGGCTCCCGCGTCCTGAGTTTCAAGGGACCCGAGCACGCCTGCACCGCAGAGGACATCATCCATCGGGGCCTGCCGGGGAGCCGGAACAACCGGCCAGCCCACACCGGGGTCGGGAGAGAGATCCACCGCGCTCCTAGACAGAGCGACCCGCCCCCCGAGCCTCCATCCTGTGGTGTCCTGCCCACGGCCACAGGGCCCAGCGGAGCCCTGACAAGACCTGCGGCCGGCCAGAGCCGCGAAGGTGAGCGGGGTGGGGGGTAACCAGCGACTGAGGACTTGCGACCGCATTTCACCGGGGCCTTGTCCCCCCTCACCCCCTTCCAACGCATATCTGCGCCTGGGAGTGTCGCCAAAGCTGACTCCACCACCTTGCGCCCCCCAGCAGACACCGAGAGCGACTCAGGCTCCACGCTCCACATCCACAAGATCTGGTGAATCCCCGGTCTGCTCAAACCTGACGCCTGCCTCTTCGGATGCGTGAAGCCCCGCTCCAGCACCCAGATATTGCAGCCTCTCCCCCCCCTTCGCCTTCATCTTGGCCCTGGGCCCCGTGACAACAGCTCGAACAACACCACCGCGCCTTTTAACGGCGGCCTACCACCGACGCCCCTGTCGTGAGAGCACTGTGCCCTCACAGGATGGCTGGTAAAAGTAGCAGGCCCAAGCAACGGCAGACCACCCTGGACACATACGCCGCCAGCGAATCCCCTAACCCTGAGAGCACGATTTGTGTGCCCACAAGTCTTCAATCGGACCATACAGCACCGGCGGCACCTGAACCCAGCAACACCCAGCTCCTCAAGGCCATCAAACTTCTACAAACAACGATGGAGCACAAAATTGATGCTGTTGCAGTTGACCTGGGCCTTCTGCGCCAAGATGTCCGCTCCCTGGCCGGCAGGACTGACGCGCTCGAAATACAGGTCAAGGATAATACAGAATCCAAAACGCAACTCCTCCGAGACGTAGACGAGCTCCAGCAAAGAGTCAAGAATTTGGAAGACAGGGCGGAAGAAGCGGAGGGGAGAGCCCGTCGCAATAACATTTGTCTCCTTGGGCTACCTGAGGGCATCGAGGGCTCCGACCCCACTAACTATATTGAGAACCTCCTGCTGCAAGAGGTGGGAGCTAGCAAACTCTCCCAAGGCTTCTCTATTGAAAGGGCCCACAGATCCCTTGCTAAAAGACCTCTGCCGGGCGCTCCACCCAGGCCGGTGATCGCAAAAGTCCTTAATTACAGAGATCGAGAAGTGATCCTAGCCTTTTCTCGAGTAGGTGGACACATCAAACGAGACTCTGCCACAGTTGCAATCTATCCTGACTACACCTTCCAGGTTCAAAAGAACAGAGCCCAGTTTATACATACTAAGGCCAGATTGAAGGCAGCTGGGTTACGCTACATGCTCCTGTACCCTTCGAGACTCAAAGTGCTGCACAACAACAGGGCACACCTTTTTGAAACTCCGGCACAGGCCAGAGACTGGATGGATGGACAGCAAATTCCTGACATCGAAGGAAAAAAGCGGAAACCTAGATAACGTTTCTCCCGTCATCCCGACAGCATTCAGGCAGCCTTCACCCACCACTGGCGGGCGGAATGACCCCCCTACTCAGCTGAATGGATCCTGAACAGAGACACTCGAGTCATGGTCCACTCCTCCCCCTGGAAATTTCTTTCCTTTCTTGTTTTTTGGGTGTACATACCCACCCGTAGGGCACCTAGTGACCCAAGCACGATCCTATGGAGCGGAAACGGGATTGTCATAACGAGGGTGACCTCGCTGGGCTAGTTCTATGTTTGGGTTGTTTACAGTTAAGGGGAGAGGGTGGGAAACGGGGAGTTATTACTACAGTTGGGAACCGCAAACGAAAATCACCAAGACCACGGAAGCACTCGTCAAGCATTTCAGCATCAATAAGACTCAGAGTGCTGCCAGCCTCACTCGTCCGACTACGCAACAACTATGGCTGACACAGTTAAGATCGTCACATGGAACGTTAGAGGTCTAAACAGCTTTGTCAAACAACGTCGCGTCCAGTCCTACTTGAAGAGATGCAAGGTCGGAATCGCCATGCTCCAAGAGACTCACCTGTCAGCCAAAAAGCTAGACGTCTTGGCCAAAACTTGGCGCGGCACCCTAGTGGGTTCCACATACTCCTCCTATGCCAGAGGGGTCCTGATCTGGATTGCCCCCACGGTCCCCTTCAGGCTCACCAGCACCAAATCAGACAACGAGGGGAGAATGGTTGTGGTTTGTGGTTCCATTGAGGGTAGAGAACTGTGCCTGGTCAGCACTTACGCACCCAACCACGACGCAACTACCTTCTTCCACTCCCTCTACACACGACTCACCCCATATATGGACAGAATCATGATATGGGGGGGGCGACCATAACTGCACCCTCGATCCTTTGCTGGATAGATCCGACGACAAACACGACTGCCCCTCCCCTCCGGCCAAAATACTTTCCAGATTAGTCCACCAGCTACAACTAAGTGATATTTGGAGGGACCAGCACCTGGGGCAACGTGAGTACTCCTTCTATTCCCCCCCACATGCCGTGCATACCAGGTTAGATTATATTTTTCTCAGCCAGACACAGCAGTCCATGTTTGTTGAGGCGCATTACTTGCCGAGGGTGCTGTCCGATCATTCTCCCCTGCTGGTTACCTAGGAGGTGTTCCCGCCTAGACCCCCCCATACCCACGTGGAGATTGAGAGCCGAAGCTCTACTTGATACATCATTCAGAGAGCCATTAGAGACGAGACCGAAGAATATTGGGAGAACAACCTGCACAGCGTTAAACACATAGGCACCGCCTGGGAGGCATATAAGGTGGTCATGCGGGGTGAGATGATCGCAGCAGCCGGGGGCGCTCAGAGATCCATCACAACCCTGCTGGAACAGGCCGAGGGAGACCTGCGCACCATCGAGGGCAGGGCTGACTCATCTCCCGATCATTTACTTAAAATTTCCGATCTTAGACAAACCTGCCTAAAGCACTGGGAAGCCCTTGGTAAACTAAGCTACGCCAAACACACGGAGAGAGTCCATGCCCTGGGAGACAAGCCCAGGAAACTCTTAGCCTGGCTCTACAAAAGGGAAACCCCCAGGCCGCCCATATGCCACATACTCGCACCAGATGGCACTACTGTGCATACCCAACTGGAAATCAACTCGGTCTTCTCCAGCTTCTACCATAATTTGTACTCTGAGACCCCCCCCCCTTGGACACGGGGATTGAGGACGCCCTTGACGTCATCGATTTGCCAAAACTAGACCCGCATATGGCCGAGACCCTCGATGAGCCCATCACTCCCGATGAGGTCAAGGTGGTGATCAGAACGCTACCGGCTGGGAAGACCCCGGGCTCGGATGGCCTCCCGGGGGAGTTCTATAAAACCTACGAGGAAACACTTGCCCCTATACTGGCCCAGGTGTACAATGAGGCCTTCGAGCGTGGCACCCTCCCGGATTCCCTGAGCGAGGCCGTGATAATACCCTTACTCAAACCTGGGAAGGACGGAGCAGATTGTGCCTCATACAGGCCCCTCTCCATGCTAAATGTAGACTGTAAGATCCTCACTGCATTGCTCGCCTCCAGACTGCGCAGGGTGATCCCACTGTTGATCCATCAAGACGAGACCGGATACGTCCCCGGACGATCCATTACTGAGAACCTGCGCAGGCTGCATCACGTTATTTATAGTACCGAGGGAAGACCACAGAAACTTGCGATGGCATCACTAGACGCCACCAAAGCTTTCGATTCCGTGAGGTGGGAATGGCTATATGCTACCATGGCAAAGATGAGAATTGGTCCCGTATTTCTAAAATGGACCCAGCTGGTTTATGCCAACTCCACGGCAAGAGTCCGAACTAATAGAACCTTTTCTGCAAAATGGTCCCTGCACAGAGGCACCCACCAGGGGTGCCCCCTGTCCCTCATGCTGTACATCATTGCAGCCGAGCCTGTAGCAGCCTACCTGAGACAGGAATATGGAGACGGGGGCATCACCATAGATGGGACAACTCACCTCGTCTCCATGTACGCGGACGACACCCTCTTATATTTGCAGGACCCCGAACACCTCCTACCTTACATTCTTGAAACCCTGGACAGCTTTTATAAGCATACCGGGATCCAGATTAACAAAAATAAATCTTGCCTCTACCCCCTAGCCGCACTACACAGTGATCATTATGGGTCCCTCCCTCCCCTAGATCTTGAATGGCAGCCAACATCGTTTAAATATCTGGGGATAACCATACATCGGACCCCCGGCACGGAACACATACTCAACACCCTAAGGGCCAAAGACTCCCTCTCGAAGTCCATGGAGTTTTGGGGGCGGCTTCCGCTCTCGGTGGCCGGGAGGGCGGGCCTCCTTAAGATGGTCGCCCTGCCCCGCCTGTTGCACTACGTCACTAACATTCCCTTCTACATCCCCCTGGCGTTCTTAAAGACCTCAACAAACTCTGTAGGGGCTTCCTCTGGCAGGGAGGCAGGCATAGGGTGGCGTTGGAGACCCTCCAGAGGCCATACGAGAGGGGTGAACTGAAGATCCCCAATTTCAAACTTTACTTCCTAGCCAGCCAGCTAAGACACATTGTGCGGTGGATGGCCGACGAGAGCACAACAGACACCCGCCTCCTCCAACCGGGCCTATCCCAGCTATTGCTCAGGGATCTGCTGTGGACCAAGAGGGGGGCTCTCGTACACTGCCCTTACCTCGTCAAGCTGGGACACCGACTCTGGAAAAGGGCCTGCAAACTGGTCGGGTCCGAAGACCCATACTCCCCACAGATCCCCATTGCTGCACTCATGTCCAACCATTACTGGGGGCAACTTGAGACCCGTACTCAGTGGGAGCCCCTGGGGGTGGCCACGCTTAGGGACCTGATCCAGGAGCAAACGGTTTTAGCCTTCCCCGACCTTAGTGACGCCACTGGCCTCCCGGCCGGGCAATTCCTGCTGCACAGAGCGGTCATACAGGCCCTAACTAGCAGGTGGCCCGTCGCTGGCGACCTGAATGACGAAAATGAATGCATTGAAACGATTCTTAATGCTGCCGAGGGGGGCCACGAAACCTCACGTGGGGTTCCACCAAAGAGGACCTCAGATGCCGAGACAAATGGGAGGCCGAACTGAATCTGGTTTTCGAAGACAAAGCATGAGGCGATATAACCCACTACCATAAAAAAATCTCCCGGAACGCCCGATTACAGCTCATTCAACTGTACGTCACGAACAGAGCGTATCTCACCCCGGAAGCCATATCCAGATTCACTGGTGCGACCACTCAATCATGCCCCAAATGCAGCAAACCCAAGGCAGGCATGACCCACATGTTCTGGGGATGCCCAGTGATCAGAGAATTCTGGACTCAAGTGAGGGATAGAGTGGCTGGTGCAGACATTGACATCGAAGTGGACGAGCCCTCGGCATGCATCTTGGGCAGGTTTAGGCGCAGCAGGGAGAACAAACCCCTCAACAGGCTGAGAGACCTTATTTACATAACTGCCAAAAGGCGCATTGCCATGGGGTGGAAGAGCCCCAAAGGCCCACCTATGCCCCTATGGTGGGGGGATCTTACAAAGTGGATCGCTGCGGAAACCGCGGCATGGGAGACTGCGATCCAAGTGCAGAGGCTTGACTCCAGCGAAGAGCTACACCGCTGGGTGGCCTTAACTGTACCCTTGTTGTACCCTGAATCACAGGAGAGCGAGACAGCTGGGGAAAGCGACCCTGGCCCGAGCATGGACTCTTGACGAACTTAGTACTTACTGTGGTCTTGGTGGGGAGGGGAGGGAGGGAGGGGTGGGAGATAGTTGGGGATTTAATTTTTTCCTCTGATATGCTCAATCATTTCCACTGATACCTGTTTTACTCTTTGTTATTGTTTGTAATGAAACTAATAAAATATATTTTTTTAAAAAGAAAGTCATAGTTACGTCTTTGTGAATTTGCACCATATATGATGTAATTTACAGGACCCATGGTGAGATTCTAGGTCCTGCTCTCTTCCAACCTTCATGGCTATTGGTAGCATTCCCATTCAACAATTTTGAAATGACCTGTGAATTTAATCGAAAATACACACACGTACTTCATACAACCGAAGTTTACTCATTTAATTATGCGTTAACCAATGGATTTAAACATACACAGGCATAAACCAGGCTGACATAGGTGCATATTGTAAGACCTGTTCAGTATGCTAGGCCTCTGGTGTGTGAAACACACATTCCTGGTTCTAAGCCAGAATGGGAAATTTCACATGGAGAAATGACCAACCTGATTAGAGGACATCTCATCTTTGTCAGACACCCCACATGCTTTATGGCACTTCAATACCATTCACATTTTAACATTGTTTAGTGAGACTTTGCTCTGTTATCAGCTGTCCATGTCCAAACACCATGCAGTCCGGCCCCTTTTATTTTCCCCAATTAATTATCGTATGAAGGCTCAGGTATTTCTCAAATTAAGTATCCACTGCCAATTAGCATCAACAGCCCCCAGATTAATTTTAACAGTACAATACTTATTTTGTGTTAACTAGCTGTTTATTGTATATTTCACTTTGAAAAACACACTTTTGTCACCCAGGTAAAGTCAATTGGGTCGTGTGCACTGTACACCTGAAGTGATAAAGCTTTGAGCATGGTCAAACTATCAGATGGTGGCTCTGGAGTACTTTAATTCCACTGGGGTTATTTACATCTGTGAATAGGTCTGTTCTGGTGTCACACGACCCGTGAGTCCTTATAAAAGTGTATTAAAGCAAGCATTGACAAAGCCAGTACGTCTGAATATCCTTTAACTGTAAGGGCCCTGCATTGCATAAGTGGCTGTGTTAGTGCACAGTGGAGGGATGTGTTGTTTTGAAGGGGTTTTTGTGTGTCAATGTACGCACAATGTTTTGGCATGTGACATGTCTGTGTGTAGTTATGGAAATGCTACCTTACGATGGGGTCTGTGTTGCAGTGTAGGAGTGACACATTACATGCACATCGTCCCATCATGTGGTTAGGTGCTATGCTCGACTGCACAATCCTGGCATATGCAGATCTCCTTCAAGTATTTACTCCTTATGGCATATATTGCCAATGTGTAGCCAGTAACTCCCACCACATGGTATGCATTGCTATTTACTATCTCATGACCAGATGCTCGCACTACATAGGAGTTATTGACATCATATGCCAAAGTGATGCCTTAATATGCTCCGATAGTCTTGATGTATGCTGGCCTCTGTCCTTACATGACCATGTACTCAAACCATATGTGAGGTATTGTCATATGCCAATATACAAGCACCATATGCCAGTTCTAGCATAATATACCACCAGTAATCAACCTTATGCTCGGTATTGCCATTATTGTACCAGGTACTGAAGCGTATGCATAGTATTGCCATCACAGGCACAGTTAATGATAGCGTATACCGCTGTGCCTACATAAGCTCTTATGCTACATTTAACTATATGACAAAGTAGTTCCATCATAAACCACACTTTGTCATGCAATACCATGTACGTGACCCATACCTACACATTCACTCATACACACATGTGCACAACATATGTACGTGCACACATTTTTGTGTAAACATATACCCACACCCTGTCATGGATGTTTGCACACCTACACGCTTGCACTATTGCACAAACCCAGAAAAGCACTTTCACACAGACCCACAAACATGCTGAAGATATGGCTTTTTTGTTTATTGATGTGTGGGCTTCTGTGAGTGCAGCTGTGTTCACGGGCGAGTGGGTGAATGAAATGGTGAGTGGGTTGATAAATGAATGAGTGGATCATTATGTAGGTGGATGGATGTGTGAGTAGACGGATCAGAAACAAAAGATGGATAGATGTGGGAGCAAGGGTGGGTATCTGGGTTTGTGCTTATGCCTGCAGAGAGCTGAGGGGGCGAAGTAGTCCCAGCATGTCCCCTGGTTTGCTCGGTCACAGGTCTCTTATTGGAGCATATTTTGGGACTCTCTAATGTTTCCCACTCTAAGATGGCCACTGCGTGTATCCACCTTACTGCTGGCAGCCCTCTTGAAACGGTGATCTGTCTAAATGGCTTTAGCACTATCACAACTTAGAAACCATTATTTGAATACAGCAGTAACTTGTCTATCAGTGAGGAATGTTGTTCCGTTACATAGCTTGACTCTGAGGAAAATATGCTGATTCCAGAGGCAAATGTCTCTGTGAGGCAAACAAGCGTTGCACAAATACCTTGGCCTTGGTGAAGACCAGCCCCACCCCACCACTGCACCCACTTCAAATGCCTGCTACGAGTGCCCACGTTGCTGTCGGGGCACTTTTGAAATGGCATTCTCCTATTTGTTTGCACCGCAACAAAACACTCACCTGAATACACAGGCAGGAGTGCCATGGGGAAGATGTACACATTGGGACTAATTGCTGCACGTGATGTGCAGTAGTGGGATGAAACATCAAGCATTGGAGTCTCAGCAGCCAGTTGCATAGTTAAGGAGAGCCTTTCCACCTGGCATCCAAAAAAGAGTATCAAACTAACAAACTTCTGGTCCCACTGTCAGCTAAGTGAAACTCTCAGGGTGTCCTTGAAAAGGAACATAACGCTAGAGTGCCAGACGAGGTCCAGACAAGTGAACATCTGGAGGCTCTACTTTACTTTAATAGATTTAAAACGCATAACCAAGGACCTGTAGGCTTAATGGCGCACATAAAGTACAAACAAAACAAAATGCACAGTATTCCAACCTAGCAAGGTATAGGAGATCAACATTAACAACTCAACCAGTAGCACGATAATCTAGGACAACAGCAGCGTTTTTAATTTGTTTCTGAAGATTGCAATTGATTGTGTTTCTCTCAAATCAGGTGAAAGAGCATTCCAGGCCCTGGGTGCAGCCTTGACAAATGCACATTCCTCACCTCCCTTAGACTTGTCACCTGAGGTGTTTATTTTGCTTGGAGCAGCATACACAGAGCAACGTCCAGGCTGCAGTGAGAATGAGTTCCTTCAATCCCAGATAAGGTCATCCAACAATAAACCCAGGCAACTATTTAAGATTGTGAACGCATTCCTTTCCCGTGTACTCACACCTCACTGACAGCCACACCGAATAATGTACATTATTGAAATTCTTTATTTCTTGCAAAGATTTCCCTTAAACAACATTAGATGTCCTGTCCCAAGCTGGACCACTCTGCCCGTTTTGCTCCAGCTGTCTTGTCCTATGATCTCACCCCTACTTTGGGTTTCAATGTGTTTCAGTCGAAGATGTTGCTCCTTTGCTTTCTTCACGAGCACCACCCTGCAGTGCCTATGATGTCCTATCAGCTCTAATTTCCGCTTTTCAGCCAGGTATCATCAGAGGCATAAATAGGGTAGGACCTGAGCGGGTATGGCCCACCCAAAATATGTAAATGCTCACTTAGCAGTGCTGTGTGGGCTTTTACGGGTTTTAATGTCACTGCAATGGGCCCAACTACATTACCTTCAGGCCCCACTTGCCAGACCATCCTGGCTACGCCTCTGGGTAGCATCACCCCTTTTGAGACAAGTTTATTGATCTATCCCCTGCCAGTTGTTTTGAGCCTTCAACTTTAAAAGCACATATTCTTCTTCTCTTTAATAAATCCAGTCCCAATCCCATATATTGTTTAAATGACCGTCCCATGGGCAGTGTACCAAGTATTTAAATAATCCTTCAGGTTGCAAAATATCAGCTTCTTGAACCACTGATTTTTAGTTTCTGTCCACATCACAGTTCTGAGTCGGCCTTATGTGCGAATGGGATGATATTCTTTTAAGCGCTGATGAAAGACATTTAAATTTAACCCTTTGGGTCTTGCTTGATTGATCAGCAGCATTTGATACCATTGATAATGGTATCATGGATCTTTGTTATCTTACAGAAGTGGCAGATGCTTCTGATATGGAAGCATCTGCCTGGCATAGTCCATTGCTATCTTTTGGATATCAACGAGTCACCTTGGGGCGTATTCTTCTGGTTTATGCTCTGTGTCTTGTGGTGTGCCTCAGGGCTTGCCTCTTTCTTCATTACTTTTAAATACACACGTTAGACCTCTATTCCCATTTCTCAAAGAGTGAGGCTTACAGTTTCTCCTTTATGCCAGTGTTACCCAGGTCCATGTCAAATGTGCTGCCCTGACAAGGATCTTTACTTTTTGGCAAAAGTTCTTCATGGTATTCAAGGTTGGATTTGACCACTCGTCATCAGTTAAATCCCCTCAGGAAGGAATTGATCATTTTTTACCCAGAACATCTTCTCGCTGATTGTCCTAGATACACACTTGCTCCTGACATTTGAAGCACTGACACTGTGTTTGCCAATCAGTAAAAAATCAAATCTGGGGTTCTTTTGGGCAGACAACTTGAATCTCATTAAACACACATTTGAGGTTGTCAAGAATTCCTTTTTTAGGTTGAGAAAACTTTGGCGGCTTGGCGCCCTTCTTGCTCAATTTGATGTGGACACAAATACACTGGTTTCAAATAATTCCAAACTGGATTATACAACTGCATTGTATTTTAGCATCCCAGATTGTCAACTGCAATTTTTGCAGCTTATTCAATATGTGGCTGTCCGCCTTATCCATCATCTTCACCAATTTATTTCTGCATTTAAAGAATGGAAAGCCCAATATTGGCCCCCTGTTAGATACACAATTTTCTTTAAGATCCTGGGTTTGCTCTTTAAGTGCCTGCGTAGTTTAGCCTTCATCTAGTTGGTCCACATGATATCTTCTTACTTACCTACACACGAGATTCAGTCTTCAAATGCCCTTATGTTTTTGATCACTAAAACTAGACTTAAAATAAGAGGTCCTAGGCGTTTCAGGATTGAAGGTCCCTAACTACGGAATATCCTCCCTTATGAAATTTGGGCAGTCCCAAATCTGTTAGCCTTTTCAAATGCTTTGAAAACTTTCTTTTTTTGCAGTCTTTTACACATCCAAACTGCATATTCCAATTCATTACACTCTGCACCAAGATACATTTTATTCTGTTTGTTTCCACATGGTTGGGGCATTACACATATTCTCAGTCAATTCATTACAAGTCAATAAGCAACTCACAATCAGAGACACTTTATAGTTTGCAAGCCTTATTAACAACAGGGTCCATTTCAGATATGTAACCTTTAGGTCTCGACGCAAACAAGTTCTCCAGGCATACCTAAAAAAAACACTATGCATAAACACGACACAAAGTCAGGAGAGTGTAAACAAAACAAAAAAAAAACGGTTTTGGGTTAACAGAGTTGAAAAATCAGTCAAGTCTAATAAAAAGAAGCCAAGGTGTTTGCGCAGCTGATTACTGTTGTGGCTCATCTCTAGATGCGGTCAATAGATTCCCTGTCCCCCACTTGATGTGGGTCAGGACTTAAGGCTGAGATGAACTCCCTTAGTATCAATGGGACAAGGGTTTGGTCCCCTCTTCCCTAGAAAGACATGAGAAAAGTGAGTGGGTCCTCTGAGGTTTCCATCCATCCAATTGCTCCACAACTTCAACCCAGGAGGAGCTTGGGGGACAGCTTCAAAAAGTCTTGCCATCCTACTGTGTCCTTCAGCATGAGGGAAGAATATCTGGTATGTCAACACACACGTTACATTCCATAAAGTGGATGGGGGCATTGGACATACTAGAGCATTGTACAGCATTAAGTTACTATTTGGTGGTTGCAAGAGTCAATTTACTTAGACTACTTGCTGTGATCATAATACTTGAAAGTTTGTGTGATATTTCCCATTCCTGGTCTTCCCCTTGTCATTACAACTCATTGGATAGTTCTAATGAATGGCATGTCATGCCTGTTTGTGCTTGATAATGTAGTGCTCTTGTGGTTATCATACATACAATACAGTATGTTAACAGTAGTCCGGACAAATGCACTTGGCAGCATTGCCTATATTCACTATCAGTCAAACTCCCAGTGGGAATCAAGCATTGGAAGTCCCCCATTGGAGTGTGATAATGATTACTGGAACTGATGCACTAGCTCCAGCGAGTACTGCAGCGCTATCCCAAGGATAATTATCTAGTAGTAACACGAGGTTCTGCGCATGGAGTATGGTGTGTGGGTCTAGGTTCAGAATGGGTTTTAGAAACCTGAATGTAAGTGCAAGGGGTGGGTGGCAAAAGGGAAATTGTGTGAAAGGAAGAGGTGGGTTGGAACATGTATGTTGTGGGGTTTAATCAAAGGCCCCAAACTAACAGAACTGAACGGCCCACTGGAAAAAAGACCAGCCAGCTTCCAAAAACATTCACACTGAAAATGGGCCTATTTAGGCAGACTTTGTGGGTGTCTTTCTGCAGTTGAAATCCAGAGAAAGCTAAAGAAAAACATTTAATCCGAGTGCAGATTGGAAAAGCACATCACATTGCTGGCTTAGAAATAAATACAGCATTTTCACTGAAACTGCCACCCATCAAAAGGTGATTCACTGTGACAACTCAGACCCACTTTTCAGCATACAAACGAGCAGCAGATAATTAAAAATGTATGTTATTAATGCCTGAAAGAAACAGCCCTGTACTTTCAGCTGTCATATTTAAAAACCAATGCTGTGCGAAAAGAAATAAGAAATCCATCCATGCAAAAACAAAGTAAACCCTGATCAGCAAAACACACAGTGTGTTGAAACATAAAGACTGATGTTAGAGAATGCAATATGTAAGTTAATTTCAGCCAAGGACAATCGGTGGGTCTCTGGCCAGAATTTGTAAATGGCTCCCCCCACTGCAAGCCTGGCTCACACTTCCCAGCTATTTGCAACTGCAATAAAGTGTGGCCTGCCCTTAAGAGTGTTGAAAACAAACCTTCCACAGACCTGTTGTCTCTGAAGTCTCATTTCTGTGCAAGGCAAATGGCCTAGCCAGTAAGTGACTGGATTATGGGGAGGGGCTGCAATCAAGAGAAGCTTAACTCGGAAAAAAAATACAAGAAAATATAAGGTTTTCAGATTGAAATGGTGTTCTACTTCAGATAACAGGACAGGATGCCAGATGTCAGCAGGGTCTCATGACATCACAGGGCCAGCCTAGCTCATTATCTGCAGTGGGGGATCTCTGCGTGGCCGATGCATCCCAATTATTTATGACGGGAAGCCTACCAACTTTAAACAACAGAATGGCAAATGACTGGAAGAAAGGAGACAAGATTTGCAGACATATGAAGATTTTCCATTAGTTTAAATAGACTATCATAACTAATGCATTTTCTCAGCAACCGCATGTCCTTTTTAAGATAATGTCAAGGTGATTTTGTTGAAATAAAATGTATCCACATGCGACTTAGAGAATTGTAATGGCACGCTAAAATGTGTTTCTGGCTGCTCTGAACATGTCCCGAATTTAAGAATTGACATGCTAGTGGAGGGCAAAATTAGGTATTTGGAGAGCAAACTGCATGTTCATCATTTAATACTTTTTGTATAAATGGCGAAAATTGCCACATGCCTGTGCAACATGGTGAGGATCCGGCGATCGTTTTATTTGATTCCCCATGATTAGGTGAAGTGAAATATGTGTACATTATGGCAGTTATTAGTAATTTAGGAAGTTTTGCCATATAGCTACTTTCTGGATAAAGTTGACATAGGAAATAAAGGGTAATGTCAACTGGAGGTTGCCAAATTTCTGTTCTAGACTCCTGAACCAATCCTTAGACAGAGGATGGGCCTGGCGGTTGGAGAGAAACGGGAAGGACCAATCAAATGTGCTAGAATCTTTGCAGGGCACTTCCCATATTGAAATCTTGATGGTGTCAGCAATGGTATATAGAGTGGATGCACTATGAGGGAAGGGGACAGCTGCTAAAAATTACCAACAGGGAGACAGCTGCAAAAAATCACCAAAGGAGATCAACTGAAAATTTCATCTGGGGGAAACATTGGAAGGGCTGAAGATTTCTATTGCTGGGGAGGCCAGAAACAGAAGTAGAGGCTGTGATTCTTCACTAGAGCCAGAAAGATAGAGAAGTGTGGTGTGATCCAATTGACTGAAGTGCTGTCTAGAATCTTATTTTTCCCTACAAGCCAAGCTGCTCAGTCCCTCAGTGCCAAGCCCAGACATTTCCAAAAGTAAGTAGATCTTCCAACAAAAGGTCAGCAGGGATCTATTTTTTAACCCTGTCCCTTTCATTGGTGGGTTCTTTTCCATTAGCGGGTGGGGTGGCGGGCAAACTATGTAGATCCTTAGCCTATTTGACTGAATAAAATTTAATTAATTCCCATTTTGCCAAAACTTTAAGGTGATTTTTTGTTAACATTCAAAATTAATGAAGCTCATTGCCAGTGTACACTGAAAAGTAAAGCCTGTAATTAATTGGGTAATCCTATTTGTCCTGTTGACCCCGACTTCTGTAAGGAAGAGAGGTGTTTGTGTCCCTAAACTCGAAAAATTCCTAAACTGCCAACTTCTCCAACAAAGGCCTTTAAGTGGAGGGGGGTCTGAATATCCAACATTCCTAAATCATCCCATTTTTTTTTGTCCAACTTCCCCAACACAGATCTGAAACTGTCCCCACTCCCTAGCCCTTGACTTTGAATAGATGGGTTCTGCATGCAATTGATGCTCCGGCTTTTGGGGCTCGGGGGAGAAGTGCTTGCTTGAGACCTCATGTATCCAACATTACAAACCAGGCTGTTAGCCTTTTTCAGCGCATAAGAAAATGACAATTGCACCGCACTGCATATGTACATTGATTTTTTTTTTACCAGTGTTGACTATTCCTTTAATTGAAATCTGTATAAAGTACAGTATTGTGATTTGAATTGTTCCAACCAATTTGTATGATTTATTTATGTAAAAAGAAATGTAATTGTGAGTCACAGAGGAGGGGGCATGTGTAGTTTTAGTGTGATCTCCATTACCTGCAATTCAAATACAAATAAATATATTTTCGGTACGCCAGCCTGGTTCTTGGCTCATTGGTGGCACAGGGTGAGGGATACAAGGGGCATGAAATGAATCTTAAATAGGGCTGAATAAAAGGATCCATTAAACAATTATCTGGGTGACACCTTGATTGGGGAGGAAAGGAACTCTCTGTATTGAGGGTGGCCTCTCAATAAACCGTTACAACGTGGATATGAGCGTAAAGGGAATGTGGGAACATGTAACTGAATGGGAGTGGAAAGGGTGGGTGAGAACCTTTAATTTCAACTGTTGTTTTTGTACATATTTACCATATGATGCACCGGGAATCAAAATTGCCCGAAATCACACATGTTGTTTCATGAATAGTGAAGCTGGGATTGGAACTCGGGTCTCAAGATGGGCAGCTTTGTTACTAGATTACATATCCTAAAGTAAGTGCCAGCACTACTGCCGTAGAGCAATTTGATGGTTTTGTGGCATCTGTCACTGAAGATCACTTAATTACTGATAATGAAAAGCAAATAGCAATGCTATGGGTTTGGTAGATATTGCACAAAATATTGCTTTGCCAAATAAGACATAAGAGCTGAACATATTGTCTACCCGTGCATATGCCCAATTCGTTCATATCATTAAGTATCAGCGGAACACATGCTGCATAAGTGCCTCTCAGGAAATGTGAATGTTGTATTTGCTTCTCCAATTATCATGAAACTGGAATGTTGAATTCATGAATCCTTCTGTACAGCATGTTTCCCTGTCTCTGTGCAGCACAATTGTGTTGCATATGGACCTACAGTATCAGTGGCTATTGCCGCTGACGTCACCAAATCCCTAGCTAGCTCAAGATAAGCTCCCCCTGCTTAGGCGAGTGCTTCTCTTTTAGAAGCTCTGTAGCGGATACCAGGCCAAAATCATTCGCTAAAACAAAAGCCTTCTTCGTCCATCGCTTGTGAATCAGGCCTGTAGACGAACATGTTACATCACGTTGACGAGGCTTGGTTACCTATGCCTCTATGCGATTACGCCTAATCGGACTGATTGCGAAAACAAATATCCGATTTCCTGATTTTCCTTTCATTACGGAACTGTTTGTGTTAAATACCCCTTCCCCAGTTGAAGCAAACATGTTCTCATGGACCTCTTTTCTCTGATTCCCCCATAGCTTGCGCTCCTGCCATTTTCAGCCTTTGGAGCAGTCAGTGCGGTGGAGACCACACCTTCCCTCTCTTACCCGCCCCTTGCTCCCGCGATTCACCTTCTTAGTTCATCCTCTGTTACCACTGATGTGAGTACTGCATTTCCCAACACAAGTTTAGAGCATAACAGCTACATTCACTGAGGTTTTAATGGTTGCTGCCGTGTACTGACCAATCTGGCAATGACTTACTGGCCCAAGTGGATAGCACCATGCAAAGGATTTGGCTCAGAGTTTAGGGAGGTTACAGGATGAGTTACCCTGTGAACTGGCCATTAAAGTCATTAGCACCCCAGTTATAATGTCCCGGGTGACCTAAATTGATGCTTGTGAGCGTGCATCCATTTATGAAAGGAAGGCTGGCCCCAGAACATATAGCCGCCATTGAAACAAGAAATGGGTGCTAGGAAACGAGCCCCTTTTCTCTTTCCATTGCAGTCATAGGGGAAGGACAATGACTCTTTTCATTTTGGTATTTTTGTGTTCAGGGCCAGTCAAGACTCAAGACATTGCTGGTGATGCAGCGGAGAGGGAGCAGGTGTAGTGAGACGGTGTTGAGTGCTCCAGGGGAGGAGCACGGTGCGATAAAGCAACCTTCAGCTCGCTTGCAACCCAGGCCCTTACCACCAGACTCAGTCCAGGATCCGGGCCAGTTGCCAGGCTGCCCATATTCCACTCAGGAGGTGCTACTTCACTCTTCATCTTAACTTTTCCAGCTTCCTTTGGTTTTGGTCCAGTTTGCTGACGTCCAGTACACCATTTGCAAAGTGAAGTGCTGCAGATTCATTGTACCCCTTCTGAAATCGATAGGGTGCTTTTTTTTAAAGGCTTATTTTTTGTAAAATTATGTTACTACATGTTCTGGAAGACTAGAGAAAGACCTGTTTCGAGTTGATTTTCTCAGAGGAATGATATGCTCCATTGTGTTAATGCGCAGGGCCCTTTGCACTCTGTGGTTATATGTTAAAGGCAGGTGCAACAATAATGCACAACACTGACAAATCACACTCAGGCTTGTAGAAGCCTTCAAAAGGCCAACCGGACCTTGGCCCCCAACCCACCCACAGAGCGAACAGTCTCCCAGTCCCGCACACTGGCCACTAACTCAAGCCATACCCTGCCATATCAAAGCGATTGGCCTATCCTTAAAAACCACACATTGGGGTGTAATACCGCAAATCGGAGCTAGAACTGGGCCCTGGAGCGCTCATTTTGCCCTTCATAACCACTTCCATCTTAGACATGCCATAGGCAACATAATCAACATGACCTACCGGGAAGATAGCTCAGAAGCAAAGTGCTCGCCTTGGAAGCAAGACGAGAAGAGGTTCGATCCCCGGGTTCGCGCTTAGAAACGTCTGGGTATTAAGCGCGTTATCAATTACCTATCGTATCACATCTGAACATTGCAGTTATGCAATGGTGTATTGCTTCATGGAGTTTAGGCTTCCTCTGGAGGAGTTTACTGCTTATGCCCGCGCACAGAGCAAGGAAAAAGTGTCTCTATCAAAATGTGCTTTTGAATTATTTTATTTACGATATGGTGCTCAGCTCAGGCACATGAGGACATTTCGCAGTCGAAGTGCCGTGGACGCAATTTAGTCACGGACCACACATGGGATAGATTGGACCTCTTGGTGGGGTGTACACGTGAACGCACGCTTTAAAACAGCTGCCATCAACTAAAATGCGTTTCGCGCCCTGCTGCTCTGCATCGTGGGACATGCGGTTAGATCATGGGGGGCGCCAATGTAATGAGCAGTGCCCCGAGCCAACCTGGCACCGGAGACTGCGAAGCAGCGAACGACGTATTCGTGGACATAATGGCTGGCGCGGGGCGGGCTCTGCCCTGAACCCGGGCTCTATTTACTGCGAATATACGCCTAAATTATGCGCCACTTGTTTCTTGTAAATGTTGCCTGCGCGATACACAACTTGTGAACATAGGGGTCTTCTGTGCGGCCGTTAAGGATCCCTTTCAGTCGCAGAGAAAAGCCGCCTTTTTATCTCCAAACTGTACAGTCTGCTGCTGCCTTTTCAAATTGAAATCACAGACGCACTTCGGCGCTACTGTACGTGACACCGATACGTGAGAAAGAGCCATCTCCCAGATCATGTGGCAATGGACTCTGCAGCTGGGGCCTGGCTTCTCACTGGATCGCTTCATCGACGGAGGCGCAGCCCACGCCGCTCCAACCAGTCACAATGGGAGAGGCGAACCACCGAGGGGCTCAGGTGAGAAAAGGGAGCCCGTGGCTCTTCAGACTTCTGCTTCTTATGGAGGGGGGGGAGGGGGGTTTGAAGAGGGTGGGTTCCAACTCTGCCGTTCATCAACAGAATCCCCAGGAGAGCCCTGACACGCCCTTCAAGGCTGTCACTGCTTTCATGGTTATATTCACAACTCATATACAGAACAGTGAACTATCCCATATCCTATAGTGAAAGCATGCGCTCTCACCTCACGGATACACACACTGCACCCCCCCCCCACCTTCTCTCCTTTCAACAGAGCATCATATCAGTAAATGGCTGATGTCATCCCACTGCCCGAGGAGCTGCTGAGCATCAAAGGAGGGCCTATTAGATTGCACAGGGATTTGGTGTGAGCAGCCATAATTAGTATGGAAAAAATGAGTGAAATATTCTTTAAAATTGCTAGCGTTATCATCCCTGTCGCACAATCTTGAGTGTAATAATTATTGATGAACGCCCTTATTTATTTAGGACTGCTTGTCTTGTCTTTATTTTAAACTGCTTGTTTAGCCAAGGGCAGCAGCGTGCGGTACACAAATGGATGAAAACATCACTTTATCAACTATTTGTGACTAAAGACGATTACAAATAAAAAATAAAATCATACAATTACAACATAAGATCCAGAAGAAAGACATGGCCAGGTAAGAAAAAACATTCATCACAGCATCAAATGTGAGAAGCCAGTCTAAATGTGTTTTCATCCATTTTCGAAAATCCAACAGTGAGTAGGACACATGTAAAAGGATAGTTGAGGCGATGGGAGGGGAATACCTCAGTCGGTGGACTACAGAAGACGATGCTTGGTTTGATGGCTTCAAATGATTGAATTTCCTGATGCCCAGTCACCTGATAGCTTTGCTACTTTATTTATTTGTATTTAATTGACAAACAGAGGTGTTAATTACCATCAGAAGTTACTTACAATAAACAAATTACAGATGGCGGAAACATTTCCCAGAAGTGAACCTGTACGAGAGCACATGGATGAGACCAAGAAGGCAGCCAGAGACCAAACAAACAAAAGGTATAAGAAACAGGTGACTTCTAAAGGTAACATTAACCCACGTAGGCAAGTGCTTTATGCTAAAGGGGATTACTGTACATAATACAAAATGACATTATCATGCATCACGGGAGGGAATGGTAAGGTCGGGCAGGGAAGATGAGAGAGAGGGCAGGAACAGATCCCTCTTTGGCAAGTAACTAAAGTTTAAGGCGAGCTGTGAAGTGTTCCAGTGGCTTTAATTGTGATGTGTCTCAGGTTCCAGCAGAACGGGGCAAGTAGGGGGAACGAGCGGAAGTGAGAGGAGGCACAGGGTGGTCCTGGAACAGTGAGTTTGAGTCCAAAGGAGGGACGGAGGGAACACGATGGAAAAAAAGCAGATACACTATCAGCCAGGTGCTCAGGGGCAAGACCAGTGATAGCTTTGCACACTAGGACAAGGAACTTGAACAGGGAGCGCTTGTGCACAGAGTTAGCAGGTAGAAGTGGGGGGTGATCTAGACAGGTTTTAGAGAGCAGCTAGGAAGCAGCAGAGAGGAATGCCAAGGAATAGGCGTTAGAAGTCATCGAGTTTGCTGAGCATAAGGATGGAGATTGGAATTTCCAAAGAGTGATGAGCCAAAGGTAAAAGTGGATGTGTTTTCTGAATGCTGATCAGGTTGACATGAACAGCAGAGCTGGTGGTAACAGTGAATTGTTGCAATTGTAGGATGCTATCAAAGAGGACCACATGGTTTGCAAGCCTTGTGCAAGAGAACAACAAGGTCAGGCGGGCAGGACACAGGCGAGTGGAGGGAAGGCATGACATTGGAAACCAGGAGAAAGGGGACTTCCTTATTTGAAGAGTTCATTCAGCATGAGGCAGTGGCAAGGAATTCAGCAACAGACTTCAGTGAGACAGTTCCAAGATGGCTGGCTTGAAGGAGGGAATGAAGAAAAAGATCTGAGTGTCACCAACAAAGAGATGATAGTGAAAACCAAAGGACGCGATAAGTCTTTCTAGGGCATATGTGCAGAATTGAAGAATAGAGAAAAAGGACTGATCCTTGGAGGATGCTGTCAGGTAGAGGGGGGTATAGAGGTTGAAAGTTCCAGCTGATTTTACCGGATTCACCTTCCGGGTGTGGGGCAATCCAGACACTGGTAGATTTGCGAAACCCAAGGTCCTGGAAAGTGAGGAGGAGAGAGAGGATGGTTGACAGTGTCAAAATCAGTGGAGAGGTATACACATATGAGTATAGAAGAAAGTTTAAGGTGGTGAGTATCAGACAGGAAGTTGGCAATATGACGAGTGCAGTCTTGCAGGAGGGTTTACTATAGAAGCCACAGTGAAGTGTACCTCTAAAGTCAGCATCCTCATGGGATTTAGTGGTCCAGTGTAAGACCAGAGGTGAGGATATTTGACTCATCAGAAAGTAGGCAAACTGGCTGATAGTTCACAGAGACATTTGGGTCAGCAGAGGTTTTTTTTCAAAAAGGGTAGCATAGTTTCAGATTTGAAGATGGCACGGATGAGTACAGGGCAGAGAGACAAGGGCAGGTCATTGGGACCAAATTGTTTACCATTTGAGGAGAAAACACGTTGACTGGTGTGCAAGATGGGTTTGCATTCTGAAGCATGGGTGTTCATTCGGTCGGCGAGATAGAGGAATAGTAGTTGAAGTAAAAGGGATGGGGAGCTGGTGGACAAAAAGAGAGTGGGAGAAGGAGAGAGAAATGACCTGTGAGAGTGTCACATTTTAGAGATTTTATAGAAAAAGTAGTTCGCAAAGTAATTATCAGAGATGGAGGAGGCAATGGATTTTGGCTTTATATGTGTGAGCAAAGCTTAGAGAATAGACAAAGGTTTGCAGGGGTGATTCAAAGGGAAAAGATTTGGTTTATGATTTATGAGGATTTGGTAGAGTCTAGTAGAGAGGTGAGGGCAGCAAGGGGATTTCTGTATGGCATGGGTCCGTGATTTGCACCAGCCTCGTAGGTTACAATGCTTGTTTGTTTTGATGGTCTGGATCTCATGGGTGATCCAGGGGTCAGGACATGTATGGGAAGGTGTGAGTGCAGAATGATTTTGGTTATAGGGAGTCATAAGTGCATACAAAGAGGCATGAACAGGGGAGGGAGACTTGAGAGAGGTACTCACATCATCAAGGCAAAGGGCAAGAATGCCCTGCTTGAATGTACACTTATTCCTTGAAGAGGGGAGAGGAGTAGATGGTGGAGGGACCAAGATGTTAAAGTGAACAATGGAGTGATCATAGAGAGAGGGGTCACTGGAGGAGAGTGCAATAGAAAGAAAGAGAAGCTCAAGAGGGTTCCCCGGGTCGTGAAGGGAATAGAGTGAATGGTCAGATAGGCAGGTGGCTGCAGAGTGCTTAGGAAAGTTTAAGTCTCCCAGCATGCAAATGGGGATGCTGGTGGGAAATGATGCAAGTAGAAGGCTTGAGTCATGGAAGAAGGAGCTGGGAGAACCATGGGACTGACAGAGAGTAAGAACAGATGAGGAGTTGAATAGTTGCATATTCAAAAGAGGAAGACGTGATGTCAGAGGGGTTTGGGGACAGTGGTGAGGTCCTCATTTTAAACAGGTTCGGGGACAGTGGGAGAAGGAAGAAGAGTCAGTGTGGGGAGCCACTAGATATCCAGGTTTCTGTACTAGCACTTGCATCTCTGCAGCCACCTGCTAAGATCAGTTTCTCAGATAGCTTTCCTGGCATACTCAGATAAAGTGCCTTCATAGTGTCTATATTGTTCTTGGTGCCGAAGATGTCTTCTTAAAACACCTGTTTCACATTTTCGCTTTTTTACTCCTCCATCTCATGGGTGTCCACCAGTGTTTTTACGATGTGCTAGTGACACCGTGGGATTGGAATGATCAAACAAGCTCTATACCATGGAGGGCAAAATGGACACCTTATGAGAAAGTGAGAAAGATATGGGGATATTTCTTACTATAGCTGACTAATAGCAGTACCTGCAAAAAATGGCCCTGGAGGAGTTGCAAGCAGAAACGTATGTTTTGCTGGCTCTGCTAGTGGCACTTGTATGGTACAGTATAATCTCTCTCTATATGTGAAGCAGAAAATCTGGTAGTTTGTTCGTTATACAATTCCACACCGTTCCACCAATGTGCACCAAATTCTGCATAGTTACCTGTTAGGATCATCCAGGCATTACTGGCTACATGTTTCTGGTGGCAATGTGTCAACGAGAAGATTAAAAGCCACAGCTCTGAGGTGTGGACAAAGCCCCACTCCTGTAAGATGACTATTAAAAAAAAAACAATGGTTGCCTGTTTTACTGTTTGGTGTCCATTATTACTTTCCACTCACAAAGGGCTGTGTTCTATCCCCGCTATGTGTGTCAATGAGAAGATTGAAAGCCGTATGATCTTAGGTGCAGCTCTGAGGTGTGGAAAAAGCATTGCATGACCACAGAAGAGCGACATCATGCGATAATACCACTGCGCGTGAACCCGTTCAGTGGCGCTCATGTGAGGCACCACATTTTTGCTTAATTTTTTTTAATTTCTGTATTCTAAGATCAATAAGCCACATTATTTCCTCGCCCTCGGGTACTCTGCTTCCCCCTCAATCCGGCGCTGCGGGCAATTGTATCCTGCACCATGCAAGTACTTTTTAAGCACTGCAGAAATAAGATGCTGCAGAGAGTTCTAGGATGACATGCATTCCTTGAAAGGTGAGCTCAATCCGATACACCATCTCCCCGGACGAGGACACATTAGGCACAGTCCTGATGAAAGTAAATAAAGGGTGGAAGGCACCATTTTTGGAATAGTCTTCCCCCAGTCTCTATATGCCACACGGGTCTGTGTACCTGATGGCTTTCAATCTAAAAAGCATAGTTAATTTCAGGTAAAACTAGGGAGGTGGCTGTGAAAAGAGACAGCAGAGGCAGAGCTAAGTTAAGCAGTTGTTCACCTTTGAGTCTTATTAGAGCACCTGTAGTGGCAAACAATCAACGCCTTGTTCACTGGCTAATTGGATTTGCTTGTGACTCTTCAAAAATAGCGGCTGATATGTGAGCACTGAGAAAGGAGTTCTGGGGTCTCCTAGTGAATAACTCTGCATTGGTTTTCTTTTTATTCTTGTTACGAAAGTCCCCAAAGTTGTCTGCATGACACGCTAAGAAGAATGTAAAAATATCTCATATTTTCAACTTCTCCAAAAGTCTGACCAGGATCTTTATCCTCCTTAGACTGGCAAGATGGGGAGGATGGCAAGGCGGCCCAGACTGACAGCCCATCAAAACAAATTGCGTGCATATTGTGATACAGGAGCACTGACTGTACACACCACTTTTACAGGGCTCGAGCAATAGCAAGCAGCGAAGCAAGGCAGTCCTGCCAGGCATGAGCCGTCCCTATTTACAGCTGTCCAATAGTGCATAAAACATGTGCATATTTTAATGCATAATGACTTCGGCAGCAAGCTACCTGAAAAATACTCGCAACCGAGGGCCTTAAGACTCAAATGATGGCCTGGGGTCACTTGCAGTCCTCCAGATTGTTAGCTGCTGCTCCCAGTGGGTTCCAGCGTCCAATTAAAATGGCGTTCAATCCCGACTTATGCTCCTCTTGTGAAGAGCGAGACTGGGGACTTAGGCCTGTTGAGAAAATTCAGCAACCAGTCCTTCCATGCAACTACACAGAGGCACCATACACTTGAGAACTGAAGGGCCGAACTGGCAATTTTATTCTTAACCACATTCTCTTGCTTCCAGTTTTAGCTCATTGGTACGCATTGTGACGGTTGGAAGGTTGAGGAGCAGGCTTCTACTAATTTATTTCATGGCTTGTTTTGATATATGTATATATTGGTTGCTCATGAAGAATAGTGATAAGGGCCTTTTACAAAGCTATACGAAGTGTCCATGAGTTAGACGAAGTCTGATCAACATTTGGCAGGCACTGTCATAGCCTTCACCAAGGCAGTGATTATAATGTTAACACGTGGCCTATGCTGTTTTTTTATTTGTTGTTTGTTGGTTTAACCGAATGAACGCATATGGACTGAGCAACGGAGAACAGCTGGGGTGGACGCCTGAAATTAACCCGTATGGATGTGGACGATCCTCCCTCGGCCCCTCCAGTGCAGAAATCTTTTTACGGGCGAGAGGTGTTGGCATTTCATGCCAAGTGTGTGGGTCCTTGCCGAAAGTCCACATTATTTGCTTGAGTAGAAATAGACACGTGCAGGTCCTTTATTCTCATTTCTAATGCGCCTCACTCTCTCCCGGGCCATTCCTCAGGGGTGTTAAGTTGCAACGGCATTGATGGAGCCGTGAGGGACTGTGACGTTCGCTCTATGTTTACGTACCATTCTATCTATCGTATATATGCGGTGGCAAACATGGCATTTACAGTAATGGATTTAATCGTAATGGCTTTTTTAATCATCGTTATTGATACCATTTCTCGAGCTGTCTCCGAGGAAGTAGTAGTTTAGAAGAAAAACCCTCGACTTTTGATAGGTAGACGGTGCTTTATCTCGCGGAGGAACAGACGAGGCATATTTATAGCCGCCGCGTGCGCTTAACTATTGATTTATCTGCGTGGCAGTGCTGCTGGCATTCAGGAGCAAGCTCCCCTTCCGCATGGAACCTGGGCACCGGCCAGCGGGGGGGGGTGTGGGACTCGCGCAGGAAGACGGGCTTTCGCAGCCCCTCGCGAGAGCAGCTTCCGCCGCCGTCCAGAGGACGCCAAGGTGCGCCTGCGTACTTGGTATAAACACAGAACCTCTGCGAGCACCTGCAAGAGAGTCCGGCGACGAACAGCTGAAAGGAAGGCCCTCTTCATTGACCTCTGAACTCTAGGCAACTGCCCCCACAGTATTTTTGCCCTGAGTTAGGTTTTGAACAGTTCTGAGAGGAACATGTGCACATGGACAGTTGACAGCAACGGCAAACAATGTCAGTCCACCGCATTAGCCTCTAAGAGCGTCGTGTCTGTTCACCTAATTATTACATCGTTATGCTTAACGATTGCTATACATGGCCATCAAAGGCCCGATACTTTGGGAATTGACAGAGTTTGCCCTCAAAAGCCCAGGTTCTCATTCCATTGCTGGATAAGATCCCGTGATTGGTAACAACACCATTACCAGGTTTTGCTATGGACGTCCGGGTATTCATATCATTTACCTGTTTTCTGCTGGCAGGAGAGGCAACAGCCTCGCTACTCCCACTTCTGCACAGCCAGACCCCGAGCCGCTCTGTAGACCCCGGAGCCGCTCTGTAGAGGGACAGGTGCACTGCCTATGGCTGGACGGAGCATGAGAGGGAGCAGCAGAGCTGTGCTTCTCCCCAAGGCACCTGCAATGCAGGAGTGGGCAGTGAGATAAGTGGGGCATCCCCGAATCCCCCACCCCAGCTAGTTCTCTGCCTCCTTGGCTCAGCTGTCACATTTAGAAAGGACATGGAAGCCGGCACCCTATCAAGAGCTAGGCAAGTGGCAGGGAGCGTGCAGGGATGCTGCGCCTCTCTACTGCTCCTCTTTGCATGATGCAGGACGAGGGTGCAGCTTCCCTGCTCTCCCTCTGTTATGCAACATGTTGCCACAAATTGATTTGTTGGTGTGCTATTGTTCTTATAACTAAGTGTTGTTTGCCTCTGAGAATCAATGCAAGGCGACGTCAATTCTGTGTTCTCCTCAAAGTACCTGGCCCTTTGAAGACAATACCAAGTACTTGTCAATGTGCCTGTCCTTTGATGGCAAAGCCAGAAAGGGTGGCAGTACTTAGGCTTTTAATGCAATGTGCACCAATGGTGTGAGTAGCTGGGCTTTTGTTGACAATACCAGGCAAATGGTGTATCTATGCTTCTGGTCCCCATAGCTGTCAATAGAGTGAGAATATGAGTTTGACATGGCAATACCTTGCAAAGGAATGATTTCCTGGGTTTTTGGTGGCAGTACCCACAACGGTGTGGGTTCATGGACTTTTATCGGGACTATCCGAGAATGGTGCAGTCACTGAGACTGAGATTTCAATAACAATACCTGACAATGATGTGAGTACCTGGGATTGTGATGGCAGCACCTGTAAATAGTGAACGCCCCTGGCATTCTGGTGGCAATACTCAGCAATGGTGTCATTACCTGGCAATTGGTGACAGTAATAGGGCTTGCAAAGGTGCAGGCCCGTAGCCATTGGATGGTAGCACCTGGGAAGGGATGTAGGTATCTAAAAACTTATGGACATAACAGAACATTGTAATAATAGCTGGCATATGAAACAATGTCTGAAAAAGCATATGCGCGGCACAGTGATCATATTGATCACTGTGCCCTGCATCCCCATACCTGTCTCCCCCCTTATCCAGTTGCCTTTTCGGCGGCACACAGTGAAGTGCGCCGCCGTCTCCCTTCCGACCCTGCGGCATCAGTTCCTGTTGTGTGGGTCAATACTGACGCCGCAGGGTCCTTTTATTTCTACTTCTTATTCCCCGCTTACCATTACGGTCAGCAGGGCCAACCACGAACCCCCGGCTCAAGAGGAGCAGGGGACACCTCTGCAACCCCTGCTCTGCTTGGGCTCAGCAATGGGAGTCGGGATTTTGTGTGCACGGAAAGTGGCAGTAACTGCGGGGGCACAGTACTGCAGGCAACATTTTTGTACGTTTCCGATTGATTTGCCATCTGTGCCTAATAGTTGGAATATGGTTGCAGTAAAAGGGATTCCCGACTATTTCAAGGCAAGCAGTGACACATGGTGTAAGAATCTCGACATACGGTGGCACAAACAGGTATATGCTGGGACCTGGTTTACATACGTTATCAAATTCTGTCCTAATAAATGACCACTGGAGTATATCATGACAGTACATTTTGCATTATGGTAGTACCGCATATGACGACAATAGCTGCCAAAGACTGTCGGTACCTGGCCAAATGATGCTGATACCCTGGTGTATGCTTTAAGCACCTGGGCCTATACTGGCAGTACCTGGCCAAATGATGCTGATACCCTGGGGTATGCTTTAAGCACCTGGGCCTATACTGGCAGTACCTGGCCAAATGATGCTGATACCCTGGGGTATGCTTTAAGCACCTGGGTCTATACTGGCAGTACCTGGCCAAATGACGCTGATACCCTGGGACATGCTTTGAGCACCTGGGCCTATACTGGCAGTACCTGGCAACTCAGAACTCGTTGTCACTAGACACACGTTAAAGTAACAGGGTCAAGGTTGTTTGGATGGTGCCATCTTTGATGAATATTATATTGGGATTGAAGTAAAGGCTAATTTCCTTCAGAGAATTCCAAGAAATACAACTGCATACAATCAAGAGTCCAGAGATGCAGATGCAGTGCACCATATCAGCAAAGCAATGGATGCTTGGAGATTGGGGCCAAAACCTGGGTGATAATGACATTTTCTCAAAATACACTTTCCAAAATGTTTTGCCAAGCAGTGCTGCCAGGAGGAGATAGAACCACGTATGCCTACATATACATTTCCAGTGAGAAATGACACGCAAGTCACAATAACGCCCACTACTACAGCACTTAGATGCACAGTAATCCAGAATACCTTGCTTTATTATCATCGTAGATTACATTAGTTCTATGATTATTATTACTACAAAAGTACGCTGATGTCTTCCCCGAACCTACATTGGGAGAAATCTTGACAACTTGGCCCAAGGATTAATTCAGGCGGCTCCAGAGCACATGCCCCTGAGCCGTCTGCAACAGACTTCTATTACCCTAAAACAGCCATGCTGGGACTGGCCTATCGGGCATTAGGGCAACGCCCAAACCAAAATGCTGGTGTGCGACTCTTTTTTTGATCAAAGTGGGCCACTTTTTTGGCCATTATGGGCCAGTTTGATAAGTTACTTCACTATGTGGCGGCTAGTGGTTTTGAGCATTGTTGCAGAATAAATATTTAAATTGCACAATTTGCATCACATTTATGAAAAAAAATGTCCCCTTGGGTACTACTCAAACAGTCTATCCCAAAAGGAAGGAATTGCCATTTGCAACAGTGGGGCACTTTTTAATTGGTGCCCGAGGCAATTTTATGCCCCAGTCCGACCCCGAAGACAGCGGGGATATTTGAATGACCATCCAGGGGCATCCCGGGTTTGAGGAATGACAGAGATTGGACAGCTTTGTATTTCGACGCTGGCTCACTTTTCCAAAAGGATTACTTAGTGCCAGACGAAATGCCTCTCGGGGCAGTTCTGGGAAGAATGACTCTCTAGGGATTGAGGTAGAATTCAGCGAGATGCCCAGGCAGAGGCGTCCCTAATGGAGGAATTTGCATGAGGGCGAAATTGCAGTAGGCAATAGGGGCCCGAAGCTCACCAACGACAGGGAAGTTAAAATGGCGCTATGTATCGAGCATGAGTATCACTATTCCCATAGACAAGACCTCACAATGCCATGCAGGTAGCTTAGCCAGTGAAGCACCTCGGCTGGAATCCATGTTCACTCGCAGCTCAGATCCCAGTCCTGGCACACCATCTTACCTTGGACAATTCTGTTGTGAAATGAGTACCATCAATTTGGATAATAGGGACTAGTTATGGCCTGGTACGACCACTGAAGAGTAATATCAAGTCAGGTCTTCAGACTGGTCATCATGTATGCAAATAACCCCCACTCAAATAATGCAAATGTTCTGCATATGTAGCCATTAATGGTGCTCGAAAAGCCTCACTGCATTTTGCTTCTAGGTGGGCTGGCAAGCCCAGTTTTAATAGTGAAGCAGATTCCCTGCTATGCATCCAGTGGAACGCAGGTAAAGGGCATGTTGGGGGCAAGGAATGCAACAATGGAATGCACACAGGGGTACATTGGCAGACCCTGTGCTCAAGACCTGCACCTGTTCCCTTATGTCAGAAACCAGGTACCAAGGAAAGCACCTTGATAGCTTTTATGTTATGTATTGGTGATTTATAAAGCACCATCTGCAACCATGATCTTTCACAGCTCCGGAAACAAGTCAAAATAGAAACAGGGAAGTGCTACAAAGTGGATAACAAGTAAGTGCAAGACAAAGGAATTGGAGCTGTTCCAGAGCAATGGGAAGAGCAGCACCACATTCATTGGTTAGTGAGGAGGGGAAGGCAGAGGGAAAGAGAGTCAAGGTGCATGGAGTACGCACATTCATGGTACATGGCAGTATCTCTTCAAGCAATAGGTCTTAAGTCTTTTTCTGAAGTGCGGATGGTTTTACTCCAGTCTCCACTCATAAGAAAGTGCATGCCAGGTAATGGCAACTGCAGTGTCCAGGGTTTTCCCATCTTGTCTTCTTTTCCTGAAAGATGCAAATGTCAGATGTCTGGATGCAGAAGATCGGAAAGGTCTTAGCAGTGAGTACTTCTTAGCCTTGGAGATAAGGTAACCAGACCCATATCCCCAGGAGGCTTTGCCTAATATGGAGATGGTCTTGAATTCAATTCTAGCTGGTGTAGGGAGTCAGCTCAAGGTAATCAGGGACTAAGTAATAGAATCAGAAGGCCTTGAGAGAAGGTGCAGCCATGCGGTTTATCTTGGATCGGATAGATTTGATGGGTTTATTTTATTTATTTATTTAATTTATAGCATTCTTATAATGCCTAGACCCCGGGGTGTCACAACGTTTGGTACATAGAGAGAATAGGAGGTCCATTTGATACAAGCATTATTCATACTTATCATAAAGCCACGTTTTAACAGGTTTTTTTGTCAAAGCGTTTACAGTAGTCCAAGGGAGATGTGATCACGACAGCCATTACTTGAACTCATTCTGACATGTTCAAGAGGGGGAGCATTGGTCCGAGCATGAGGAGTTGGAAATGTGATTGTTTTGAGATCTCCAGGATCTGTTGCGTGATGGATAGAACGTCGTCGGAAACAACTCAGAGATTCTTCACAGATCTAGAGAGGGTTGGAGCGAGTCTCAAAGAGGGAGGCCAGGCAAAAATGATGATAGGAGGGACTGAAAGTGGATGATTTTAGTTTTTTAGGCACACATCAATCATCCAGTCCTGGAATTTCAGTAGGCGGGCAGAGAGGATGTTAGTGTCTGCAGTGGGTGAAGATAATGCAGTTTGCAGGTTGTTCACATTGCCTAGGTTTCAAATGAGGCAGTGAAGAAATAAATTATATTGGCAAGCGATTTCAAGTAACCATCGACATTCCCAGGGTAGAGTGTAGACTCTTTAGGGACACCCAGATTAAAGATGAGGACTCTGAAAAGAAGGGCCCTACACAGACCAGTGAGAGTCCATCAGTCGGAGTGCAGCAACTGTTTCCACTGTTTTGTCTAGGAAGGGAATGCTTCAGATAGGATGGCAGTTGGCCGGAATGTTAGTGCCACCATTGACTTTTTAGTAGTGGAGCAATGCAAGTTTCCTTTAGAGGGATGGAAGGTTCCCTGAGGACAAGGGGAGCTGTATTGCGGTGGAGATTTCTAGGAGGAGGGTGGAGAGGTTTGTCTTAAAGATTTTCACAGGGGAAGAAGCAGCTTCTTCAGGTGAGGGATTCATATGGATTCTTATTTTTATGGAGTTGCAAACTGTCACAGGATTGAAGACCGTGAAAGTGACATGTGCCTTGGCATCTGGAATGGTAGGAGAGTCAGACTCTGTCAGGCCAGCGATGGATTGGTTATAGCCGTAGGACTTTCAATGAAAACCAGTGACAGGGGATCCACCAAGGACAGGGAAGAAGCCGAGGGAGCGGGGCACTGTGGAGGTGCTCTTAGTTTATTGAAAATCCTAAACGGTTCAGCCTCAGGATTGCTGGACTGAGTGACACTTTCATGTAAAAGGCCTTTTTTATGCGGAGGATCACAGCGCGGTACCCTTTGTGATGTAAGAGGCACATCTTTTTTCATCTGGGTCTGTGGGTTTCCTTAAACCCCATTCAAATGAGCAGCGACTTCTATTGTGCGAGCCAGGTCAGTGTCAAACCGGAAGTTGACTCCAAGCTATGCTTCCAGAGCTTCTCTACAGATGACGGGTGGGTATGCTCAGCATGCACACGCCTTCCTGTTTTTGCTGTATATGTCCACCCCTCCTCTGTTTGCAAAACCTGCATTTGCACTGATGGGCTTTTCAAGGCCTGCCGTTGCTAATGTGCTCTCACTGACTCCACGTGTGTAGGTGATTGACTACAGCCCCTCACCCATGGGGCCAGTCAGCCAAAGCTCATCTAAGTTTGAAGAATGCAGCCCACACGTAGGTATGCATTGATGTGCTGGTTGTGGACCCCACACACCCACAGCCAGCTCTGCCTACACTGAGTACAACCTATTTCAGAAAAAGAGACTTGCAGTGTGAACACCTGAAATGGAGATTTGCGAGGGTAAAAGGGTTCTTCACAATCTGTTAAATTGACTGACGAACAATAACGTATGAAGAGAATGTAATATGTTAATTAAATATGACTGCCAAAGTTTTTGTTTTTGTTTTGGACTCAACATGCTCTGGTGCTTTTCACGTTCATTTTATCGATTCACCTTTAAAATACATAACTGAATTATACACAAGGTCGGACTGAGAAATAAAATTGTCTCGGGCACCAATGAAAAAGTGGCCCATAGTTGCAAAAGGCAATTCATTCCTTTTGTGACAGATTGCTTGGATAATACCCAAGGAAGAGTTTTTTTGATAAAATGTGATGGAAATTGTGCATTTTAAAGATATTTATTTAGCAACACTGGTCAAAACTACGAGCCGCGTAGTGAAGTAACTCATCAAAATAGACCACATTTGGCCAAAAAAGTGGCCCAGTTTGACCAAAAAAACGTGCCCGCACCAGCATTTTGCGTTTTTGGTCCAGGCGTTGCCCTATTGGCTAGTCTGAGCCTGATTATGCATATTTATCATCACCTTATACCAAGAGCTTCAAAAATGTTTTTACAACATTGTTTCATATCCTGTTCCGGCAGAATTCACTACACTTATTAAATATATTTACTTACATATAAAGTACGTTTTTTTGTAGATAAAAAAAATACTATGCTGGCCTTTTCACTAGAAAAATAGGTCCAGAGTTCATAAGAGGAAGTAATAATAGAAAACCACAGTGCTCTGTGCCAGCCTCAAAGTACGCTTAGAAATACCCATTTCAAGCTGTCATTGCGCAAATCACCTTTTCACTGTACACCCCCCAGCGCCCGCCTCATGCATATTCATGAGCCAGACCACGCACTCATTGGCTTGTGAAATCCTTACAAGTGGAGGCCTGCCCGAGATTCTAGTTTTAGCGCAGCTGCTGACCATTTGCCCATAGCACTTCTTTTGGTGTATCTTTTGTGGTAGGTTAATGTCTATGCTGCCCACAGCTTGACTCTTAACCTGCTCTTAGCATGGAGGCATGTTAAAGGTCAGCCATTGTTGATCTACATGCGGTGGTATGATGCTTCAGCATTCCACGGCAGTTATCAAAATGTGTCTTCTACAAACATTGTTGGCTACATTTCTCAGCTATGTAAAGGGCACGCGGGTCAATATATAAAGAATATATGGTAAACATTGCTTAATGGATGCCACTGTGGATTCCCTTTGAACTCAGTGTTTGTTCTTCATTAGACAACCGTGTGTGCATAAATGGGCCTGATATACCCGAAAGAAACATATTTTTAAAGATCATGCGATCATATATATAAAAATATATACATATTTATATATATAAAACCATGTGTAGTTGAGATTTTTGCACACCTATTTTTGTGAATGCATCAATGAATGTAAGCAAATTTGGTGGCGAGGAGAGTGCCGTGTTATCATTTCTCGTGGAGAGACATCGAACAATCTGTGAGTGCTGAGCTATTCTGAAGTTTTTTCTTCCTATTTTAAACTGATATGTATTTATATATGCATAACAATAATGTGTGTTCCTCCAAGTATCTGGCATATATATATATATATTCAAGGACATTTCTTTAGTTGCAAGGACGTTAAGGTGAGAACTGAACGCAACAAAACCCCTGAAATTCACCTAAAGCCACCTTAACTTCACACCCCCTGTTGCACAGTCTATGACTACAACGAAAGTTTATTCCTTGAATTTCAAAGGTTTCGTTACAATGTATTGGTCACCTTAACATCCTTGCAACTAAAATTTTTCCTTGAAAAAAAAAACCCAATAAAATATATATATATATATATATATATATACATATATATATATATATATATATATATATATATATATATATATATATATATTGCGAAAGGGAAACTCAGCAATAGTAACCCTAGAGGGTATGCACTCCACCCGATCAGCCAATCAGCCGATCAGCTGTCAATAATTAATGCTGCGCCCAATACAGAAACCTTCCAGGCAAAAGCCAGTTCCTCATAATGTCCAGTTTATTGATTTCTTCACCATTTAAAAGTAAGAACAAGAGAACCACAGTATGACGCGTTTCGCAGCGTCCTCACTGCTTGTTCACTATATATATATATTTTGGTAAGCACAGGGAGATTATTAAATTAGTTAAATTAAAAAAACATACAGCTTTGAACCGTGATCTGCAAGAGCTTAAGGCCTAGCATTTAACCACAAGGCCACAATGGCTTGGTGTTTCATGGGGCATTTACATTAATGATAAAAGGCTAGGTATGAAACTTGTGACAATCCAAACAATAACATCATTGTAGCATAATGGTTAAGTGCTGCGTCTCAAACGTCTTCCGTCCAGGGTTCTCCGATTTCAGCATACATTTTCTTTCTGTTTTATAATGTTGCCCTGAGACAGTGCAGTCCTCTTTTTGAATATATGTGCAGTGTAAGGGGAATGTGTGGTGTGAGGGTGTGCCATCATCAGAGAGGGTGCACATGCAATGTGTGCGTTTGATGTGAGCATGTGTGTGTGTACATGGTATGAAGTTGTTTGTGAGGGATTGTGCATGCTGTGTGCAATTTCTCTGCGAAGGCGAGTGTTAGTGTGTGTGCATGCGTGTGCACCCATGTATTTTTGTGAGCATTGTGACATGTTGAGTGTGAGGTTTCAGTGTCAGTTGGTGTGTGTGTGGATGTGTGTGTGTGTGTGGGTGCATGTCTCCATGTAATATGGAAGATGCCCATCCAGGTCTTTTTTTTTGTTGCATTTTGTGGCAAGTCCCAAAATGCAAAGTAATAAGGAAATCTGAATGATCATCTTACAAATAACAAGGGACGTGTGCCATATAACGATATATACAAGAGATGTAACTTGGCTATATTCATGATTTCTCCTGCACCCCTATTTGTTTAGGTTGAATGGCAGTAGGGGATCTGTACGTTATTGAAGGAGGAGGTACGCAGTGTAGAATCAGAGGAGGGGGAAAAAAGTTTTAAAAACATTTTCAGCTGGGGAAAAGTGAGAATAAGAGGCTGGAGAGGAGCAATGTCTACTTGCCCCCACTGTTTTCAAATTCTAAAAGTAGTGCACTATATCAAGGGAATAATGGGACTGTGTGACAAGCCCCTCCCTTGAGCTGCAAAGACAGTCTTTTTTGTGCTGGGTCACGTGCAAAGGAAGACGTGCAACTATTATTAACCCATTGGTAGTGCAGTTCAAAAGACCTTATTAAAATCATGCAGTGATTGGGTGAACATTTCCATGAAGGAAGCCGCATGGATCAAAGGTATGCTTGTTAGACTACATAGTCCAGAATACAGTGTTTACCAACATATAATGTTTTAACATTTTTAAAAAGTCTTGATCCCTGGTCTGCCAGAGTTCAAGGACCCGCTCAGTGCTTCAAGGTGCATACATTTCATAGTTAGCCTACAATTTAATTTGTCCACTTGTAAAAGTATGAAACTTGTAAAAATTCAAACAATAATGTCATTGTAGCATAATGGTTAGGTGCTGCGTCTCAAACTCCTGCAGGCCAGGTTTCTCGAAGGCAACGTTCAGCATAAATATTTTTAAATTAGATTTTTTATTTTTAGAATGTTGCCCACAGACGGTGTAATACATGTTCCATTCTCTTTTACAATATTGCAGTAAATAAATGTGTTTCACGTTCAATCCATATTATAAAATGCAAGGTCTCTGCAGGTTCATGCCAATTGCGACTTCTCGGGTGAAAACATCCTTGCGCTGAGAGGTACAAAATGCAAAGTGCTACAGGTTCAAGCCACACCAATTGCTACCTCTCATGCCAAAACATCCTTGTGCTGAGAGGTCCCTGCGCCCAACTTGCTGCGTCTAACTGAGTGCGCACAAACGGGACCTGCAGCAAAATGGTCGCGCCATAACGGTGTGTCCCTATCTGGCCAGGCCAAAATGTCTTGTCCCATGTGCTCAAGCCCCTTTTTTATGGACGGTCTCTTGGTGACTGTTGTGATACATCATTCAGCAGCACAAAATGGGGAATAAATGACCGGCTGAAGAATAACAAATGCTCAGGTACTTTTGCCCCATAGCAAAACTCAGAAGCTGGCACCCATGAATATATGCACAGTAAGTGAACATATATTTTAAAGAGATATATATACATTTAGTTTAATTGACCTTCTCCCTAGAGGAAACTGCGCAAGATGAAATAGCATTGGACTTTTAAAAAAGTAATGGACACCAGAAAAATAACCTGAGAGAAGAAATCTTCCAATAAATATGCTGGCAAAGTATAAAAGGTTCTCATCTTTTAAACTCAGCAATCTGTAGTGAAATATTCCATGGAAAACAAAATCCCAATATGAAGAAAGTGCTTGTGGTCTTGTGGGTAAGCGTCTGCGGTGGGAACATGACCACCTGAGTAAAATGCTGGTATCCAAATACTTGAGCAAGCTTATTAACCTCGAAAAAACCCAATGGGTTGCATCCACCCTCTGAAAAAAGTTACTTTTAGGCAGAATTGCAGGCAGTACCATCTGGGAACACCACACACAATTAGGACTATAGGTGTAAGCAAAAACCAACCTTTGGTATAAGTCTGCACCACACACTTTTGGTAGCGAGCTGAGCAGCTAGGCTTATCTCAAGAGGGAATGTGAGCAGTAGAAGAAGTTACCCAGAAGTATCACAATCTCAGTGGTTCAAGTAGACACTTATACTCAAGGTTTCTTGGTAAAAAATACTTAAACATTTATTTACACAGTCATTTAGAAAACCTTCACTAGTAGAAATCAACTCAATATTAAACACCAATATACTACAGTATCAAACACTAAGTCATAATGACAATTTGAGCTCCCCTGAAAAAGGAGCCAAGTGGCACTTCAGTACTTTGAAATAGGAATAAAAAGCATAGGTTTGTACAAAGGTTAGAAAACACTTCTTTTAGGTAATGCAAAGGTTCAATGTACCAGGAAGGTTAGTTAATTTTAATAGGCCAGGCCAAAGTCAATAGTCTAGTGTTCTTGGATAGGACAGCCCAGTTCTGGTACAAATGGAGGAGTCTTTGTAAACGTTTTTAGAAGTAGTTCAGACGATAAAGCAAGATATGTCGGGTCACAAGCTGATTAGGCCTGTGAGTTGGGAAAGTTTCACGAACTTCCACCGCGAGAGTTGGGACCTCTCAACCATATGGCACAGTACCTTAAAGTGGAGCAAAAAGATGCAGCTGAAGACATTGGTTCCTGGCAGGTCCTGCAGGTCTCGCTGTTCCTGAGCCTCGGTCGTGGGGACAAGAGGGAGGACGCCGGGGGACTCCTGCACTTCACGGGATCGTCGTCGGATCAGACAAAATGGCGTCACTTCAGCTCAAGTAGCTGTGGCTTCCAAACACAAACTGGTGTCCTTCTCCCTGGTTAACCTTAACCAGCCCCGAGAATGGTATCCAGGCGTTTGCTGAGTTGATTGGTCCCACCAAATCAAAGGGAGAAGCCATCCTGGAAGGAGCTTCTCTGTCGATTGGAGATCTGGCAATTCAGGGCTGCAGCAGGGCTTCACCGGGCAAACCAATAGTCCAGTGGTTGCAGCAGCCGTCCTCTTCCAGCTCGTCTTTGTTTCTTTCATTCGAGTGGTCGACTCTGCTTTCCAACTGGAGACTCGCCTTTTAAACAGTTTTCTCCCATTCATTCCAGCCTAGCTGTCACTCACCCAGCAGGGTGGCTGTCCTTGCTGGACAGTCAGCCAGCCAGCCAATCATGCCAGAGTGCATTTGGGTCTCCTAGGAGACCAAGCACAGGGAGTCTGGGTACCTCCCCTCACTTCCTGCCCACCCCAAACACTCAGACGTCCGGGGCAGACCTCAATCCTGAAGCCAGCCAAAGGCTCCTGAACAAAGGGACCAAACCTGGTTTGGCATGCAGAGTTAAACACCAGAAGGAACTTTCCACAAAGAAATGGCGAAAAAAGATGACCGGAGTCTGTTTTTACAGAGGGGTCGTGGGCACCATATTGAAAAACATGGCGGCCCAGATTTTTAGCTACCGTTGTTCGCGGTCAGGAAGAATCATGGTAGTTCATTATAAAACCACTGCCAACAGCCGTTTCAATAGGAAAGGATAGCTTTTGACAGCTACAAGAGTGTTTAGACATAGGGGATAGTAAGTAACCCCTCCGGCACTCTATAGGAAGGTAGATTGTGCTGGGTCTATGGATTTAAAAAGACTAGTAAAGTCAACTTAACTTTACATTCTCTGAGGAACAGTAGTTAATCCCAGAGAAGGTATTTAAACCTTTGGGGAGTACAAAGGACACCCCTGTGCCACTGCACTAAAGGTGCTGTGTGACACAACAATACAAAGATGATGCCTATGGAATTTGTCTAAAAACTTTATATACAAAGAACACAAAAGTAATACACATTGAAAATGAAAAGTTCAAAGTCCCAAACTATAGCAAAAGAACTGGAGGGCTCTAAGGTATAGGGAATTTAGCACTTGGGGGGTGAGAATTCTCCCTAACAGTTACGCTGTCCACCCACATGTATCCTTTACTAGTGCTTTGAAAAGCAGCCGCAATCAGGGGAAAATAACTGCACCAGTGTCCAGGATTGCAAACTCTCTTGCCACATTGTTTCCCCTCCTCACCCACACGTCTGGCTTTGAACAATACTATGCTTTATACAGCTAACTTGAAAAATACACATACCATAGTGTCACTCAAATATGTAAATCCTTATAGAACTATGTTAGGTAAAAGTGTACAATAGTGACATTAGTCCCCCCATCTTCACTGTGAGAGTACACATACCAGAATACAATTCAGCAAAAGGCAAAAAAGGGTCTCTGAGTGCAAAACTTTCAAGGACTGACAGCAGAACGTTTTTGAAAAACAATAATGCGGATGCCATGTGTTATGAGATATTTAAAACTAAGAAAACCCACGGCATTCTGTGAGCTGTCTGCCATTCATGCAGTAACCGGGACTGACCCTGTTTAGTTTGAAAGTGAGGAAGGATTCAGCCCCGTTAGGCCATGTTTCTCTAAGTGGTCTTGTAAGGTAAGCTCATACATTAGACAACGTGGCCTTAGGGGCCATAACCCTTCCTTCACTTTGAAACTAAGCAGGGGTTGTCCCAGTTACTGCAAGGGTGGGAAACCCATTGTTTCTGTAAAAATATGCATTTTTTGCTATTATTGACAGGGAGACTACAAATACCGGAATGAAATTCAGCAAAAGACAAAAAATGGTGCCTGAGTGCAAAATATTCAAGAATTGACAGTATCATCGTTTAAAAAAATAAAATAATTCAGATGCCCATTTGGTCACCCATCCATACAGTAACCGGGACGGACCCTGCTAAGCTTCAAAGGGGAGCTGACCCTGCTTAGTTTCAAAGCAAGGAAAAGGTCAGTCTGTTCCTCTAAGTGTTCTTGTAAGTTCAGTTCATTTGTCTGTCAACATGGCTTGAGGAGGCTGGCTTGTTTCTCACTATGAAGCTAAGCAGAGTCTGTCCTGGCAAATGTATGGATGGGAGACCTGGATGGCAATTGAATCACTATCCATGTGATTTTTCACCCTCTACATCACTATAGCTGTAAAAATATATTTTAAAAAGGTAAGCGTGGGTATTGAACTAAATATACCTACGGAAAAAATGAGAAAAAAATGTTCCCCCAGCCCCTCACAAAGTGTCCCCCACATCTGTGCCAGCTCCCCCCACTCTCCAGATGGCCTCCTCACCTCCCCTGCCCTCTCCCTTTCCCCCGTCAACACTTGCTGGTTCTGTGACACAGTTTGCTTTCTGATAGCGGCTATTTGTGGCTAGAGCAGAGACTACAGAAAGCTTTGTGCTGCAAACTCTGTCCCTAGACCTCATGCAATTCCCAAATGTCACTCAGTTCCCTCTAGCCAGCCCCCCACCTCTACCCTCATGGCATTTGTATGTTTTGTGACCTGCAAATAAGTTTTTACTACGTTTCATTTTCCCATAACCTTGGCTATAGCCACAAATATCACTCAAATCGAGAGAAAAACAAGATGGCGGTAGTTTCATTTCGGAAAACCATGATCCTGTAATGCACGATGGGAGATATCTCTATTTTTTGTCTCCAATATTTAAATCATTACTGCACAGGATAACCCCAAACCACGTAAAGCACTCTTTTGAATGCTTCATGCCCAAGTTGTTTCAGACCTGGTGCAAATCTGTCCAGCGGTTTGGGTTGTGCGCTTTGGCAAAAATTGATCTTTTTCGTCTATGGGAAAATGAATGGGAAGTAGGCCGCACTTTTGGAAAAAAAAAGGTTTTTGGGATGCTTAATAACTTTCTTATGTTTTAACAAATCTTTACGAAACTTTGCAGTCTGGGGGGGCCGCTGACTCGAAATTTCGGTGAAATCCGTTACTCGAATCAAAAGTTATTAACAATAGAATTTTGAGGTGTTCCTATGTGTCTCCCACTCACCTTAACTATATTTGGGGAAACTTGTCCGATTTCATCAACCAATGTCCTGTCCCTGATAGGTTTGAGCAAAGATACATCTTTTGACTATGACTCACAATCAGCTTTAATATGTCTGAAGTTAAAGCATTTCCCAATGCAATTTTGATATGTTTAATGAATTAAGTTATTGCTTGAATGTTTTTATTTGTTATTTGAGACACAGGTGGAGCCAAGAAAGCTCCAGTGAGATGGATACATAGAAGGACAACACAAATATTACCAACAAAGTTCATAAATAATTGCTTGCCACTGCACTTAGCAGGGTCTTGATCTCCTTCCTCTGCATTACTTAACATTTCCTGATTAATATTTTCTTGGCAATTGTTGTGCACAATTCTTCTTTCTTAAACAATAGTTTAGCTTCCAGGTTTTCATTCGTAGTATAAGTCTTAACGTCTGCGTATTGACATCTTTTCAGGAAAACATGGCTCACTCTTTTGTATCCTTTTTTGTATCTTGGCATGGTTTCATGACTAGAAATGGCCCCTTGTCTTGTCATAATACATTGGTCTACAAGGTCAAGCAATGATGCATAGAGCAAGCTTGCCAGCATGAGGGATACAGACAAGCCCCGGCACAGGCCAATGATCCGCTCGCAGACATGTAATCCCTCATCTAGTCAGATCGTTTAATTGGAGATGCTTCTCTATAGAAATTGATATTGCAGAAGGCATTTTACATTTTGAAATGGATGGCAAGCAGTCTTTCTCAACTTCAAGCTCAATTTTTGCAAGTTTCAATGATCACAATTTACAGTAATACCATGTGTGGCGGGCCGTTATGCCTCACAGCTTCCCATTCACGGAGAGAAAATACTTCACCAACATGGCTGTATGGAGCCCCTCTTCCATTTCCACGGCACCCATCGCGGGTACGGGAGCAGCAGCTGCGGCAGGGGGGCTCGCCGCCGCAGTTAACAGCTAAATGAATATGGGGGGAGGGATTAAAACAAAATGGGGTCGGTGGGGGGAAGATGGCGGGTTGGGGAGCTGGCATTCAGGCGGCATAGAATGCAATCTTTCAATGGTAGGATCAGCCCGCGTTCCCAGCCACCTGATTGGCTGGCTCCCCCGACTAGGGTGCTAATATGCTTTAGATTACCATCGGACTGCTAAGACTCATGTATAAGAGAAGTGTTTCAATAAATGTTCATTAAAAGGCTGAGTTTTCCCTCTCATCGCCAGCATACCCTACCTAAGAGTCGGTATCAGGAATGGACTGATAGGCGATACCACTGCTTCCTCCGACAAGAGGCACAAGTAACTGCAATGCTTAGTGTCCATTCCCCTATTATGCGTGGTGACAAACAGCCCTAAATGATACCGATTTGTTTTGTTTGCAATCATAAAGTAAAGCCAGAAACGATCTGCAATGTGTTGCTGATGCTTTTGTGCAAGGCCAGTCCTAGGACTCTCACCCTTGTTTGTTGCAGCAAACTTGATCCCAGATTAGAGGAAACGTAAATGGCTGACCGCTGCCTCCCCATGGCACTGTAAGAAATTGGCGGAATGCGGTAGGTTGTCCCGCGTAAATACTACTGTAGTTGTCAAAGTCTGGCATTGCAGAAGCAAGCACCAAAGTGATGTTGCGAACAAAGCGCTGGTCATATAGTAGCAGAGAAAAAGAAAAGCGCAGAACCAAACAAAGACCCCTGTGTTCCTAACCTTGATAACAGAGGAAGCAGGTGGCTCAGCAGAAGGGGTTATGGGTGTGCCAAAGCCATTGGCTAAAAAGCAGAATCACTACCGTTGAGCCATTCATTAATAAACATCTATCCTTCATTGTATACCCTACCACCCATTTAAGGGCAAAATGCCAACCGAATGTCATGCATAAAGCGTGGGATTCCAACATTCAGATGGAGATGCTACATACAGTTCAACACCCCTTAGCTACACACATGTATATAATCACATAAGAAGTGTAGAAATAGGCCTGGAATGGGCAAGGAAACTGGCATCAAGACCACTGTTGCGGTTTTGAACACTTGGGAAACAGCACCGTCTTCACACTAAATAATGGCATTAGCAAGGCAGGGAAACGTCTGATCACCACAGTGGTTCTGGGTGCGACCAAGGTGCTCACGCAGGGACATTTGCATGAGCCCAGAGCACCCCTCATTAGTGCACGCTGTCAATTCAGAAACAGGCCTGTTTCCCCCACCTGGGCACGCCAGTGGTAGGGTTGTCTACGGGCCCTTCCTGCTGCATTTGACTTTGAAATCCACAGTGAGACCGATTTTAATCCATTCTTAATGCAGTGGGAATATTAGAAGCCTGATCACCAGACACCATCAAAATCATTTGCTTCTTGAAGCAACTGATGTTTTCCCAGGACGTGGGATTCATTTCACAAGCAAATTAAGAAAGCTAATTAAGCCTTAGGATATGCTGAGTGAACTGACAAACAGAGCACTAATGATTATCAGCCATTCCTTTCATGTAAATAACTTTGCAGCACTACAAACACGCAGGCAGGCAGCGAGGGCACCCCAAAGTGCCCAGCAAAGGTTAGGCTCGAAGCAGGCCGAACAATAGGATTTGGGCAGCAGGCACCGGCGCGCTGGGCATAAACAATGCATGAGGCGAGAGATTTACAGCCGATAGGAAACGGACACCTACGCGTGTCTAAATTGCAGGCAAGTGGATCCGGGTAGGCACTCAGCTTTTGGGTTCCCTACCAACTACACGAAGGCATGGCCTTTTCAATACAAAAAGTCACCCTTTGAAAGCTCAATCCCTCCACCCCCAAAATACTCACATGTATCTGATGTGTATTGAGATTCGAGTCACAGACTCCGGTGGCCACCCCTACTTACACATGCAACATGTAGTTCTGATCTGAAACCGAGCACGGGCTCCGAATGCTAAGCAGGGTGTTTTTTGTACAGGAGTTTCCTTTCAAACCAATAAGTCTTTGTAATTCAGTTTGTTCTGCTAATCTTGGGATATTCAAAGAGAAGACATGGCTTCCACTTGCAAGGACGGTTCCGAAACGGACAGTCGTTCAGACGAAGGCCACGCCAAAGACAGGAAGAGGCAAAGTGCAAGAGAACAGCAGAACCAGCTGGAACTAAGAGAGAGAGAGCAAGAGAGAGAAAGAGAGGGAGAGAGAGAGAGAGAGAGAGAGAGAGAGAAAGTGAGAGAGAGAGAGGGAGAGAAAGCACGCAAGAGAGCAACAGAAACAGCGGGAACTAAGAGACAGGGAGAGGGCGAGAGGGACAGAGAGAGAACAAGAGAAAGAGAGTGAGAGAGACAGAGAGAGCAAGGGAGAGACAGAGAGCGAGGGAGAGAGAGAGAGAGAGAGAGAGAGAGAGAGAGAGAGAGCAACAGAACCAGCTGGAACTAAGAGACAGGGAGAGAGAGAAAGGGAGCGAGAGAGACGGGAGAGAGAGCAAGGGAGAGAGCAAGGGAGAGAGAGTGTGAGAGCGAGAGCTAGAGAAAGACAAGAAAGAGAGATAGGTCAGAGAGAGACGGAGAGAGAGCAAGAGAAGAGAGAGCAGAAGGTGTGTGACAAAGAGCAAGACAAGAGGTAGACAGAGCGAGAGAGATCAAGAGAAGAGAGAGTGTAAGAGCGAGATCTAGAGCAAGACAAGAAAGGTAGATAGGTCAGAGACAGAGCAAGAGAAGCGAGAGAGAGAACAAAAGAAGAGAGAGGGCAAGAAACAGAGGAAGAAAGCAAGAGCATGCAATAAAAATGAGAGAGCAGAAATAATTAGTAAGACAATGACAACTAAACTAATTGTGTGAGTGGTGAATGGTCAATCATAAATACATCGACAAACAAGATCTGTGCTGTGGATCCTGTGATGGAGCACGCATCTGTTCTCTGAAACTTAACTGGTATCTGTAAAATGATTTAGTCACTTGGCTACGCCTGCCGTCTGTACAGAATTCCCAAATAGTTACTTCAAGACTGCAGAACAATTGTATGGGTTGTACAAAAAAGACTAAGTTACGACCTCTTCATCTGCAGGGACGTCATTTGGGGGTCGCCAGGGGTCGCAACTGCGACCTCTGTGGTCTCCCTTGCGACCTCTGTGGTGTCCCTTGCGACCTCTACTAAAAAAAAAATACATTTTTTTTTTTTTCTTTTTTTTTGTTATGCCTGCTCCTGGGCTGTGGCTCTTTACTTCTGGGGTGGTTGGCTTTCTTGTTCAGGCCCCTTAAAAAAAAAGACTTGAGGCACTCCTGTTCTTATTTTTCTTCTAACACTTTCAGCACTGACCCTAAATAAGAAAGAATAGGAATACCAAATAATGTGTCTTTCTGGAATTCTATACAGTAATTGCTGGCCTCATTAAATGTTTATTTCAGGCACACTTTCGGGGGGTGAGTCACTGATTTAGTCTGTTCTTAAACGCCTCACTAAGCCTAAGCCGTTCATCCTGCTGAGGTCGATAAATGAGTACCAACACAGGTTGGGTGATATTGGGTGTATATATTTTTTCTATATCAAGCGCTTAATGATGTGTTATTATATAGCACTTACGCTTATCATTTGGTCATGGGCGTCTGCTTGCATACACAGTCATTTGGTAACACGGGCCAATAAACACTGAACTTAATGATACATATGGCGATCCATTCTTGTATGAATGTACATCACATAGTGATATCATAACTATATTTTTCATAGTGTACAATGCTATGTGATGCCACTTCCTGTTTTGTCAACGGGTGAAATGTCGTGTTCCATCGCTACCCGGTATATCAATTTGGGGCGGGGTCTAATGACATCACTTCCTGTGATGTCATCAGAGGGTCAAGGGTCGGGTGATGTCACTTCCGCTACCCCTGGCATTTTGGTGAAATGACGTCCCTGTTCATCTTACTGAAAGGGTAAGCCAGCCGTTCCTCACTCCGATTAGTACTTAGTGTGATACATGCACAACTTGTTCAAGAACCATCAAGGTTACTGCCAAGTCATTGTGTTGGCTAAACCTCCATCGCCCCCTCCACGCAATCACCCAGTTCTGCCCTAAAAACCTGTTCTGCCGTGGTAGCGTGGCAACTAGGGTGTGCAGACTGCTTCTTGAGGGTAATTGTGTTCAATAAAACACATACAACGTTATCAGAATAGCTTCTCTCTCTGGGCAGGGCTCCTTATGATGATTTTGTATTTATTTATTTAAATGTATAGAGCGCACAGACAGCCCTTAGGCATCGAGGCGCTGTTACATGTGATGAGTTTAGTTACATGAGGCCTGTGCCTGGCCTTTGGAATTAATGCAAACTTAATACATACATTATATATATTAGAGGCAGGCATATTCATATTGTTGTATAAAGATATCAAAAATGGCAAACTTAATACATACATTACGTGTATTGCAGGCAGGCATATTGATCTCGTTGTAATCAAATATCACCTAGTCAGGATTAGGTGAAGAGTAGTGTCTTGACAGCTTTGCTGAAGGCTATGTGGGAGGTTTCTGCTCTTAGGGACGTTGAAAAGGTATTCCATTGCAGGGCTGCTAAGTAGGGGAAGCAGGCGCCTCCTGCTCTGACTCGCTTCATTTTAGGTACTGTGAGCATGTCACAGTAGGGTGTTCTAGTTGGTCTGGATAATGCAGCTCTGTGAATTCTTTGGGACAGGTAGAGGGGGACTGTTTCGTTGACACATTTTTGTGTAAGAGCGAGGGTTTTGAGGAGGATGCGCTCTTTGATGGGTAGCCAGTGAGGCTGTTTTCTGGCGGCAGATATATGTACCCATCTAGGGATGCCTGTAGCTGCATGGAGGGCGCTGTTTTGGATTATCTGCAGCTTCTGCATATTTTTTACTGACCTGCCCACAAAAAGCGCATTACAGTAGTCGAGTTTTGACCCTGTTTTAGCTCTGGCAATTGTAAGGCAATTCTCCTTGGATAGGAATGGTCTGGCTGCATTTAGTAGTTTGGCGTGGTATGCTGCGGCGGGAGCAATGGCATTCACTTGCCTAGTCATAGATAGGTTTGAGTCTAGGTATACTCCGAGCATCGTTACTGTTTCGGAGACTGAGATTTTGATGTTGTTAATAGTGAAATGGCTGAATTGGCTGTTGAGTTTCTTTAGAGTTTCAATGGATCCAATCAGGAGAAGCTCAGTCTTGTCATTGTTGAGGCATAACTCGCTCAAAGCCATCCAGGCTTGGATGGTTGTGTATAAAGCGTTGAGGGCTCTGGAGTTGGATTCGTAGTCGCCTGTTAGTGGGAGGAGGATTTGAGTATCGTCCGCATAGTTGGTGTAGGAGATACCTAATGAGTCCAAGATGTGAAAGAGGGGTCTGGTGAATATGTTGTAAAGGGTTGGCGAGATGCAAGAACCCTGTGGCACAGAGCATAAGATGATAGTAGGGGAGGCAGAGGCTAAATCGGAGAAAACTTGCATGGTCCTGCCTTGCAAGAATGATGTGATCCAGGAGGTGGCGTTGGGTGAGAAGTTGGCTGTCGATGTCAGGTGGTGGCAGAGGACATTATGACCAACAAGATCAAATGCTGCGGATAGGTCTAGGAGTAGAAGTACAGCAGGTGATATTATTATGATCCATCCAAACTGAGTAAGTGCAGATAGTCACACATAAGTGTCAACCAAGTGAAAAGAAAATGCCTGCTCGTCTCAAGACCCCAAACAGAGAACAGTGCTGAGAATCCCCCTTTAATCCTCTACACTAGGAGGATTAAGGTTTTTAAGTTGCATATGGCCACCTCTTTATCACCTGCTCACTTTCGGGTCTATCCAATAAAATACGAAGGCCTCGGAACGATTGGAAACCTCATTTTCTGTGTGCAACATTTACATGTAAAAGGCTTTGTCATCTATTCCGATGTCTTGTGAATTTTTGCATGGACCAAAATGTTGTCTTTCACATGGAATCGAGAGTTTGCACTGCACCACAATCTCTTTTTAAATTACAATGTTCTAAAAGAAGATTGCATTTTCGAATTAACGTGAAATATTGTCTCAGATTGGATAAATAGTATAGCTGAAGTGCTGTGTTGAACTACACCTGTGTGCTAAAGTACACCATCTGCAAGCCCCCGACATGCATGTACAGCTTCACAAAGGTCGTCTCCCACGGGCCTGTACCAAGTGCACAACGTGTTGTCTGTGCTTTAATTCACCAACGCAAAACAGCACACACAAATCTCTGTGTGCAATGCACTATGAGCACACCTGCAAAATGACACCAGGGCATGCCGGGGGTCAGGGGTGGAGTGGCCCATTGGGAACTCTGGAGTTTTCCCGGTAGGACTCTGCAGCCTGGGCCTCTTTTGTGTGGCATTGCCACATTTTCCCATAGGACAAGGGTTGGGCTTGCTGAAAATGTGTGATATGGGGCCACTTTGAAAACTATTTCCAGGGCCTCTTTTGGTTCCCAGTCCACCCCTCCCAGGGGTGTGGCGGCCTCTGTTCAGAGTGCACTCAAGTTTCGCAAAGGGATGCAATCCAAACAGAGGCGTTCCCAGTAAGGTTCCTCCTGCAGCTGGTCTGCACTGCTGCAGGACAGGTGCTGGGCACAGCTCATTTCAGAACCATCCCATAACGCTCATGCCCAGCATGCCTTGCCAGCATGTGCCTTTTTACCTTTGAACCTCTGAAATGGGTAGATCTGTGGACACTGCGTTTGCAATGAGAAGACCTTGCGGGCCCGTCACTGCATAAGGACTTGCTGATTATACTTGGCGAAGGAGCTGACTCTAGCCCCCTCCCATGCGGGTTCACAAGCCGCCCAGGCTTGAGAAGGCTGGCAGTGGCTACCTCTCCTTTGAGCCGCAGCCAGTCTCCCCATCTGCAATACGTCCCCGCTGTGACCATGGACTCGTGCGCTGCGAGAAGGGAAGGCATGATTCAAGGAGCACTTATTCCCCTCACATTCTATTCTTACGTAAATTATGTACGATTTATTGCACAAGTATCAAATAAACAGCTGCTAATATTACACTGCCAAGAGACTTTCTTGATATATGCCATTGAATTCCTGAATGAGGACATCACCGATGCACAGTACAGAACTCTCACAACTCACAGCAAGGCCAAGATCACTACTTTATGTTCTCGGTATAGTGTAAGGCTGGCGCTGACATGCCAGTACTGTAACTGTACTGGCGGGAATGAAAGCTGTGGCAGTTCCAGTGCAGCCAGAAAATGCAAGCATCACAGAAGCACTAAAGGGGCGTGGGGGAGTTCCCCTTGCACTCAACCACTGTTATGGGACTGGAACGCTTTGCTGACCTCGCCTGTCGCAAACAGGTCAGGTGTTCACAAAATGACAACCATGAATAATCTCAGGTGATGCATGTGCCTACAATGAGCATACACGTGTTCTAATTTCCCACAGGAAGTCTTATGTTGTATATGACAAATACCTGCACGGTTTGCATCCTTTAAGAACGGGTGCTGGACACCTTTTCAGCAAAAGGGCCAAATGCCTTGAGCAATTAGAGAACTCAATAGCAATAAGTTACCAAAATCGCAGGTGTAGCGGATATTGGATGACCTTTGACCACCAGATGATATCACATGACAGAACATCACATGATCTCCGAGCCCACTAATTTCACAAGAAGTTGCACCAGACAGTCATTGATCCAAAAGAAATCTTTGCAAGTGAATTAACAATTGCAACACAATTGTGAAACTTCATAATTTTGCAGGCCATTAAAGGCGGCGTAGGAGTCACAGGCGAGAGCATAGACGGTACAGCCGCATTCCCTAATAACTCTGAAATGAAATTGCTGTCATTAACCAACCTGCACATGGTGCACGGCCAGCAGTTCCTGGGTGGTTCTTGTGAAATGGTGGCCTTGTTCAAAAGGGCCACATCTCTGCTCCCGTGGGGGCTCTGCACGTCCTGGTGATCCACGCATTAGATCCACAACGGCCCTGCATCCTAAACACTGATATCATATTGAAATACCTTCTCCATCATTAAACAGACTCTTGAACCTCGGTCTCAATTGTTAAACTGTCTGAGCGGTGACCCCGTTATTTATCAGGTATAGAAGTAGTTTAGGCACTTTTCCAGAACCTGCATAGTTCAAAACTGGACAACGTGCAAGAAGCTCAAAGCAGCTACATTGTCTCCAGTGGCAGAACTAATAAATGTCCGCTCATGCAGACACCCCAACTGAAGCAGCATGTCCCATGTCCTCCAAATGTACGTCCTTCACAAAGATCTGCAAACCATAGAAGATGACTAAGCCACAGGCATTGATTAAAACAGGTAAGGGGCTTCTCCATTGCCATGCTTGTCACAGCAGCTGGTTTGTTGCCTTTTATTACCCAAGGAACACCAAACAAGTAATAAAAGAGCCTTCCTCATAGGGCATTTTTGATAACTGAAGGGAATTCTGTGTTCGAGCCCCAAGGATGTTGGTGCCCTAATACCTCATCAGCAGCCTGGGAGATGGAAAGGCACACAAATAAACCAACTCGGATCACCCTTGTCAAAGGTGACATGTAGTGCCTATGTGTACCTGTCTGTTAGACTGCCTCTCTAGCTGCATAAGAAGCCTCATGCTGGTCATTATCCATAGTGATTGCTGACAGTATGTTCTAATGGACCATTACATATTTTATTTACTAGATAGCAACATTGGTCGCACCATAGGTCAGTATTCATTGTAATATTGTTATGATATGATAGGTTATTTATAACATCCTTAATACCTAGAGGTTTCTAAGCACAAACCCTGGGATCGAACCTGTGTTGCTCTGTGTCGTCTTGCTTCCAATGCAAGCATGTTGCCCCTGAGCTATCCTCCTGAGACATCTAACACCGGAACTAGTGGAGGTGGCACACTAGAAATCACATACATGCCACAGTTTAAAATGTAGTTGCAGCAACTCAAGAGATACTCCGCGCACCGATAGCCATAGGTGGACTAATGCATGCGTAACGTAGTGAGGATTTAGGCTTCTTTGGATATGATATCATTTTGGTGTTTCATGTCATCTAGAGAAGGTCAATGAATAACACATTTTGTAACATACCACTGCGAGCTGTAAGTTAAGGGGAAACAATAACTTTAGGCTTTATGTTAATTCATGAAGTTGGTGTTGACTGAATTTCGATATTATTTGCATCCGATTACCTTTGGTTTGTGTTTTGGATTTTTCTTTCTTTCCCATTCTTGTTATCCCTGAATCTAACCATGGCAATGATATGTATAATTCATCCCAATTCCTGTGCTCTGATTATCACTTATTAATTGGTACCATAGCAGCCCCGATAAAGACCCTGTGTCGAAACACGTGTTGGCTGTTTACAAAAGATAACCAATTCTGCATTCAAATAAATTGAAACATCTTTTGAAAAATTCCACTTGCAATGGAATTTGTCGAAATGTAAATCTATGGACGAGTGACAAATGTTAACAGTTTTGACTTGTATTACATATGAGGTTATGGGTATTACCTTTATAGATCAGTTACGTGGCACGCTGCACCCAACAATTAGGGACCAGAGCGCACCAAGGAAGCGGCTATGCCCTGTTTTGTAAATCAGGAGGAACAGTACATTAGATTGGTTGTTGAGCTTGATGTGGATTGTAATGGCGGAGAAGAATGTGAATAGATGCTAGGCAAGGAGTGATCTTGCAGATGAGTGCGCTACATTACAAGGGATCTGCAACCAGGCTTGAACTGGCCTATAGGGCAATGGGGCAGTGCCTGAAGGGCATGCACAACATGCTAGTGTGGGCCAGATTTTGTAGTCAAAGTGGGCCCATTGTCTGACGAAAGTGGGTCAGTTTGATAAGTTACTTCACTCTGCAGCTGGTAATTTGCACCAATGTTACTCAAGAAATATTCTTTAAGACGTGACATTTTCAGCACATTGTCTGAGCAAATGTAATGCCCTAGTAAGACCCTGTCTGCAACACTTCCAGAAGGGGGCATGCAGGTCATTATTTGACAATTGTGTCTGTGTTCTCATGAGCGAAGGCTACTTTGGAATGAATCAAGGCGCTATTGCAACAAAAGGTTTCTTTCGCCATGCAACCAAAAGTGAACATAGAATTGGTTTTAAAGACAAAGCGCCATGCACATTTTCTCTCATTATTAGGAATATTAAGTCAAGCCATTATGAATGACAAGAGTTCCTCCAAAATAAGACTTTTGAAGTGACACTGTAGGTCAAAAAGCAACCATTTTAGAACACATTGAATGTAGCCTAAACCCAGAGCTCATTGATTACTTTGCAAAAAAACTGACATTATCACATTTACATTTTCTGACCATTTGAAGGTTCAAGTTGAAAATTTTGAGCACATACAAAAATGTAGCTCACAACATTCGGTCTGGATGGGAAAGGCTCCAGTAACCACTGTACAAACTCACACCACTACAAACCAGCAGAGATCCCAATCATGATGTTAAAACAGGTACAGTAAAGAGATATAGCACCTTCACCTTTTGTGGTAAAGTGGCCATGGGCAGGCTGTACTCTCAAGAAGGGTGCGAATGTGATAACAGTAGCAACCCAAACAGCAATAGTACAAGATTCCAAAATAAAGGAATTTCCAATAAAAGGTTCTATTAAAAAAAATATATATATATTTAATTAAACACACCAATATGAAAAATAACTGACTATGAACACACTAACAGAAGCTTCCCCGTGTAAAAATGCAGAATATGCCAAACATGAAGATGAAAGTGCGCTGAGTAATATAGCACGTGTGAAGAGCAAGACATTGCACCAATGTTACTTTCAAACGGTACATCTTTGAGAAAAAGAAGCAAAAGATTGGCTTAGTACTTACTTGGATCTCAAAAGTTGACCTGGAGGCTTTGGTTTGTTAAAAGTACCTTAATCTGTTCTTCATGGTATGACAGCGTCAAACTGAGATTCTCATTGCTGCATGTGTGCGTCGGACTGGTTTCTAATGCGGCAAGTTGCAGTGCTCCAGGTGGCGATAAAGTGTCAAGTTGGGCTGAATGTGAAGCTGTGTGCTGTTCGATGCAGCATGAGAATGGCATGATTCAAAGTGTCCACCAGGTTATGTTCAACAGTCAAGCAGATTCAATGCGATGAGTACCACTCGGTCGAGTCGTCGGGTGAAAAATGCTTTCAGCAGTTTGAGTGAAGGTCTGGGTTGGTTCACTGGGAAGAGGAGATCCTGGTGGTTCGAGGTATTTGCTTGAAGATGCAGCAGTTTGAAGTTTTCCACAGCTGTGAACTTCTTGTTCAAGCTGGACAGGTGACACACTCTGCTGGTTCCCTCCCGATCCAAGGAGCTAGCTGGCACCTGCAGGAGTCCATCACATTGAGGAGCATGGGTACCAGTGCAGGTGGCAAAGTGCAGGCATTTAGTCCAGCAGCAAGTCACCCCCACAGTTCCCTGTTGGTGGTTAGGGGATGGTGCTTGCCTGTGACTTGCAACACTCTATCTTCACCGTACTGTCAAATGACCTGGGAATAGACTGCACTCTCAATAGAGGTCCAATTAATTATTGTGTTATTCTTGAAAGGTCTAAAGAAATCAAGGAAGAAGTGGGAGACCCCTTTCTTATGATGGTAAAAGTCACATGGGATTGCATAAAAGCAAACCTTCTTTGAGGAGTCCAATGACTTGTGCCTTCTTGCACAATACACACACTCTGACCCTTGGCAAGCCTGCAGCTTCAGAGGCCCTTTGATATACAACACCCTGCAGTGGGACTGGCCCTTTTCTTATGGGTGTACCTCTTCGAATCTTGGTTCCAAGGAGACCTCCAACTGAGAGTTTCTTGGGATGGAGAGAGGTGTTACCCAACCTCCCAAAGGATCAAAGAGAGACAGCATCTCTACAATTGTTCTAGTGGCTAAAGAAGAGACAGACAGTCTGGGTACAAATCCACATAGCTTTTCCATAGCTGGCCTGAGCTCACAGGGTGGACATATGTATGATACAAGCCTCCTGTGGCTTTAATAATTGTGTTTACTATCAATCAACATTCATGACACAAGTATGGCTTACTCTTAGAGATTACCCTCTACCAGATGGGTAGTCTGCACAATTGTGATAGTTTTGGAGCAGAGGTGCTGATTTAAATGTAACATCTGACTGCAGTGACTTTGGTGGACCAATAGCTGTCAAAATGTGTACATACGACCTTTGCAATGTCTCTGTGCTGCTAAATAGCAGCATATGCAGATCAGGAAACTGATGCAGCAGGGCACATGGTTTCACTATGCTTTTCACATGAAGCTTTCTGAAAAGGGGTTCTATTTAGCAGACCACTCTTTCAGAGATGGATTACCTACATTTCATTATTAATAAACATAAAAAAACAGGAATTCTACAACCTTACCAGATAGCAATGCTTCACTATATGGTTTCCTTTGCAAATGCAGCTCTGCAAATGAACCTGCAGCATGCTTCTTGAATGCTTTAAGTTGAATGAAGATGTATTGATTGTAACAATGTTTTGAATAATGTAACCAGATGACACCCCTTTACAGAGGACACCATGCTCAGCCTGGGGCTTTCTTTCTGAATTAACTACTTTGGCCCAATAGCTTTAGGCTAGTTCCAGGAGGTGGACCCATAACAAACCTTCTGCCCCTCAAACCTTGATCTTCCCTGAGCAAAGCATTTTGAAACCCCCTGCATCTCAGCTGGTGGTAGCATGCACAGCCTTAACACCACAGTCCATCTATCGTTTAAGCACACCATTCTTGTTCCACTGTTAAAAAAGCCTCAGGAAGATCCCTCGGAATTTGCCACCTGCAGGACAATTTCATACCTGCTCTAGCAAAATGAATGGAACATATATGTGTGTGTAATCTATTAGAGTTCATAGAAAATAACAATGCTTTACATTTCAACAAGGGTGGCTTTCATCCAATCCAGGGTATTGAGTTGGTTGCTGTGGCTATGTTGAATGACTTGAGAGCTTAAGTGTACTGAAGCAATTCTGAGAGCCTCATTCGGTTAGACCGGGTTGTGCTCTTCCACACTGTTCAACCCAGTATCCTACTGAATAGGATGGAACAGACACACCGAATAAAGCCCTTAACTAACTACTGCCATTTTTGGTGAACATAGAACAAGTTCTTTCGATCCCGCCTTTTATATTCCTTTTATGAAGAGTACCTGAAGGTTCCCCGAGGAGTTGACTTTGTCAGCTATTTTATTCAATGTTTATCACATCGCCTGATGGAAATGTTTCACACTGATGCCGAAGATACACAGCTGATTGTAATCTTGTAATCAGGCCTTTCACACAGGATGTCAATTAACCCCATGTTGCTATTACTCTTTGAATTCCATTGAAAAGTGAGCAGGATGTTCATGCCCGAATACACACAATGAGAATACACACATTTGGGGATCTTTAGACAAAACCCAACAGGTCTCTAGGGCAGGTGTTTTGTCGAAATAAAGCAAGGTATCAGTGAGGTTTTGCTTGAGTTTCTTCCTGCATTGTTCCTATCTTTTTCAATGGGGTAGAATGAGCCGGTGTTTTTTTGTTTCCAAAAACAGCGGCCTAGGAGTGTGGGTCAGTTTCATATAGACACCAGGGTCTGATAGTTATTTGGAGGATGCAAAAGGTATCTTGAAATGGATTCAGATGCATGCTGCCGGCCTGGGTCATGACGGGCAGCATCTGCAAGGCAGGACTCTACACCTTCTATTCATGATGTATTAACAGTCGCTGGCTCCAGCCCATCGGGGTTGGGTTTGGCACACATTAAAGCCTTGTTCGAAAGCTGTCAAGATAACTCTCTGGATTAAGCGCTCACTACAGAGGAAGCATGCACAGCCTGCACTCAGATGTTTCGATGCTGACAAGGTCAAGTCAGTAATTTGCCTTCCACTGTTGGCACATTCAGCTAATTGGTAATCACACAGATTGCAGCGCTTAGAAGCAAGAGCAAACTTCTATGAAATGTTGATCTGAAATAAAATGATGATGATGATGATTATTGCAATGAATATCTGTCGTAATATGGGTCTATATTTTCCTGTTAGTACTTCTTTCATGCTACTTTTTTTCTTTTTGAAAGCAGATCACTATCAAAGCCTTGCAAAAGGGCAATTGGATCCTTTAATGTCCTTGCATGCAGTGTTTGATATCCTGTGAGCCACACCGTCATCCTAGCTTGGTAAACTTTAGTACAATGCCATCATCTTTGTTAGTAGCCGTATGCTGATTTTTAACTCTGCACTAACACATAGTGCCTCAGTATTATCTCCCACCTCAAAAATTGAAATGTACATACTCATGAGTGCCTCTCTGACATGGAGTGCTACCCATATACTTTAACCAGGCACCTCCAAGTAGCAGTAAGGATCGGATTAAGGGCTTCTTGTAGAGGTCAGTCGAACGCTGTAAAATTGCTGGCGCACGATTACCGTACATTTTACATTTCATTTGAAAATTAAATAGGGTAAAATACACTAATTGCGTTCTGCAGACCTCTACATGAAGCCCAACGCTGCAATATGGCCTTGTTAAAGAATGATGCAGTGGTTATCCATCGCTTTCCATGTAGTGCCAGAAACCTTTCTGAAAATGTAAACAACCTGCTGCTCTATACTGAAGATGAGCTTCTTTTATTTTGCATAAACTGAAAAATCCACCGTATTTATATAATCTTTCCTTTTTAACGGCTCTTGCTGCAATATTAAGAATCCGCTGTTCCTAAAAAGCCAGTGTGCTGGTTTCAGTCATCTGGTTTGTACTATAGCCCCTCTGCTATTCCAAAATACGCCCCGTACATGGAGTCACTGATGTTTGTATTGCCCATTTTAGTTGTAGTCATCAACATCGAAAGGATGAGCAAATTAACCATGCCAGTAAGACCTGTGATCTGCAGGTTGAAAACTAATCTTAGTAGTAGGCACCTCACTTACTGAGCTATCCAACCTCTACTTCTTCTTGTGATGTCTTTCATTTTCCAGAGATATCTGAAATAGTTGGATATATTGAAGAATTGAAGAATGTTGGGATCGATACCTTATCAAGTTTAGTATAAACATTTCTGCAATATGGTATTCTTGCAGGGAAATATACAAAATGACCAGAAAAGAATGGGAGAGTTGACCGTATGTAAATTACGTACGCGGACAATTTAGACCAACTCTCCCATTCGTTTGCATTACAGCGAAGAAGGGCAGCAGGGAATGCGGAGGGTGTCCCCGCCCCCGCACACTTGTTCACTGTAATGTGAGAAGGGATTGCGGGGGGGTGTCCGCCACTCCTGTCTCCACAGAGTAAAAAAACACAAAGGAAAAGCGGACCCTGCGGCGCAGGTTCCTATACACACAAGTGGGATGCTGGAGACAGCTGCACACAAGGAGGCGTACCACCCACAGGCACGTAAGGGCTGGCTTGGGGGCCAAGCAGATAGTCTGAAATGTTCGCAGGAGAGAAAACCGAAAGTTATTTTCGGTAAAAGAACTTTCGGTCTTTTCTCCTTCAAACATTTCAGCTTCGGTTTAATCACAGTAAATCTTCTTTAAAAGTCATGTTTCCTAACTTGGTCCACTGAAAGGGTAAATAAAGAAACAGGTCACCATATCACTGCAAATCATGTTCCCCACAATTTAGAGTTTTATATTCAGCAGACTGATGGGAAGGATGTATCTGCATTCCGCCATTTGGAAGAGTAAACTCTATCTTATTGAGCACGGCATGGCATCCCTACCAAAATACTGCTTTCAACTGTATCTCTAATATTGCTGGCAGACATCTCGCTCCCCGGCTAACCTTGCACATCTCTTCTCTCTTATCTATGCTCTTAACATACCCTACGCTAAAAGAAGAGCCCTCTGTGTCTCTCATTACTACTTTCTCCCCACCATCTTCTTTTATTTTATTGTCTTAATAATTTGTCGTTCCCTCATGCTCGCCCTCCTTCTCTGAAGTAACCACTCTCAGGCTCTGATTGTGTTACCTACTTTACTTCTAAAATGGATCATTTGCATTCTCCCTTTTCTCCTGCTTCTACTCCCCTCGGACTTCCTCCTCTCTATCTTGTTTCCTGCTTTGCTCCTCCCTTCGAGACTTCTTTCTTGTACACTTCCTCTTTGATGTTCCGGCAAGGCTTAGTCCTTCACCTCCTTACTATCTGTCTGCTATAAAGTCCTGGATGCTTTGCTTGCTCATTCTCTCTATCTTAACTCATGTAAGAACCAGTTGCCGCTTTCCTTGCTCCCCCCTTTTGTATTCATTTTCTGCTTCATTAGCTCTCATTCCCATCCTCTGCATAGATACACAGGGCTGCAATCGGCACATCTAGTACACAGGCATATTGTGCAGAGACACACTTTTCCTCTCTTGTTCGTTACTGCTGATTTCAACTTTACAGTATTGGCAAGGTTTGCCCTTTTCTCACTTTCTTCTCTACTAATAAACGGACTCTCACTTCACTTTAATCTTTTTTCTGCTTGACTTTTGCTCCTTACTTTGCCTTGGTCACACAGCCTATGGCCCTCATTCTGAGTTGGGCGCAAAGGGATACCGGGCACCATTAAGGACATCGTTGCCGGTAATCCCTTTGCGCCCTATTCCGAGGTCCCTTAGCTGGTCACTTCCTTAACGCCTGGTTTTACCAGGTGTTATGGGTGGGGCCCTTTAAGGGACTTTAGAGCTAATAATGGTGACGCAATTTGCGGTACCGTTATTAGCGCCTTCCCCCTTCCTATTGAGCCCTATGGGGGCTGAAATGGGAATGGGGAATGGCCTTTTCAATGGGGACTTACCGGTCCAGCAAAGGTTGGAATAGGCCGGTAAGTCCCTGTTGAACCAGGGCAGACTTGGTACCGGTATTGGAGGTAGTCATGGCGCAAATAGCACCATGATTACCTCCAAACTCGGAATGAGGGCCTATGTATTTTTGTAATTCGGCTTCCCATCCTCTCTTTCAGCTCCCACCTTTTTCTTTCATTTCACCTTCTTTGGCCCCTTTTCTTTGTTGCTTTCTTTTTCTGCCCATCTTCTTTAATTGTATTAACTTTGTATGGTTTTCAAGGGAATCCATGCATGGCTCCCCTTTTCTCCCCTGATCTCGGTTTATCTTCCTCCTCTGTCCCTACATTTGCCTCCTCTTTTCTTATTAGCTGTCCTGGCTCCCCAGAGCTAGACCGCTCCTTTTTTCCTCCTTGCTTCTTAATGTTGGGATTAGTTTCCCTATTCCCTCTGTTCTTCTCTCGCTCTTGCCTCCTTTTGATCTTGCCTCAAACTCATCGTCTCTTCCCTTCCAATTATTAAGATTGGTACTTCTCGTGGATTGTCTTTTTTTCTTCTCATGTTATTTTTTCATTCAGTTTTGTACCTTATGGACAATGCTTGGGCATATCTCCTTCATAAATCGAATAAATAAATACCTCCTCGTCAACGTAATTTTTAGCTAATAAATGCAGTCATTATCAGGAGGTGATGCAACTGCCCCCGTGCCCTCCTAAGTTAGCTGGTTGTGGTGAACGCATCTTATGACGTGGGGAAATCATACTGCCAAACAAAATAATGGCCCCATTTTATTGCTATACGTTTTGGGCACATTGCATTTCAGCAGAAGAAAGAGAGCAAAACGCTTTAACGCCTGTATTCTCGCAATTCTGATTGACTGACAACAAATTGATGTTCAATGTCCTTAAAATTTATTTACAAGACAATGGCACCAGATATTTGCTGAACATGAATGAGAACATTATTAGGCATTGTAATGGATAGTGTTAATTGATCTTATAATCAAAGAGAGAAATAGGATTCAAAAAGTGTCCCCTACAAAGCTATACAGAGTGTAAGAGTTGCTATTTCACAGTTTAATATGCAGGGGCAGATACAAGTATGTAGGCTTGGATTGGACTTCAGATCAAACAAAGCGAGCTAGAAATCAATGGTGCGCTGTCAAATAATTCAGTATGCAAGTGGGATACAGTAATAGGGGTAGAATTAGAAGGACACAACACTAAGGAACAGCTCCAAATCTGTGAAGAGAGGAGAAGGCGAGGACTACAGGCACGCCATACAGGGTACAGAGGGAAAGTATGTGTGCATTTGGCAGCTAATCACACTGCAGCGGCTATTCTGAGTGTGCTTTGATCGAGCATTTGTGATTAATTAAATGGTATTTGATAAGAACGGGCTATGAAATCAGGATGTCTGATCTTAAAGCCGTCCAAGAGTCTTAGGTGCAAAAGACCAGGCAAAGTGTAGAGGAAGGAGAGCACCGTGAGTGCTGTTTTTACTGATCAATAACCGAGGTAGCGAGGTTGCAAGGTTACTGTTTCTACTTCTCCTGGAATTTCATGCTGTGTGCGTTTTAACTGTTACATTTTCGCCCGTGTTTTAAGCAACACTATTGGATTTACAATTCTATTGTTGGATTGGAAGACCTCTGCATACTAACACCTGGAGCCTATATCACTGCCACGCTGCGCGCAGTTGCGCAGTTCCCTGTGAGTTATATTTTGCTGGCCTGCTGGTGGTGGAGGTGATGTGGATTGTGTTAGACCAACATTTAAGTACCAACCGCATCGAGGAGTGGAGAAGAGTGACTTGGGTTTGGCACTGACAGCGTTCTCCAGAGGATTGCATTGCTGGTGCTTTACTCGTGGATCGTTTTGCTTTGCCTGCTACGATCAGTGTGCTCGATGCTATTTTTCCAGTCTGCACCGGGGATTTAAAATGTCTCCACCCTGTGCGTCAGCACACACGTCGAGGAGTGGAGAAGAGTGTCTTGGATCTTGTGTTGGTGCAGGGATCAGGGAGTTGTTTTTTATCATTATTATTCTGATATGCATGATATGAAGCGCTCAACGATTTGTAAGTATGTTTTGCAAAGTGCGACTTCTCAAACAGGAAGAAGACCAAGATGACACTATAAAAAAAAGATTAAACTGAAAAGGGGTTTGGCACACAATCTACGCTTAACGCCTTTCATAATGCTGTACCATCAGCTTCTGGAACAAAAAATATGGCAGAACCATCATTGCCGCATACGAGTACTGCTTCCTCTCACTCGCCAACTATTGATAACAATAACTCTTTACTAAACATGCGTATTGGCCTGCAACGAGACTCCCTGGTCAACTCAGACAAAACAGTTCACCCTTTGGAAGGCTGTGAAAACTTAATTGGTACTAGCCTCTCTCTTTCCCCCGATTTGGTACGGCTAATTTCGTCATCAGATTCTTCTGAAACATTTGACAGTGAGACTGAGAGCGAAAATTAGCAAAGTCTCCCTTGTTTAAGAGGCTCATTAGTAAATGAGGAAACTCTCCCTACATCAACGTTAAACACAATTGCTTGGGTGTCAAGGCCCTGATTGCTCTTTGCTCCACCATCGCAAAAGAGCTCTGGGACATTAAAAACGCACTGGCAAAGGTTGTTGATGTCATTCTGTACAATTCTGCTTCCCTTTTCTAAATTCAATATGGCAAGTTCAGCAAACTAGTTAATTTCTTAAAGTGATCACTTCTCAGACTAACTCTAATAAACTTCTCAGAATCATGGGTAAAGACTATCCCAATGGAAGAGCTCACTCATTCTTATCTAAAATGTAACAAGTGGCTGTAGCTCTTTTTGGCTCATGGGGTTTATCATTGCCCCTTGCTTTTGAATTACCCAACATTGAATCAATTCCGAATAAAAAGTCCAGAGACTGGGACAGAGTAATTTAGTTGGGCAAATTGGCAGATACAAAGAGATATACATTGTCTTCCTCTGAAAGCTTTCCATTGAATGCTCCATGTTTATATTTGACTAAGCTTTGTTTTCCAGCTCTAAAACAGTTCATTTTCTACTTACAACTTAGGGGCCAATTCATAGAATTCGGCGCACAAGCGGCGCACGCGGCTGGCGCACAGTGTGCGCGTGCGGTAGGCTGCGCCAGCCGCGTGCGCCGAAACACATACAGGCGCACAGCGTATTCATGGATTCCAACATCCACAACCAGCCGTGGCGCAGAGTGGCGCAGCGACCCTGCAGCAGCGTCAGTTACGCCCCCAAGAACGCCCCTTGCGCAGGGAAAAGCCATCAAAATCCCCAATCCAGCGCAAAGGGCAGCAGCAAACGCAGTGCGGGGAGCGTGTATTTCAGGGGTGTGCGGGTGTCCCCACACGCGATAGGCCTGGGTACGTGTATTACAGGGGTGCGGGAGAAATTCTACACGCGATTAGCCTGGGTACGTGTATTACAGGGGTGCGCGAGAAATTCTACACGCGATTGGCCTGGGTACGTGGATTTCAGGGGTGCGCGAGAAATTCTACACGCGATTAGCCTGGGTACGTGTATTACAGGGGTGCGCGAGAAATTCTACACGCGATTGTGCTGGGTACGTGGATTTCAGGGGTGCGCGAGAAATTCTACACGCGATTGGCCTGGCTACGTGGATTTCAGGGGTGCGCGAGAAATTCTACACGCGATTGGCCTGGGTACGTGGATTTCAGGGGTGCGCGAGAAATTCTACACGCGATTGGCCTGGGTACGTGGATTTCAGGGGTGCGCGAGAAAATCTACACGCGATTGGGCTGGGTACGTGGATTACAGGGGTGCGCGAGAAATTCTACACGCGATTGGCCTGGGTACGTGGATTTCAGGGGTGCGCGAGAAAATCTACACGCGATTGGCCTGGGTACGTGGATTTCAGGGGTGCGCGAGAAATTCTACACGCGATTGGCCTGGGTACGTGGATTTCAGGGGTGCGCGAGAAAATCTACACGCGATTGGGCCTGTGCGAGTGGGGCAGTGTATTACGTAGGTGTGCGGGAAGTCGAAGAGGTGAATTGCCAGTGTGGGTCCTCCCAGGTCTCCCCTCTACCCCCTCCACGACCTCTGCAGGCAGCCCACACCACAGGGGACTACCCTGCACCCCTGGTCATGTCCCGCAGGCAGCCCATCCACCATGGGCATGCCCCCCAGCCAAGCCACATGTCCCCTTGCACCCCCACCCCCCAGCAGGCCCCCACTCATGTCCCCCTGCACCCCCACCCCCCAGCAGTGCAGGGGCAGCCTCCACCAGGCCCCCACCCATGTCTCCCACCACCCCCAGTCACCAGCCACCAGGGGCAGCCTCCACCAGGCCCCCACCCATGTCCGACTCATGTCTCCCAGCACCCCCACCCCCCAGCCACCAGGGGCAGCCTCCACCAGGCACCCACCCATGTCTCCCAGCACCACCACCCCCCAGCCACCAGGGGCAGCCTCCACCAGGCCCCCACCCATGTCTCCAAGCACCCCCACCCCCCCAGCCACCAGGGGCAGCCTCCACCAGGCCCCCACCCATGTCTCCAAGCACCCCCACCCCCCCAGCCACCAGGGGCACCCTCCACCAGGCCCCCACACATATGTCCCCCTGCACCCCCACCCCCTAGCATCCAGGGGCACCCTCCACCTGGCACCCACACATGTCTCCCACCACCCCCACCCCCCAGCCACCAGGGGCAGCCTCCACCAGGCCCCCACCCATGTCCAGGAACAGAGACTTCCATGCTGTCATGTGTGCAATCTGCACAGGGCTCCCCATGTCACATTCAAACACATGCAACAACCATGCGGTTCACACATTACAGGTCGCACATGCATTACCATGATGTCCCTGCACACATACATGCGTACATGGCCTATGTCACACATACAGGCAGGTATCAGACAACCAGCACACTGCAACATGCCCTGTCTCACACAGCAATGCTTGGCCACTTACCGCTCAACTCCAGACGGGTCTCCCTCTCAAGGACCTGGGCGTGGAGCGCTGGGTGTATGCGTTCCAGGACCCTCAACTGGATGGAACTCATGCGGCCCCGGCCCCCCTCCACAAGGCGCCGGGCCTTCATGAGGGTCCTTGACCTCAAGTCCTCCCAGCGCTACTTGACCTTCTGGATGTTGCGGGTTGCCACCCCCTCCGCCTCCTCTCCCGTCCTTCCCTCTTGGCGCGGGACGATCCGAAGAGGGCATCATACTGCCCCAGGACTTGCTCCACCAGGACACCAACTTCGGTGGCAGTGAAGCTGGTGCCCCTCTGCCCCTCTGCCCCTCTGGCCGGGGGTTGCAACTGGTGTCAGATGTGGATGTGCTCCACATGGCAACCCCAGGGGCAGGAGTGGCTGACCAACTGGGTCCTGGGGCTGGGCTGTGGAGCGATGTCATTTGAGTCGGGACTCTTCTGTACCAGCAGGGGTGGACACAGCAACTGGACCCCTGCAGATGGCTGATGTGCAGGCACCAAATGGCAGGGCAGGGTGGCAGCAGGCAGGCAGGCAGGCAGGCAGCAGCAGATGGCATGTGGGAGGCTGCTTGGGGCACTGGGGGCCAGTGAAGTGTCCTTCTGGGCAGGAGCGCGGTCTTCCGTGCGTTTTCGCGTGGCCAGCTTCATACGGAGTGATTAGGCACGTGAAAAATCTGCACGCTGCGTGTAATGCGCGTAAGCGCGCGTGAAAAACTGCACGTCCGCGTGTAATAGGAGGAAAGGGCCCATGCATAAGCGTGCGCGCGTGAAAAACTGCACGTCCGCGTGTAATGCGCGTAATCAAACGTGAAAAAGTGCACGTCCGCATGTGACTTGACGCGCGCGTGCGTTTTCCCTCAGCACGGGTTAAAGGTGAGCGGGCCCAGCAGTTCGCTGTACGTGCCTTTCGTGGAGACCGACGTGTGTTGCTGCTTCCAGTTGTTTCGCGCGCCATCTACTTCACAGCTCTCAAGGACGTATCTCTTCTTTTGGCGGGGGTATTGGCTACGCGTGTTTTTCTGCATCGCGCTAGTCAGACGGTGAGTCGCAAACGCTCCTTTTCCCACTGCGGGTGCCCCTGTGTATCGCACCCATTTTCGATGTCATCGTAGCCTGCGTGTCCCACGCGTACGCGTTATACGTGTTACTGGGTGCCACCGCGTACTGCGGGAGGTTTAATCCACGCACGTAGGCTGCAGGGTTGCGTGCACGGTTTTACTGCAGTTTTGGGGTGCCTGAGCGTTGCGTGACCCGTCAACACATCACCGGGGTCACATACAGCCTTGCAGGTGCAGGGGGGCTGTTAACATCTTGCTTCCCACCCCCTTCACCCCAATTGCCCAGGTCAATTGTGCTGTACACCTCCCATTGGCACCACTCCATCTGTGCCAGCACTATAACATCTGTGCCATGGTAGGGAGGCTACCAAAGGTGAGGGGCGCCTCAGCTGGGCGTCCTCCTCGTGGCGGGCGTGGTCGGGGACGTGGCCGTGGTGACCAGGGAGTAGGGGGACTCCAGGGTGTCCAGGGCAGCCACAGAGGGGGAAGAGGCAGGGGTGCGCCACTTGAGCACAATGTTGTGCCATGTGTCGGTGCAGCCATGCCACCACCCCCTGTGGTTCAGGGGGATGCAGCTCCTGCATCTGGCACTGGCACCCATATGACCCGGCAGTCCGTTCCATCGACTGCTACGGGCCCAAGGGTAGCGGTAGCTGCAGGTGCAGTTGTGGACACCGCCACCCAGGCTCAGGGTCTGCCAGCGCAGGCTGCGTTGGCACTTGAAGAGCCCTTGGTAGATCTCCAACAGGCCAGGGGGGAAACCATTGGGGCAGGCCGGGCTGCTCAGACCAAGACACGTGTCCCTGGGGCAGTCATGTCATCTGCTGCCCCGAACAGCCGGGTGTTGGCAAGTGCAGGGGCAGATGCACCCAACAGCACCCCGGTTGTGAGTCTGCCAACCAGGACCGTTGCGGTCAATGACCCTGCCACAGCTGATGTTGCTGCGCAGGGTCCATTAGTGGGCACCCAGCTGCCACTGACACAAGTCAGGCCTTTGGTCATCCCTCCACCTGCCACTCCCTCGGCTCAATCCACCCAACCCACTGGCCATACTGGTCAGGGCGGCATTAGCCAGCCAGGGTCTGCGCCACAGTCCAAGAGGAGGAAGGTTGCATCTGCAGCACAGGCTGGGACCCCACACACAGCCACGACCTCCTGCACGTCGAGGAAGAAGCCTTTCTGTAAGCAGGAACTGGACTTCCTCGTGGACTACGTGCGGGGACACAGCCGTGACATGCTAGTGGGTGCCAATAGTCAGACTACGGCTGCCCAACGTGACACCCACTGGAAGCATGTGGCGGAACATGTCAGTTCATTCGGCCATGAGGTGCGCACGGCGCAGGAGTGCAAAAAGCGCTGGAATGACATCAAGCGCAGCACTAAGGCCAAGCGTGCCTCAAATTACAACTTGACTCTGGTGACTGGCGGTGGGCCTGCACCAGAGGAGGAAGAACTCACTCCGCATGAGGCTCTCGTTGCGGAGTTCATACCACCAGAATTGGTCGAAGGTGTGGGAGAGATGCTGGACTTTGATGCCCAGTCCAGTGAGTGTTGATGCGTAGTTGTTGAGGACGTGTGTGTTTCACATGTGGGATGTGTTGTGCATGATTGCTGCTACATGTGACCTGTACATGGTTCTGATGTGTAAGTAATGCAATGCCACCGTCATGCATGTCTCCTCTGCCTGCATGCGGGACTCCATGTGGCCATGCTCCCTTGCCCCTCCTCCGCCACTCTGCACCCCAGTTCCACCTTTGCACTGGTCTGCTACATTCTTGCCAATGTGTAGTTTCATGTTCATGTGTCCTGTGTAGATGCTAACTTCCAGCTTAGAAACTGCCAGACATATGCCGTGTGGTACAGCCTTAGTACTCGATGCAGGGCATCCCACTTGTACTGTGCATGGGTCAGATGTCCCGCAGGGACATGAGTGCCCATTCATGCTCCATGTGCATTGCACACATGCCCCTATGTGTCCTTGACTGGATGATCACTGTAATATCAGTCCTTGGTTACATACATTGCCTGCCATATTATCGGCCTCCCCATGTCAACTGTGGCTCAGTCCTGCGTTGCACACATGTTTAGGCTCTGACAATCTGTGTGGCTCACAGGCCTCAGCCTGTTCAATGGCCAATGACTCTGTCCAACTCCTGTCGTGTCTTCTACACACGTGGCCGGCCTCCGGATCTTCCATCATGTGTCCTGCCCACTGTCCCAGCATCATTTGCAGTGTTGTAATTGAAATCACATTAAGCTGTTGATGCCAGTCAACACTGCTTGTCAATACACAGGTGTATGGTCAGCCTTTTGATACCATGCCAGGCATCCCTGCTTTGGTACTGGGGTGGAGGGGTGCTTGCCTTCTAGACATGGTACACATTGAATACACAATGCACGTGATGTCTGATTTTGACATTGCACTGCCTTCACATTTCCTGGCACACACCATGGAGTGCTTGTACATGTAGGTAGTGAGTGGCGTACACATTTTCTGCACTGCATAGACCCACTTCCATGCAAACTGCCACCTTTCAACAGGTCTGATCACAGAAGCTATTCTAAGTAGACCCAGCATGCATGCAAGGTCATATGTTGTGTGTCACATGTCTGCCAGATGCCTTTGCTGTCGGTGTGTGTGTGTGTGTTGTGTGCTTCTGACATGTGTACTGACCCTTTCCTCTCTATTTTTCAGGTGATGACGCAATGGATGCAGAGGATGGTGTTGTCATGCCAGACACAGGGTTGGTAAAACCACATCAACCCGGCACTAGTGGGGGTCGTGGGGTGGTAGGCCACGAAAACCCCCAAGTGCTGCAGTCCATCCTGTCTCTGGCTGTCTATGAGTCCAGCCTTGATGACGACTCTGACGTCCATGTTGAGTTGGATGACCATCAAGTCCATGTGTCAGGGGTGAGTGATTCTGATGTGGACACTCCTCTGTCTGCGACCCCTGCACTGAGGGATCAGACAGTCTTGGTTCCTCCGCCCGTGGTGGATCGGGACGCAGGGTCACCCTCCACACCAGTCACTGATGTGCCTGGGACATCACGTCGACGGGGGCATGTAGTCGTGCAGCCGCAGGCGGTGCCAACACAGCGAGGACCCCCGGTCCTTGGGTCCCGCAGGGGTCAAGCCCGGCAACGCGGTCGCCGCGCGCAACCGCTGTATACTGAGTGGGAGCAAGACATGACTGCCAATTCAGAACGGCAGGGGGCAGCAATGGAGAACATCGCTGACAGCATGGAGCGTGTGGCCCGATCTGTGCTCCCCCCTGCTAGGCAGGTGCTACTCCAGCAGCAGGCGGCACGGTCCACGGCCCGCTCACTCAGGCTGGGCATGGCGGCCTCAGACAGGGCACGCCAGGCTGAAATGTCGTCTCTGCGTCAAGCAATTGCTGCTCACGCAGAGGCACACATGGATGCCCTGAGGGAGGAGTATGCCTCCCTCAGATCCACTCTGGGTGTCCTTATGATGTCCCAGAGGCAGCAGGCAGAGGAGAGGTTTGCACAGCTTGAGCGCACCATCTCGGCTGAGCTACAGGCTTGCCGGGAGGTGCAGCGGTTGTCCAGCCAGGCCTTGCAGGAGGAACTCCGTGTTACACGTGCTACCTTGCAAGAGGAAGCACGTGTATCACGTGAGGTCCTGCATGCAGACCTATGTAACATCGCCACACAGAACCAGGCTCAACTGTCCGGCAGACTTGCTGCCGACGAGGGGCAAGCTGCGGCTAGGCGTGGCCAGGCTACTGTGCCACGTCCTCCTTTCCAGGATGAGCCAGACTCGGACGACCATCTATCTCCCACATAGGTCGTGCTGTGAAGGCGTTGAGCCCATGGAGGTATTTTTTTTTGGCTCAGCATCATCGCATGTGGATGTTGAGCAGCACCCTGTACCTCCCCCCTCCTGGGTGCCTCCCCTCCCCCCCGGGTCGTATGTGGCCATTTTTGATTTTTCTTTTAGTTTAGTTAGTTAAGTTTCTGTTTGATAGTTAGTTTAAATAGGTAATGTAGGTTTTCCTTAGTTAGTGTAATTAGTTAATAGTTGAGTTAGTTTAAAATTTGTAGTCTATTGTGCTTACATGTGACAGTGCGGTGCCTTGTGGTTTTTGAAGGCATCCACTGTCTGTTCCAGCTGGGCCCTTCATGGTTGTCTTGTGTATGTGTTTGCTGCTTGGGTACCTTGACTCACATATGCCACTCCTGCCTCCCTTATCCATGGGCTCGCAAGGATGGTTCGGTGTAACAGATTTTTACACAAGGGCTTTGGACTGTCATATCTGTGGCATGTCTGGTGCTTATTGACTTGTGTTGACACCCCTAGTGGGGATGATTTAGGTGTAATTGTCCACTGTTCAGCTTTTGCTAGATGGGGCGTGTCATGATTAATGTGGACATTGATTGCTATGCATTGTGTATTATGTTTCATATCTTTCCTGTACACGTGCTTGTTGCAAGTCATGCTGTAGATAGTGTTCCACACTTTGGAGGTGAAAGACGGACTGATGGTGTGATTTGTGATGTGACTCTCTGACATGGTCAAGTAATGAGATGCCTGATGAGACACACACAGATCACTTTGATGCATTAATCATGTGTTTCATGCACTTTCTGCAGGGGGATGAGGCATCAGAGCACCTTTGCCAGCAGACATGGCCCATTGGACGACCTAATTCCTGACCCGTTTGTTGGTGCCCACATGCACATGTGTGCACAAGCAGAGCTACAGTGATTGCAGACCCACATCCTAGAACTGCTGACATGTTCCAAGCAACTCCAGGCAAGGTGAGCATCACAGGGGGGCCACGAGACAGCAAAGCTTGCACCAGGCGAGTTGCACGTGCAGGCTTAGTCACAGCACTGAGGGTGAGCTTAGCCAAATATTGGTGTTGAAGCACAGAATGCAGCTCAGATGTGTTTGTGGACTGATGGCTGTTGATAGTAGGGTTGTCTGGGACACATGCGGGGGCAGTGGCACATACCCTGCGGTACACCAAGGTTCTTTGAGGCACTTGTATCAACCATGTAGCCTTCCAAGACATGGAAAGGGGCAGCTCACAGGGACATACAGCAAGGGACATACTCGGGTGCAGTGCATGTCTATTCCACGTACTTCATGATAAATGCACTGGCAACTTTGTTTTGGTCATGGTGGTACGCAACTTGATCTGTAGTCATGGCTTGCCATATGGGTCTGTCTGCTTACCCAGGGAACATTGCATGTTGTGTGAATTGTGACACATTGGTGTTCCATTTGCCACGCACCCACCAGCGGCTGACTTACTGCATTGACTGTGAATGACCCGTCACAGGGTTGATGTTATATATGGGTACGAAGCATGGAGCACAGATTTTCTGTTTGTAGAGGTGTATGTTGTTATGGGGCATGTTTTGTGTTGTGTTTTTGGGTAATTGGCATGTACTGGTTGCTGACTGTGTCTCTCTTTGCAGCATTGCAGTGCTCCTGTAACCGGACCTGAGAGTGCGCAGGCAGGAGGCCAGCACTCAAAACCAGAGCTAAGTGTCTTGTTGTATTTTCTTACAAACTGCCCTGCATAGGCTTGCTGGGGAGTGTACTGATGCATGGATGTATGTGTGGTCCTATTTGGTATGATTTTTTACCCTAATCACCCTTGATCCTATGCAATTTCGAAACCTGTACCCTCTACCCGGTGTTCCTGCTTCCCATGCCTATCCAAGCAATGTTCCCTGACCCTCTTTCCCCACTGGGGTTGCGGATGCCTGTGTAAGCCCCGAACTTGCAGGCGCCAAAACCCTAGAGGGGGTGGTTGGTTCGTACCACTCCTGAGCCTGGACTACAGAAGGCCATGACAATGATGTCCAAGTTTGTTTGGATTGTGCATGTGTTCATGCAGGTTGTACATTTTCGTGCATTCCCTGGTTTCATGTGTCATTCCTGCTCCCCTCACCTGCCACGCATTCCAGTCATCCAGTGTGTCTACACCTGTCCAGACTGCATATCCCTGAACCTCTTTCCCCACCAGGATCTCAGGGGCCTGTGTGAGTTTGACCTTGCAGGCACCCGGGACATGGTGTGGGTGGTTGTTTCATGAGACTCCAGCGCCTGTACAGGGGATCTGTGACAGTACACATCCATTCATGGTGCATCATCCTATGTCATGTACCACACATGTCTCACATCCAGTCGTGACATTGTTTTGCTGTGCTACCTTGGTTGTTGCATCATTGTGGTAGTACTTGGCCTTTGAGACGTACTGCTATGTCAAGTCATCTACTGGAGGGTGTTTGGGTTCCTTTTCATGGCTTGGATTATGTGAATTTGGAAATGAGTGTGGATTCTGAGGGTTCAGGCATCTCTTTACACACAAGGTGGGAGATGGACACGAAGGGTAAAGGTGATCCTGTGGCCAGGTGGGAATGAGGGTTGGAGGCTCCATGACCCAGGTGCAGTTGTTCAGTGGGTCATGGTCATTTGCGAGGGGGGGGGGGTTGTTGTTGATAGTTGCGTTGCCCTGCAGTGTGATGGGAACTCTGACATTGTAATGTTGTTGTCCTATGTACATGTTGTGTTCTGCTGATCAATGCCTGTTCATGTGTTGTGTTTTCCTTTCAGGTGCGAGGGGATAGTAGTGGTTTGACATGCTGGGGTGTACACATGGTGGATGTTCACATGTGATGTGTAGGGAACACTGATGGTCACTTGAGTGCACATGCATATGTGGAGTGCATGTCCTTGCAGAACCACACACTTGCACTCGGATGCACTCCATGTGCTCCCACCCTTGCATATCCACGTGTACACTGTTTGCCTTCTGGTGGCCACTGTGTCCCGCCAGCACATGTTCTGTGACCGATTATGGTTCGAGTACATGCCTAATTTGATGTTTGATGTAGTCTGTCACTTAGATGTGATGCTCAGGGTGTGCATCACACGCAATGGCTGTTCACTGTGCTGTGCGCTGAGCAGTGTGATGCAGGAGTAGGACATTGCACACATGAGCTGCAGTGTTCATTTTGCAATGCATCATGTGCATATAGCCAGGCATTCATTGTGATGTTACGTCTACGACAGTTGTAATGCATTAGGAATCGACTTATTTTTGGTGGGACATTTTGTTGGTCTGTCATTTCATCGGATTCCGGGTCAGGCATCATTGTCCGATGCCACTGTACATTTAGGACATGGAAATGTGTACCTTATCGTTACTGGGTCGGTGTATGGATATTGCTTGCCATGTCATGTTGATGTTTGGGAGGGTTTGACTGTCATGACAGTGATGGCCATGGCCTGTTTTGCAGGTGTGTGTGATGCACACCTTGCATGTCCAGGTCATCCGCTTCTCAGAGCAACTAGCTGGGGGTAGGTTTCTCTCCGCAGCAGGGCCCTCCCCCTCAAACCGACTTCCTGACTTGACCTTGAGGGGAACCATCTCCAGTTCAGGAAGCACCTCAAGACCTTCCTCTTTGCTTCTGCTTACTCTCTGCCTCTCCCTTGCAGAATTCTTCACTGGAACTGCACAGGAGCTGCAACTGGGCCACTCTCACCAACCTCGGTCCCTGGCCCAGCCACTGTCCACTTGCACTGCCACCCTGGCAACCCCTGCACTGCAGTACTGTCTCTCTATCCCTACAACCCTCCCTTCCCAGCACTCGTCTGCACTTACCTTAGCAGTTGCCACCAGGCGACCTATGTATTATTGTTTGGCCTACTTCCCCTGTACTGGACTCCACCCCCCCCTTGCACTTTTCACTTCCCCCTACCCCTGCACTTGCACAATCACAATGACACCTGGCCTAGTAGTACCATTCTCTGTGTTCCCTTGTTCCCCCCCCCTGCCTCATTGTGCCTTGTAATACTTGTGTATGGCTCATGTCATGTCACATGTCATATGTGTGCATTTTGGTTGCACAGGATAGCTTGTGTTTAAGTAGCTAGGGATGCAGACAATGTGGCACTTCCATGGCAACTATCTCAGGGTGGTAGGGTTGTGACAGTTGACTGTCACTTTGTCATCATCGATTGTCACCTGGTATGTGCCAGGCCTGTGTGCACTCCGCAGGGGTGGGAGTTTAGGTGAAAAATGTGGCCACAAGCTGGGTCCGGGCTACCTCGCCACGTGCCCTGTCCCCTCCCATGGGCAGCGCCTGTGCCTGTGGTTGGGGATGTGGGGGCACCACCATGTCCACCGGGACGCCCTGCCGTGTTGCAACATTGTGCAGGACACATGCTGCCACAATGATCCTGCACACAACTGCTGGTGCATAGAGTAGTTGCCCACCAGAGCGGTCAAGGGAGCGGAAACGTGACTTGAGCACTCCGAATGTGCGCTCCACTATGCCCCTGGTTGCAATATGGGCAGCGTTGTATCTTACCTGGGGTGGTGTGGTGGGGTTCCGGATTGGCGTCATCATGTGGTTGCTCAGAGGGTAGGCACTGTCCCCTGGGGAGGTGATAATTGTTCAGATTAATGGGGTTGGTATATTTGTCTGTGTGTGACTTGCATGCATGTGCAAGGGCATTTGTACTCACCTAGGAGCCATGTGTCACCATGCTGCCCAGCTTCCAGGGCCCGGCTCAGGGCGGACATTCTGTATATGAAACTGTCATGGGTGGAGCCAGGGTAGTTTGCATACACAGAGGTGATGATTCCCTTTGCATCGCATACCACCTGTACATTGATGGAATGCCAGTGCTTGCGGTTTCGGTAGATGTGCTCAGTGGCCCTAGGTGGACGTAGGGCCACATGGGTGCAATCTATGGCACCGAGCACTTTGGGGAAGTGTGCCACCCTGAAAAAATCCAGGACAACGGCCTGCCTTTCTGCGGGTGTTCTGGGCATGTATATGTGCCTGCGGACTGAGGGGCGCGCTGTCATGATTGCCAGTACCTGGTGTAGGCAGCGTGACTGCGTGGCCTGTGAGACCCCCCCCACTATGGCAGTGGTCCGCTGAAACGACCCAGTGGCCAAGAAATGCAAGACATTGAGCAGCTTCTCCAAGGGGCTCAATGCTTGGGAGCAAAGGGTGGGGGATGTGAGGTCATCTTCCCACTCCCTGACCAGGTCTAGGATGATATGGGGTGGAAACCTATACCTGCCGTAGACCTGGTCGTCAGGCATCCCAAAAAGGCCTGTCCGTGGTGCAAAAATGCGTGCCCTGGCTATTCTCCTCCTCCTGCGGTGTCCCACAATCACTGCAGCAACAAATGGGGCATTCATCGTCGCTGTATATACGCGTTTGTTGTTTGCGCGCACTTTTATGCTGGGCGCGGGCGCGGGACGCCTCCGTGTGGGCGGACTCGTTGGTTTCCCGTATTCTGGTGTCATCGCGTGTGATCGGAGGGCAGCGAGCGTACATGCGATTGGCCTGGGTACGTGTGTTTCGGGGTGCGCGGGAAGTTCCACACGCGATTGGCCTGGGTACGTGTGTTTCGGGGTGCGCGGGAAGTTCCACACGCGATTGGCCTGGGTACGTGTGTTTCGGGGTGCGCGGGAAGTTCCACACGCGATTGGCCTGGGTACGTGTGTTTCGGGGTGCGCGGGAAGTTCCACACGCGATTGGCTTGGGTACGTGTGTTTCGGGGTGCGCGGGAAGTTCCACACGCGATTGGCCTGGGTACGTGTGTTTCGGGGTGCGCGGGAAGTTCCACACGCGATTGGCCTGGGTACGTGTGTTTCGGGGTGCGCGGGAAGTTCCACACGCGATTGGCCGGGGTACGTGTGTTTCGGGGTGCGCGGGTAGTTCCACACGCGATTGGCCTGGGTACGTGTGTTTCGGGGTGCGCGGGTAGTTCCACACGCGATTGGCCGGGGTACGTGTGTTTCGGGGTCCCGTGTACTTTCACACGCGATTGGTTGGGATCCACGTGTGTACTGTCATCACGTGCAATGAGGGATACTCCCTCGCACGTCACGTCACAGACGCGCTCACGCGCTGAGGGCCTTTGGTCCAATGAAAATGCGTATGCGTGCAGACGCGCTTACGCGCTAAGGGCCTTTCCTCGAATTACACGCTGACGTGCAGAATTTTCACGTGCCTAATCACTCCGTATCAAGCTGGCCACGCGTAAGCACACGGAAGACCACGCTCCTGCCCAGAAGGCCGAACTACTGCCCCCCAGAGCCCCGAGCACGCTCCCACCTGCCATCTGCTGCTGCCTGACTGCCTGCTGCCCACGTGCCCTGCCATTTGCTGCCTGCACATCAGCCAGGGGTGCTGTTGGTGTGACCACCCCTGCTGGAACCAAAGACTCCCGACTGGGATTCCATCGCTCCACAGCCCAGCCCCAGGACCCAGTTGCCCACCCACTCCTGCCTCTGGGGTTGTCATGTCGGGGCCAACTCCATCTGTGACCACTGACAACCCCCGGCCAGAGAGGCAGAGGGGCACCAGCTTCAGTGCCACCGAAGTTGGTGTCCTGGTGGGGCAAGTCCTGGGCCAGTATGATGCCCTCTTCGGAAGTTGCCGCGCCGACAAGGAAGGACGGACTCGGATCTGGACTGACATCGTGACTGCCATCAACGCGGAGGGGGTGGCAGTCCGCGACTTCCAACATGTCAAGAAGCGCTGGGAGGACTTCAGGTCCAGGACCCTGACCAAGGCCCGGCGCCTCTTGAAGGCAGCGGATGCCAAGGGGCGCCGGGGCCACTTGTCGGAAGAACAGATGAGGGTCCTGGAACACATATCCCCAGCGCTCCACGTCCAGGTCCTTGAGAGGCAGACCCGTCTGGAGTCGAGCGGTGAGTGTACATGCATCCTGATTGTGAGCAGTGCGTGTGGTGATTGTTCAGTAGTGTGCAGGTTGCACATCTGTTTGTATGGGGTCGAGTATGGGTGCGGGTGTACAGGGCCGTGGGGCTGACACATGCGAGGGCTGTAATGTGTGAGACATGGATGGTGCCTGTGTGTGTGGGCTTGCATGCCAAATGCAGTTGTGTGGGCACACAAGTCTGTATGAATGTGTATGTGAGTAGACATGTCCGTGATGTCACGCATGTATGTTGTTTTCAGCTGATTGTATCAGCGCTGTGTACATGTGCATGTGTGTGTATTTGACAAGGGTGCAACAGTGATGCAACATGGATGCATGTGACAGCGGTATGTGGAAGCCTGATTGGCAGATGTGACATGGATGCCCGTCTGAACACTGCGACACTTAGCAGAGGTGTACACATGCATGCAAGTGTGGTGGTGTGTGTACATGTGTGGTGCACTTCCTGTGTTGCATGTGATGTCTGGCTCACCTTTGCCTGCTGATGCTGTTGTATGTGTATGGATGGTGTTGGCAGTTGCAACATGGCTGTGGTATGGCTCGTGTGTGCAAGTTGTAATGACATGTGTGTTGGGGATTGTGATGACATGTCAGAGGTTTGCCAATGCCACTCATGTACAACTTTCATGTGTGTATGTGTCCATTGTACAGTGCCCTGATGCCTGTGTTTTGTTTCTCCCTGTCTGCAGCGTCAACTGATGAAGAGGGCGGAGAAGGTGCTGTGGAGCACAGCGGCGGGGATCCCACCGCCAGCCGGAGACGCAAGGCCCGGCTCCCCTCCCAGGTTGTCATCTCGTCGGGGAGTGAGGAGTCCGGTGCCGCGTCCCAGGCCGCAGCTGCCGGGGGGAGGTCCAAGAGGCGGAGGTTGCAGTTGGACTCCTCGGCAGCAGAAGGGGCAGCTGGGACCCCACAGGGCCCAACGGGGGAAGATGGCACAGAGTCATCCAGGTTGGTGGGGGGTTTGGTGGAGGAGGAGGCCGTGCAAGCACCGGAGACGGGGTCTGGGGGTGGGGATCCCACTGGTGCTAGTGGTGCAGTGCAGGACCAGGGACAGGAGGCAGCACAGGCCGCCGCGGAGGTGCCTGTGTGCAATCCTGTCCCTGATCCTGTCCCTGCATCATCTTGCACCAGCAGGGATGCCCATGTCCAGACCAGTTTTCAGGCAGGGGATGAGCTGACGTCAACTGGCCTTCCCCTGCCTGCGGACGTGGCTATCCAGGCCCGGGTTGAGCCTGTCCTGGCTGGAGTGGCGTTGCGTCAACGGGCCATGCGAGGCGACCTGCAGTCTTTTCATGAAGAGACTGCAGGTCATCTCGAATGGCTCGTTGACCACGTCAGCCTGCTGGGACAGGTCACCCAGGCCGGATTCCTCCGTCTGATGGGGCTTGCCACGACCCCCTCCTCAGCTGGACCCCCTACGCGCCAGTCGTCCTCTGTGCCATCTTCCCACCCATCAGTCACCTGGGTGCCCTGTGGAGCTGCCTCTGACGGTGCGGCCAGGCTGGTGGAGGAGGCATCCCTGCCACAGTCGGGAGTCGGACGTCCAGCAGGGGTGGCCACGTCAACGACTGCACCCCAGCCGGCGGAGGATGTGCAGGCAGCAGGAGGCAGTGCAGGGGCAGAGGCACAGCAGCAGCAGCTCCATGGTGGGAGCCATGAAGGCTCGGGGCCTTCGACATCGGAGGGGCAGGCATCGGCCGGAGGGCAGGAGGACCCAGGACAAAAAGTGTCTTCCGTGTGGCAGCGGTTGGGCCACGCCATAGATGCGGAGCGGCAGCGGGCGGAAGAGGCACGGCTCTCAATGGTCAGGGCGGAGAACTCCATGCAGAGGGCCCTGAGGCGGGTCGAGTGCCTCGAGGCAATCCGCAGGGCTTTGGAGGTGGACACGTCGACGGCCCTGCGGACCCTCGGGGCCATGGAGGAGGACCGCCTCCGGGACATAGAGGAGGAGTTCGATGATGCCCTGGCCCGGCACATCCAGAAGTGAGCCGTGGAACTAGCCCGCTGCCCTTGTACATAGTTATGTAGGTAGTGTTAAGTTTCATTTTTGTTTTTATTTCATTTGGACCTTTTGGACATTGGCCACATTTTTGTATATAGTTTTTTTTATTGGTTAGTGTAGTTAGTTAGGTTTCCTTTATTTTGTTGGGATGATGGACCCTGGCTTCTTGCTTTGTACATAGTTGTGGACTTGTACATACTTTATTTTTTAACATTATCCATGGATCAATGGCTTATGTTTTTTTTTCACATTGGATTTTGTTTGGTGGACATTGACTTTGTAGTACATTACTTTGGATTTCTATATTCTTTGATTTTTTCTTTTTTTTGGACGGACATGCTTCTTTTCATTTTTTCCATTCACATTTCAGTTTCTTCATTTTTGTTTCTATTCATCTTTCCTTTAATACATTATTTATTTGTTGCACTTCAATGTGTGGTGTCTCATTGTTTTCATGCATTTCATGTTATGTGTTTTGAGATTCACTGACACCCATTGGGTGTATGTGAGGGACATGTGTTTGTTTTGGAACTTGCAATTGGTGTTCTGTGATGTAATTGCAGAATATGAGTGGGTGGATGCAATACTCGGGTGGGTGTTTTGCATTTGGGGGCTGACCATAGAGACCAGGGATCTGGACTGTGATGACATGTTGGGTGGGGAACATGAGTTGGACATGGGTGGGGGCCTGCTGGCAGGTGCCCCACAGTGCTGGGGGGTGGGAGACATGAGTGGGGGCCTGGTGGAGGGTGCCCCTGGATGCTGGGGGGTGGGGGTGGTGGGAGACATGTGTGGGGGCCTGCTGGCAGGTGCCCCACAGTGCTGGGGGATGGGAGACATGGGTGGGGGCCTGGTGGAGGGTGCCCCTGGATGCTGGGGGGTGGGGGTGGTGGGAGACATGTGTGGGGGCCTGGTGGAGGGTGCCCCTGGATGCTGGGGGGGTGGGGGTGGTGGGAGACATGGGTGGGGGCCTGCTGGCAGGTGCCCCACAGTGCTGGGGGGTGGGAGACATGAGTGGGGGCCTGGTGGAGGGTGCCCCTGGATGCTAGGGGGTGGGGGTGCAGGGGGACATGAGTGGGGGCCTGGTGGAGGGTGCCCCTGGATGCTAGGGGGTGGGGGTGGTGGGAGACATGTGTGGGGGCCTGGTGGAGGGTGCCCCTGGATGCTGGGGGGGTGGGGGTGGTGGGAGACATGGGTGGGGGCCTGCTGGCAGGTGCCCCACAGTGCTGGGGGGTGGGAGACATGGGTGGGGGCCTGCTGGCAGGTGCCCCACAGTGCTGGGGGGTGGGAGACATGAGTGGGGGCCTGGTGGAGGGTGCCCCTGGATGCTAGGGGGTGGGGGTGCAGGGGGACATGAGTGGGGGCCTGGTGGAGGGTGCCCCTGGATGCTAGGGGGTGGGGGTGCAGGGGGACATGAGTGGGGGCCTGTTTGAGGCTGCCCCTGCACTGCTGGGGGGTGGGGGTGCAGGGGGACATGCGTTGGTGGGCAGTAGTGCTAGTTGATATGTGGGTTGGCTGGTGGGCATGGCCATGGTGGATGGGGTGCCTGCAGGACATGTGCTGGGTAGGCCCCTGTGGTGTGTGCCACCTGCAGGGGCCGTGGAGGGTGTAGAGGGTACACCTGGGAGGACCCACACGTGCAATTCATGTGTGCTGCTCCCCGCGCACCCCCGAAATACACGTACCCCGCTCAATCGCGTGTGGAACTTCCCGCGCACCCCTGAAATCCACGTACCCGGCCAAATCGCGTGTGGAACTTCCCGCGCACCCCCGGAATACACGTACCCCGCTCAATCGCGTGTGGAACTTCCCGCGCACCCCTGAAATCCACGTACCCGGCCAAATCGCGTGTGGAACTTCCCGCGCACCCCTGATATCCACGTACCAGGCCGAATCGCGTGTGGAACTTCCCGCGCACCCCCGAAATACACGTACCCCGCTCAATCGCGTGTGGAACTTCCCGCGCACCCCTGAAATCCACGTACCCGGCCAAATCGCGTGTGGAACTTCCCGCGCACCCCTGATATCCACGTACCAGGCCGAATCGCGTGTGGAACTTCCCGCGCACCCCCGAAATACACGTACCCCGCTCAATCGCGTGTGGAACTTCCCGCGCACCCCTGATATCCACGTACCCGGCCAAATCGCGTGTGGAACTTCCCGCGCACCCCCGGAATACACGTACCGCGCTCAATCGCGTGTGGAACTTCCCGCGCACCCCTGAAATCCACGTACCCGGCCAAATCGCGTGTGGAACTTCCCGCGCACCCCTGATATCCACGTACCAGGCCGAATCGCGTGTGGAACTTCCCGCGCACCCCCGGAATACACGTACCCCGCTCAATCGCGTGTGGAACTTCCCGCGCACCCCTGAAATCCACGTACCCGGCCAAATCGCGTGTGGAACTTCCCGCGCACCCCTGATATCCACGTACCAGGCCGAATCGCGTGTGGAACTTCCCGCGCACCCCCGGAATACACGTACCCCGCTCAATCGCGTGTGGAACTTCCCGCGCACCCCTGGAATCCACGTACCAGGCCGAATCGCGTGTGGAACTTCCCGCGCACCCCCGAAATACACGTACCCCGCTCAATCGCGTGTGGAACTTCCCGCGCACCCCTGATATCCACGTACCAGGCCGAATCGCGTGTGGTACTTCCCGCGCACCCCCGAAATACACGTACCCCGCTCAATCGCGTGTGGAACTTCCCGCGCACCCCTGATATCCACGTACCAGGCCGATTCGCGTGTGGTACTTCCCGCGCACCCCCGAAATACACGTACCCCGCTCAATCGCGTGTGGAACTTCCCGCGCACCCCCGAAATACACGTACCCCGCTCAATCGCGTGTGGAACTTCCCGCGCACCCCTGATATCCACGTACCAGGCCGAATCGCGTGTGGTACTTCCCGCGCACCCCCGAAATACACGTACCCCGCTCAATCGCGTATTTTACTTCCCGCGGCGCCACTGTTTTGATGCGCTGGGACTCTACCGCCTGCCTTCGTGTGGCGGACGTGTTTCAGCTTGTGCGCGGCTTTGGCTGTGCGTGGGTTTGCCCTATTCCATTCCATGGATACGTGTGGTTCGTGTGCGTGTGGGCGTTACCTCTGCTTCCGTGCAGTGCATCCCCAGTTACGCCCTTATTTTCGCGTGTTGTTCCCCATTCCGCGCGTTACGCCCCATGTCCCGCCCACTTTCTGCTGTGTGCGCTGAGGTTGTGCGCTTTCACTGTGCGCGTCGCGCACCGTCGCGCACGCCTTTCGCGATGTTGCAGTGACTTGTGCGCCATGCACGGGTTTGGCGCACATCGCGCGGTGAACACGCGCAGGGACTTCCATGGATCGCACGCGTGCGCGTGCGCCTGTTTTTTACCGCTTGCGCCTGCTTGCGCCTACTTGCGCGTAGATTTTCGGCGCACGTTTGTTCCATGAATCGGCCCCTCAATCTTCTTCCTACACTGGACTATGTGGATGCTTGGGAAAAAATACCTTGTGACAAAAGATTATGCTGCCTTTGTGGGTTGGAGCTTGAGACAAGCCGCCATGTTTTGACATTATGTCCTCAGCTCAAAGCAAATTATTATAATGGATATGGGAAAATTCATAGAGAATATTGAAATAATCAATATGATCAGTTCTGGAATACTATTTTAAGAGCAGAATCCATTGTAATTACAGCTGCTCTCTATTATATCTGGAAAGAGATTATGTAGCTTTTGTCATTTGAATCTATTTAAATCTAAATTGTTGTTAATATGAATCCTGAATTTTAGATGGCAATATGGAGTTTTAGAATTTTAGGAAAACATTAATATTTTGATGTTCTATTTGTTTTGATGATGAAATGAATGGCTTTAGGAGTGATATAAAAGTAATGTAATTTTAGCTGGTGATTATTTACAGAGCTAAACATTTCACTGGAAATTGCTATTAATGAAAACAAGTTTTAAATGTGCTTAAGGCTTGTATAATAACTAAATGACAATAAAGAATAACAAAACAAGACAGTTGCAAAGTCTAATTTTGTCATCGTCAAATCTAGGAGGGAGGGGGGAGAATGTTCCAGAGCTTGAGCGTTGATTCTGGAGAGAGATTCTACCAAACCACTTGCATCTCAATGAGTGGATAACTTCCTTTTCCAGATGCAGCGTATATGCTTTTTTGTTGGTTGTTCCTACATTGGACCACATCCTCGTAGCTGCCTAGCTTGAGCCAAGAATGTCTGATAGTAAGTAGATGCAAAGAGTCTTGCATGATGAAGATTTGCTATGGAGATCCCATGGGTGGAGAGTGAAGGACTCTGCATTTAGGACCTTATCGGAAATGCCTCTTCCTACCGGGAATCCAACCTCATAAAGGTGTCTGAGAAATGTAAGTCCTACCAATGTATTGAACTGATCATATTATTTAGATTGGGTATTTTAGATAATTGAAAAGTGCCATATAAAGTAAATGGGCAACGTTGCTTCATATGTGAACAATGTGTGGAATTTTTGCAATGCTATGTGGCAACTCTCAGAGATATAAAAAGCATATTAAAAACAACAACGCCTTGCAAACATGCAATAGTCAGTGAGGGAACTATGAACAATACTGAGTGGTAGCTAAGCACAATACTATGTGACAACTGTAGAGGAGCAGATGGACATGTTTTCCCTAGCTCCCGCCTCCTCACGGCTGTCATATTGGAGAAGCAGGAAAAGAGCCTTATATGGGACCCAATGTGTTGTCCCTATACCACATAGAGTGTACGAGAGACGAAATTCACTCAACCATACCGAATGTATCCTTGCACTGGAAGAGTGGAAGGGTGTCAGCATGCACCAGTGGATATCATGGTGCGCTGAGTGAAGTCTGATGAGGGCAGAGTGATGTCATGAAGCAGATATATACGAAGACATATTGAAATGATATGAAAATACTTATGAGTGATGATGTAACTGAAGCAACAAGAGAAACATGTATGAGATGAAATGATAAAGGAATCATATTTGTAAAGAAGACAAAGTACTTCACTGACCAATAAGTGCAAATACACAGGAATGCAAGATAGATGAGACATATAGAAACTTGGTATAGAAGAAAATGTAATGTAGCTAGGACGGCCATAGTGGGAAAATGGACGCTGGTTCGTGTTAATACTTAATCCAGCTACCTCAGAAGACAGACCAGGGCTGCAGAGTCAGGAGATGCTGGAAAAACTCTCTTGCGTGCAAAATAAAGAGGAGCCTAGGTTGGCCTGGGATCAAGGATGTTTTTTAAGGAATAGCTGCAAGGCACAAAGGAAGGCAGACGGATAAGTCATATATGTAAGCCATATTTTTCTTAGATTAAAGAAGAAGAAAACATCTGCAAGAGCCAAGTATTGGACAATTAAAAATATATAAAATCTTTACAAGATAGAGTGAGAAAGTCTCTAGAGGCCAAGAGGAGCATGAACACTCAGTATAATTTAATCAAATAGCAGTAAATAAGAGGTCGAAGTGCACACATTTGTGGTCTCTCCACACGTGATCCAGAAGTCGAAAACAAGGGCTATTCATTAAGCTGTACATGAAGTTACTGATGTGCTTACACTCCCATGAATATCCCAGAACAGAGAGCAGGCTACAAGGTCAAATGCAGACAGGAAACTTTGGGTCATGGCTGGACTGACTGATGATGGACTAATTGGGGAAGTGGGGAGTAATCTGACGCAACTCAAACACCTGGGGTTCGTTTCACTCACGTGCTGCTAACCGAGCCAAAGGTCCAAGGTTGGGTGAGAATGCTAACCAATCAGAGGGTCAATGGGGTAACCTTCTATACAATGTTGCATAGACCAATCCACTGCCATTTTCTCTTCTATAATCAGTATTATACGTATTTAGAGATAGCTCCAGGCATATCTTATAGGTAAGAGGAAGCTGATGATGTACTAACCCCTTTGTATATCATATTTACATATGTTCCCCTAACCAATCCCTCCCTTCATATTCTTTGAGTCTGTCTGGTTATTAGGTCTCAGAACTTTATTTGTAATCCCATTGTAATTGGTTATGTACAACGCGCCTAATGCCTAGAGGTTTCTAAGCGTGGGTCTGTGTATCAAACCTGTGTTGCTCTGCATCGTCTTGCTTCCAAGGCGAGCGTGTTGCCTCTGGGCTATACTCCAGAGACACAGCACAAGAGACACTTCAAGGTGCTAGTATGGCAACACTTGTGGCAACAAATGAAACACAATGTGGCAGCAAAGGCAACTATCCTGTGTCAATGATGAATATTAGTCTGTGATACAGATGTGAATTATCATCGTTCATGCTAAATTGCATTGCAATTTCTTAACGATAATGGTGGCATTTCCTGTGTGGGTATATGTTCTCCATAGTTGGCACGAGGGAGTTCCATACTTGAGCAGCCTAGACTGCAACAAGTCTGTACCCTTTTGTCTCAGTCTTGTAGGCTAGTCTTTGCAAGGCACTACATTGACGGGATGATATCTGAATGAATCTCTATATTTTTGTAAAAATATAAACTGAGGCAAAGCTGTGCTGCCATTTTTGTGACAGACACTTATGAAAAAGATGTGGTCCTTCACTGCGATCAGCTGGCATCAAAGACATGCCGTCTAGCCACTGACCAATTGAATGCGAGTGTTCCGACTTATCTGGGGTTTTTCAAACCATGAGTTGGAGATATCCGCATTTAAAACATTGACCTAAAGGAATCCAGTACTCGTCACCAAAAGATCTAGATTGACGCAACAGGAGCAGAACTGTGTTTCTCGTCTTGAGTTGAAAGAAAATAGCTACTCACCATTGCAATGAGTTGAGGAGTCAGGGTAAAGGCACCATCAAATTAGTACCATAGACTTCTTAACGCAGTGAAAAGTAGATATGTTTGCCCAAAGAGCATGTGGTTGTGGGGCGGGAGGGGGAGCTGTTGACTCAATAAGGCATATTGTTCTGCATCCGATCCAGAATGTGCTCAAAGCAGAATTGAAGATCAGTGAACTCTTAACTTGCAACCAAGTCTTTGATATATAGCTGTGTACCAACACTGGAGGACTAAAAACATAGAAAAAAAAACTGGACAGACCTGTACCCTGTAGAACCCCACATAAGGAGTATCTTGGTTGGTTGAAACAAACCTAATACGGCATATTTTGCTCATCCTTCCAAGAGGTAATGGAACCATTTGACAGTATTAGGCGAAGCTCAGCCTGCAGAAGAGATTTGGTGTTGGGGGATCATGTAGCTAATGCCTTCTGAGTGGTCTAACATGATCGAGATGACACCTCCATTTTCAGAGCATCCTCTCAGAAACTCAACAGAGCGGGTCCAGTACCATGTTTTTGGCTTCACCCTGACTAAGTGGGAGCCAGCCAAGTGAATTGTGTGACAAACAATCATGAGGTTAATTATGGTCTGAAATTGGGCGAATGCATCGATTTACAATTTTATTTTAATCTAGGGGTTGATTATGCCCTCTGTCAGGGAAGACGATACAGTGTTTGCATGGAAGGTCAGGTGAAGCAGGCGCTTGGTGATGGGATCAACATAGATGGAAATTACATGATGTCCATTATGGGCTCTTTCATGGCAAATGCACTCACATTTCATGTCGATGCACCTGGGCGTTTCCTAGTGATGGCCAAGACAAAGCTGTCTGTAGGGTGTTTTATTGGAAAACATTTGTTATTTTAACTATTTGCTTATTTCTTGCATTCTTTCAAAACTGTATATCCATGCAGAATTCCTTTAGGAGTACATTTTTCCTAAGAGTAGTCTGGGGAGTTACCCACAAAAGTGAGTCACTAAACCATAATACATTTCCAACAAACAGAGCTCTCTTGTCTTCAGCTCAAACTAATGTCCTCTCTCTCTCTCGGAGAAGGCCATGATCACTCCTAGCATGTGCTATACATGCTATCTGTGCTAACCATAAATGGAGGTGAGATGTGCTTCACCTTTTCGCAATTTTTCTCATGTTTTTCAAATGTTCTTTGTTGGTCGACCCACAAACTGAATAGAACGACTTTATCAAAAATCATATATGTTTTTAGCAGTTTTGTCAAAAAACATGCCTTTTAACAAAATTGCCAGTTTAGAATCGACCATGATATATATGAATGTATACATACACATGGGCATGGCCCCCTTCTCGGCACAAGATGCTGGCAAATGTCCATCTAGTACAGGGCCCCTGCAACTTCTCCCAAGAGCATTCAATTGCCTTACACATGCTTCTGCGAATTACGAATATTGAAAGTGCTGATAGTCCTGGGCTCACTTCGCAGACTATAGATCGTGTGTATGAAGCTGACCTATGTGCTCCCTACCCCTCAATGCAGGGGCTTTAACCCAATCATGTTCCCCGACATTTCCTCGCATGCAAGGGAAAAAACACATGTTTGGAACACAAAGACAGTGGCTGTTGTACTTCTTATAGCAACCAATTCAACCACTTGTCCATTGAAGGATCATGTGATTGGCTCTTGTTTGTAATATGAAGCTAGCTATCACAATGGACATGTATCAGACGGCTACGAGAAGGCCTGCCAGTCAATTCACTAACACAGGTGATACTGCGGGCAATTTGCAATAGCCAGATTGACAACTATTACCTCAGAGTTTCAATCAAGTTCACTGAAGCTTCCACTGTTTGTATCCAACTCTTGGTGACTCATTCATTTTCCAGAGAATTGTCAACTTGTTAAGATGGCAAGGGAAGGCCCAAATTGCACAGAGGGTCAAGAGCCAGTTCAAACCGGACTCAATAACGGAAATAGACAAAGTGCAAGGCAAACCCCAGCTTTATTATCATCAGAATAAAGCAGGGATAGCATGCAAGCATTGCATTCTTGGAGCTCTCACTGATTATATAAAAAACAAGGGTTTATATATTCAACATTTGTCATAACTGACATCATATTGTAATCTTAGTTACCAAAACCTACAGGGAACGGGGATTGGTTAATGATTACATACACATTATATAGGGGTTACATTTCTAATTGGTTAATGATTGCCTGGTGGCTTCTCCTGCGACCACTTATACATTGATAAAGGTAAAAAGACATAATTTCTGCAGTATGTAATTGGCTGGCACCGTACTTCATGGGCGGTGTAACATTGAATATTTTCATTGGTTCACTTCTTACTATCCAACATTGCACAACTGATAGGTCATCAAGAGATAAGCCAGACAGGAGTAGGGGGAGAGAGGTCCACAAGCTGCTTTCCTTTCAATTAAAAAAGATATCATCCCTAATTTCTAGGCCATGAGCCAGGGTGATCTCTTTGTGTTTGGCCGTGTGTGTCGTCTTATGTCTGGGTGTACGTGTAAGGAGTAAGGCAGATGTCCTGTCTGTGTTCATTGCTAATGCATAGACAGTGTTCTTTAATTATAGGTGATGTGTGATGTGACCGTGTTCGGAATTAGTTCACCCTTCATTTATTGGGAGTTTAGCTACTATTGATGCAAGTGTTGTGTTATCTCTTGCCACTGGGGACACTCCTGAGTTATTCTTCATGGTGTCTTTTGGCTTATAGCTGTCCTCCACCTGGCTTACAAAGGCTGGTTGTACTCTTATAAGACTTTAATTGATCTGGGAGTAGCCTTCTTGTATCCTGGGAATTGCTATCTTGTGCTTTCACTGCAGCGTTCTCACCCTCCCTTAATGTGTGGTAACTTTGGCTGTGGTTGCCAGCCCCTGCCTGAGCTCTGCATGGACCTGTATTTCTGTGAGTTCAGCATGTTATGCTCTTGTGAAGCCTTGAGGCCTTTAATTTAGTTAGAAGCATGTTGTGGCTTCCATTTTGGAAAAGTTGCCTGACCATTACTGTTGCGTTTCTAAGTTAGTGATCTATATTCATGTGTTGTTCATGTTGCATTCAGTGTATACATTGCTTATGCTTCTATTCTTCATGTCTTATGGATGCTATGTTAATATTCTTCATGTATAAATGCATATATTACCTAATGTACGTGTTCTTCATGGTGAGTGCACATTTACCTTGTTTCGAATGCATGCACATGTATTGTTGGAGGCTCAGTCTGCAACAGACCCCAATAAATAAAGGGCAAACTGATTTAAAACAATTATTTCACTTGTTCATCAACCCACCTTCCAAGACACTCTTGTCTTGACTGTGGGGTATTGTGTTACTATTGCATAATGGTGACCCATTACTTTGTTAAGCCTTTGGGTGTCATCATTTTAAAGCCCCTTGAATCAAACTAAACTCTGCATGAGTATACAAACTGATATGAATTTTGGAACAAGTACTTTATGACTTCTATGGCCTGTAATATGCATATAAGTTCTCCAGTGTTCTCCATCGGAGGCTTGAAATTATCCATGAATCTACCATTCCCAAAAATAATTAATGAAACAAGGATTGAAGTTCAATTGGTATGACGCAAATGAAACCTTAGATTTTTTTTGCAGTTTAGGCCATACAATAGAGACTTGTTTGCCACATTTTGTATACAATCCTTATTTTCAACAGAAGTGAGAGCAGAAGAAGAAAGGAAATCAGACCTACGCCCACCCATGGAAGTCACTAGATGCTCAGTCAGACAGAGTTGTACATGACACAAGTAATCCCTGGTTGCACATGGGAGGGACAGTTAAACCCACACTCAAGCAATGGCTCCTTAACTAAATGGTCTACTAATGATACATGGGAACAGAGAAAAATAAACACTGTTTGAAATGCCCCAGCAATGTATGCATAGGAATCTGCAAAGCCATGTCCCTGACGCCTCCATGGCTCTATTGGTGGACGTTCCTTTGGTATTGGGAATGACCACACTGATCGGAAACAGCGTAATCTTCCAAGATATTTGCTGCTGTGGCCACTGTTCCCATAGCTCCACTCTTGTGACAGCACCAGGAAGCAGCGGTAGCATAGGCGGAGGAGAAGGTGGCAGGAAACAGCAGGGATATGGTAGATGGTAGTTAGGAAGAAAGGGTATAGATGTTTTGCCTATGCAGTACAGTCTCGGGGAACAGCTATGTGTGGGCAACAGGAAAAGATGTTGTGTGGGAGTAAATTGACAGTAAAGTTGTAGTAGAAAGTGACGTGACTAACAAAGTGTGCATGGAAGTCAGGCCGAGGACAGTACACTGGAGTGGTAGCACTGTACTGATTACCAAAATACACAATACTCTGCTTCTTTTAACTCAATCTCAAACTAGCTTATTTAATGGCAGTGATAGTGCAGGAAGGATGTTCCTTGACATTAGGCAATATTAGAAAAATACAGCTCCTTACCAATTTTAGAGATCGTTGGTTGAAATGATAAAACTGCATTAAGGTTCACTCTAAGATTTCCTAACCAAGCAACTTGTTGTGTTTTAATTCCGAACAACCTTGCCAAAATTACAGACTAGAGAAAAGTGAGAAGGAACCAAAACACATTAGTTGCATCTTAGTGTAATCAGGTTTCAGTCCGTTTATTTTCATTCATGATTGCTGGTCCATGGTTACAATTACATCCAGCATGCCGCGTTAGATCTGGGTTCTGTCTGCTGAAAGCCCCCTCCAATCTAAAGAAGACACTAGCTAATGAATGTATGTGGACGCTAAATGAAAGTCCTGGGTCCACTTTATGTCAGCAGGCATACCTTAGCACCTGGTGGTTTGGAGCAGCCATTACGCAAGACTGTCCGTAACAGGTTCCTAATGGCAGGGACTCTACCCAATGTTTAAAGTTGACAATGTTCTAGGATTGCCACATCAGCATGCAGTGCAGTCCCACTCATCACTGGCTCTGGCTACCACAATTGTATTATGAGTGAATATGTGCACAGGATGGAGGAGATAACAACTGATTAATTCTGGAAAACATTTTTAATGGTAAACTGTCACAGGTTTAATATGGCTCTTTATAAACTTTGGTTGAGAATCAAGGTGCTTTTAGAACCTGTGAATTTATGACGATAGGGGAAGTACTTTGTGTGAAGTTTCATTTCAATGTTTGGTTCTTTTAGTTCAAACTGCTACTTCTATTATTATGAGAGGCGTAGACAGGGTAGGGCCTGAGTGGGCTAGGCCCAACCACAATCTGTGAAGGCCCACTCAGCAGCACTGTGTGGGTATTTGCAGATGTTAATGTCAGTGCAGTGGGCCCAACTAGATTAGCTTCTGTCCCCACTAGTTGGACAATCCTGGCTACGCCTCTGGTTATTATCATTTGAAATGTTCAGATTTTATGAAAATTCTGTCAGTTATTAGGTCTATATTGGTTGGATTATTGTATTATTTATATATATTTGTTATTAAATGTATGTAAAGTTCTGTGAACTAAAACACAATAAATAAAATTAAAAAATGGTATTATGGAGCTATAGAAAACCAGACAGAATTAGACACCCTTGCTAATCAAATTCTGTGTGCTTTTCTGGGGCAGCACTGTGGCAGAGCAGCACGTGCGTTGGGCGGGAGGGTACAGATGCCAGAACAAGCCTCCCACCCCTGCAGAGGAGGCCACAGAGGTGGGCAAATAATGTACCAAGGTGAGTCTCCTGAAATGCCCATAAACTGAGAACAGATCATAGCTTTCTAATGATACAGTAATCCTGTGTTCTGAGGGCCCTATCAGCCTGTAACAGGTTAAGCACAGCAGGGGCTTCTACGGTACTAAGGGCCATTGCCAGCCAGTATGGCCCTCCAAACATGCATTACTGCCATTTGTACCCTGGCCGAAAAGTTCCAAGTGCTACTGTGGGGTAGAATATAGCCTCTGAATGTCGGAAATAAAAAGACAAGGCCAGGCCAGTATTTAAGAGTGAAGTTGACTGGTGCTGTCGATTGGAAAATGCAGGCCAGTCCCAAAACACTTCTTTTTCTGACTTAAGGCCTAGGACATGAACAGAAATGGGCCTCTTTCAACTTTACCAAAATGAATAGGTGCTCGAGTGAAGGAAAATGTGCCTGAAAACTTAAAATTGCTAGATGTGCCCAATGAATGGCAAAAGATATCTTTGGGTGAAAATGCTGTTTCATAAAATACGAAAAGCTACACTTTCTACTTAAAACAGAAAGCAGCGTGTACATTATCTTTATGCAACATGAGACTGTGATTCAGAAATCTAAAGTGAAGCCAAGCACTTTGCATTTGTCACAAATAAAAACACTTACTTGTCAACATTTAAATGACATAATTTAAAAGGAGAGGCCTACTCGTAGCATTGCAGTACTCATGTTATTCCAATTGTTACATTAAAGAAAGACATTACACATGGGCAGATTAAAAACTGAAGCTGTACTTTGAAAAGCATGGATGCAGAAGGGGATTTCCACTGAAAAGAAACTGTGGCCCATAACCTCTTGGTTTGGGCTGTAGGAGAAAGATATCTGGTTTTCAATTTAAAGAGAAAAAATACAAAGAAATGATGGAGGAGAGATTTCAACTACGATGCATTGTTGATAACGCAGCCAATAGACATGACCTGTAAGAGCAGGTACCCCATAAAAAGTGCATTGAGTTCTGAACAAAGACCCTTTGAAATCTGAACTTCCCATATACAAAATCACGGGATGAGGTTGTTAGAATTTGAAACTAACAATAGCTCACACCCAGTGTGTTACAGCTGGTATAGCCCTTAAAGATCTGGTTGACTGTTTCTGAAATCCTTGACTTTCACATAGAAAGGGTGGAGTGTCATAATCCAAAAAGAAGTAATCCCCAAAACACCACCTTTCAAGTCAGTGTGGAGGTTGCAAAAACGAAATTCTTCATTCCTTTTAAATCAGTATTACAAAGTATTGCATCTCATCTGTCTGTGGGTACAAAAAACGAAATTTCCCTTTTGGTTCCCATTTTTCTTTGACCCCAAGTTATCAAGTCCTGCCTTTTATTTTCAAGTGTGGTGAAAAACGATTTTCATTTGAGTTCCTTTTTTCCCCACCGTGCCTTTTGAATAACAAGCCCAAACGATTTTTCCCATTGAGTTCCTTTCCCAAACAGTGCCTTTTTTAAACCAGCAGCAAAACGATGTTTCCATTGTGCTCACACCTTGACTTTCAATCAAAGGGGTCATATTTAATGGAGGCCTGGAGGTGGGGTTGCTAGGAGAAAAGTATTGTTTCACATTAAGTCCTTTCTGTGGATTTTGTATTGTATTGCAAACGTTTTTTACTGGTTAAATCGAAAATTCAATCTATTGTAAGATGTGATTACATGTTTAAAAATGTCATCTGTGTTGTTGGAAGAATAGACTTATGGTTATGATATTGGGTGTTGCCACAGCATTGGTGGCTGATGTTAGTCTGTTTGTCAAACCTTGATTCAATAAATTAATAAATATATATTCTTACTACAGACCGGCCTAGTTCCTAGTCCAGTGGTGACGCTTGGTATTTGTTATGGTTGGGTGTGCGACGGGTTGGAGGACTCACCAAATTGAACTTGAATAAACAGTGCTTTAGTGTGCGCCACCTTGCTTGGGGGGAAGGGAAATCCCTGAGTTGCTTGTGACCGCATAATAGACAAAACCAGGTACATTTTCTTTCAGGGGAGATTTCTATGCCTGGCTCACACATTGTATATTCCCTCACAATAAGACACAAACTAGACGATCACAAGGCAAAAAAAAGGGATCCCACTGAAATTTCTCTTATCTATTTGTTTTTGGCCTGCGGATAAACCAGGTGATGGGGATGATGTCCGACGAGAGGCGGCTGGTATGGGAAGTGTGGGGTAAAGGAATCATAGGATCAGTGAAGTTGTCAGAGGGGTAGGTCGTCTGGGGGTTTGGGTGGTTTCCAGCAGGGGCATTCAGACCAGAAGATGGCGGACAGCAGAAGACACACTGGCAGCTGGCTTGAAACCCGTGCAAACACTGACTATTAACGCACCAGTTGGATGGGGCCTTTCCAATGAGTGCACATGTGGTAATATGTTATAAGCGATGAGGGAACAGCCCTGAAATGCCAATAAGTGCCTTCCAAATGTTCATTTATTTGGTTGTATGAAGGGAGAATTATATTTCGTAACTGTTAACAGAATAGTGCATACAGTTGCTAGGACGACAACGCACATTCAATTTGTTATCACTGCATAGTGGGTCTGTCACATAGTTATCAGGGCTGAATATACTTTCTAGACTCAAACATTCCAAAAACAAAATGTCTTCCTTTTTCCTGGTTCTTGTTTTTTGCATAGCTAACAATAACGTGCATCATTGATTGGATGAAGCGGCTATTAGCTATATCATCTAATTAGTTTTCTCCAACATCACTGACTAGAGACAAATTCTGCCTTCCAACAAAGCACCCATTGTTCCAGCCCGCCAGGTTATGGTCCGTTTATTGGCAATACGTTCTAGATTCGCTAAATTCTATTGTTTGCATTCATTCTTTATTGCACTTTCAGTTTTTTTGCTCGAGTTCTGTGTACCGATTGATACTTAGTTCCACTGTTATTTTTTTTAAAGTATGGTTATTGGAACCTGCCCCAGCACTCAGTTGGTAATCACCTGTCAATAGCACAGTAGGCCAATAAGGAGTGATCACACAATGTCCAAAATCTTCAAATTGTGCGGGCGCATATGGTAGCGATAATCGCCACATAGATATACGTTAGCACCATGCCCCAATCGTCCTAAAACTTTGAATAGTCCCCCTGAATGTTATAGGTTACCTATTCCATCAAAAGCATGTGCCAGATCTTAGACAGCCAATCATGGTCCGTGGGAACCTCCCTGTTTTTCCATTTCCTGGCCACCAGCAAGATCGCTGCTAATTCAAGGCCCATACAAGCTTTGAATTGGGTCCTGCTTGTGGCGTTGTTCCTTATGCCAGAGTTAATATGCAAGCTTGCATCCCATGGGGCAGGTTAGTGTACAGCATTGTAATGATTGTATCTTGTACCCATTCCCAGAAGGGTTGTAGTACTGGGCAAGACCACCAAACGTGGGCCAAATCCCCCACCCCTTACAGGCCCTCCAACAGACTGCCGACCGGTTCGGGTAAATCATCTGGAGTCTCAGCGGAGTGTAGTGCCACTGGAGAAGGACCTTATACCACACTTCCCTCAATTGGATAGACCTAGTTAGTCTGGGGATGTTGCCCCAGAGAAATTCCCACTCCTACACGGCCAGCGTTTCCTCCCATTTCCCCATACAGGGCCAAGTACCGTTGGCCAGACCCTCAGAGATAATTTTGGAAAGTGCTGATATCAGGTGGCTGTCCCTTTATTGATTTCTGATATATTTATCGAAAGCAGTCAACTGTCGGTTGCAGCCATTTTGTTGGATGGGTGTAAGACCCAGTGGCACACTGTTAATAGTGAAGTCTGTCCCCTTCTTTCAAGCCAGAGCACTGTTTGCACAGTTCATGGGATTTAGGGCCTGATTCACAGAAACCTTTTATAATGGCACAATCCCATTGAAAAATGCTCTGTGAATCAGGCCTTAAATCTCTTACTCGTGCATTAACTCCCTGAGTGGGAGGCACCTCACATCCCACCACTTCCTAAGCTTTACGTTTATTACATGTATTCCCAAAAAGGCATAAATGTAAGGCTACTGCAAGAGGAGGTAATTAATAATACTATTATCTTGCATTCTTGCATAGTGCTTCATGGCAGTTTTCTGCTGCTTCCAAGTGTTGTAATAACAGGTTACCCAGTGCATTGGTATCAACCTGGAAGGATGAAGTGCTGAATCGGCCCTGCTGCAGCCTTCAAACTAGAAAAATGCTGAATGGCCCAATGGCTTAAGGAGAGCACATAACTCGAAGGCCATTTACCGGGGTATACTCAAAGTAAAGTGAGACATGATGGCTGTGGGCACGAGGCACAATAGAATAGGCTGTGACATACCTGCAAGTTGGGGAAACAGATTCAAGACGCATTCATGCCAAATGACTTACATCTGAGTAGAAATAAGAGCAAATACTCTGCTTCAAAAGCCCTTTAGCCAAGCATAACAATTCCATATCATATTAACTGGCAAAGAGGACATAATATGCTAAAATGCACAATTATGCAACAAAGTTGAATGATTCATATTAAAAAATGTGACACTGCAAAATCTTCAGCCTCGCCACATTATATTGTCATAAAAAAATCTACATTTAAAAAATGCACCTAAGTCAATTCACAAGTGACATGCAGAGAACTGATGCCTGGTACGGAAGCAACACTGACGTATAATATACGGGATACAGTACCCTCTATTAAATGGTATTAGGACTTTGCAAGTCACTGAGGAGTACTATGACAAAATGGAGGTCTGAGGCTGAAAGCAGAGTTCCTGTATAGGTCACGGTATCCTTTCTGTGTAAGTTGTCCAACTTCAGGCCTCGAGGGCCGAATCCATGCCAGGTTTTCAGTATACCCCTCATTAATATTCATGAGAATTTGCAAACAATGACTCTAAATGTATGCACATTTTTCCTCTTGACTATTAATGAGGGATATCCTGAAAACTCATCAGGATTCCGGCCCTCGAGGGCTGGAGTTCGACAACCCTGTAAAACAGTAAAGAGTATTTTATTTCTTATAATATGCAGCCACACAATGGCAGCTTGCTTTCATGCCTGGTCTCGTTTTTTACATTAGTAAGATATTGATCAGTTGTTGATACATATAATAATCATAGAATATGGATTAAACAATATATAGTGGCCGTGTAGTTATGGTTAAGTTGATGTTTCCATAGGAAGAGCACTTTTTAGGCGGCTTATAACTCTGCTCCCCCTGGACGAATCTTCACCAAACTTTGCAAAAGATGTGTATGTGCACTCTGGATTATTTTTGCAAAGTTTGGTGATGTTTGGTCCAGGGGGGGCAAAGTTATAGGAGGGTCCCAAAACATATTTTTTTCCCATAGACTGAATGGGGGGAAACCTTGCGCACGGCTACAGGCCAAACCGCTGGACAGATTTGCACCAAATTTGCAGCAGGGACAGGGGCTTGGTCGCGGAAGCGTGCTTTTATAAATTGTGTGACAATCCGCCCAGTAGTTTCCTTAAAAACTATCAAAAAGTATGCCTCTAAAAATGTGTGATATCTATGTCCGCTCTGCAGTCACACGTCTCTGTTCGCTCTGTGGAGAAGATTTCAATTGGCTATTCTGTGGCGTGCTGCCTGCGACCATGTTGCGCTTTCACCGATTGGTTGCGCCACAGCGTGAAGTGCGTCATAATCTTTCGATACTGCCGCCATGTTTACTTCGTTTTCTGTTGTACACGGACATCGGCGCTAACATACATAAACGAAGAAGACACCAATGCACTTGTTACACTTATGGAACTCTGTTTTGAAAGGTGAGCGTTAATGAGATGTGGCAGTAGAAAGTCAAACATTGGTGTATTCTTGTTACCAGTGTCATACGGTGCAGTGGGACTTGCTACTCATTGTACGACATGAACTCATTGCGTCCATGTTACAATACATAAACAACATTACTGCGGTCAGACTGGCGGGAATCTGAGGCAGCCACCTGCACTGTTCCGTACACACAGCACTTCTACACGTGTACGGGAGTAGCGGTTCTCATGAATAGCTGCTGATATGTTGTTACAAAATGACAATGTATTTGCATTTGGAGTGAAGGTCACTTGATTTTCTCTTTTCAATACGAGCTCAGTACGGCCACATATTTGTCGTCACCCATAAGGGTCAATTGTTTTTTTACCTTGAGCTACAGGGAAAAAGCAGAAAGAATGCAGGGATTAACAGTTTGGAAAACATATTGTTTGATAAGGTTATGCTTCAAAAACATTTGTAAGGAACATGAAATATCAGTTCCCGAAGAGGCACTCTTCCAAATACCCTACTGTCTGACTGTTCCGAATGCTATGGAGGCAGTCCACATTATGTAAGTTTATTTTTGACGCCTGTATACTGAACTGGCATTACATTTTTAATTTCGAAAAGAAAAAAACTATTATTGCTAATGATTTACAAGGTTTCTGTGCCGTTTAATTTTTTTCCCATTATGGAGATTGCACATTGTCGCCGTTTGTAAGGTGCCACTACATTTCCCCAAATTAAATTAATATTTAGTAAAAATGGCATGTGTTACAACTTTGGTTTGTGCAGAGGTTGCTTACTGATACACGTTTTATTTCCCCTTTCCCTCTCAGCTACTTCCAAAGACAATTTTTATTATTAATTATGACGTACCACCTTTCTGTACCGTTGACATTTTTTTCCTCTTTATGGGGATTGCATATTGTCTCCGTCTGTAGGGTCCCACTACATTTTCTCCTATTAAATTAATTTTTACTGAAAATGTTATGTATTACAACTTTGGTTTGTCCAGGGGTTGCATATTGACACATGTTTTATTTCCCCTTTCCCCCTCAGCTACTTCCTTCCCTATTGTGATTGTCACGGATTGCAGCTGCCAAGTGCCGGCTTTTTTAACAGTCAAATGCATCTGTTCGTCACCTGTTGTCTGTGCATTATAATTCAGTGGGATGACCATGTCGGACCTCTATGTCCTTAGGCTGCTGTCACCATAAGGAGTAACATTCCATCCTTTCTGGTGGTGTAGATCACAGTGATTGACGTCGTCTTGCAAATCAATGTGCGGGGAAAATGACTACTGTGGCGACAACGCATACTTTCTGTGTGGGAAAACAACAATGTGGCCATCATCATTAACATTCTCATTGTCGACCAAAGAGACAAACTTGCTATTTCTATGGAAATGTGAATAGGGCGATAATTTCGCACAGTTTATTGTGAAATAAAACTACTTTGCTAATTGCATTGGGTGATGATTTCACACTGTTTATTGTGTAATAAAACTATTTACTGATTCTTAAATGTTAGTGGTTTTTTAACAAATTTACTCTCCTATTTCAAAATGTGGCGTGCTACGTTGCAGGTCATAATGTGTTCTCTTGTAGGTGATGCATCACGGCACGTAAATCGTTATGGGCGCATTTGTTTACGCTGCTAAGCAACGTTATGGAAAAAGGTATTGCATACCACTTGCTTTGGCTATGGTAGGGTCAGGCCCATATCATATGCTTTAGTGCCGTCAGGCCAATTTCTGTCACCCAGGTGCCCCATTACCCAACATTAGGTCAGAATGATTAGTATATTTCTAAAAGAGGAAAAATTAGGTACGGTGCACTGAAAGTGTTTGCTGTGTAGAAATGTTTGTAAAATAATACATGGTTACACCCTCCCAATACACATATTGTCACACCTTTCGACCTGTGCCACTTGCAAAATTATGTGTCGAGAGGCGAGTGGTATGGTGTTGCTTGCAGTATTTCTGACGTGATTGCGCTTCAGATCACAGAGTTTGTTGGGATTTTGTGCAGACGTAAGAAGACTACTCGTTTGCGTTGTGTATGCATATTTTGTACAAAAAAATCTGTATGTACAACACATGTATGTACAGGTCATTGCCAACGACCGAAAAGGTTTGTGTTGTGCATGTCGTAGTGTTTTGATGTTTGACAAGTGTCATCATGTACATAACAAATCAACGGTACAGCTTCCGTCTCTATGGGGTAGGCTCTAGGTATGGTTAGTGGCCACAATGTTGGGGATGTCAGTACTGGACATTACTGGAAGTGACAAAACATTGCATTGAAGTCGCCATCTCCACCAGGGACTGGCTTTCTGGTAAAGGTCTTGCTCATAACGACATATTTCACAAGGAAGAAAAATGCGGTCCTGCCATTACGGTCACACGGTTTCATTTTTCCTTTCTGCAGGCTGTAATGGAAAGCGAAGAAGGGTTTCTATCCAACACCCATCTTCCCTTTCTATGGTGGCCATCTTGGAAAAGGATTTGTTTTCTTCAGCCGGGAACGCCGGAGGCGTTCCGGTTGAAGACAAAAAATCCTCTTTTTTGGTACCACGGGTTACTGCTGTAAAATCTCAATTGCTAATGGCATTCATCCCCCATTTTTTGGGGAGGAATGGGGGTTAATTATTCAGAGACGTCGGTATGCACTCTTGATTGTATTGTGCTGCAAACTTGCCTTGTGGAGTTCTGCGCCGGAAATTTTGCAGTTACAAGTTCCTAAAAGAATATACAATGTACTTCTGCACTATCAACCAGACACACATGTTATTGTGAAGTGTGTATGAGTTTTCAAACACGCCCCCATGCTGTGCGCCAGCATATGATAATGTGGAATTCTTCGGAAGGTGGGCAGTTAATTTAAATGTTCCTTTACAGTATGCTTATGTGTTACTATTAGAACCCTGATAAATGCAGTAGAAACATTTTGTTAAAGTAATGTTATGATTCAATTACACTATTAAACACCTATGGAATTCAGTGAAAAAAACTTTGTTAAAGGGACGTTATGGTTACGTTGCACTACTAAAAACCTGTAAAATTCACTACAAAAAAAACTTTGTTAAGGGGACGTTATGGTTAAGTTGTCGTACCAAAAACCTGTGCACTTCACTAAAAAAACTTTCCAGCCTGCCATTACGGTTCACATTACAACCTAAAAACCCCTGAAATTCGCCAGTTATTGTAGGCTAAGCACCCACTCCTGCCATTAGCACTGTGCACTGCTACCACTACCACCCAGAACATGAAAGATGCCATCACAAATGTCATTGATGACATCATTGACGACATCACATGTTTCGCCCCTTTGTTTTTCTTCACTGCCATATATGTATATTGAGTGAAAAAACGTTGTTACTGGGACGTTATAGTTCACAGTAAAACTGAAAAACACTTGACAATCCCTAAATATGGGACGCTAAACAACCATAACTCGCGCCACCTACGTGCATTGCTAAGACTAACACCCAGAACATCAAAGATGACATCAGAAATATCTTTGATGACATCACTGATGACATCACATGTCTGCCTTTATTGTTGTTCACTGACATATCTAAGGCAGGTGCATTTCTTCACAGTCGGTCATTAAGTGAAAAAGTAAAAATGACTATATTTGTAGTCCCAACCCTTCTCATATATTCTTACAATACTTTCCTTAGGGGACATTTACATGATAGCAAACGTAAACATAGCAGAAAAAGAAATCCTGAGATATAAGAATTTTTACTGTGCATGAAGGTAATGAGGTCGGTTATGAACAGTTCCTGGTGATACTGCAGGTTTTTTCGCTTACTTTGCGTTCCCTGTATATGCTTATATTTGTATGCATTGTGTTCTCTGTAAAATGCATTTAAAATCATGTTCTGCTTTACATTAATTGAGAACATGCCAATATGTTCCTCCTCTCCTTTGTTAAACGTCAACACCACAAAATAAACACCATCTTAAACAGTTACTTATCAAAGAATAGCTGTAAAATGTTAAAGAACAGTATTTCAGAAGGAAGGAATAAGGAAAGCAGTCATTGGGCCGGATTCATGGCATTTTTAGCGCAGTGCTAAGAAGATTTTTGCAGTGAAAAGTCACTTTGCACTGCAATAGTGCTCTTTGCACCGCTCTATAAATCAGGGTGTTTGTTGGCAGTTCAATCCCTTTGCACCAGGCTATAAATTCCATGAATCCGGCCCGTTGTGTCGTCACAATACTACAGTAATCCGTTAGTACAGCTACAGTAATGATGTCACTTTCTTCCTGCAGGCGAGCAGTGATATCACAACTAACCTGCAACAGGAACTTTTTTTACAGGCGTGTATACAGATATTGCAGGCTGCAGTGTATCGTATCTACCGCGTGGGCCTGCATTTATGGATTGGGGGGATTTGATTTCTGTTCGGTTTGTGAATTTTCCATTTTCTCTCCCAATGGGGAGTAGATAAGATGCCTTCGATCAGAGAACATGCTCCGGGTTTAAAGACCAGGGAGCAGGGCGGAAGGCAGGGCAGCCCGTGAGGCCTGCGGCTGGAGTACTACTTAGCTCTCATTACACAGGCCCACCCCCGCCGCTGCATCTCACTCTACTTTGCTAGGCTGGCACGGCCTTGCCATGGCTCTGTGGCATCGGCGGCCCTTCTTTCCTCCTGTATTCCGAGACCTACACTGGGGAAGGGAATGCCAGGCCTGGGAGTTTGGGAAAAAGGAGCACAGGAATCTCCTTTAGGCCATTAACCCTTCGCAGGTAAATGCATGCGTTTTTAGTACATGCGCAGAACTTTCGGAAAACGCTGCGGAAATCCTGGCACACAGTGGCTAAGAAAGATCAGGAAATTCAAGCTATTGCACGCAGCCATCTTTGGAAGATGGTTCCACGTCCTCCCAAGTGCCTCCTGGAACATGCCCTAGGCTGGGTTCATGCTAAACCAATTGAGCAAGCATGCCTGCGGTTCTTGGATATCCCATCCAGTCGGTAAGATAGCTCAGAGAGTTAAACGGGTGCCTTTGCGTGAAGCATGCAGCCACTGGTATAAAATACCAGCAGGCTGAAACCGACCTCATCCATCCCAGGTCAGTAAACTGAGCACCAGTGAGTTTAAATAACAGCTGATTTTACAACACTTAGAAGTGGAAGGTATCCAGGCATGAAGCGCAACATAAAATATACAATATAAAGAAAGCACATTATTTTATCTGACTGCAACCTTCAATCCTTTAATTATCAATACATGTTTTCTCCAGGAAACACAAATCCGTATTCCTCGATTGGTTAATGGTGCTAGATATGCACATACCCCATACCTAGGTGTCATTTTTATTTTTGCATTTTTTTATTTAGCTGTATTGAATTGTCCTCTCTCTAAGGAGTTTTGAGTGACTTCTAATGGTGCTGGCGGCACTGAGGCTTGTGCTGTAATGTGATGATTTTATTGACTATCCCAACACGTGATTGATGTTTTGATGTGAACCTGGTTTTTAATGGTTTTATTCATGTTATTAATATGAAATATTGTATTTTCTCTTCTGCTCTGTTGTTTTGAATGCATATGTATTTATGTGATGTTATTTCATGGCTTTATGCCGAATAAAGAATATTCTGACTGACTGATAGGCTAAGTGCCTTTTATTAACTCTATGTTGTGTGCATCAGATAATCACTACATATACAATCATCTTCCGAATTGGCAGCTGCTTCTCTTCAGCAAATGGGCTCCCAATTAAAGCAGTAGGAGTGCTCCACCTAAATACAATGCTGTTTCCAACCCTTTTGATTCCTACTCCTCAACAGTCTGATTTGTTTACCCTGTAGCCCAGGGTTGTCTAACTCCAGGCCACTAGGGCAGGAAACATGTCAGAATTTCAGGATACACCTCATTAATATTCATGAGATACATTTGCATACAATGATTCTAAATGTGTGCACATTTTTTCTCATGAATATTAATGATGCATATCCTGAAAACCTGTCAGGTGTCTTGCCCTCGATCCCTGGAGTTGGATAACTCTGCTAGCCTGATCTAGATTCCACTTCATATTTGAATAAGCTTGGTGACCAATGTGCTGCCGAACTGGAACAGGAACAGTCATACAGTGATCTTTTTGCAGGTGCACACAAGTTCAGAACCCCCAAAAATCACCACTGTACCTGGTAGGATTTTGAATTCCTGGCAGTAAAGGTTATCTGCTTGTTCAGGAATTCACCGTGTTACAAGGAGTATAAGAAGTGTGTTCTTTGATGGGATGCCCATTCCCCCAGAAATTTAGTGGAAGCCTTCCACTAATCTCCTGGGATGGGCAGAACCAAGAAATCATCAAGATAAAGTAGCATGACTCCAACTGGTTTCCATCCTTATCTCGGGGTCCCAAATGCTGAAGAATGGCCCCAACTAAGCTTGTAGAGTGCATCGGCCCAAGTGGCCCTATTAACATGCTTCACTTAAAGCCCAACAAGGCAATTCCTGACATCTGCCACCAAAAGGTGTCAGCAAAGACATCACTGGCTCAGGTGACTGTCAATCAGCAAATGTCAGCAGCCAGCTCTTTCTGAATGTGAGAACATGTTTCGTCTTTCAGCCACATTTGTCAACACATCTGGGTGTATCCTTTTAGTGCTGGTGGTCTCCCCCCATGATGGGAAGCCATGCACAGATTTAACCTTTGCAGTCCCCCTTGGTGCTCTCATATAAGGTTCCGAAATATGTGCACATAACAGTTTGCACTATGTGCTCCATGGAAGACATCATATGATATAATACTATAAGTTATTTGTTTATGGTGTTGGTGATCCCCTATTTTACTGTGCAACACTGTGCACCAAAATGTAGGCGAAGTGTGATATGTGCACCTTTGCAGTATGGTCACATTTGATGTTTGTTCAGAAAATCTCCCCCCGCTAGAGGTGCATTATGTAGGTACTACCAAGTGTCTAGAGGTTTTTCTTGTGTAAGCCCTTACAAGTGTCTCCCTGTTCTCAGCGGTGCATTTGGTGCTGGGCAGCGACTATCAGGGAATGATAGATTTCAGGTGTGTTCTTCCGAATGATGACTTTTTAATGCTTTTGATTGAATCGTCCATTTACTGCTTGTACAATTTAAACATGACTTCACGTGGGGTTTTATTTTGTATGGAACATTTTATGGAACACATTTGTGATTTCCGAAATAAACTTACATTGTATTGCAATAACCGGAGCATTTTGTCCCATGTCACTAAATAGGATTTAGTTTTGCAGTTTCATTGAAAGGCGAAGGCCGTCAAACTTAGCTGGCAGGCTGTCCAGAGATGTTAGCTTGCAGGTCGGATTAAATTGCACACACTACATTAAAACTTCATTAGGATAGTCTCGTGGCAACCGGAGAGAAGTCCCATGATTGGAATTCATTGTATGCCCTTGTTAAACATAGCATGGGAGGGGGCGTAGTGAGGTAGGAGCTCACTGCTGATATCTGTGTCTAAATTGCAGATCACACGTTCAGCCATCCCCCGGGAGCAGCTTTAAGTTAGTTAATACAAGTCTTAATAGTAGAGAAGACATAGGTAATATGTAGAAGCATTACAATCTCATAAAAGGAAGTGGTAAAACCTCAGAAATCATACGAGAGACATAAATAAGATCTAATATCATTGTGATAAGGTGCATCCAGCTCAATGTCAATCGTCCTCTCACAATACGTGCTGGGCATAGATAGTCCTGCAAAGCACAGGATCCAGCTCCAGCAAGCCCAAAAGTAGGACACATTGTTTGAATCCACTACTTTTCAGTAATGGGCTGTAATTGGTTATTTATAACGCGCTAAATACAGAGAGGTTTATAAGCGTGTACCCGGGGTTCAAGGCGAGCGCGTTGCCCCTGAGCTATACTGCCGAGACGTTAATTGTCCTGTCTCTGAGAACCCTGCAGGCAGCACATAAAAGCAAAACGTGCATCAGTGACAAACTCTTACTGGCACAATGGACAGCAGTAATCTGTTAGTCCCTTACTAATGATCAGCCCATCAGTGTTTCCATATAAAGTTACATTACAGATGAGTTATGAGGGTCTCTGAGAAAGAGTTACAGCAAACCAAATCACCTCTTTCTGCCCAGGGTCACTTAACAGATCATGAAAAAGGTTGTCTGGCTGGCTTAGCTAGCTCTTACAACTCCACTTTCACTATCTGTCCTGGATCGCTTTGCAGATAATGAACACGTTTGGTTGGTTGGTTGCATTAGCTAGCTCTAATAACTCCACCTCCTCTGTCTGCCCTGGATTGCTTAGCAGTTTATGAGCACGTTTGGTTGGTTGGATTAGCTAGCTCTAATCTAGCCTGGATCGCTTAGCAGATCATGAGCACGTTTGGTTGGTTGGTTGGATTAGCTAGGTCTAATAGCTCCACCTCCTCTGTCTGCACTGGGTTGCTGAGCAGATGATGAGCAAGGTTGGTTGGCTTAGCTAACGCTAATAACTCTGCCACCTCTCTCTGCCTTTGGTTACTTAGCAGATTATAAGCAAGGTTGTCTGGTTTAGCTAGCTCCAATTACTCTGCCCTGGGTTGCTTTGCAGATAGATCATGAGCAAGTTTGGTTGGTTGGTTGGTTGGATTAGCTAGCTCTAATAAATCCATCTCCTCTGTCTGCTCTGGATCGCTTATCAGATCACGAGCACGTTTAGTTGGTTGGTTGGATTAGCTAGCTCTAATAACTCCACCTCCTCTGTCTGCCCTGGATAGTTTAGCAGATCATGAACATGTTTGGTTGGTTGGTTGGATTAGCTAGCTCCAATAACTCCACCTCCTCTGTCTGCCCTGGATCGCTTAGCAGATCATGAGCAAGTTTGGTTGGTTGGTTGGATTAGCTAGCTCTAATAACTCCACCTATTCTGTCTGCACTTGGTTGCTGAGCAGATCATGAGCAAGGTTGGTTGGCTTAACTAACGCTAATAACTGTACCACCTCTCTCTGCCTTTGGTCACTTATCAGATGATAAGCAAGGTTGGTTGGCTTAGCTAGCTCCAATTACTCTGCCATGGGTTGCTTTGCAGATAGATCCTGAGCAAAGTTGGTTGGTTGGCTTAGCTAGCTCTAATAACTACACCTCCTCTGTCTGCCCTGGTGGGTTGCTTTTCAGATCACGAGCAAGGGTGGTTGGTTGGCTTAGCTAGCTCTAATAACTCCACCTCATCCATTTACCCTGTGCTGCTTAGCAGATCATGAGCAAAGTTGGTTGGTTGGCTTAGCTAGCTCCATTTACTCTGCCCTGGGTTGCTTTACAGATCATGAGCAAGATTGGTTGGTTGGCTTAGCTAGCTCCAATAACTCCACCTCCTCTGTCTGCCCTGGGTTGCTTTGTGGATCATGAGCAAGGTTGGTTGGTTTGCAGATCATGAGCATGGTTGGTTGGTTGGCTTAGATAGCTCTAATAACTCCACCTCCGTTGTCTGCTCTGTGTTGCTTAGAAGATCAGGAGCAAGGTTGGTTTGTTGGCTTAGCTAGCTCTAATAACTCCACCTCATCTGTTTACCCTGCGTCTCTTAGCAGATCACGAGCAAAGTTGGTTGGTTGGCTTAGCTAGCTTTAATAACTCCACTTCCTCTGTCTGCCCTGGGTTGCTTTGCAGATCATGAGCAAGGTTGGTTGGTTTTCAGATCATGAGTATGGTTGGTTGGTTGGCTTAGCTAGCTCTAACAACTCCACCTCCTCTGTCAGCTCTGGGTTGCTTAGAAGATCAGGATCAAGGTTGGTTGGTTGGCTTAGCCAGCTCTAATAACTCTCCCTCATCCGTTTACCCTCCGTCTCTTAGCAGATCACAAGCAAGGTTGGTTGGTTGGTTTAGCTAGCTCTAATAATCCCACCTCATCTGTATGCCCTACGCCGCTTAACAGATCATGAGCATGGTTGGGTTGCTGGCTTAGTTAGCTCTAAGAACTCCACCTACTCTGTCTGCTCTGGGTCGCTTTGCAGATCATGAGCAAGGTTGGTTGCTGGTCTTAGATAGTTCTAATAACTTCACCTCCTCTCTCTGCTTTTGGCCACTTAGCAGATCATGAGCAAGGTTGGTTGGTTGGTTTAGCTAGCTCTAATAACGCCACCATTTGCAAATGTTTGTTAGGAGGCGAGTTTTAGTCAAATATTTGGTATTATTGGTGATTTTGTCAAGTTTATCAAACCAGAGAGCCGTCAGTGTATGGTTAAGCTATACACCTCAAATTATGCATCAGTGTAATTATAATGGTGCAGTTGAAAATGCTAAAACAACCTCTATTATTTTGCGTGGTTTTCCCATGTTTCATTCGTAGCCAGACCTGTTTTATGAGTAATGACTGACAGGGTAGGGTCAATGCTAGGATGGTTTCTAATTGACTGTTGCAGGCACAGAACCTACAAGCACACACACAAATAGATCAAGATAATAAAAAAGAAAAATTGTTGATTGGAAAAGACATCAACGGCTCTTTGTGGGAGAAATAGGGGCAGAGTTTTATGAGGGGCGAGTAATCAACCAAACACATTAGGCCCCATCTTAGGCCGACCTGTCCGATACATCTTTGACCCTGAACAAGACCCATGGCTAAAATGAGTACTTTTTCTTCAACATATTTCTACTCCAACAGCCTTCAGCGGGCCCTCGAATAAACGTTTAGTAAAGGCCCAAATCCTAATTTCTTATGAGATGGTCGCGACTAATTGTATTCCGCTGTGGGCATTTTTGCGTCCTGTTCGTTTTAGTAATAGGCCGTGATTTGTGATTTCTTACATGCTTACATGTGACAGATTTGTTCCAGGTGAACATTGCATGCTTTGTTGCTTAACGCCGAGCTGTGCATGTCTCTTGTATGTGCCTGTGCCCCTTGCATTGTTAAGCTTTGATCTCAGCCAAGCGACCAAAAGGAGAACACGCGTTACCTTTCCCATCCTTTGTCTGTCTGAGGTATTGTGGAAGCCCTGCCATACTGCATTGGAGTCCTTGCCTTCCCTTACACCTCTATCTGACCTGTGACCTATCCCCTCTCAGTCAGCAGGGATCGAACTGAAGCTAGGCGCCTTCAGTTCCTCCTGGCACAAGTGGCCAAAAGGTCACCTAACACACAAAAGGATGTTTTGTTTTAATCCTGCCCATCTGAAATTGGGGAATGAACAACTTGTGTTTTAGAAACCAGTATTGCAGGAGTCCTAAGGCAATTTCCAAATGAGTGAGAGCGTGGAGCAGGTGGTTATAAAAGCACACACCTGCTGGAGTGTGAGGCGCTGAAGTTTCACTTGTTTAAAGGCCATTATACACCGAATAAAAGAAAGAAAACCACACAAATGAAGTCACTGGTCTGATAAGATCCCCTCAAAATCTTCCAGGTGGGTTTTAGGAAATCATGCCTTTCCGTATTATAGAAAAGCTGCACCGACAAGCTGCACATTTTGCTCAAATTTAAATATTAATGTTTTCAATGCATTTTTCATCCGCTCCAAAATTCCAGTGTGACTGTGCAAAGTTTATCCAAAAAGGTCCTCCGTTGTCAAAGTTTTATGCAAAAGGTCCGGCTAAGTTGTATGTCTAATATTCTACATCAAATTACTAGTCATGGCTGAGATTCAAAGAAATGGACAGCGCCACAACGTCACAAGGTTCCAACTTAAATGATCGTGTGAGGGAATGAATGAGTCGAACACTCAGGAACTTAGTCATATCCGCCAGGTACTGGCCATAACTGTGCTTTTGGCCTTCAGCACATCTTCCGCCATGAACATCTGCTAGCGGTTGATGCTACGGCAGAAATTGAAAGGCCAGGAGAGACTGCAGTCCACAGGCACACTGCTTTGCCTTATGTGGTGATAGCAAAAGAGATTGGCGCTATTCAAATTAATTATGAATTGATAGCAGATGCTACAGATGTTTGTAATTGTTACATTGTTGACAAGTGGAGGCGAGTCTCCATCAGGCCATTGTTGCATCTTCGCTGTCTTTTTGCTTTCCTTCCTATCATGCTCCCTGCATAGACATCCTACTGCTCTGTTTCCGGACGCGGGAGGAGAAGGCCACGCAGCTCTACTTCCATCAGATGTATGGAGCTGAACACAGCACTGATGAAATGCCTAACCTGAAGGTTTGCCCAACATCCAGTGCTTAAATTATCAATGTTGTCATTTAGTGGGTTTCATGGACATGCTACAATCCTTTTTTCTGGCCAAAGAAAAGACATGCCAGCCAGAATTGATAATGCCAGAGTTAGGATTTTGGGAGACTCTAGCTCAGGGGTCTTCACCCAGCAGCTTTCCAGATGTTTTGGGCTAGAAGTCCAATGAGTCCTCACAATTGACTTTGATGGGAGTTGTATTCCAAAAATTCTAGAGATTGCAGAGCTCTGCTTGATCTAATTACAATAGCCACAACACTTTCTGCTTTCCAGCTACTGACTGGGCAAGAATCCATGCAACTCATTGAGACATCAGGCGCTCATCCTTACCTCTATATACTTGTGTCGCTGAAGTCAGCAAAAGGTAGTATGGCAACTTACAACTATAATGACTAACATCTTAAACAGGTAATTTCAAAGAAATGATCTTCGCCCAACCCTCAAGTACGTGGCCACTGCATCAATTCAAAAACACCCACAATGGAACAGGAAGATCTGGGCACCTTTTGGCTAGTCTCCAACCTTCTGTTTCTTGACAAAATATTGAGCAAAGTTGGCAGCAACTGTAGAGTCATGACAACAAGCATTGGTGTCCAAATAGATAACCAGTCTGGACTGAGGTCAGGTCAAGGCAGTAAACCCACAGGTCTTCATATTTTAAATAAATTGGATCTCGGACGGCTTGAAATCCTTTTTCTTTGGGATGCAGTTTTGACTTTCACCACCACTGACCAAAAGGTGTTTCAGGGGCTCATTGAGTGTGTCTGGAAAAACTCTGGCCTGGTTAATGTAATTCCCTGTGGTCAAGATTCATGCTTTCTTCAACCAGCCCGCTGTCAGCCTGACAAGCATGGTTTGGTCTTATCCCCTCCTTGATTGGTTTGTAGTTATCCACTGCATTCCAAAAAATATAAAATAATTTTAAATTGGTTCTGGCAAAACATCTATAAATGTTGGAGAGTTTTGAACTGTGCCTTTCAATTCATAACAAAGAACTGAAGCTGTTCATTAATATTCGCTATATTCTCACAAAATATTCAATGAAAACCAAACCAGCTCTTAATTGTTGTTCAGGAAGAAATTTCAATGCAATCCTTTATTAACTGTATTGTGCTAAAATGAAGTAAGTTATAGAAAGGTAACCCACAGCCCTATACGCAATTACCTAAGCAATAATGCCTGATCCAGCAGGCTGGATCGGAGGGTAACGGCCTGGGCCCATAGCTTAACGATGGGCCCCGGTGCCGTAACCACCCCATCCTGCGATGGGTATTATTGCCATTAGCACCTGGGGTTTCCAATCCAACCCTGCGGTACTGACAGCAATCTATTTGAATGAATGAAGGGGACGCCTCATGCCAATACTTAACTAAGATGGCCACTGTAGAGCTGGAAGACGGGGCTGCTCTTCCATTCCCATGGCAGCTGAGAGCAGCAGCAGTGTTTGTGCTGCTGCCAAAAGAATAAGGTGAGTGGGGTATGAGGATGGGGAGGGAAGGAAACAGTGACCGGATAGGAGGGGAAGGTCGTGAGTGGGGGAGATGATGGGGCGGCGGAACAGCCATCAAGTTTCTTGGAACGTGAGCTTGGATCATGGGATTCAACCCACGATGCAAGCAACCTGATTGGTTGGCTCCCCCACCCCGGGTGCAAATAAAACATGCACATTATACAGAAGTATGAAGTATAACCTTACGGATGCCTGGTAAAGGGCATTCCTAATGCAAATTCAGAATCTTGCCACACACAAATCACCTACTTGTGCTAAATTACTCAAAATGTAGATTTGAAAATGCCTGCTAGGCATTCTAATTAGGATACACTATAATCAAATTGCACTGAAATGTTCTATAAACAGCATGCAACAGTGTCTCGGAATATTAACCTTGTCAGTTTCACCTAGCCTAGTGAAATAGGTATGGCCCTTTTTCTGATAACAAGCTTGACTAATGTCCATGAGGTCTCACCTACCAGCTGTGGGGATGATGTTGCTTGTGCTGTAGTACGGTAAATCTATGAATCTACCCCCTTTCCCGAAGCCACTGCAAAAAAAAAGAAGGCCGACACTCTTTCAGAATACAACAATCCAGCCCACTGGTATGACCAGAGCCAGGGATCATGTCAAACCAGTCCTGCTACAGTTACCCTTGCTAACAGAAAAACAGCTTCTTTGCATCCTGCGAAGATCCATAACGAGCCAGGGCACCTGCGCGATCCATTGCACCGCCACCAACTGAATACAAATCTGCGCTGAGAAGAGGATCGGTCATTGGTGCCAATCCGTTGTATGAAGCAGCGGTTGGCAGGCTCTTTAATGACAATAGCCCACTTTTCTGCAACACCCTGACACTCCGCCTCACATCTTTTGAAGGCCGCCTAGAATTTCAACAGCAACAATTTTCCTCTTGGCTAAGGCCCTCTGGGAATGACCAGATGCCCAGGTACATGATATGTCAAACTGTATTACATGTTACATTCTTAAAAAAACCCTCGGAAAGCATGTAGTGCACAATGCACACACTCCATTAAATGTCTGAAAATATATGTGTGTATCTGCAAATGCTATTTCTACTAGCTGTCTAGCCAATAGCATATTTTGTGTTGGACACATTCCGAAAAGTTCATCGGGTATTTGACCACATTTTAAAGCCGAATATTTTTTTATTTATTAAATCGAGTTCGAAAATTGAGAATCCCACTTACTAGAAAAAATTGAAAGCACTATTTTTCTATGCATTTCAATGTTTTTATTTCTTTGAAATTTCACCAACGGATTACCCTTACATGAAGCACAAAAGTCAGGAAATAACACATCAACAAAACAATGGGGACCTAGGTTGATATTACAGAAACTGCACTGGTGCAAGTACAATTAACAATACGGCAAAAATCGCCATAGTGAGAAGAAAAAAAAAATATTCCGTAAAAGGATTTTAGCTCACGGTAAAAGACAACAACTAGGACAAACATTGTTCTTGTACAAACACACATTTAAATAACATAAAACAGCACTTGCCGTTTTTGTCCGAGGGCTAATTGCACTTGTACCAATGGAATGTTTCTGTAACTCGACCCAAGATGTAGGAAAGAATGCTGCCTGTAAAGCCAGTCGCACTGAGGGGAGATGATTTCATGAATGGAAAGTGCCAGATTCCACTGAGAACATGGACATTGCCATTTGCAACTGTCATTGGATATGGAAAACATGGCAACCTCTTGCGAGTTGCAAGATAGAAGATAAGGTGAGTGCTGGATTCCCTCTTCCCTTGCATCGTACATGTCTAAGTGCCAGATTCCATTGAGAACATAACATTGCCATTTGCAATTGCCCTTCCAAACACGTCGCCACACATTAGGGGCTTATTCTACCTGGTAGATGGCATGAAGGGACAGCCCCTATCTACTAGAGGGAATTTGGGGCTTCTCACGTGTATTGCCAAAGGCTGGGGTAATGGCCATATCCATAACTGTGCTCCGAGGGAACTGAAACATGTTATGTTATGTTAGTTGAACATGTAGAGTGCACTTCCCCCACAGGGGCACCTTGGCGCTAAGATATCAACAGCAGGCTACATTAGCATCCAATCTAAAATAGAAACGTTTTGGGAGAGTGCCGGAGGTGCGTATGGTTCCTTAGATCCCGCATTGCTATAGGCAGCTCATTCCAAAGTTTTCCTGCGGCTATAGAAGAAAGCACAACCGCCTAAGCGGGCCCGTTGGAATTTCGGGATGAAGACTAAATTAGCTGATTCAGAGCAAAGAGCCTGAACGGAATATAGAGTAGAAATGTGTCCTGCAGAAACTCTGCACCAGGATGGTAATAGGTGCGGTGGACTAGACAGAGGGCCTTGAAAGTAATCCTCTCTGCCACCGGGAGTCAATGAAGAGCTCGAATTACTGGACTGATGTGAGCTGCATAAGGGGAGCAGTGGCAATCCTTGCCGCCATGTTCTGTAAGTGTTGCAGCTGCTTTATCAAACCCTTCGGTTGCCCCAGGCAAAGGGCATTGCAGTAATCAATGTGGCTCGTAATCAGGGTGGCAACAACCTGAGGACGTAATGGAAGTGTCTTCCAAACTTTTAAAGAGATGAAGCACATCTTACAGGTGGCACTCACCTGAGTGGTGATTAAAGACATACTCCAATGTTCTTCACTGACGCCACTGGGGAAGGGGCATCGCCCCACAGCAGATGGCAAGAAAGAAGGTGTCCAAACAGAAGCACTAGAAGAAGAACCCGCCACCATCACCTCCGACTTGTCCCCGTTCAGTTTGAGCCAGTTGCTATCCACCCGGCCCTTCACGGCTGTCAGGCACTCGCATAGGTCCGCATGGCCACATCTGTTACGTAAACATTGAGAACTAGCTTTGCCCAATAACTGGTTCCTGGTCATGATGGTTACTCGGTGTGTGCAAACTGCCCATATCTGCCACTCTGCGTGTAGGGCTTGCCACACCATCACTAGCCATGCAGGGTCTTGCAATACCTGTCACTGGCTCAGGTGTGGGCATGGCATGCAGCCAAACGGGCATGCTGGGATTAGCTCTAGCTTCCACTGGGCATGTAGGTAGTAGCTAGTCCCCCTGTGGAGCGCGACGAGAATCACGATTTGATTGGGCATGGGAAAGTGGGGACTGTTTCAAGTATACAGTGCATCTGAAAAAAGAAACAGGGACTATTGCCAGTTCTGACTTAATACCTTTCACGGAAAAAGACAGACTTAGAAACGTACACATGTAAAGTGTAAACAACACATATGGGAAATACTGGGAAAAAACGTAAACATCGAATACCACTAATCCAGGAGCCTAATTGTGAATGAATGATATATATCGTGAGAAAAGGTTGCGCAATAGCAATGCATTGCTCAATCCTGGGTGTTGCAATGTTTACAAAGTGGTTGCTGGGTAAGGAGTACACTCATCTAACTGGAAAGCTCAGTCCCAGTAGAAAAACTTTTACCGAGAAAATAAAGAAATTAAAACGACATGACCAGTAAATATCAGACAAAGATGCCATCCGATCATGTAAGGATTGGGGACACTCTTCACCACTACAAACTCATTATGGTGTATGATTTTTTTTTTTTTGAGTGTTTAATTCGCGGTAAGCTTCTGTTTCATTTGTGGTGTGAAAGAACTTGTTCCGTTTGTTCTGCGCTTCATGACAAAGGATTGGATTGAATACAGCTAGGCAATTCGAAACACCTGTGCTTTCAGTGCTTTGCAATGATCGATACAGTGGCCAATACTGTATTCCACTGGTTACTGAAATTCCAAGATAGCATGAAAGACATACTATTATCCAAACCTGTCTTTTTTCATAATTGTGTGGGAATGCCAAAAGTCACGTACATGCCTTATGACACATATCTCGAAAATCTTAGTAAAGTATTCCGTATTACCACTTGGGTCTTGCATTTGTGTTCCACGTAATAGAAAGCAATATTCCTCCCATTTATCATTCCATGTAGGGCTGCATGCAGGTCTACCCAGGTTTGGCGAAGATAGTTTCACCGAGCACATGTCACAGAACTCACGGGCCACCGGCTGCCCTGCACAGCGAGCACAAGGCCGTGAAAACCTTGTCCACTGTCTATGTCCAGTGTTCTCTGCAGAGCCAGGAAGTGGCCATGATTGAAGGTGGATGAACAGGTAAGGACGGCATGGCAGTGGACGGGGTGCAGGGGGTTGGGTTAGGGGACTTAAGGCAGGCTAGTTCTGGGGCATACAGTATTGCGCAGATCAGGGGGCACCCCTGCAGAGTGGGGTATTTGGGGTTAAACCCCCTTTAGCCAACAGAGGCCAGGGGGGTGACAAAAAAAGATTTGATGGTGGGACCACAATAGAGGGGCTCTGTGGGTGGGATTCAGTGGGTGGGAGTCAACAGTTGGGGAAATTCTTGGGTACGTGCTTCTGTGGAAGCACAGAGACCCCTTCTGCATCTTCTTTGCTACGAGCCCTTGTGGGTCGTCCATGAAAAGATCGAATAGAAAATACTGAGTCAGAAAATGCTGAATTTATTTATTCAAATGTTTGACTTGACATGCGGGGGGACACCCGCTGCAGCCCCCATCCCCCCAACATTCTCCCTACCCTAATTTATCCCCTTACCCCACTCCCCATGTATTCATTTCCTAAAAAGTAAAAAAACTCGAATTAAACATTTGCCATTTTCTGCCTCGGTTTTTTTTCATTCGAATTTTTCGGCGGATACCGCCCTTGTGTGCCCTCCCCGTTCTTGAAACACAAACATATAGAGTGAGCTTGCTGGGCCCAATGATTTGTAGCTAAGTAGAGCGAGTTGTGCAAGCTGGTAAAACCCGATTAGGGAAGAATGCCAATTTCGTGTACTTGGTGTACCTCTTAGCTAGCCAGTGACTAGCTCACGCAGACCAGCAGGTCAGCTAGGAAGACTAATATGCCAGATTTGTAAATTGTTATTTGTTAAGTGCACAAAGATTGGGGCTGTAAAACAGGTTCTAAGGACCTAGTAGCATGTTTTCCTGTCGTGTCTTCTCCTCCAATTTTTGAATATAGCTTTTATGTCAGCCGAGATATTATTCAGCGCAATGTTTTCTTTTTCTCCTAATAAAATGCTTCGAGCTGTCAAAAAGTCTTCTTGCTGCCTTCGGCTCTGTCTCCTGATTATCTCTCTTGCTCTCTCGGAGCCGTTTGATCTAAGATGTTTTCCTCAAGGGCAATGGGTGCATCAAGGTGCGCAAAAATGATACCAGCACCTTTGTACTGGAAATGTGCCGGCGTCCCTTGAAACGAGCCGCTGCCGCCTTGCATGCATGCATCTGCAATGCCACTCGTTTCTATCGGCGCAGGAGACTGGGCTTGTGCAATCTGTGCCTGACCACCAAAAACACAAACCTTGGACGCTTCTGGACCCAACCGCCGTTCTTTTGGGTCTCTCTTCGACCCGCCTCTATTTTGGATCATAAGTGCCTGAGGCGGCAGATCTTCTATGGCGTCAGTTTATGACATCATCAGCACTCCAGAACTGGACTTACGATTCAAGGTTGGGTCCCTCCAATGATTGGCAGAGTTTTACTACCACGTCTGGAAATAGTGCGCGTTACGTGTCGCACATGAACCGTAGCAAAATATCCATTTGCCACTGATTATACAACTTCCTAAGCACACCTATCCTCTTGCTTTTTTTATTGCATTGTCTAATGGTTTTGCCATATCTAGGCAGTTTGGCTGGATAACCCAAAAGCCATCCATTGTTTTTGGGACCTACTGAATCCCATGTCCAATTTACATTATCTACAAATCTTCTCCAGCCTTGGTAGAACTGGATCCCCGTGTCACCTCCCGGTCCAACGCAGGCTCTTCTCATGAGCTTATCCGGTTTTATCCCCAGTTCCTGTTATCAGCCCTTCTTTTGCAATATCTTCTTAATCAGAGAACACACCTTGTGATTCACCGACATTCTAGGTTGGCCAAAATCAAATGGCCCACTTTTACGTTTGTGTAGCTGGAAACGATAATGCCCCCTTTCCAACAAATTCAAAATGGTGGCTACTTTCTCCAGAAAAAAATCTGTTCACATTGAAAGATCCAATAATGTAACCATTTTCTTTATTTCAATGAAATAAAGGTAAAGACATGTTCTCAACTCGTATTTAATGAGCAATGTGTCGGTGGTGCTCAGCCGCACATTTCATTGAAGCTTATGGTAGCCCTGCGTGTAGTTGTGGTTCGAGCCTTCTCACTACCCCGCGTTGCTAATTTTAATATCATACAGAAAACATCATCTTCTTAAAGGAGCGGCATTCATTAAAAACAAGTAGGTCTCACTCTCTTACATATTCATTTTGCAAATGTAACTTTTTTAATTCATGCTGAGCCAGGAGCAAGGCAAAGCCCTGACAGTTTTCGTTCAAATGAGAAATTCCTAGAGGCTATTTTTGGACTCGGAAACCCAGCATAAAACAAACCTAGAAAATGGCACGGATTAGCAAAGCAGCATTCTGGACATTAGCGTCGTCTTATGTGCCGAGCTTCTGGGCCGCGAGAAGACGGAGACGGATGTGCTCCGTAACATAAAGTCGCATCATTCACTTCCAGGGTTCAATGAGGGAATTCTTTTGGAAGTAGCCCAACAACGAGGTTTACATTGCATTCGAATGCAGTGGAAGACATTTTGAAAACGATTATTTTGTCGATGTTTCCCTTTTGTGCAGAATACTATTTCTGTTTCCTTCTAGTTTCGCTAGACAGTGCGCTCTCACGCATTGCAGGCAAATCAGGCCCACCCGCACCCTGCCCACACAGATTGGTTTAGGCTTTCCCATGGAAGATAATGAACGCTCCCAAACCTACCCAAAGGCTCCCGCATGAGACTGTTTGCGTCGACGGCTGTTTTGCTCGCTCACTCTTTAAAGGGAAATGGGCCTGTGCGGTTTTAACGTATTTTTAAAAATATATTGATGTTTTCAGGGAAACTATTGCTGAAGATGATTACATGAAATCATGAAAGGCCTTGCGCTACAGATCCAGCGACAGAGGTGACAATCACATCTCTGTTGAAACGCTACCTGGGGACCCCCCACCTGACTTCTATCAAGGGTTCGCTCATGACATCTTGTCTGCAGCTAAACCGTTTTTGGAGAACCATCCTCCAGTTACCCTTTCACGCCATGCCGGGGATGGCCCTACCTTCTGTACACTGTTCTTATGTAAGCGTCTTTCACAGTGTACAAGAAAGTATATACATATTTATATAAGAGAACAATGTCGTATGTCAGTAGGTAATATGGCAATAACGATGTAAGCAGGGCATCTTGTCCATAATGGGAGACTGGGCGTCAAGCCATCAGTACCGCTGCTCATTCTTGACAAGCCGAGCCACCCGATTGAAAACACTGAGCACTCCCTCAACTGCTTGCTGCAATGAGGGAGCACTCCATGGTTGACTTTAACTGTCAAGGGAAAACATAGTTTCCCTTTGCAAGTTTCTGTTCCCCAGTGGGCATGTCCAATGGACCATGGAAGGCAGGGGGCGTTTTGCTTCCCCAGCCTTGCATGGCCAATTGTGGATGCAGGCTGGGGAACAGCACATCTGAATTTGCATAGGGGCGCTCCTGTGCCTCCAAGCACATTCAGATAGCCTGGGGCAGGGCTCTGGCTCCTCCACGCATGTGCAGGAACCAGGCAGTGCTGCATGCTTCCTGGTTCTTGTTCTTGCCTGTCGAAGCCAGAGGGCTTTCTTGGGTGGTGACGAGGAGCAAAGTCTGGACTAGGGCTGGTAAGCAAAGGACTTTGTATCTATGTATGTTGTGTGTATGTGTGTGTAAATGAGCAAGTGTATGATTTATGGGTGGCTGAGTGCATAGTTGAATGAGTGAGTAAACATTGTTTGAATGTGTGTGCACTTGCGTTTGTGCCAGTACCAGGATGCTGATTTTGGCAGTAAGGTATACAGGGGGTAAGTCAATATACCATGGCATTTCTTACTAGGCATCTACGAAAAAAGCAAGAAGCAATGTAAGCATTTTCACATGGCTAGACTGGGATATTTTAGTGCAGTCAGTCTAGCTATTATTTATTACTGGGACATGGTATTTGTTTACTGGGCATCTATGGCAAAGCAAACATGATAAGTGTTAATACATGTCTAAACTGACCTACATTGGTGCAGCCAGTTTGGACATGTTTTCCTATTGTCTCATGGCATTTTCAATGGCAAAGCCAACAGTTGTATGCTCTTACGTGGGGATAATGGAATATATTGCCAGAGCCAGCTTCAACATGTATTCTTATAGTATCATTACTGGAATGATGTGCAAAGCACACAAGAATATGTTCTTCTATGGGAATACTGACATATATGGTGCAGCCAGCATGGAAATGTATGTGCACAGCCAGCATGGAAATATTTTTTTTATACTGGCATACATTGTAGGGAAAGGCATCATGAAAATGCGTTGGGAAATGCTTCTGTTCGCTGTCTGTGACTTGCATCCATTGGATTTTTTCATGAGTTACCCTATAAAACTGATCACAAACTTCCTGGTTTTTTTTACCCAATTTTTCACAGAAAGCATGCTGTATAATGCACCATTTTAACCCATTATTAATGTAAAAAACGTTTGCAGAGGGAGAACCCACCAGAACTACCCTTGATTGGTTCAGGCTACCTCGCGTCACTCTGCCCCTCTCGTGTCACTCTGCCCCTCTTGCATATTTGTGGGCAATACATACGTCCCTCTAATTAAAAAGAATTCACCAGCCACCACTGCATGCAATGATGGCTTTAATAAGCTATATGTATAATGTAAATTGTGTGCAGGTTTTTGGTGTTAACATTCTATATGCATGTCATGTTATTTCTGATATGATATTGTAAGACATATTGTTTTTTTTTTCTTCAACAAATACATTACCACTCACTTCGGTCTTCTGACAGCTGTGCTCTCCTAGACAAATATTTTGTCACAGTGGCTTCTTGTCTCCAATTGTAAACCCAATGATACTCATGAGACAATACAGCTGGTCCTATGGACTGAAAGTTCACGCACATCATTTCAGAGGTTTCCCTCTACTCTCCACAACTTCAAACACCCCATCATCCACAAAGAATTACGCAACACCCACTAGAACATGGCTCTGCATTCTCCACCTTGAGACAAGCAACTTCACAGTGAATGTAATGCAATCAATACAACCATTTTAAAAATTAGCATGAATGCAGCAGATACTTTGCGTCTGTATAATATCTGAACTTTTCTCTCATGTTTTGAGTTGTCTGAGATCATGTGCCTTGGAAAGCGTTCTCTTTGATGCCCCCTCTGGTGGCAGGAGAAAGCTCTAACCATAGAGTTCCATTTGGATTACCAACTTTAGCATTCCTAAATTGTGTGGTTATTTTCTATTGCAATTGGTGTGTGTGCAACCTAACAGGTGGGTTAAGGATGCCCTCTGAGAGGCACTCTACAGGAAACTACCAACAGAACCCAAAATGTAAAAGCTAACTTTCATACTGATAGTAGTGACAATCAGAGGTCGAAGTGAGTGGGCACTAACAGGAACTGAGTTCCATTACTTTTATTTTTTGCTTTCAACAATTCAACTACTTTTAATTACAATTTTGAAAGGCCTGGAACTTGTACTTTGTGCAATAAAAGTATGCCAATTTTTACTTGACAGTCTCATTAAGGCTTATCACTCAGCTTGGGTTCCAGCAGATCTGCTAAGCAGTCAAATACGTATACACATTTTCAAGTGCTGATTTCTATCTCTGATGTCGGTGCGGCGGGAAGTGCAGGAAGAGCTTGATCAATTTAAAGAAGCACATTATGGGAGGTAGGCTACAAAAGTGGTGAAGCTCACATTCAGAATCGTATTTTTATTCTTATTAAAACACTGGGCACATTAATAGACAAACCGTATGGCCTATTTCTTGGATCCATGTATCCTTTCAGTTATAATGTTTGACACCCTTTACATTTTTGCTGTTGCACTCGTGTTTTCACTCATTGTTTATACACACAAATACTCCGTTGCAACGAAAGAAAAGTCTCGATTTTGCAGGAGGAACACCTCCCATAGCCCTTATAGCAGCTGCATCTAAAGTGAGATCTGTTTTGATCAAAGAGAACAAAATAAAAAACAATTAAGGAGGACACCATTATTCGGCCCCTCTCTGCCACATGGCCATCTGCCCTCCAAACAGCCATCCCCTTAATGGCCGTGTTGCTTGCTGTTCCCTTCCTCCAGTCCTACCCCACCTCTACTAGGGTCACAGTTCCAGCACTTTTTCTGTTGCACTTGTCCGGCTGGTGACAACACAAGTTAAGTGAACACATGGGGCCCGATTTCCAAACGCATGTTACAATGGTGCGACCCCCTTTGCAAAAACGCTTTGTAAATCAGACCCCAGGGCCTTAAAAACGAACATTTCTCCAGGCACAAAATGCAGCAAATACATTCTGGTATATTCTTATCACCTTTCAAAAGTAATTGAGCAAACATGATCTTTTTTCTAATTCCTTTTAAAACAGAGATCCAGACATTGTTTTGTTAAATGTTTGCATGGGGTGAAGTTGCATTAAATTTTAACCTGAGAGCAATGCTGTCACAGGCCCACCCGAAGGAATATGTCACACAACTGCAGTAGAGAAATGTCAAGTTGCAATAAGCAGGTAGACCATTGGCAGAAATTGGCATTTGCAGGAGGGCAGAGCTTAATAGAGCAGAAGACAGCATTGCATGGCCTTCGCATCGGTATGCAAGGCCAGTGATTACAAGGAAGCAGACGTACTGGCCATTATTGTTCTCAAGGTGAGTAGGAGCAATGGTTGGAATGAAAGTATCAGCACGTGAAAGAAATAAGAAGCCCAGTCAGGGCCTGACACATTTGTCTACTTAGAATAGTGGAGAGCCACTATAAAAGTTGCTAGGAGGGCAAAGGTGCAACAAAAAACCCACCACAAACACACGACCAAGTGAAACAAAACCTTGATTTTAGGAAAGGGCAGTGAAAAGAGAAGGTCCAGTGGTGTATCTTAAAAGTGAGAGGAGCTGAAAATGGGGTAAAACAGTAAGTAACTATGGCAATGATATGTCATTTTGCCAAAACAAACCATAGATTAGCAACAGGATGGCAGGTGGCAGGGAGAGAGACAGGACCGTTCATTTAGAAATGAGACCACCCAACAGTAATTAAACAGAGGAAAGAAGCGTGCAGCCTCGTCATCAGAGGAGAAACAAACAGGCTACTAAAGGCAAAGGGGGACTTTGGATTACTGCTAAAAAGATGCTAGTGGGTGCCCTTTCCACTGCGATGCACAGATGAAGGAGGACGAGGGGCAAGCTAAAGACTGGGAGGGATGGTCTGGTAGCGAAGGGAATGTCACAGTCCTACTGTAAAGTCTACTTTATAATATTGTCGCGAGGATTTGTTCCCACCCCTCCCTGTCACATCTTGTTTTCCGTAATGAGGTCTGTGCTGAACTTCATGCACTCTATTACGCGGACCTCATGTCATATTGGGGAGAGCTCTTGAGCTCTTACTACAGCAACAGTTCTCTGTAAAACATTCCACCCATCTTTTGGGCTTGGACCATGCTACATCAAATACCCAAAAGAAATCTGCAACATTGATGGTGGGCGCTTCATTGAATGACCCGCAAGCGAAACGTGTTGAATTTCTGGAAACATTCTGTGAAGCATGCCTTCATCAGCAAAACATTCTGCGATCAAGGAGAAGCATTGGCCTAATGGGATTTGAGGAGCAACCTCCATGATATTTGTGGAGAAGTCACTGACCTAGGCAGACGAGTGTAAAGGCTCAACCACTACACCTGAGCTGCTAGAGTTTATGGACTCCCCTGTTCATCGGCCGCGACAAAGCAAGGTCTCCTTAAGGAACCCCAGTTCATCGTTCGGTAGCTTGGGGGGTGTTGCTAGACAGACCGCTGAATTGCAATGATCCTTTTCTTGCAGGGAGTTGACTGTGAAGAAGATTGAGCCGTCTGTGGCTAGAGTGGCACTAACCATTCTTCTGCTTTTTGTTTTCTTTCGGGAGGACAGACAGTATACGCTTGGTTACCGGTGCAATTGACAAGAGCCCATTCACATTTCTGCATTGGCTCTAGAGGCTGGTCTTTCAGAAGGTTAAGGGGAGATTAGAGGCTGCCCAAACATGACATTAGAGGATGCCTTGTTGAGCCACGAAGGAGAGACAGAAATCAATACACATGTAATGCTGAATGACATGATTAGGAGGAGAAACAGGATATAGACATTAGATTCCCTTGAATGAGCAACACTGCACAGTGGCAACATGCTTTACAAGCAGGAATATGTGATCGGGGAGGAGACGATCAGGGAACAATGTTAGGAATAATTGTAACCCTAGCAAAGGAAGGTCACAGAAGTAGAGGACCAAATGCTGGGACAAAGCAAAGATGCATGGGTTGGTGGAGCAACTGGCATAGCAGAGGGACAACGTCTACCTTTTGTGCCGCTGTGCTGGTAGTGAGATATAAACCACAGGTCAGATCTTAAGATGGGGCCGTGGTATGGCCCTTGGACTTTTCTTATGCTCCTTAGACATTTCTTTAGGAGAAGAGATTTGATGATGACGTCCGGAGAAATGGAGACCAACTCCAGCTCCATGTTAGGATTTCTAGGTGGTGGCCACAAGAAGGCGGCATTTTATAGAGGGAGTGACGGAAGTTCGGATATTTCACAGGCTAGAATCCAGCAGCTCATTAGCCACCTTGCCTGAAATGTACACGTAGATTACATTGATTACATATGCATAAAAATGCAGGTACCTGCGGATCAATAACACCACTAAAATAAAATATGCAGGGGGTAATTCATGGATTTGTGCGCCATTCTGCCCGCAAATCCCTGTTTAACAAATGGGGATTTGCGGGCAGAATGGCACACAAATCCCGTTTTTTCGGTGCAAATAATCCATGAATTAGCCCCGCAGTGTTTTAACGATGAAATGCAGAGACACGTTGCCATACTCATGGGTGATGGAAGCGGCTTGCCAGATGAAGCACTGCGCCGCTCCACGACATCAAATCATCTGATTGATTAGGGTGAATTGCGTTGTTTCGTCCTCTTCTTTTAGCAGTGTAAAAAAAAAAACACGTTCTCTTGATGTACGTATGCGCCCAGCCCAACCTCTAACAGAAACGCACACGCCACAGTCCTCTGCGAAGTTACAGCGCGTGACCTCAGCGCGCATAATCCCATTATCTTTTCAACGTGAAAGCTCTCCTCAGCCAACCTTACAACTCATCCCAGAAAAAGCTGTGCTCTGGGAAGTGATAATCAGTCAGCTGGCAAGCGCACCACTGCGCCGTCTCCTCGATGACGCCTTCAACCTCTCCAGGTGGGAGCGCCTCGTCAGGCGCGCGCCACCAGATGCCAGGCTGTGAGCAGGGGCGCGCGACCTCCACGGGCTCCTCAGTATGTTGCACCCGGGCTGCTAAAAACAAAATGACGCGTGGGGTTTGTTTGGCAGGAGCGGGAACCAAACAGGTGTCACGTGTAATGTGCAGGCCTGTATTTATTGTACAGCACGCACATTACGCCTGCTGGGATGTCGAAGCAATTAATGCAAACCATACATGATCACGTGCCTGTGTCATTGGGGGACGGGACGGCCATCTTCACCCAGGGACTTGTAGTTTTGCTTTCACTATTATAAATCCGGGACTACACATAACGTGTAATACCTCAAACAAAGGGGGCTTTGTGTAGCGCTCATGCCAATCGAGGACACTTTCGGGTCTGGGGTGTGGGTGTGGACATAGAGTTAATAAGAGAGAGGCAACGATTAAGCAGTTCTTCGGTGCCAGCAGGTAGAGCCTTTGTTGTGAGGCATTTTAGTGAGATGTGGAAAGACGTTTAGAGGTCTGCACGAGGCATTAGCAAGGTCTTATATTTTTGCTGTTACAAGGTAGCAGAGAGAGCTGTGCATTGTAAAGGCTGATGGCAGGTCTTGTGGATTAGGGCAGGGAGGGGTCAACGTGAGCAAGCATTGGCATGGCTGCAATTCTACATGAACACTTCTTCGCGAGTTGATTTGGGGCTTTTAGGCAACATCTCACAAATGTTCCCAACTCAAGGCATGCCAAGCAGGGCTGCCTTTTAGCCCCTGTTCTCTTCTGTCTGTATAATAATACCATGGCAACCAAAGTATTGGCGGTTGCCGTAGAAGCGCCTTCTACAGATGATCCCTATGTGCAAATGTTATTATACAACTTTGTTATGGTATAAAGCTTTTGTACTGTGCCATGCACAACCATAGTGGTTTTACGGAGAACGTATCTTGTCTGAAAAAGCACTATAGTGTGTCCCTGCCTGGGGTCAGCGGACCATAGTCTATCGAGGAAGAAGCAAGGGGAATGGGCAAAAGTGAAGGTTAGGGAGATCGGCTTACGATTCTGTTCAACCTGCAAATATGCCAAATGCTCTCCAAGCCCACTGGTGGCCGCCGAGTATGACTGTTCCGAGAATGAAGTGATTATCAATAAATAAACATTTAAAATACTGGCGCCTGAAATCGCAAGCACAGCAAAAACTATTTCAATGTGAATATGGATGGAACATTTCTAGAAAAACTGGATGAGGATCATTATATTTGCGTGACAGTATCTTTAAACCTAAATTGGAACTCATGTGTTCTCTCAGCTACCAGGAAGTCCTAGGCAGATGAATGAAGATGACTAAACTTGCTGATATGCATGAGCCCAATATACCGCCCGAGTGAGGACAGTTTTTTCAGCTAAACATAGCAACACTGTAGCATACAGTGCTGCGATTTGGGGACTCGACAGACATTGTCATAAAATAGGAATCTGAGAAAGAGCTTTCCGGAAAAGAGGTGTTAGTTCCTCGGGACTTCCTGAGTGCCTCTCTGGCAACGCAGCTATGGTCCTTGTCCACCTTGAACAGAGTAGGATATAGTCCTGACTGATACGCTCTCAAACGAAGATTCTCTGGCTCGGATAGCGTGGTGGAAAAGGGTTGGAGGGCATATCGGCCTCTGCCTCATCCAACTCAATCCCCAGAGGATCTCAAGAGATTTGGAAGTCTTGGGCCTGGCGGACCTTTCGTATCTTTAAAATCCCTTGACCTTTATATGTTTAGCTTATCCTAAATCCTTAAAGATCAAACAAATCGACGACCAATTATCTCTCATTCCACTCGATCTTGAAGTGCATGCCAATGTTGGGTTCTTGAGCTGAAGCTTAAGTAAACTTTGTATCGTGTTTGATGTATATCGTATCTATTTCTAGGTGTTTTTAACATACTATTTTCTATTTTATAGCTTGAGTTTTTGATTATCGTTTTGTTTCATACTACCTGATTCCATCACGCAAGTCTCTGGGAGCTGAGTAAGTGGGTTTCTTATAGATGAGAGAGTGGCAAAGTCCAGACAAACAGAGCTCAAAGGACCAGGCTGAGCTAGGTACAAGGGCATAGGGGAGGGGGAAAATGGCAGATGTGCATTGTACCCCATACTCCATACAATGGCAGATGCACGGTTTCTATGGCTCAAAGGGAGGGCATGAGGCATGTGTTCTATGTATATGCTGAGAAGGTATTCCCGCTGTAGAAGCAGCACACCATGTTAAATTGTATAGCATACCTATGTCGTGAGTCTGAAACTTAAGACTGGAGCAACTGAACGGGTGCAGTCAGACATAATATATATATTTTTTATGGCGCAAATGATTTCTGGATTCTTCTATGTTTTTTCTCTCAAAAGAAGTCGACCGGTTTTGCCACAATAATACGGGTAGGCTTGAGTCCTTTTTGTTAGTTAGTCTCCCCATATGAAGTGTCAATAGAAAAGCCGGGGGATGCTACCTATAGGTACTCTATGGGCCTCATCATGACCTTGGCGGCAACGCTGGCGGGATTAGCGCGGGGGCTATTAGCGCGACCGCCATAGCCCCCGGCGTTAATAGTGCGGGATCATGAGTTGGGCGGACTTAGAAGTCCCCATCCCCCATTGAGCCCATTCGGGAATGCCCCATTCCCCATTGGGCTCAATGGGGAAATTTCGCGCTCATACCGCCGGCGGATTTCCCGCCGGCGGTAGGAGCGCAAATTCTTGGCGGATTTCACACCAGCTCAGAGCTGGGTTGAAATCCGCCGAGGCCCTGATTCGGCTGACCCTTAAATCCGGCGGTAATAGCGCTACCGCCGGATTTAAGGGTTACCGCCGAGGTCGTGATGAGGCCCAATGTGTTTTAAAGATTTGATTAACCTGACACTCTTTCCTCTCGGTGGAAGGCCTTCTTCAAAGGTCAGGGTGCGCATCCACAAATACTGGAAGACTGTTTGCACTGGAGCACTGCAGGTCTTTGGAAGGGAGCTAGAATACACCCGACCACTCGGAGAGATGTTATAGTGTCCCTGGAAGGTTCCTTACACCCCTGAAGGGTGCATTGGGCCACACTTTGAATGTTCACAACTTCCAAGGCGGTGGATATTCAGCATGACTCTGACCTGTGCGTGTGGTTTTGTAATACCACCAAACACATGCACACAGTCCATGGGCTCAACTAATTTCCATGAAAGCAGACCCCCAAGCAAACCGAAGGAATGCCACAATTGGAATGCAAGCTTGCAGCCACACCCAGCTATCCCGGGACAAATGGCTATAGTTGTCCGCTTTTCTTTAAAGGGAGGTAGTTATGAGGCTTGTATGAATAACTATTTAGCTGCATACACCAACTGATTACCAAATGTAGGAAAGCAAATCTCTACATTACTGGGGCTTCCATTAGTAGGGACCTAGGTTTATTTTCTGTGGATTGCGTCATTTCTTGCTCCTGAAGGTAGGTCACCAGGACATCCTGAGGATATCTCAGAGACACCAGCACAAGACAAGAGCAGTGTTGCCAGACCAGTATCAGGCATGAATGAGCATCACATGGGGAGGGATTAGTAGTGCGCGTGCACGTGAGGGCTGAGAACAGTGGGTAGCCGCGTGGGGGGCCGAGGAGGCACATCTTGTATGATAGTCAAACTTGGGCAGCTTTTTGTGACCTCACTCTTGGACCTCCGCGACTTGATGTAGAGTAACAGCTTTTACGTGTCGCAATGGTGCGTGCAGGGAACGAAGACACAGAGTTCCCCCACTCCGTTTGTCAGAAATGAAGTAAGAAGGGTTCTGCACACATCAGTTACTGCGCCACAAAGGTATTTAAGTACCAAGCAAAACTATTTTTCTCAGTTTTTACATATATTTATTGGTGGCCCATAAAGATGACACGTGTTTCGCACTCTTAGTGTGCCTTTTTCAAATCTGGGCAATATGGATTGTACGATATACTATCATCGGGGTTCGAATAAGCTCTCTAATGTCGTGTTTAAACAAATTAAATGAGAGTCCCATCAGACTTGTAAGCATTGCTGGCGCTGCAAAATCAGGTTTCTGGCATCACGCGTCGTGTTCCTATGTATGAGATGTAAAATGGTGGAAGGCAGGAGACCCAAGACCGGTGAGGGTGGGATTTGTTTTGTATATTCTCAATTAATTCCCCATCCCTATGCTATTCAATCACCCCTCTTTACACTTCCATACAAAGCCCATCTTTAGCCAGTGATAGGCTCCTGTGGAAATGTTATTCATATAGCATTACTCCCCATAACTCCCGCCCTGCCTGAGCTGCACTTATTTCCTTGTGGAAAACGCTGGCAGTCAAATTTATCCTCAAAGTGTGTCGACCTTGTTCAGAAGTGCTGTGGCCCTTGTTCTTTAATGACAATGTTGCAGGGTGCAGGTGATTGCAGATCTGCGGCCTGCAAGGGTTTGGAGACGTAAGTACAACTAGGGAAGTATAAACTCCATCTGGAGGAGACAAACTGAAAATGCTTGTCTTAATGGGAGATAAATGTTTGAGCAATTTGCTGAATCTTGTGCTAAGCTGTTTAATTAACTAATCGTTTATTACACGCTTAATACCAGACAGAGACCACTCTCTAAGAGCTGGACCAGGATTCAAACCTTTGTTGCTCTGCGTTGTCTTTCTTCCAAGACGAACATGTTTCCCCTTAGCGTTCCTCCTGTTTGAGGGACGAAAGCCGTGTCTAGCCACCATCAATTCACTGTGCTGCTCCATTGAACATGCCTGCACTATTGGGGCAGTATTTGTGCTCTTGAACCGTAAAGGTGATAAAATCGGCAATTCTAGACTGCCTGATTGTGATGCCGGAAATGCATCTGAGGGACAGGGCCTCTGAATCCTTGTCCTTTTTCTGTTTTTACCGTGTGTTCTGTCATGTTTTCTGCCCAGGAGTCCATGAGGGACTCCTGGCAGTGCAGCTCTCTTTTGGTTTGGTGAACAGACCCATGGGATACCCTTATGGCACCCATGGGTAGGGGTACAACCCTGTGCCCCTAGTGTATGTTTTTGGGCACCTGTGGGTGGCCCACAGAGCAGGGTATGGGCTGGTGGCAGCTCCATGCTAAACTTGACAGGTGCTCTGGGTGTCCTCCATTTTGGGATACCCAGGCCCTGCCATTGGGATCAGTTGATTCCTGATAGAAACAAGATGGCCCCTGTGGCCTCTTGCTTTCTATTGCCTGTTGTCTTGTTTTTCCCAAAGTCCTGGGAAGCCCTGGCTCTGTCCCTTCCCCCTGGCTGGCTGTTGGGTGGAAGTTCCATATATGGTGTTGTTGTGAAGGCCCAGCTAGACTGACTGGAGCCTTCCCCGTGACTGTATGTTATGGGTACCTCCTGTGGGTGGGACCTGGGTGAATGGAGTGTGTGACAAATATACACTCCTTGTTGTGGTTGTCTGGTTTCTGGCATGAGAGACAAAGACTGAGACAGCCCTGCCCGAAACTGGCCTGAATGCAGTGTGTAGTGTTGAATGGCTGGGTACTTGTCCCAATCCACATTCCTTGTTGTGAGTGTCTGAAAGGGAGGAGTGTGGCCTGAATGCACTGTGTGCCTGATTGGCTGACTGACTGCATGAATGCCCTTCTGTGTGATTGGCTGCTGTGTGTGTGCCAGCAGTGTGGATGAGAGACAGAATAGTATATCTGGGGACCTCTCACCACTGGAAATTGTTCAGAAGCATTCAGAAGCTGAGTCTCCACTCAAGAGTAACTGGATTTGCTGATCCTCGACGTCCAGCTGGAAGAAGAAGACTTGCTGTGGCATTTGCTTCGACGGAACTGAAGGTTGTCGAAATCGTCGAGGACTGACCCGAGAGAGGACCTGGCTAGGCGCCCTCTTCCCGTGCTCCGAGGGACCATCAAGCACCGCTGAATCTTCGCCGAAGCTCCCTGGACGCCAGACCATCGAAAGGCTGCCGACCGGAGAAGGGGACTGCCGAGGAGACCGAAGTAAAGCACCCGGACATCGACGCTGTCGAAGTCCATTGCCGTCGACCAGGGTTCGCAGGTCTGTGCAACCGCTGGAGGCCCGTCGAAGTTGTGTTGCCCAGCCGTGGGAACCACTTGACGCCGAGCCGCCGACGACCGGAGCCGTCCGCTCCTTGCCTAAGAACATTTGACTCGAAGGACTCCCTCGTCCGCACCGTCGACCGCTTTTGTCCTGCCGGAGAAAGTCGAGGACGACCAACGCGCCGAGGAGAATCCGCCGGTGGGTTTCCCGCCACCTCACGACCCCAAAGACTCGAGCGACTCGACGCCCTTGTTGGGCTACCGTCATTCACAATCTTTGCGGTCCAGAACTATTGTCGCCGAGGTGCCCCGCACGCCTCTTCCTCGCAGGACGCCGACGTCTCGACGCCGACGAGCACCGCTCGGATCGAAGCCTGCCGCCTCATCGACGCCGTTCTACCCTGTTTGTTGTCGGACGTTCGACGCCCCGTGTCTCCCGCTTGAAAGGGAAGGCATTCAAGAAGGGCCGTCGATTCCCCGACACCGAACACCGAGTTCCTCGACGCTTCTCGACGCCTCTCGACGATCCGTGACTCCTGCTTTAAAGGGGGTCATTCAAGAAGGATCTGTCGACGCCTCTTCGAAGAACTCGACTCCACCAGGTACATTGGGGGGGTAAAAACATTGTAGGAGAGAATAAGACTATTGAACAATATATGGACTGGGCTTGTGTTATATCTCTTTATTTTACAGGTTGCCCAGGTGGGGGGATCTCCACACAGAACTGTGTCCAGTAGCGAGGGCCAGTATTCTGCCTATTGTTTCAACCCTCTGTTATCTCTCCTCTCTCTATTGCTGGTTTCCTTCTTATTGATCTGTGTGCTATTTTAACAGTATTGTGAATGCACTTTAATGAGGTCTAATATTAGTGGTCCCACTTTAGAATTGTAGGTATTTACCATTATTGATTTTCCTGAGCACAAAGTGCGTTATTGTGATAAGTGTACATAACCTTTGAATATTAATTATATAAAGACTGTGTTTTCAGTAATACAGTGTGTGGACATTCCTTTGTGGGGGCTTGGGGGATACACTGTACTTAAGAACCAGCCTGCATCACCTCCTGAGAAGCTAGGCCTTGATTGCTCGTCCATTGCTACCGTAATCGAGAATCTTGGCTGGGGTCTTCTGTGCCTCTCCTCTACCATATAGAGAGCGGAAGTACAGACCCCCCCACCGGTCTTGACAAGCTGGTGGCAGCGGTGGGATGCTTATGGTTTTAAGACTCAGTGTATAACCGTGCCACTTACAAAATATCCGCACTTTATTAGATTAAGGTTTGGGTGTGTACCCAATAACTGCATTACAGGCAATGGAGCCCATTGCAAATGGTAAATTGACTCGGATGAGCTTAGAGGCTCTCCAGAGTGCTTGTGAAGCCAGGGAGTTAGACTTTGTGGATAAGTCTAGGGCTGAGCTGATAGCTGCCCTGGTGGACTACCAGACTGATGGTGAAACCCTTGATGAAGGGGGGGATGCAACCAGTGAGGACTCTGCCCCTGGGGTTGTCGCTGAATCTGTTTCTGGGAATGCCACCATTCCTGCTGCCTCTGTTCCAAACCCCAGCAATTCCATGGAACTTGAGTTATTAAGGATGAAATTGGCCTTTGAATATCGCAAGTTGGAAATAGAAGCTGAGCTTAAGAAAGAGGAGCTGGCACAGCAAGTGGAACTCAAGAATAGGGATCTTGCGCTCAAAGACAAGGACACTGAATGTCAGAGAATCCAGCTAGAGAGAGCTAGAGTGGAGACTTCAGCTAGACCAATTGAGAGTGGCAGGTCCCCAGCCACCAAGTTTATGAAAGATTTGGTTGGTGTGTTTGTGGAGGGTTCAGATATCCTCCAATGGATTGAAGCGTTTGAAATGGCTTGTGCAATTCATGATGTAGATAAAAGAGATTGGGCTAAGTGTTTGTTAAGCAGAGTGCCTCAAACTGGATATGACTGTATTCTGAAGCTGAGTGTGGAAGAAAGGGGTCAGTATGAGTGTATGAAGTCTGCTTTGATTGCCAAGTTTGGCAAGACACCTACCCAATACCTTAAAAGGTTCAGGGATTTTAAGAAAAGAGAGAATGTGTCTTGGGTTGACTGGGTGAGTACTGCGCACATGAACATGATGGGGTGGATTGACGGTTACAAGGTGAAAACTTTTGTTGAGTTGTCCCACCTCTTGTTTTTTGAGCATTTTTCTGGAGCCTGTTCACCAGAGCTGCGTCAGTATGTGGCTGACCAGAACATTTTGGACCCCTTTAAGCTGGCTAGGTTGGCTGACAAGTGGGTCTCCCACCGGGTGTCCCCTAAGGACTCCAGTGGGAAGGACAAGGACAAAGAAAAGGGGACCTCTCAGAAAGCTGAGGAGTCCCAAAACCAATCACAGTCGGGTAAACCAAAACCTTCCTCTCCTAAAACCCAAAAATCTAGTGGGGATAAGTCCTCTGTGGGTGGGAATAAGAGTAGTGGTCCACCTGCTGCAAAGCAGGTTCCCAGTGGTTCCAGTACCGTACCCCGCACTCCTGGCACTTGTTGGGATTGTGGGGCTCTGGATCACAAAAGGGGTGACCCCAAGTGTAAAGGTAAGGCACTTGGAGTACAGGCTGTCAGCCTGACCTACCCTTACCCCGTGGCTGAGGTGGAGGCCACTGTCCTCCCCTCCTCTACAGGAATCACATTTGGTGCTCCGGTAGAGATTTCCTTAGTGTCCCTTGGGGCCTGGGACCAGTACGCAGAAGTACTGGCAACTATCCCGCAGAACACCCGTAGGTTTTTGAGAAGTGTCCTCTTGAATGGCCAGCCTTCTACTGGTTTGAGAGACACTGGGGCAAGCATGACAGTGGTGGACAGGACCCTGCTCAAGCCAGAGGACTATGTAGGTGCTCCTCTGAGAACCACCAGGTTAGCTGGTGGGCCTCCCAAATTATCGCCTGTAGCCCTAGTCACACTCATGATTGGAGACAAGACAGCAAAGCTTCCTGTCCTGGTTCAGGACAATGTCCCTGCTAACATTCTGTTAGGAAATGATCTAGTAGAGTTGGGGTTGATCTCGGATGGTCTTCCCATGACTGCTGCTGCAGTCACTAGGTCACAGGTGACACCGGGTCTGGCTGTGAGTCAGGTACCCGAGCCAAAGGCGAGGCCTAAGGCAAGAAGAAGGAAGACCAAGAAGGCCACCTCTGTGGAGGGAACACCTTCTCTTCCTGCTGTTCCGACAGCACCCATTGGGATCCATGCTCCGGACGGGCTGGGTCCAGTGGAAAACCCAAACTCAACTCCTGTGGGAGAAGAGACAGAAGACTCTCCTGTGGGAGAGGTTCTCAACCCGGAGGATCATCCCGACCTTCAATGCTTGTTAGCTGAAGGGGGACCCTCCCGGGCAGACTTCTGTAAGGGACAGAGAGAGTGCCACTCTCTCGAGGGCCTGAGGAAACAGGCCCTGTCCCAGGCACAAGGTGAAGCGCCTAGGACATTCAAGATTTATTGGGAGGGTGAGCTCCTTGTTAGTGAGCCCACTAAGCCCGAACCTGGTGCCCGCAAGAGGTTGGTGGTACCCCAGGTTTACAGGCCCTTCCTACTGCAGTTGGCGCATGAGGTGCCCTTGGCTGGTCATCTTGGGACCAAGAAGACTAAGCAGAGGCTCTCTGCCCATTTCTACTGGCCACGGATGGGAGTAGAGGTGGAGTCCCACTGCAGGACCTGCCCAACTTGTCAGTTGTCTGGCAAGACTGGAGGCAGGGTCATTGCCCCACTGCAGCCATTACCAGTGGTTGGCACACCATTTGAGAGGGTGGGCATCGACATCGTCGGTCCCCTTGACCCTCCCACTTCAGGTGGACATCAGTTCATCCTGGTCTTGGTAGATCATGCCACCAGGTACCCTGAGGCAATACCCCTTCGGACTGTTACTGCCAAGGTGGTTGCCAGGGCTCTCCTGGGCATTTTCACCCGTGTTGGATTCCCCAAGGAGGTTGTCTCTGACCGAGGATCCAACTTCATGTCTAGTTACATGAAAACCATGTGGAAAGAGTGCGGGGTAACCTACAAGTTCTCCACCTCTTACCACCCCCAGACCAATGGTCTGGTTGAGAGATTTAACAAAACTCTCAAGGGCATGCTAGGTGCTTTGGAAGAGCCCCTAAGGAGGAAATGGGATCTCCTCCTGCCATGCCTGCTGTTTGCTTACAGAGAGGTACCTCAAGAGGGTGTTGGTTTCAGCCCCTTTGAGTTACTCTTTGGACATCCCGTGAGGGGGCCCCTCGCCTTGATACGAGAAGGCTTGGAAGCCACCCCTCCAGGTCCCGCCAAGCAAGTGGGGGACTATGTGTTAGGCCTCAGGCGGAGGATGACACAAATGATGGGTCAGGCAACAGCAAATCTCAAGGCCAGCCAGGAATTGAATAAGTACTGGCATGACCTGAAAGCTTCGCAAGTGGATTGGACTCCGGGACAGGAAATCCTTGTGATGGAGCCTACCAAGCCTAGAGCTTTGGCAGACAAGTGGACTGGACCCTTCAGGATCATCTCCAAGATGGGCGAAGTCAATTATCTGGTGGACATGGGAGCCTCTGGGGTAGCCCCCCAGGTATTCCATGTCAACAGGCTCAAGCCTTTCCACAGGCGAGCAGAGGTCTCATGTCTCTTGCTAGCTTCAGGGCAAGAAGAGGATGAGAGTGAGCCCCTTCCTGATTTGCTGCATAGCAACCCTCAGGATGGCTCAGTGGAGGGAGTACAACTCTCTCCAGATTTGACAACAGAGCAGCAGAGGGCCTGCCGGGCTTTGCTCCAGCAGTATGCCCCTCTGTTTTCACTGACACCGGGCCTTACACCGTGGTGTAAGCACGAAATTGACACTGGTGACAGTGTGCCTGTCAAAAGCAGGAGCTATCGTATGTCAGATACCGTCAAAAACCACATCCAGGCTGAGGTCGCCAAGATGTTGGATCTGGGTGTTATTGAACCCTCCACCAGTCCCTGGTCCAGTCCAGTGGTCCTTGTCCCCAAGGCAAGTTCCCCGGCGGGTACCAAGGATTGGAGGTTCTGTGTGGACTACCGAGGAGTCAATGCCGTCACCAAAACTTACGCGCACCCATTGCCCAGGGCTGATGAGCTCGTGGACACTATAGGTGCTGCCAAATTTGTGAGCACCTTTGACCTTACCTCAGGCTATTGGCAAATAGCTCTGACGGACCATGCCAAGGAAAAGACGGCATTCTCCACACCTGAGGGACTCTACCAGTTTAGGGTCATGCCCTTTGGGTTGAAGAATGCCCCTGCCACCTTCCAGAGATTGGTCAACCATGCGCTCCGTGGGCTGGAAGCCTTTTGTGTGGCTTACTTAGACGACATTGCCGTCTACAGTTCCACCTGGGAAGAGCATTTGACACATCTGGATAAGGTGTTGCAGGCCTTGAAAAGGGCTAACCTCACTATCAAGGCCACCAAGTGCCAGATAGCTCAGGGGAAAGTTACCTATCTTGGTCATGAGGTAGGAGGGGGTCAAATCCAACCTCTCTCCAGTAAAGTACAGGACGTACAGAACTGGGAGACTCCCACTACTCAAACCCAGGTGAGAGCCTTTTTGGGCCTCACTGGGTACTATCGCAATTTCATGGCAGACTATGGAACCATAGCTGCACCCCTGACAGCTCTAACTTCACCCAAACAGCCTAGGAAGGTTAATTGGACTGAAGACTGTCAGAGGGCCTTTGATGGCTTGAAAGAAAGTCTGTGTAGGGCACCTGTGTTGAGTGCGCCTGACTACAGCCGACCCTTTATCGTCCAGACGGATGCCTGCGACACCGGAATTGGAGCTGTCTTGTCCCAGTTAGATGACAAAGGGAGAGAACATCCTATCATATTCATCAGTAGACAACTCAAGGGTAGAGAACTTAGGTGGGCTACTGTTGAAAAGGAATGTTTTAGTATAGTTTGGAGCCTTAGGCGTTTTAGGCCCTACCTTACGGGGTCCACCTTCAAGGTCCAAACAGATCATAAGCCCCTGAAGTGGCTTATGCAGATGAAGGGTGAGAATCCGAAATTGCTCAGGTGGTCGATTAGCCTACAAGGGCTAGACTTCACCATAGAGCACAGACCAGGGAAGAGTCACGATAATGCAGATGGCCTTTCCAGAAGGTATGTTGACCGTCTGGATGAGGGTGTCTATCCCGTGGGAGATTAGGCACCCTCCACCTCAGTCTGGGGGGGGCGACTGTGATGCCGGAAATGCATCTGAGGGACAGGGCCTCTGAATCCTTGTCCTTTTTCTGTTTTTACCGTGTGTTCTGTCATGTTTTCTGCCCAGGAGTCCATGAGGGACTCCTGGCAGTGCAGCTCTCTTTTGGTTTGGTGAACAGACCCATGGGATACCCTTATGGCACCCATGGGTAGGGGTACAACCCTGTGCCCCTAGTGTATGTTTTTGGGCACCTGTGGGTGGCCCACAGAGCAGGGTATGGGCTGGTGGCAGCTCCATGCTAAACTTGACAGGTGCTCTGGGTGTCCTCCATTTTGGGATACCCAGGCCCTGCCATTGGGATCAGTTGATTCCTGATAGAAACAAGATGGCCCCTGTGGCCTCTTGCTTTCTATTGCCTGTTGTCTTGTTTTTCCCAAAGTCCTGGGAAGCCCTGGCTCTGTCCCTTCCCCCTGGCTGGCTGTTGGGTGGAAGTTCCATATATGGTGTTGTTGTGAAGGCCCAGCTAGACTGACTGGAGCCTTCCCCGTGACTGTATGTTATGGGTACCTCCTGTGGGTGGGACCTGGGTGAATGGAGTGTGTGACCAATATACACTCCTTGTTGTGGTTGTCTGGTTTCTGGCATGAGAGACAAAGACTGAGACAGCCCTGCCCGAAACTGGCCTGAATGCAGTGTGTAGTGTTGAATGGCTGGGTACTTGTCCCAATCCACATTCCTTGTTGTGAGTGTCTGAAAGGGAGGAGTGTGGCCTGAATGCACTGTGTGCCTGATTGGCTGACTGACTGCATGAATGCCCTTCTGTGTGATTGGCTGCTGTGTGTGTGCCAGCAGTGTGGATGAGAGACAGAATAGTATATCTGGGGACCTCTCACCACTGGAAATTGTTCAGAAGCATTCAGAAGCTGAGTCTCCACTCAAGAGTAACTGGATTTGCTGATCCTCGACGTCCAGCTGGAAGAAGAAGACTTGCTGTGGCATTTGCTTCGACGGAACTGAAGGTTGTCGAAATCGTCGAGGACTGACCCGAGAGAGGACCTGGCTAGGCGCCCTCTTCCCGTGCTCCGAGGGACCATCAAGCACCGCTGAATCTTCGCCGAAGCTCCCTGGACGCCAGACCATCGAAAGGCTGCCGACCGGAGAAGGGGACTGCCGAGGAGACCGAAGTAAAGCACCCGGACATCGACGCTGTCGAAGTCCATTGCCGTCGACCAGGGTTCGCAGGTCTGTGCAACCGCTGGAGGCCCGTCGAAGTTGTGTTGCCCAGCCGTGGGAACCACTTGACGCCGAGCCGCCGACGACCGGAGCCGTCCGCTCCTTGCCTAAGAACATTTGACTCGAAGGACTCCCTCGTCCGCACCGTCGACCGCTTTTGTCCTGCCGGAGAAAGTCGAGGACGACCAACGCGCCGAGGAGAATCCGCCGGTGGGTTTCCCGCCACCTCACGACCCCAAAGACTCGAGCGACTCGACGCCCTTGTTGGGCTACCGTCATTCACAATCTTTGCGGTCCAGAACTATTGTCGCCGAGGTGCCCCGCACGCCTCTTCCTCGCAGGACGCCGACGTCTCGACGCCGACGAGCACCGCTCGGATCGAAGCCTGCCGCCTCATCGACGCCGTTCTACCCTGTTTGTTGTCGGACGTTCGACGCCCCGTGTCTCCCGCTTGAAAGGGAAGGCATTCAAGAAGGGCCGTCGATTCCCCGACACCGAACACCGAGTTCCTCGACGCTTCTCGACGCCTCTCGACGATCCGTGACTCCTGCTTTAAAGGGGGTCATTCAAGAAGGATCTGTCGACGCCTCTTCGAAGAACTCGACTCCACCAGGTACATTGGGGGGGTAAAAACATTGTAGGAGAGAATAAGACTATTGAACAATATATGGACTGGGCTTGTGTTATATCTCTTTATTTTACAGGTTGCCCAGGTGGGGGGATCTCCACACAGAACTGTGTCCAGTAGCGAGGGCCAGTATTCTGCCTATTGTTTCAACCCTCTGTTATCTCTCCTCTCTCTATTGCTGGTTTCCTTCTTATTGATCTGTGTGCTATTTTAACAGTATTGTGAATGCACTTTAATGAGGTCTAATATTAGTGGTCCCACTTTAGAATTGTAGGTATTTACCATTATTGATTTTCCTGAGCACAAAGTGCGTTATTGTGATAAGTGTACATAACCTTTGAATATTAATTATATAAAGACTGTGTTTTCAGTAATACAGTGTGTGGACATTCCTTTGTGGGGGCTTGGGGGATACACTGTACTTAAGAACCAGCCTGCATCACCTCCTGAGAAGCTAGGCCTTGATTGCTCGTCCATTGCTACCGTAATCGAGAATCTTGGCTGGGGTCTTCTGTGCCTCTCCTCTACCATATAGAGAGCGGAAGTACAGACCCCCCCACCGGTCTTGACACTGATCAAACAATAGCTAATGGGAAAAGGCTGTGGTTTATGATCAGAGCAGAACTGCATGGTGGCCATAGCAGACTGACTTGCCTAGTGAGGGAGAATGGACATGGTAGGTTACATTTACTGGCTGAGTTTGGGGGGAGGAACAGAGCATGCCTAATACATGGGAATATAGGTCTTGCTTTGGACACATTTCAGAAGGAGACATTCTCACTTAAGTAGATCAATACTCTTTTCAGATGTGGACATTTGGCCTTGATTATAGTAATTTTCTCCCTGACCTGTACCCAGCTAAACCAATCCTTTTGCAACAAGTAGTCCACCTGGGCACAGGGAAGAGCAAACTGCTAGTCAATTATCCACACAATATTTGCTAGGGTTCTTCATTGCAGTCGTCATCAAACGTTTTCTCTTTAATCTTGTGTGCACCCATACAGTGCATTCCCCTGCTCCCTTATGCTTCAATGCTCCTAGAACGCGTGGTTTGATTTGGTTTCTGGATGATATAACATCCACGCATAAGCTAGCCACTCACTCCAAGAGAATTCAAATGATGCACCTTGCGTTGCCTTTCCACGTGCACCTGTCTTTCCGTCTAGCAATACGTCATTTGAGCCAGCCACACATTGCACGGTTCCATGTGATAATGTTGTTGTGAAAAAGTCACCAGCTAGGTGACTTTTTTTCCTGACCCCTAAACATCTTTCCCCAAATATTCTGGGAGGGGTATAATTATGCATTATTACCTCCAAGCCTAGAATATTTGGGGAAAGTGTTTGATTGTCTGGAGGTGCATTTTTAGGGAAATGTCGCCACCTGGCGGCCATTTATTTCACAGCAACTTTATCACTGGATACACATTCCACAGCATCACCCAGTAGCCTTCACTGGAAGTTCCCCTCCAATTCAGAGCAACATGAGCAACGCATAGTGTGTATGCACACTAGCCCAAACGTGAGCCGCTTGCTCTAGAAAATTGTCTTTGTCTTTTAGGGCAGACTACTCTATAAATAGCTTAGTCAACCCAAGACAGAGAACCATATACCTGCAATTCTACTATTGCACTCAATGCCCAATGGCAGTAATAATTGTGTTTTTTGTTAACGAGGAGACCCACTGTCCCTAACAAGGTTTACTGTTGGCTTCTCCTCTTCCTCTTTGCTTCTGCCTTCGCTCCCCCTCTCCCCTGCTGATCTGTTCTCTCTTGGCACCATGCACCTGGCCACCCTCTGTCCTTTGGGCCCAGGTACCTGCTCATCCTGCCACCCTCCCGCACTGCCTCCGGGCCACCCCTTGCACTGGGGTCTGTACCTGTACCCATACACCCCCCCCTTTTTCTTCCTGCACTTATCAGACCTACCCTGTCTGCTGCCTTAAACCTAGCACTTGCAAATTGCTGGCTGCATTACCACTGTTTGTTGCCTTTATTATTTATTTATTGTTATTTATCTGTTTCTCCTCTGCTTCGCACTTTCCACCTCTCCCCCTTCCATGCACTTTTCCCCTCCCTCCTCTCCCATGCACTTGTGCATTCTCAATGTCACTGGGCCTAGTAAGATCGCTGTTATGTTCTCCCCTGTTTCCCTCCCTTGCCTTGTCGCGCTTTGAAACACTTGTGTACGAGCGCGATAGAAATAAAATATCAATCAATCAATCCTGGCCCCTTGCTCCTGTGTTAGAAAGGCAGCGAGGGGACAGTTGGTCTTCATCCAAACTGGCCGAATCAGGATTGTTAAGATATTTGAAGGCGGTTGTTATTAGCAAGGAAGGTTTTTTGTTACTGTCACTTATGCAGCAACACTGCACATAAAGAGCTTTGTGGAGCAGGTTGCATAACGCTCCGGAGAGCGCCAAAAAACAAACGAACGCTCTGGGTGAGCCAGTCATTCAAGGCAAGCAAAGGGAAACCACTGAGCGAGTATGTCACCTGCCTTTCAAATGCCCAAGCCTGAATTCATGAAAAGTGAAAGGGGGCGGTTTAGCCAGGGGCTACCATGAACTAATTAATTCAAACCACGTGCTCTCACTTTACTCGTATAGCAAAGCTATTGCTGGGCGGGGGTGTTTACTCCAGTGCTGGTTGGATTTGACCAAAGCAACTACACACTTTACAGGAACCACAAACCCCCTTATCATTGGAACATCCCGATTCAGTAGCTCACATATTTGATGTACACAGGGGCGCCACCACTTCGACATCTAGCAACGCTCTTTATTGCTGAATGTTTATTTTGTATTGGGACAAATATCACTTGTTTGAATACATTCAGTATGTTAAACATTACAAAATCCAGACAACACTTCCCAATTAATACAACACTGCACAATTTGGGCAAAGGGTGGTGTGCTTCCCGCCATATTGCACTTCAATAGAACTAGAAGGGACACACCTGCATGTGCGCAAGGTCAAACCATCGAAGGAAGCCCCTCCTGAAGTGAAAGAAGTGTCCAAGTAGGGTGTCAGGCAGAGGCGTTGCTAGGGGATTGCTGGGCGCGGGGGGGCTATAACCCCGGGTCTTTTGGTTGTAGCCCCGGATAGAAGCTCAGGGTCTACAACCAAAAGGCTAGCTAGCCCCAAGTCCCGACAGTCCCAATATTAGCGTATCCCCGGATATTTTCCAGACCCAGCAACACCCCTTGTGCCAGGCATAGTTGCTCCAGGCGTTGGCCCACTACCCATCTCCGAAAGACCACTAGGGTGCCAGGTGGCACACAATAAATGCTCATTTTCATTTACATTAATCCAATTGGAGATACTAGCATGTTTCCGGTGTAAGAACACAAAGGTCCATTGTTGTGGCATTCACACCCTTAGCGAAACGCTCAATGTGAATACATAAATGAGTCTAAGTTGCAAGACCTGAGTAAAATGTTTTGTTGAGAAGTTAACTGAAGACAGAGCCTTGGAATTTCTCCAATGTTATGTCTTCGAAATAAGAAACAATGCACATATATAGTCGTTTAGACAATTGATGGAGGGAGCATTCGGTCGACAATGCAGTGTCTTATTACAAATTAGTAATACATGAAAAACACACAGCAGCTTGACAGGCAAAACCATTTCTTTTATGAGACTCCTATGAATTGGGAAAACGAGTTGCGTGAACAGTTTTTGTGTGGGGGGGGTTGGAGTGGTTGTGTGCAGACCCTCTAGGGATCTTGCCTCTTTAGCACCTTTCACAGGGCTCTGTCACCCCTGTACACCCCAAACACCCTAGTGAGTGTTGAGAAGTCCCTGGGCAGCCCCCTAAACGCTGGTCCAATTTTGGGCGGTGTTCACACCGACTCTGTGAATACTGCATGACAAAATGGCTTAACATACCAGTGGAGTAAGGGGAAAGAGGCAATACTATCCCAAACACAGATTAAATAAGCATTAAACATCCAATAGGATTTTAAGGTACTGCTCATAGATTAAATCTTCTTCCAGTGGCTGATCAAAATGCAGAGGTAGAAAAAGGTCCAGAAAATGTCAAGGCATCTATGGATGTCTGTATGTGTGACAGGGATCTTGTATTTGGGTTTTGTTAGAGAACGCAACAGCGTCAGGCAGAGGTAAGGTCCACAGAAGTAGGCTGCCCACAAACACATTCTTTTTCTTTAGCAGGCCGAGCTCACAGAAACGGAGGTGACCGCAGGTGGCGTCTGATGCAGCCTTGCTCTCCTGATAAGCATGATGGATGCTCATGAAGCCTGATGAAGGTCACTGTTCTGGTGGAAACAGCTGCATCTGGAGGCTGATGCAGGGAGCAGGGTTCTCTGTGATGCTGAGACTGATCCAGATGATTGTTCTGGGACTGAGAGACCTGAGATTGGTGGCTTTTGTACAAGGTCGGAGCCACAAATGGCATTTTCCCACCAAGCATCCCGAAGATCATTTCGGGGCGTGCTCATGATTCTTGTGCAGAGGAATTTACAAACTTCGAATTGTGTTGACATGTCACTTGATAATTTCTTCCTACAACTGTTTGTACATGACATCCAATGCCTCTTGCCCAGGCTCCCCAAGACGTGAGTAAAACACCATCATGTCTATCCACCTCAGGATAAATGATACTGGTGGAAAGGATCAACACTCAGCTGATTTCAGAAGTCTGATTTTATGGAAAATCTTGTTATGGCTTAGAAGGACTCTTTTTTTAAAAGTAGAATTGCTGACAAGAGGGCCAAATATCCCAAAACATTGAAAGTCCATAGTTCGGATCTGGCACATTCATCAGAAAATGTTGCCCTTTGATTGATGATGACTTCTAAGTACTAAGGCTGCAAATAGCCAGAAAGCTATGTTTGGTGAAGAGAAAGCGAACGCACCAATGCATCGCGCAAGCCTGAGATTTACTCCTTAAACCGCTTCTGTTGGGAGATCTTGATGTCCTGTGTGGCACATACTGCAATGTAGAATTGTCGGTTACATACCCCAACTACCCTTTGAAGTCTAAAGAAGTGCCAACTCTGATAAGAACATTGCCCACCATGGAGGTGAAGAGGCTGGCCTCAAGGCTTGACTACTCTGCTGCCGTTGGAATATTATTTCATGTGCACCAGCTGGGGTGGGGGTCCCATATCTCTTCCTTGCAGAGCAGAGACTGCAATACGCCAAGTTCGAGGGGGGCATGTTTTTTCCTGGCTCTATTGCAAATTACTCATGGCAGAGAAATAAACAGTGAGTAAATGATTGAAGAAGTAAAAACATGTTTTTGATTTAATTCAGCTATAAAGTCCAAGACGAATACACAGTTTATACCAAAGGCTGATAGAAGGTGTCGCATTCTGCCACCAGAGTGTCCCGTTGGGAGTGATTCAGCGTGTGACATAGCACAGGTCAGCAGTCTAAGCCACCCCTACACATTTTTCACCTTTAATCCTTGTTGTAAAATAAGGCTATTTTACAGGACTGTGGGGCTTTGGTGGCAGTTTCAGAAAGAAAAGACCGTGGCCCTCATTACGACCCAGGCGGTAAGGGGTTTACGCCGGCGTAAACTTCGCCGACCCTTACCGCCTGAGTACGAGTTCCCTTAGCGCCATGGCGGATTTAACACCTGCTTTTAGCAGGTGTTAAAATCCATGGCGCTAAGGGACCTCGTTGTTAATTACGCCACCGTAATTTACGGTGGCGTAATTAACGCCTTCCCCACTCCCATTATGCCCTATGGGGCAAAAATGGGAATGGGGAAGGGTAAATGGGGATTGGGGACTTACCGCCCCGCCAAGGTCGGAATGGGGCGGTAAGTCCGCCAACCACCATGGCGGAGTTGGCAGCTTAGCGCCATGGACCATGGTTCTCCGCTAATAGCACCATGGTTCTCCGCCAAGGTCGTAATGAGGGCCCGTGTCTTCTGTCCCTTTGTAGGGTAGTAGAAAGTGAGCATTTTGGCTGCACGGCAGCAGCTAAATGCACCCCCAGCCATTCAGCTTTAGTGGAGTGTGCAGCTCCTTCATTGCACGTGGACCCCCGGCTGCAACATGGAGAGTACGCCGGTCAGAGCTGCCCAACAATGCAAATAATGTAGACAAGTTAGAACCCCACACTTGACCTTGATCATGCAAGCAAGTGTGTCTCGCCGAATGAGAATTGCATTTTTAGTTGTGTGTTTCCTAGAGCCACCCCAGTTGTTATTGAGAGCAGGGCAACGAATCATGGACAGAGAGAATGGGTCCCCTCTTTTGACGGTAAAAAGTTGTCTTTTTTATTGTTTATTTTGAATGCACTTAATAGCAGCAAGTGGTTTCTAAGCGTGGGATCGGGAATTAAAACTGTGTTGCACTGTGTTGTCTTACTTCAAAGACAAACGCCTAACCTCTGAGCTATCCTTCCTCCCGAAAGCAACCACTCAGAATCTCACTTCTTAAGTGACATGTTGGATGCATGTTCCAAGCACACTTTTTCACACATCCAATTCTATGGCCACAAAGGACCCTTGTGTATGTACGGACATGTCTGGCGATCCCAAAAATACCCAGTGTCCCAAAGGTCATCAGCAATTGCAAATCTCTGGATTAATACAGCACTTCTGCACAGACAGCAGGAGATTACTTTCAATTTAGAGACAGCCTGCAGAGGCTACACGCATAATCAGACATCTGGAATACACGGGCAGACCCGCCAACCGGCGTAACACGCTGCAGCGGCTGTAGGAGGAAATGGGGCAAATGCTGCAGGAAGAGAAGGGCGAGCAGTACACAGCTAGATGGAGTCACGCGTGGGTACAATCCAAGATGGGATATGTGAAACCCAAAAGGATTGTCTCAAATAAAGGCAGACCCATAGCATGTGCTAGGACGACATAAGAGACCCTGGAATCCCTGTGTGACCCCACTGCAGCACATGGGAAATAGCAAGGAACCCAACGAATTGTAGCAAAACTGACACGATAGACCCGCCATGCAGCCACGATAATGCAAGCTCAATGATACTCATATGTTCGATGCAATTGTTGCACCGGGCATATGCCTGCATGCATAGCTAAATTGGCAAGATAACACGTTTTCCTTCCAACTCATAAAACCAAGGCACGCGTGACCTGCAGCGCGGAGATACATGAATGCCTCCTGCAACCCATTCCAACGGTGCTGAGTATGCAATTCAACAGGAAAGCAGCATGCACCAGGCCTAGGCGAGGACTGGGCGGACATTACAGAGGCAGCAGATAAGAGCACGCAACCCACTGACCAGTGGTACGCTATTTACCCTCACAGGATTGGTATTCACGCAGACATTGTACGGTCAACATTGTTGAACAAATACCACTTTTACACCAAGCACACAACAAGCCGACATGTGCTAGTATCTGGCTCATTTCTCCTCATATCCAGACGAGAAGAGGGCATTTGCCCACATGCGTACAGCGTAGAGTTCCATTCGGTAAACTCTATGATTGGGACATTAGAAGAAAACCAAGTCTTCACTCAAAACAGAGGGCCTCGAAGACGAGGCCTGCTCAATCAAATATATACCTAACATGTTGCTTTTCCATTTCACAAACATGCTCATTGGTCCGCGCACTGGACTTCCATAAGTCTCCATCACACAGATGGACAGACGCAGATTATATTCCCTATGTGTGATTGCAATCACATTGTTACAGATGGTGCCCTTGCTGCTCCTATCACGAATAGTAAATACTCTAAATCTAGGGTATTGCTAAAAGACATACAAATGGAAAACTTAAAAGATGTGTAATGAGCAACAGGACCCTTCATTATAGCTTTTCCAGATGGGGACCAAGATGGAGTCCCACAAGGGTCTATCGTATCCACATTCATCGTCTACCTCTACATGGAGCCACTGAACTTGATATTATGCTGACAACCCCCAGCTCTAACTATATTTCAATTCCACCAATGGCATCCATTAACTAAAACTCAACCTCTTATTCATTCAAGCATGGATGTCAAGCACCAACTTGAAATTGAACAGCACAGGGATAGAACGTATCCCCTTAAAGGACTCTAGGAAGCACACTAAAATTCCAAACTGACTGATTGAAATTAAACTTGATGTCTCCTCTTCCCAGCTCACCGCCAGCTTCAAGGGCCTCACTTTCATCAGTGGCAGCAACTGTTGCTTCAAGGCACACATAGCAAAGAAAACTCAGACAGCCTGGTACCAGCTTCCTCTCCTTCACAAAACAAGTCCTTCATCCCTGCCACAGAGTTCAGAACTGTCGTCTAAGCCCTGCCCCTGCCTCACTTGAATAGTAACAATGCTCTCCTCCACAGATGTTGCTTCTTTTCTTGCTAACACATACATTTGTTTTTCTAGGTAAAGCTCAGGGCCACAAGGCATTTTCCACTCAGGCTTGTGCTTGGCGATACCTTTGGATTTTTGCACCAAATTAACCCTTGCCCCTACCTGCTTGTGCTTGTAGTGATGTTGTGGTTGCTTTTTCCTGTCCTGATATCGATTGCTTTTTAGAGGCACCTGAAGGCTAGGGCAGTTCACCTTTGGGAATGTGGGCAGGTTGTGTGGAGGATGGGAGCCATGTTTAGGAAGATGGCACTGCCACAACACTCTGCATTTCCGCCATTCGTGTATGCCGGCATAATTATATCATTGCGCTGGCATCCCGTGTCACAGTCAGGAGTGCCAGCTACAGCATTCTTCCCACTCCTGCTCCGGTACGGTAACCAGACCCACTACAAGCTCCACCCAGACTGTGACAAAGGCACTGCCGCCAACAGGTCGGGTTGCATTCTGGGATGTCTCCAAATCAAATGAATGAAGATGGATAGCTCCTGTGTACATCCAGTAAGTAACGGGGTATAAACAATGACAACGTGTGGTGATCGAACTCAATGGCAAGTCTGAAGCAAACATATTTCAAAGTGTTACTACCTCTGCCTCGGGAGGCAGAAGAGAAGATTAATCAACAGATGAGCAAAACTTGGGATGACCAAGAGAAGAAGCCCTCAGGCTGTGCCCAGCCCAGAATTCTCAAGAACTGCCCTAAGGGTCAGACTCATTCTTTTGTGGGAATGGGCACCTTTCCAGATTGAAGGTTTATGGGAGTATCAAGAGGTGATCGAATGCCTGCATGACAGATACTGGAATGATGGGTGCTGCTTTTATAATCACACATACTATACTTGTGGCAGCTGGCCTGTGGACAAACTGCGCAGTGGGCACCTTCGATCAGTCCACCGGACGTGGGGGCTGGGCGCATCAAAGAAGGAATATTTTCATCAAGAAAGGTATCTGCTGGAGTCTGCCAGGCGTTCAAAGGGGCCCTCTGCAGGCGTGCCCTCTCGTGCATTCGTGCAGTGACTGTGAGTGTGTTCACCCATAATGAGCTGCAGAATTTCAAGCAGGGAAAGGAAACAGGGGTGGTGGTGGAGACACAATGGCAAGCCACCTACACACGGGGAACAGGCTCGGAAAAGTGAGGAGGGAACCAGGAATACCACTTTGTGGTCCAGCAAGTGGGAGTGTATACAATGCAGGAGGTAACATTGGCTTTGTGCCAATCTTGGGTAAGAGGTAGTGCACCATGCGGCGGCCAACAATATGGCTAAGTGGGGATTTGGGAAAGAACATCAATGTTCTGGAGCTGTTCCCGTTCTTGGAGCAGGAAATATCCAGGGAGAGGAGACTGCCAACAGACAGGTTGTTTTCTGGTCGGACAGCTAGCCCATTGCCCAGGCACGATGCAAGCAATGAGGAAGGTGCCTGCACATCTCACAGCTGTTGCGGGCATTGGTGTTATGCTGCCTCGAATTGAGTATCTGTTTTATGACCACGTTTGTAGAAGGTTCCAAGAACCTCATTGTTGATGCTTTGTCACATTACAAATGAGAACCCGCCCAAAGACTGATGCTCTTAGCGGAAAGAGAGAGGTTGCCAGTCTCACGAAGCCTCTGGAGAATTGGTGTCGGGGAATAATAAGCCGGTGATGTGGACATTGTGCAAGGAAATGAAAGGGAAGTGTGTGGCTGGTATTTGCAATTCTATACAGAAAAGACGGGCACTGGGTCTGAAACTCCTCTTGCGCTTCACTCCATTGTTGGCTAAGGCATTTTAGCTGCGTAGTCGCGGGTAGGTCGAGGTGCTGCCCACACCCCATTTTATGACGTAAAAACGAGTTTGAACCCGGATTCATTGCACTAGTTAATTAGATAGATGGATATCTACACAAAGGTTTTTCAAAACCAATTGTGGTTTGATTGGTGTTTTAGACAAATAGTCGGTTGTGAACCGACAGAAGGACAAGCGTACACTCTGGCAGCAACGGCCTAACAGCACCCAGCCTAACCAGGACAGCAGGATACATTCCAGTCTAGGATCTAATAGACGGGGCACCACAATCTCTTAAACCCTAGCCTTGAAAATGACCGGTGAGGATGAAACATGTGTTGGCTGGCCACTTATGACCATTTGTCTAAAACACCAATAAAACCACAATTGGTTTTGAAAAACTTTTGTGTAGATATCCATCTATCTATCTAATTAACTAGCGCAACGTATCCAGGCTCAAACTATTATTTACAATTCTAGCCCATGGTTCACACAATCATTCTATCTGGGGTCCTGTTGGTGGGCAGAGAAGAGACCTGTAAAGCTGGAAAGTAGAAAAGGGTAGGGGATTGTAAACCACTGCATCCCTGAGGGTGTCTGCCATGGCATTCACTGCCAAGGGCAGAGGCAAGAAGAAGCTGCCATATTCATTTTTATTAAGCATATATTCATGGGTGGAGTAGAGCAGCCAATAAGGCGCAGGACTAAAGAAATGGCATTTCCGGGGTGATGCTACAGGACTGTTGAGCCTGCCTGCCAATTGTATGCTCGGGTAGGCTTGAATGGCTCCCCTGAGCATTCTTGCTGGCTTTGTATGGAACCAATAGGGTAAGCGAACGAGCCATTAAGGGAAGAAAAGTGGATGCCAGTAGGGGACTGCACTGGATGACTTCTGGGTGGAAGTCCAATAGAGGTCAAAATTCCAGGTTCTAGGACAGAGCACTCAGGGCGAGGGGTTGGGTGGCCCTGGGTATGGCAGGGGAAAAAACTACCTTCAGGTTATAGATCGAGGGGGTTGGAGTATGCTAATTCATAGAGATGGCCCACCTCTAGTGGAATACCAGTTCCACAGGGTCATAAGGTTAGACAGAAGCTGGGCTTGAGGAGAAGAGTACGGCACCCACTCGTTCAGGATTAGCGCAGCATCCAAGGCGGCAGCAGCAGGTCCACTTATAGGGGTCATCATGAAGCTAGGGGACTGCCTCTGCCTCCAAGTGCACCCCGGTGACAGGAATACCGAAGGGAGTCCCCATGTGGGAATTCCACAAGGTTTAATCATGTAGCTTTGACTTCTAGTCACCATATGGCCACAGTATCATTTTCTGTACACGCGTTGCCTTCCCCCAAGGTGGGGTGATTTAAGAGTGGTGGACTATCATGCATGGCACGGCTGCTGATCCTGCACCACGCTGTCCAAAGCAGGAATGGACGCTAATGAGCACAACAAGAACACAACCAACTATCTGTATACCCACCATGGTGGCTTTCTGGTACAAAGGGAGTGAACAAGTGATACAGCCAGGAGGCTCCTATGGTACCAGGGAGGCAAAGCATCCGGCTGACTCCCAGTAGATGCTCACAGGTGTCATGTGATACGTTGTAGGTTAGTGAGGTTTCTGATAGCTTCCGGGCTTGCTGTGATCGTATTAAGTGGTCACCTGGTGTCGCCAAGTCATCCAGCCTCAGTGTAGAGTCTTCTTGCCCAGAGGGAGGAGCTTGACTGACTGCTCTGGCCGTAGTTTTATTACAACGGGACTTACAGGCAGGATCTTGTCAGCTCACATTTCCAGGGCTGGCTGGGAGGACTCAAGGCTGAGGCAGCCAGGTCGTGAGGTGAGGCAGCTCTCCCACTTAGGACACAGTCTCCTGGCTCCCACTGGAGGTTGCCAGCAGCTTGGTGGCTAGGGCAACCAGGTGATCGAACAAGTGGCGTTTCACACATCATTTGCCCCTTGTACCAATACATAGGTGTGCAGCCTTATTAAACACAAAGCTATGTGCAATATATGTATTGCCTCCATGTATTTATTTTCTTGATGTCCAAAGTTATTGAGTATGTATTTGAATCGTGTATGTATGGGTAGTTTACACGAAGGTGGCGCGCTATCCCTGATGCAGTTTTGCATTCCCTCCTTGTCAGCACAAAGCCCCTTAGGGCAGGGCGTCAGGTTCTTGGGGCAAAAGGGGGGCTGTGTGGAGAGATGCAGGCAGCCATAGGAGGATGGACCAGCCACCTTGCTGCGCATATCTGTCTTTCATGAATGCTGGAGTCGATGAAGTCATGACGTCGGCATCCCATGTCATAGGGATGCCGGGAACCCCCATTAAGGTGGCGCCTGGGCTGAAGTGGTCTTTCCTTTCCTGCTTTGGCCTGGCAAGTAGTATAATTTCACTCCCACCCTCCAAAGTAGAGCTTGCGTCAGCGCAATCTAAATAGTGGTCACAACCAAGAAACATTGGGGCGGTGCCAGATGGGTCACCTGGTTACAACAAGTCGTCCAAACTTATGTGGAGTCTGCTCGTCTGGCAGGACACTTGGGAATGGGTTTTACTCCACAGGTGCTGACAGATAGCTCCCTGTCAGGCCACATGTGTTGGGTCTGGCATTCGGGATGATTAATGGCTAGAGCGGCCAAGTCAAGCGGTGAGGCATCTCTCTTCCCCAGGATGCAGCCTCATGTCTATTGCCGGAAGTCACACCCAACTTTGTGGCTTGTGCAAACAGGTGATTGATCAATGTTCTTCTCTCCTACAATTTGGCCCCCTAACCAATAAATAAGGTTATCACCTTTATTAACCCAAAACTATGTGTAGCGGCATTATTAATAAGATTAATTGGCATTTATATAGCACTACAGACCCTCAGGCATCTGAGCGCTGCTTATGATTACCCACGGTGTGTGGTGCTCATTTATCGACCTCTGCACAGATGTCAAAGCGAGCGCTCTACTTGCTGTGCTATCTGACCAGCAAGTTTTGTGTCCACAGTTATTGGGTGTGGGTTTGATACATGTATGAATGAGTAATTTGCAGGAAGAGGGGGTGCTCACAAAAAATGCCATCACAATGCGAAGTGCTGTAGAGTTCTGCCATTGCAACCAATGGGATTCTTGCATTTTGTGCCAAAGCTCAGCCGCCAAGATGTCCATTTGACAGTGGCTACATTTGTGTTTTATTCCTGCTCTCCTGTCACTGCTCAGTTTATAGATGCTCTGCCTGGGACATTTTGTGTGTGTAGTTGTAACGCTCAATGGCACGAGGTGAGCTGTTGTGTTGTTGAGTGGTACTTTACATTCTGAACTGAGCAAACTCTGTGAAGTTGTTTGCACGTTTTTAACTACCATTAATAAAGAATACTTTGCGGCAACACAGGCAGGAACCTTCTGATGGCATGCGCTACTTATGGTCCCTGCGACGCACCATTGTACACAGCAGCGCAATTCTGTGCCCAGTGATTGTCATTAGTGCAGTGCGACTCTGATTTCCAAGATGGCACTGTGCATTGCCCTCTGCTGCGCCTGCGCCACGTCTCCTATATTAGAGGCCTGTGGCTAAAGATAAAGAGAGGACCGACAAATCACAATACACTTTAACTACGCATCGAGATTGCACCATGTCAGGATTACGCAACACTTTACATAATCCTGCCAGTCTAATCTTCTTTGATTTGTGACAAAAAACCCTCAAGATGAAAAGTATTTTTAGAATTCAGTGTGAGCTAAATTAACCCTTTAATGTGAAATCCCGACAATCGTTTTCACGACCCTTTCAGAGAAGTGCCGCATTATTCCCGCAACATTCAGACCCACTGTAAAAGGGGGGCGCTCAAAGAAGCGCCCTGTGCGAGTATGAAAACGGCGACATCCGCTGCAGTTATCTTATTTAAGGACTTGTCTATCAGCCCGAAGCAGCACCAAACTGCCCTGAGGATGCACTACGTAATTGGGTATAAAAATAGAAACAGTTCTCTAGGCGCATGGCAGAGCGCCATTTTTGTCAGGGTATTCTGTGCGGGACTGCATGTCGATTAGCAGAAGCATGCGATTCAAGTAATGCATTAACCGAAGTCGGCCTTTATGCTATTTGCAACCCCTTTTTGCACAATTACTCACATGCATACATACATACATTCTACCATAAGCGTGGCATTTCCGCTATGCTAATATTTGCTTTATAATTCTGCTAATGAAGCATTCTGTTTTTGCAATCTCCAAATTCGAGGAGAAATGCCGTTTTGCTTTTAGGCAAATTAAAAGCTAGCTAGCACAGCTGAGAATACTGCTTCGCGGTCTTTACCTCCTGGACGGTTACTGCCAGCCTGCTTGATTTGCCTTCTGGGGGTTTTAACAATGTAATCTTCAGAATGGGGAAAACAGACCATTATTCATGCTTATAGAACATGCGCATGAAAGGCTGGTTTGCCGAAATGTAACATAGATGCAGTCTGTTTTCAGTGGAATCTTTTTTCTTATCAGAGCAGTAAGTGAAGCTGCGCGGGGGAGGGGCGAGGGAAGAGCTGCCCAACTTCTTGACAGTTCCGTGGCAGAATGCACGTCTAATTATGTTCCTTTAAGTTTGGAGGCATTTGGTCCAACAACATGGAAAGTCTTTTAAAGTGTTTGAATGAAAATAGAGGCCAGTTGCCACACATACAGAAACCAGTAAGTCTTTTTGAATGCTAGCAAAGCAATACAAGTCAAATGTTGTAATTGTCTGGAAGGAGATCAAAACACAATGAGGTCCCTTACCGGCCTCCACCAGAAGCCCTGTTTTGGAAGCTGCTTTCTTTGAGGACAGGTCACCAGACTCCATGGGTTGCTTTTGCAGCCCTTACCAAATTACACTTGTGTATAGGCGCGTTATAAATGCCATATCATATCATATCATACAACATGTACTCGCGGCAAGTGCCCATTTTTGTATTGCTGTTGCATGGACTACATTAGCATTTGGTTTAGTATATCAGCAATTTCTGAAAAAGAAACTGTTGTGGATGAATGTTCCAATGGATTATTTGTACATAGTTGGCCTTCACCACTCAACCCTATTGATCCCCCTTCCCTATTAACCGTACACAACTACCTCTGCCATGCGCACACTTTAACTGTATCCCACTAGGTGTGTCCCCTATGTACAGTGGTCCACTGCTTCACAGCTGGGTCTGCGCCGTATAAATACCATATACACAAAGATATGAAGCCTAGGCAAAGGGTCATTAACTGTTGAGCTATCAATTATATGATATGATAGTTTATTTATATCGCGACCATACACAAGTATTTCAGGGCGCGACACAATATGAAACACAGCTATATTTTCACCCATCCAATAATCACTCTATTTGTGACATAGAGAAACTCCTAGAAAAGGGGTCTGTGTTTCTGCCTTTTGGGGTGACACATTCATTGTGCAGTTCTCGTACATAGCTGATGTGCTGCCCCCGTTGGTTTACAGCGAAGGAATGTTTGGGGTACGTGGGCAGTATTTCTACGAAAATAATCCAAAAATAAAATCAATCCAAAATGAGTCATTGGTATTCAAGAGCCAAACATATGTAGGTATATAATAAGAACATTCTGCTCCAAGTACTCTTCTGTAGTGTACTCCTAAATTCAAGAGAACATTTCCTTGAACCACCCAACCCTGTTTATCACATCTTCCTAGAGTTTCTGCAATTCAATGCGGCACACGGAGGGCAAGGGGGTGGAGAAATACTACTGTTTATAGGAGATAAGACTTAGACCACAGGCTGGTTTGCCATGCAGATAATCCAGTAGTGGATGGAGAAGTCGGCAGAGTGCTGGAGGTGACAGAAGCCGGGGCACAGTGTGCCACATTAATGGTCTTGAAGTCTGTCGTCCTTGCGGGATTGCATTCAGAGTAAGCACGGCTCGCGATCATTGGAGAGATTGAAAAGCAATGCACATCTCACTGGATGATACCATCCACTTAGACAAGGAAACACTATGGCAAAGAGAATATAAATCATTAGTAGAGATGGATTGGCACCCAATGAATTATGGGATGGATGCATATTTTATACCACTGCATCACTGTAAAACTAGTATACACTTTCTAAATCTAAAATCTGAACACACAGAACTAGGAGAGCGATAAAGAATCTATGCATATTCCCCTGAGGCTTTAGAACATGTCATGGAAGGCACTGTTAAGCGTTATAAGAGTGGTAAATTTCATCGAAGCCAAAATATAGAAAAAATACCAAATTGCTTTTGTAATTTTTTTATTTAGGGGGTAACCCCCAAAAAACCTTTTTCTATCCTTTGAACCCCACCTCATCCCCACCCATTTTTACCCCTTACCCACTACCATATGTATAATTAAAATGTTGGGTATTTCTTTCAGTATTTTGGGTTTCGGGTATAAAGTACCACTCTGTTTTATTTTCAGTAAAATGACTGGGTACCTTGTAAAGTTGTCCTGTACACAGCGCTCCTGCCATTTTGACGTCCAAAATTCCCTTTACCACCACGAAAGGAATTTACTATAGAACCATAACTCAGTTTTGCAAAACTGGGCCAATATGAGAGAACCATTGTTCTGCCGTTGGAAAGGTTTGACGATAGAAGATGTTCTAGCATGATTACATCTATAAACACTACGAAGAAAGGGAACACAAAAGTGTGGTCGAATTCTGATTAATTGCCGTATTAGGAAAATGTATTTTTGAACATTGACCTCATTTGCAAATGCTTTCAAATACATTCTATAGGGATTTGTATTAATCTGTTTAGACACAGTATTTAAGTAAGGATATGGAAGCAGTTTGTGTCAATGTATGTATGTTTCAAATTTAAGTGGAAGATTGAGTAATGTATGTATTATGGTTCATCAGGGCTGATATTTCGACTTAGAATTCAAGCCCAACACTTTCGGTCTCTCAATTCTCATGGTGATAAGTGACATTCTAGGATTACACAGCCTACAACATTGTGTGGTGGTTATTTATTCCACAAATCGCCCGACTTCAGTGAACATGCATAGATGTTTACTTTGAGTTTCTTAGGGTAAAGCTTACCCAAACATTTGAACAGTAAAAGCATTATTTTTTTATTTTATAACTAAAAACGTTTAGAGGGCACAATGACGTACATATATGAAAAATAGCACAATCCGCTGATTTACTATCTGCTAGAATAAGGCAAAACAAGGTTCCATTCTAATGAGCGTCATTGCTGAGGCATCTAAAAGGCAGACACCACTCGTCAACCATTTTCTCATGTAATCGTCATGTTGCTGGGGTAAGGGGGTACACAAAACCACATGTTTTATGGCACCACCTTCTCACTGTTCAAATGAAAAGGCGTGCATCTGGGTGTCATTTAGGGGCCTTTGCAACCCCTGGGCGTGCGAGGGATGTGAGGCAGGCAAGGCTCTCTCATGTGTGCAGTGCCTCTCTCAAGCATGAGACCATGAGCCCAGATGTCACCCATCTCGACACATACTCAGAAGTTAAGCATCACTGCAGGCTGGCACACTTCTGCAGTGTAAGCAGCAAATCACACACTTCATGCCCCCCTCCTTATCAGATCGGACCTGGGCTGATGGGTGCTGGCAGTCCTACTTTCCCCACTGCGCCTGCTTTTATATACAGGGGTTAACGTGTCAGAGACCAGCCAAAGAACACTGCAATGTAAGCAGTTCCTCACAGTCTGTTATGCACGCCCTGAACTCGAAACTGAAGTGTGCAGCCGCTGACAAGCTTTACATATTTAAAAAGATCATGCCAGTAATTCTGTGCTGATTCCCTCCACAGATTTACTTCAAAGACTGTGATCGCAGCACACTGAACTCAAGTGCCTAGAAGCAGGTACTAACTATTTCTATGGTGAGTTCCAGTCTCATCATTCATTCTTTTAATTTAGGAATGACATCCATAAGGACTATCTTTAATAAGTGTTCCTTATGTCCCTTGGAATCTTCCAGTGAGCGATAGCAATTTGCTCGAGCTGATGATGATCGCAATGAAGATATTACGCTATTGAGTGCCTATCAACATTAATAGATAGGTAAGCCTCCAGTTGGAGCCTATACCCCTAAACATATATGAAGAACAGATTTACAGAACATGAGGTCCTTTCCATCTGGCTTTCATTGTTAAGCCCAGCATAAAAAAGAAAGTGTGAAGCCTATGATAAGCTCGAGAAAAACCCAACTTGAGAAGATGCATGGGATCAGTCAGCCAGGTGACTAATAATTTAACCCCATGTGATGTTTAAAGTCTATAATTGTTAACATGACAAAGAGAAGTGATTATTATTGTATCTTTTACTTATGATTTGGATGACTTATGAAAACTGAAGAAGAGTAAGAATCATAATAGTTTCGCTCCTGATGAAGGGAATGACCCGAAACATGTTGAGTTAGTTTTATTTTTATTAGTACTTTGTTGTTGTTTCAAATATATTAAACTGTGAATGTGCATTCTCTAAGAATTACTCAAGCCTGGCCTCATATACATTTATTATACCCAATGTTTTATATACATGTACAACAAACTCAGACTGTTTATATAACAGTGATAGCGGTGTGCAGGGGATGGTAGTGCCCATTACTAAGGACACTGTCGTTTCTTCTCAAGCTTTACATATTAACATATTTCCCAAATAAGTACAGAGGATGGTGCTAACATATTGCTATGGTCCATTGGAGTTTGCACTTGGCATCCAGTGGTATGCATGTGTGAGGCTGGACTTTGCTTCTGGTGAGTGTGCAATGCATATTGTTACGGTGGGCAGCTGAGGTAAGCACACCAACCTTGGTCCAGCCTGTAGTTCACAAGATAGAATCTCTCAGCACGGCCCACTAAGCTCATCATCCTTGCAGGGTTGGCAACGTCAGCACCATTAAATTGGGTTGTAATAATAACCGATATCATTACAGTGTTTAGAAGCAGGAAGCACTAGCATGGAGCACTATCTAAAATCCTGATATTATAATGAGGCATCATCTGGTATTAATGGCACAGTGAGGCAAATGAGGCTGCACTGGGCATATTGTCCCATCAGCTGGATGTGTGAAGCTGAGACTTAGATGCAATGACAATACCAGGCATTAACCTGCATTAGATAGGAGTTCTGCGGCATTAGAAACTGCACTTGGCACATTCTGGAAGTAGTCTGCGTGTGGCAGTCTGTACGTTACTAATGAAGAGTTTGCCCAGCGTATTGGAGGAGAGGTCATTAGTGAGGTGGAGATACCAGCATGAATATGGCATGTGTGCAGTACATGGCGGTGAAGAGGATGATAACCCTAGGAGCAAAGCAGTGGCGGCAGAAAGGCCAATAGTTTCAGGCCGGAAATTCACATTCATATCTGAGCCTCTGACAGTAGAATGGTGTGGTTGGAGCACGTGTGTTTGCTATTTCCGTTTTTATGTTGGAAGTATTTTTATCCTCCATTTTCTTGTTGGGAGTATTTGGCCGTTTTAGTGACTTATACGGTGGAAGGGCAACATAGACCAACCCACACCCCCCAAAAACATACACAATCTGATGATGCATATCTCAACATTGTCCTCTTCAATTTTCGAAAATGTTGGCACTCACCTAGCTCTGATCTTGCTCTCGTACATTCCAGGAATGAACTCAGCCAAATTCGAGATGTTCTCTTTTTAAGAAAAACAAATGATCAATGCATCCCTACATGCATGAGTGTAAAGCATGACCTAATGCACACTTTGCAAGTGACAAATGTGCCCACAAGGCACACCATGACCAGCCATCTTGGGACAGAACACAGGTAATACCATTGAGCAGTACGGCCCGAGAGAACGGGTAGTAAGCCCACCCCATGCATGGAGTTACGCACTGCCGGACTTTGCATATGCACCGAATGACTGTCCATACTTTCTTCCATGGAGTCTACCCGGCGGAAACTCACAGTACTCTTGGAAAAATCACACAGCTCTATTTGATTCCTTCCATTGCAAGGGACGTGAGACAAAGCGAATAGAATCTGTTGCCATAGCTGTGGGGATTAACAACTTTCTGCAGCCGAGGCTTAAGCTTTTTTATATCCAGAATGGGTAGCTCAGCAGTTACCGAGAGAATTCCGCGCGGAGCGGCCCACAGGTACCAACAGCCCCTCTATACAGTTATATCGTTGTTCTCGCTGCTGTCTCTTAGCATTCCTCCGGCATTAAGGTTAAATTAGGTCCCAGAGGGGAAAGCACCACTGCACACGGATCTCTTCCAGTCTATTGCCGAGGTAGAAAACACACTCTGGAGAGCCATGTACTTGAAGGAGAGTCTAAAGTGTCGTCCAGCCCCCCCCCCCTTTCCTGATTTCAAACACCGCCCGGCCTCTTCGCTGCCCACTTCGCCTCGCACAAAGCCACTCGGTATTACTTAACGAGTCTCAAACATTTGTGACATGTCTTGCCAAGCAAGGCGCTCCTACACTCACAATGCCTGATTCTTCTCTGGCGGCTGGCAGGCTTTCGCATAGGTATACAGGATTCAGAATCACCTCTGTGCCTTGGGTTGCTTCCCAAGGCCATTATGCCAACAGGACACCACCAGTAGCTAACCTAGGCTCCCCAGTCAGCTCCAGGGTTAACTTGCGCTGTACCATTTGCGTAATGTTGCATATGAGCCAATACAAACTGGGAAATGCATGCTATATCATCCCACACTTTGCACACTAGCGAACACTGTGCTTGATATGGCCATGAAGCAACAACCTTTGCCATTTCCTAGCACATCGGCGAACATAGATTAAAAGGCCTAGATGACACAACCTAACTCGATCTCAAACTTTCTGGAATCCTTATGCTTGATGCAGCTATGGCCAGAAACAATTGGAATTATGAATTTTCTAAAAAGTCCCTTTTAAGCTAATAATCAAAGTGAGGTATGGTAAGAAAGACTATTGAAGAGCAAACCATGCAATTAGCTATAAATGATGTGTAAAATAAGTATATAGTTTGAGATGTTATCTGAACCATTGCCTTCAAGTGACACAACAAAGACGCCAAACAGGCTCTGGGCCATTGGCCGTAGGTAAACTTTTCCGTGATGTTTTAGCAAAACACACCTCATTGCCTTCCCAACAGTCAACTCTTTATAAATCGAAATAAAGTACCGGACAACATATTTGAGGTAGCACTGCTGAAATTGTGTGCACTGTTTTTATTTGGTCTGAGAGAGCTCAACTATAGGTATAGCAGTGGAAAATGTGATTGTGCAGTGGCAAAAAAACGTCGATAAACATCTGATACAAAAGGGGCCAACATGTCTTCCATAAAGCCGCCTTGAGGGCGGGCATAAAAATATCCCAGCTAGCGGGGCGATTTTCTGCGAATCTCCTGGACTTCCGCAGGTGCAATCAGGAACACGGGTCACTGAAATTGCTTCCTTTGACTTCAAGCAATCCCGCTTCTTGTCACGCAGGAGCCATAACCCTTGCGCGCAAGAGATTGCTTCAGCGTGAGGCATGCGGTGCATTGTGATTCTCTCGTCCGCGTCTTCCCATCTGACATGAGTTGCCTTGAAGTCATTTACAAGGCATAGGAATCTGTGAAGTTGCATTGCACGTATTAAAAAGTAACATATTAACGAGACAGCTCTGAATAGCAGGCTGTTGCCCCGGTGGTACTTGAAGAGAGCGATGTCGCTGCAACTGCTCAGAAGGAGCAGACGAGGAGAGGGGAAGAGCAGAGAAGAAAGTGACAGCTGCTAGCTAGGGAAAGAAAGTGGTTGGACGATGCATCGTATGGTCTGCAGTGGTTTCATCGCCACTCTATTGAACGTGCACTGTGCTAATTTGCATACCCACAATGCCTTGCTGATGTGGCTGTGAACTGGAGGTGAACTGAGAGAAAGAGGAAGCGAGAGAGTTGTAGCTAGATATGGGGTAAACTGGGGCTAGATAAGTGGGAGTCCGTTGGCAGGGCCACAGGAAGTGAGGTATGTAGGTGTGAAGAGGGGAATTATAAAATAGTTGCTTTGATCAAACCACATAGAACTGGTGCATGCTGGGTTTACACATTCAGGAGAGGCGGTGGTGGTATTTTTCTCCTCATTTGCTATCCTGGGATCAGACTCCGCCAATAGGCAGATTCTACTGCTGGCGGGTGGGTCTACTCTACAGGAAGGTTAGGAGTAGAGAGAGGTGCCACAGAACAGCCTGGGGGAGGAGACATGTCTGGGCGTGTGATTGGTTATTTGCTTCACACTTTGTAATGCGCATGCAAGAGGTCCAATAGCAAAAGAAAACCATAGTCATTGGACAGGGGCTAAAAAAGAAAAGGGTAAGGTCAATGTTCAACTTGGACTATGTGACATATGGTGCTAAGGAGGCTTGTCCCCTAATACTGCATGTAGGTAATGGCCTATTTAAGCACTGGGCCGATGAACAAGCATGAAAGCTAGCCACTAGGTGTGCAGAAAGGAAACACCCCAAACTGTGATGCCGAATGAACGTGTATTGCAGAAATGATCTGCACATCACAATCACAGATGGGGCAGCAGGAGGAATAGTAAACTATTAAGAATGAACCCCGGGAATATTTTCTACTGTGGGCTTCTAGTTGAGTGAAGCTAGAATGTTCTATGTCACTCAGAGAAAAAGGGGCAGAACACCTTGACTCTGCACCCATTCCTCACCCCTTAGCACCTCTATTTCCACCCCGTGAGCTATCAATGGGGAGAAGTAATGCATGAAGTGGAGAAAGGTGTTATGGGGCCCCCATTGGTAGCACGGATGCTGTTTTCTTTATCACTCTCCAAAGGATCTATGATATGCCACTGCGTTGCAAATGTCGCGGCATGTTGCCACTTAATTATGGGCGGCTAGTGCCCGTTTTACCGACCCTCCTTCTCCCCAGCGCCCATAGTCCCTATATCTATACCCCTGGGCCCGGTACCTCCTATAAAAATACTGCAATAAAATGGGGTGAAAGGTCGTATGGGGAAGGGCTGTGGTGGGTTGGAAGCTACCCTCAGCAAAGCCAGTGCTACCACCTAAAAAAACATCCAAGCCACCTCCCCCGCTCCTTTGTCTTTCTCTTAGAATATACACAAATCCTAAACTACTGCAATCCCCCGCCTCACTCTGCCTTCCCAAACCAACCTAGACTTTTACATTTAAAACATATATCTGGCTCGCTACACCACTCTCAAGCCAAGACAGTGTGCCTTTTTCTGAGCTGCTCAGAGAAGTGAGAAAGTAGCATTGAAACATTGAAAGTAACAGGCATCTTTCCTCTTAGCTGCCTGCCTATGCACTCCCTGCACTTATACAAACAACGACATCTTGTATTTTGCTAACCTCCCTCTGACTTCTGTTACAAGGCTATCCCTATGCAAGTTACTGTCTAACTGTACCAGAGCGACTGTAGAATTTAGTCACATTTTCCCCACTTCAACCAGATCTTGAGAGGCCTGGTGGATACAGGGAAGGGGGTTAGAGATGGGGATGTGACACCCAAGTCCCCACTTCCTACCATGCACATGTGGAGACTGGAAGAGGAAGAAGAAAAAAGACAGTGGAAGACTGCAGTGCAGTACCTGTCCTTTTTACGCACTTCCATCAAGTCTGCAGAGACTTCTGGGAAGAAGGGAAAGTGGTCAGAGGTGGTTCAGCAGCAGCTGCCTCTTCCTCAGCTTCCCCAGATCAACAGAGGTCTGAGGCAATGTAGAGGAGGTATTGTGAAAGGTAGCAATCTTTCTCTTCATATCGAAGGAGCTGTAAACGCCTGGGGCAGGAGGGCCAAAACCAACTCTGGGCTCGATGACATCATGCCAGTGTAAATGAACTTGGTTGTCAACAGCTGTCGGGAATCTTGGTTTTTCATAATAACTTACAATCAAACCCATAAACAGTGCATGGAATTGTATGGGCAACCATCAGCAATGGGGATGTATTATCTTGCGGGGTCGGGTATGACCTCATATCCCTTTCCCTTGCCCTGAGCTGTGGTCCAGCAGTGCAGGGGCAAGAAGGGAGGCATGATCGTTTGGTTTGTTTGTTTCATGTGCGCCTTGAGGCCTACGGGGATATGTCCACAGCCACCCAATGAAACCTGGCATTACCTGGCATAATGCCATCCTTTCCTGCTTCACTCACATATCCCTCTACCATAGCCTTAAAACTCCTTCAGCCCCCAAAAAGAAAAAATGACATGTTGCTCTACAATCCTTTCCCGTTCCGGACATTCCGCTGCCCCACCTTTTAACACAGCGTTGCTCCCTAACAGAATGAGAGCCACATTGCGGCAAGCCCATAGTTTCCAAGTGGCAGACAGCAGTTCTGTGCTAGGCAGTAGGCATGCTGGCGAGAATAGCCAGGGCCTCTGACAAGGACTTGGCATCTTCTGCTTTGATGCGTTTTCAATCAAGAAGGTCCAATGCACTGAAATCTTCATGCAGGCACCAGAATGCAGGCGTGTGTGGTTTTCTGTGCCCCATGTCTATGCTCTGTGCTACTTTGTTTGGTTCCTGGCAATTCTCCAATGGGCAACAGTTATTCGCCTCTGGGAAAAAAAATAACTGGTTTCCACCTTGGGTTAAAGAGAAACCACTTGAGGCAGCATGTTAGTCAGGTTTAAAAAAAAACACACACACACACACACACACACACACACACACACACACACACACACACACACACACACACACACACACACACACACACACACACACACACACACACACACACACACACACACACACACACACACACACACACACACACACACACACACACACACACACACACACACACACACACACACACACACACACACACACACACACACACACACACACACACACACACACACACACACACACTCTCTCTCTCTCTCTCTCTCTCTCTCTCTCTCTCTCTCTCTCTCTCTCTCTCTCTCTCTCTCTCTCTCTCTCTCTCTCTCTCTCTCTCTCTCTCTCTCTCTCTCTCTCTCTCTCTCTCTCTCTCGGACCCTGGATTGTACATTTGGTCAACTACAACACCAGATTAGCTTCATGACAACACGAATAACAAAAGTCCTGCCTGTGAAGACCTCCATCCTCAATTTGTGTCACCAGAGGATAATCGTGCCAGCTTTTGTACAGCATGCCTGGCAAGACAGGATGGTTGTGTATGGTTGTAGTGGTCTTCATTTCACTCACAATTAGCGGAACACAGCAAAGGTCATTCTTTTGTGTCATATGAAAGTCTGGTGTTACAGGCCAACATACAGCAGGTTACAGCTGCACAAGTCTGATGCTTTGCATAGTTTACTCCGTCCTCCAAACTGCATATGAAGCAAGTACCGATGTGGGTGCAGGCCAACATGTACCTTTTTACGGCAACTGGGACAAAATGGAGGCAAACACAGAAGAGGGAAATCTAGTTGGAGACCTGCAGGTCTGTCGTTCAAACAATATTTCAGATGGCAGGATTGTCATTTCCAGACTACACAGTTGTTGAGACCTTTGGCAATTTAGAAAAGGACTCAAAATGGGTCCTTTTAGACAAGCATTTCCCTTAGCATAATGGCCCCCCGGATGCTATGCCAGTCTAGCCATGTTTAGTTGGTGGCTGTAGTGCAGGCTGCGTGTTTGGGTACATTCATCTGTCATGTGCTGAAGTAGCACTGGGTTGCATCTGGTCGATAACAAACACATATGGCATTATTTTCTATATATATATAAGTAAGTTTCCGCCAGCACTGTGTTAAAATATTGCTCACCCAGCAGACTGGTAAGTAGCACGGCTGTATTTAAAAGAAGATCTGCCTGGAGCAGATACCTCGCCAACGGTATCAAATTTCAACTTGCCGTTACTACTTCCCCTGGCACAGTTGCTATTGCCCTTTCGTAACTGGGCACCAGATGTGATGTCATGGGAAGGATATATCCAATCCTGATTCACGCATGGATCCAATCTGATGGATGCGTTGCATAGGGAGTAGATGGATGCCTGGGCCATGACATGATATGGGGTTGAGTGTCCCGTTTTATGGTACTCCATTCTGTTCTCTCATTAGGAGTTACATTGCACCTCATTTTCCATGGGACAGTGCGGGAACGGAAGCAGTGACACGGATTTGCTGCTCTACCCAATTTCCAAGTCCTTTGAAGGGCCTGATTTCCTCGTCTGTCTCCAAATGACTGTTTTTTATGCCTGCATATAATTTTCATGCATGCATAAAATAAGTTGATCCCAATGGAATCTGCCTCAATTTAGCAGCTGCTAAAAGCAGGCAAGCTCCATATGGTTCCATTGGTAGTGTAGTCTGCCAGGTCTGTTTGCCCTCTGGCTAGCAAATGGTTAAAGTTGCATGGAAGGGACCCAACAGCACATACCTGCTAACATTGTTGTCCCAAGCAAGTGATGAACATATGGAATACAATATCCTGCTGTGTTTCTCCGTTGGAGGGTAAAGCCTCTGCGGAAGAGAAGACACTTAGGGCTGTTGACTGGACCCCTCCAACCTTACCTTTCAGTCACTGTTTAGCCCAGCTGCTGGAGTGTTTGTCTATGATCTGCCCTTACTCCCACAGGCAGCAGCAGAACCAAAACCAACCATGTGTTAGTGATCACTGAAACAGGACTAGACTACACCATTGTTGTTATATGACATGAGTCTACTGCTCCTCTTGTGGCAGTGCTCCTGTACACAAGTGAACTGTTTCCATTAGTGACAGCTACCGTGGGTGAAGGCTTTGCAAGGGTTGACACAACACTGGCTCAGAACAAGCACAAGTACACTATTGCAGCCCATGATTTGGTGGGTGCTGTGTGTGCAGATGCGCGCGCGGGGAGTTATTGCTCGCTGATTTCCCAATAGTTTGCGGAACAACAACGCTGTATAATTTTGCTGCCCAACTGTTACCGGGGAGAAGAGCAGCCCCACAAGTGTCCTTTTGTCTGAATGACGCAGTCGCTCTTGTTATCAACAATCAATGTCGGTGGCAAATCCGAACTAGGCCATTGTGCTCTTCATGATGAAAACATATCATGAAAACAAACACAAAGGGGATGTTTTGTAAAGATAAGCTGTGCTGCACCTCTCTGGCATCCCCCTGAAAGAAAGGAATGACTGCCAACAGCACGCCAGACGCAGGAACAGCATTTACTGTACTGTTCCAGAGCTCCACCGCCTGACACCAAGGTGCCCATCCGCCATGATTTCCAGCAGAGTCCTTCACACAGCCCATTGTGTTTATTAGTGTGTCCCCGAGAGGCTGGGAGAACAAGCAATGCCTCTTCCCAGGGTGAGATAATTAAAATGTCAGCCGCATAATCCCAGTCATACTTTCCGGCAGACCAGAAATTGACATCGAGAATGGGTCATACCAAGCAGCTCCAATCATGATGCAGGTGGAAAACATTGGGACTAACAATTCACTAAATGATGCAGCAGAAACAGGGGATCTACGAGAGGACCGCCGGGGACAAACCGCATTTGGGTACCGGCCCACTTACTCATAGAACCCACAGCACCAATTGCCGTAGAGTCTCTTGCTATCGTCCCAGCTTCTGAAGTAAACACGACCAAAATGAAAGATATACTCGTTTAAGAGTTTTTGGAGTTATTTAACAAAAATATTTTAAAGTAACATCACAAATTGAGGACAAAACACATATATACAAAAGAATTCTTAGATTTTTTTTAAATTTATTACAAAAATATGTTTTCTAATCTGTTTTTAAATTTTCTAATAAAACATCTTTTTTAATTTTTCCATCAATTGGTGTTATCACTTGTTAATGTTTAATAGTGTTGGGATTTATTTAATTAAAATAAGAAATTCTTTAGTTTTTATAATTTTTTTTCAGAAGCTGTGGACAATAGCAAGGGACTCTACCACAATTGGTGCTATGTTTTTTTATTTTCAGCAGTAAAAAACGTGCCAGGGTGACTAGTGCACATGCTGGAGAATTCCACCCTTCCTACATCCGTAAATATACCCGCCTCTTAGCAGTCCACACACCCCACAGCTCCCCTGCTGCCTCGGCCAGTGGATTCCATCACAGAACCAAAGCACGGGCAGAACGTGTGCATAGAAAAATATACGTGGTCATTTCCTAAATAATTTGAAGCCCCAAAACCCTGTGCATTTATTGCTGAGGTGAAATCTCCTGAAAAGGGCTGCATGGTGTACGGCTTATTGTAAGAAAAGGGGGCTTTGTGATATCATTTAGGCATGGGATTCTGACAAT